>NC_065537.1:49152051-49775801 GCF_932294415.1 Quercus robur | reverse complement strand
CGCGTTTGTGTTGTTTTTCTGTGGATTCCGTGCACTGTTCATAGGACCCGCAAGTACTTTATTCAGCAAAAACAATTTTAAAACTGGATCCTACGGCATTATTCACATATTTAAAAATTATTTTGCAACAGTGTTTTCAGTTTTCAGTTTTTAGTAATAAGCAGTATCCAAACAGACCCTTAATCTCTTCCCAAACGCACACTCTATGTAAACCACACAAAAAATCAAATAAATGCTACATGTAATTTCTATTTTGAAATTGATCAAATTTAATGGTTTAAATTAAATATTGCAAGTTTAAAATTTATCCAAAGTCACTTCGTTTAAAATTTTAAATGATGTGATACTCAATACACGATCAAATTTATAAAATAGATTTCAACCGTAAAATAGATTCCCTCAATCCCTTGATAGGAGTTGTGCACTTGTGCACTGATAGTAGCTGTGTTCTCCTGAATTGATAAGTGCTGGTAGTTAGTTACAGTGGTTAGCCTTACCTGCTAAGCTGGCATTGTATTGAGCTTGACAGTTAGGATAAATTGGTTAGTTAATACTAGTTGTAACAGATTGTATTTGGGAAGGGAATTGTACTGTAAGAAGCTCTAGCTCATTGCAAAGAGGCATATCAGAAATGTTCAGAAAATTGCTCTCTTCCTCTTTTATCTCTTAGTTTCTCCCTCTTCCTCTTCTATCTCTTAGTTTCTCTTTCTCTGTTTTTACATCTTAATTCCAAGGAGGCCTGGTTCCCACGAAAAATTACTTCAATTCCATAAGAATCTATGCATTATTATCATCCCTATATTTAATGTGATTATATATATATATATATATGTTTTACAAAATTTATTTCATTCTTTTTCGGTTTTTAAAGAAAATGGGTAGGAGAAACCAAGTTTTTACAATAGAGACATTTTGGATTTAAATCTCTTTACTCCAATTATCTGCCAAATTATCAAAAGAAATTATTACCAGTTGTTATTGCTTTATATATAGATATATATATTTGTATATTTGGTACTCAGAAAAAATACAATAACACACAAGGACTAGCTAGACAAGTAATAATTGCTAAGTAATAAATGCAGTGGATTTATGCAAAGCAAAAAAAGTATTGTTAAATATTTGCCCATAAAAACTTTGTGCACTATGTACTATGTCACATGGGGTGCATCATGAGGCCCACTCTCATGTGAAAGGGAGGGAATATATTTCCGAAATACCCAATAATAACCCCCAAAAAATTATATATAGTAAAAAGTTATCTGTAACATTGCCATACGGATGTGACCCTATACAGATGTGACCATGGCAACACTGCATAACTCAAATCTAGAAAGATAAATGGGTTCCAAAACCAACGACATTCAGAAGTATAAGTCAAGAATAGAGCTTAACCTAGACAATAGTGAACTGGTCTCGTGCCTCATTGATCATGACCTGCATGTGTGGAGAACAGAGTTAGTCCATAGCATCTTTCTCCCCCATGAAGCTAAGATAATACTTTGCATCCTACTCAACGCCCTTCCCACAGAGGACCACCAAATTTGGTTAGCCACTGCAAATGGTGACTTCTTTGTGTGAAGTGCATATCACATCACCGAAAGAATTCTAAATAGCCAAGACAATGAGCAATGCTTTGACAATTCGCCTATGACTACAATTTGGAAGTCTATCTAGAGTCTAAAGTGCCCAAACAAAATCAGGAACTTCATTTGGCCTGCTTGCAAGAATATTCTACTAGCATAGGGCATTTGGAATAATAGAAATGATGTTAATCATGGAGGCGCCTCCAAAACTGCAATTGTGATTATGAACAAAACTGCAAACCTCAGTGCCCCTTGGCCTACCCAAGCACCGGCCTCTTAGAAGCCCCTACCGTCTAACTGGTATAAGATCAATGTCGATAGTGCAGTGTTCAAGGATGTTGTATATATAGATATATACATGGATAGGTTGTAATAATGATGTTTGAGTTTGCAAGGAATGTGGGAATTGATAGTTGAATTCGAGGACAACTAACCTCCAAGAACAGGGATAAGGGAGAACAGAGATAGAGATGGAGGGAATAGAGAGTAGTAGAGAAAAGAAGTATTCAATTAACAAAACTATTCAATGATCCTTTACAACCCATTCCCGAGTCTAATACTCTCAGCCACTCACTCAATGCTAGCTGTGTAACTACCTTAACAACTAATCATTCTAACTAATTCTTACATCAGCTAACACACATCTGGCACATCACCACTACAGTAATACACGTGTCACTACCCTACAATATAGGTATACAGTGCTAACTAATCAATACACTCATTCTCTACAACATAGTCCTATACACACCCAAGCTGCACTAGAAGCACACCCTTCATCAGTTGAGCACGCATGCTCCATCAGCAACACACGCCCCCCACATCATCAGCCTAGGCACACTCTCCAGCACCACCCCATGCAGCACCACACGCATTAGCCATCAGCACCACACGCACTGGCCATCAGTCCCACATGCACACATACAGTTGGATTACTAACAATGCCCTCTCCTTCAAAAAACCTTGCCCACAAGGTGTGGAAACTTCTTTTGCAATTCAAACAAACTCTCCCAAGTAGCATCATCCTTGCTTTCACCCTGCCACTACACCAGCACCTGAGTGATGAGTCTGCTCCTCAACTGATGAGTTCTGGTATCCAGAACAGCCACGGGCTCAAGGGCAAGGATCTAATCTGCAGACACAGTAGGCAAGGCAGGTCTAGGAATCACATGAGCACCCAATTTAGCCTTAAGATTTGAAACATAGAACACAGGATGAATTTGTGACCCCTCAGGTAGATCAAGCTTGTAAGAAACCTGGCCCACCTTCTGCACAATCTGAAAAGGCCCATAAAAATGAGGAGCAAGTTTCCCAAACTGTCTGGACTGCACTGAGGGCTGCTTGTATGGTTGAAGCCTAAGATAAACCCAATCCCCCACCTCAAAGGACCTATCCACCCTTTTTTTGTCAGCAAACCACTTCATTCTCTCTTGAGCCACATTTAAATTGTGTTTCAACAAGGAAAAGAATTATTACCTATCCTGCAAATAAGAATCAACAGTTGCAACCCTTGTCACACCTGGTACATACTCCGCAACCTTAAGAGGAGGATAGCCATAAAGTGCCTCAAATGAAGTGAGTTTAATGGAGGTGTGGAAGTTAGTATTGAACCAAAACTCAACTAAAGGTAGCCAATCCACCCAAGAGTGAGGTCTATTAGCAACAAATGCCCTCAGGTAGTGCTCTAGACTCTTATTTACCACTTCAGTCTGCCCATCAAATTGGGGATGATATAAAGAAGACATAGCCAAGTTAGTTCCTTGTAGTTTCATCAATTCAGACCAGAATTTGGAAGTGAACACTAGGTCCCTATCACTCACAATTGTAGAGAGCATACCATGTAACTTGAAGACATACTGCATGAACAAATGAACAACCTTGGCAGTAGTGTAAGGGTGAGCCAATGGAATGAAATACACATACGTGGTGAACCTGTCCACCACCACAAAAACCACTGACTTCTGTTGAGACTTAGGAAATCCTTCCACAAAATCCATACTAATGTCTAGCCAAGGCCTATTAGGAATAGCCAAGGACTGCAACATACCAGCAGGTAAGCAAGTTTCACTCTTCAACCTTTGGCAAGCATCACATTCCCTCACAAACTCTTTTAAGTCTCTCACCATACTAGTCCAATAAAAATCTTTCTTAAACCTTTGAAAAGACTTCAAATAGCCAAAATGACCCCCTAGAGGACTAGCATGTACCTGTTGCAACACCTGGGCCTTCAAATCCTGAGATGAACTACCCAAACACAGTCTACCCTTGTAAAACAACAAGCCATTACAAAAAGTAAACCCAGCTGGAATGTCACTGCCTGACTGAATAGCAAGAATCATTTTCTGAATTGCAGAATCAAAATTATAAGTCATCTTGAAATCATCCAACCAAGTGGGAGTATGGAAAGAAATAATACAAAGGGTTCCCACATTAGCACCCTAACAACCCCATCCTCAACAGCCTCCCTCCTTGAAAGTGCATCAGCCACCAAGTTTTCTTTCCCATGTTTATATTCAACCAAAAATGCATAGCCAAGGAGCTTAGTAATCCATTTTTGCTAAGCAGGGGTCCCAATCTTCTGTTTAAACAAGTATTTAAGGCTTTGATGGTATGTTTTAGTCACAAAGGGACTGCCAAGGAGATAAGGTCTCCATTTCTTCACTGCCACTACTAGAGCTAGCAATTCCTTCTCATAAGTTGAAAGAGCAAGGCTTTTACCCTTCAAGGCTTGACTGTGGTAAGCAATTGGTCTTTGGTTCTGCATTAGGACAGCTCCAACACCTACAACAGATGCATCACACTCCACCACAAAGGACTTACAGAAGTCAGGTAAAGCCAAAACAAGATGATTTGGCATTGCATCCTTAAGAAGTTGGAAAGCATGAGAAGCTTCAGAGTTCCAAATAAAGGAATCCTTGCTCAACAAGGTTGTTAGAGGGGCAGCAGTTTGACCATACCCCTTGACAAACTTCCTGTAGTAGATTGTCAAACCCAAAAATCCTCTTAAGGCCTTAACATCTTTGGGAATAGGCCACTGCTGCATAGCAATAGTCTTCCTTGGGTCTTTTCTAAACCCATCACCAGCAATAAGGTGTCCTAAATACTCCACCTCCTTACAAGCAAACACACACTTTGATTGTTTAGCATACAATTGGTGTTTCACCAAAACTTCCAACACCAATTGAAGATCATGCACATGATCACTCAAATTCTTGCTATAAACAAGGATGTCATCAAAAAATACCAAAACAAATCTCCTTAAGTAAGGCTTAAAAATGGAATTCATGAGGGATTGGAAGGTGGAAAGTGCATTGGTTAAGCCAAATGGCATTACCAAAAATTCATGGTGACCTTCATGAATCCTAAAGGCAGTTTTAGTAATATCCTCCTCCCTCATTCTGATTTGATGATACCCAGACCTTAAATCCAATTTAGAAAAAACAGTTGCACCAAACAACTCATCCAATAGCTCATCTATGACAGGTATGGGGTATTTATCCTTAATGGTTTCTTGATTTAAGGCCCTATAATCAATGCACATTCTCCATGAACCATCAGCCTTCCTAACTAAAAGGACTTGTGAAGCAAAAGAACTGCTACTGTTTCTAATTAAACCAGCAAATAGTAATTCCTTAACAATCTTTTAAAATTCATTTTTTTGGTAGTAAAGGTACCTGTAAGGCCTCTGGCAAATAGCTTGAGCTCCCTCCTTTAAATTGATTTGGTGTTCATGATCCCTTAAGGGAGGCTGCCCCTCTGGTGTAGCAAAAACTTATTTGAACTCATCCAACAAAGCAACCACTTCTTCAGGTAGTTAATCTGTACCTTCTGCATTTGACAATTGAGGCTGGAAGGAATTGTGTAGAACCAGCCCTTTCTTAACTAATTGCTTCAAAAAGGTATCCCCATCTTGCAATTGAGATCTTGTACTTCTCAACCCTTGTAACAGAACTTGCCTGTGGTTATAACCAAAACTCATTGTAAGCAGTTTGAAATCCCATTGAATTACTCCTAAAGTGCCCAACCACTGAGTCCCTAAAACCAAATCACACCCCCCCCCCCCCATTGGCAACACATGCAAATGTACCAAGAACTCATGCCCTTGCAACCAGATTGGCACTTCCTCACAAACACCTTGAGTCTTGATCAGATCGCCATTGGCAACCTTGACTTCCAAAACTTGAGAAGTGTCAACATTAATGTGCAAATGTGACACCAAGGCAGCATCAATGAAGTTGCAGGTACTTCCTGAATCCATGAGAATGACAAAGAACTTATGCTTAATCCTCCCCATGACTCTCATAGTGCCTGAAGTAGTAGTGCCACTTGATAACGCCTTAAAATGTATACTTGTTATATATTTATATGGGCGTTATCTCTTTATTACTATGCTTAATTTGTATAATTAAGCCATGATTTGCATTAGTCCCTATTATTTATCTTTACATAATTTCTTGAATAAGATGCTATTTATTGTGTGTAATTTTCTACTTTCAAGAAATCATGTGAGAAAGATGAGTTTACAGGAATTTGTGAGAGAATGGAGGTCAAACTAGAATTAAAGTGGAGCTAAAGGACCATGCTTAAATGTCTAAGGAGGTGCAGCTGGAGTGCTTGGATCGTCTACCATGATTGGAAGCTTCAAATAAGGAAAGAAATCAAAGAGGCAGAATCTGAAAAGGAAAAATTTGATTTGAGCACTGATCAGTATTTTGGGCATATCTCCCTCCTCAAAAATCCAATTGACACAAGGCTGGATGGGTTGGAACCGTGACTTAAATATCTACAACTTTCTAGTTTTGAGTTTTCCGAAATTCTCAATTTTTAAAGGCCGAAATTAACTCATAAGTTACTGCTGTAAACCTAGACAGAAATTAAAATAGTAAAAGTTTTATTTTCTTTGGACACTTAGACATTAGGGTTTTGAAGGGAGGCTGTGTAGAAGGAATTTTGGAAAAGAAAACCTTGTATTTTTCTTTCTCTAATGGCAGCCTAAACTCTTTACTAGGGCTAGGGGTTATGTTTCTTGTATACGGTATGAATATTCAATGTGATTCTTTCTAGGATTTTATCAACAACATATTTGATTGTTAAATTAGATTTCTTTTGATGTATTAGTTCTTCCATACTTTCAATAAGTTCAATCATGTTTTTCTTATTTTTTAGATGAATTTCTAATAATTTCAAATAGAAATCAAGTTTTAAAATGAATGGGTTTTTTCTGAAAACTTTTCTAACCGCATTATCAATCGAGGTTATCATACGTTCTTGAATTGTCTCAGTTCAACCGAATCATAAGTTTTTAATTGTATAAGAACAATCAATTATGAAATAGATATTTTCTTAGATCACAAAGAATTTCATATCGATATAGGGAAACACCCTGATGCCCTAGTATTTACATTATTGATTTAAATTAGTTTTTATTATTATTGTTGTTAACAATCACCAAGCAAAAGTATTTTTCTTCTTTACCCAAATTTTTGTTTAATTATATTGTTTTTGAATCTATCCTGCTCCTTGTGGTTCGACCTTGGTACTCCGAGAATTATATTGTTACGATCTCCTACACTTGGGAGTGAGCAAGCACCACTCAATGCACAAAGAGTGATCTCAACACCCTCTTGGTCCTACCCAATCTGATCTACACCACCATTCTCCTCCAATTCAGTGATATGCACCCCAGAGTTGATGTTTTCTTGAGCTAATTCCACATAATCCAAAAGAAATAACATTGCATTCTTGCATTTGTGGCTAGGACCCCATTTCTCATCACAATTATAGCATAAACCCTTCTTCTTCCTCTCTTCCATTTGAGCAGGAGAAATTCTTTTAATTGGCAGCCAAGCTTTAGACTCCAAAAAAGTAGTTTTAGGTGGAGCACCTAGAATAGAAGGCTTTCCCTGATCCAACTTAGCATTCTTCTTACAACTCCAATTATATTTCTCTTGTATTTTTGCCAAACCAAAAGCCTCATTCAATGATTTTGGATTGAGCATCCTCACTGGCAACCTTATTTCATCTCTTAATACACTAAGGAAACAACTCAGTTTATGAGTAGCAAATAAGCCTTTAATACTATTGGACAAAACGTCAAATTGAGCCTTATACAAGGCCACTGAGGCAGTCTACCTTAGCCTAGTGAGAGTTTCTATAGGATCATCATAGGTTGTTGCACTAAATCTGATGTGCAAAGCTTGAACCAATGACTCCCAATCAACAAAAAGACCAGCTTCTTCACTATCTTGAAACCATATCAAAGCCTCACCCTCCATGTGAAATGAAGCAAGCATCAACTTCTCTGTAATTGGGGTGCTGTAATACTTGAAATATTGGTTGGCTTTGTAAGCCCAACTAGCAGGATCTTCCCCAAAAAACTTTGGAAATTCCAACCTCATAGGGCGAGACAGAGCAAAAGATGAAGAATTGGCGTATCTGGTTTCACCATTTGTTGGAGATGGAGGCAATACTCCTTGATCAAAACCACCACGCCTCCATACCAGAATTGCCAATTGTTGATTCATCTCATTCAAAGTTCGTGTGTGCACTTCTTGAATTGTTCGCATTTCTTGAATTTCTTTAGCATAATGATCAAACGTAGTCTTGACTGAAGCAATGGCTTCCTGAGTAGCAGCAATGCTTGATCGTGTTTCTGCCATGGCCAAGGAAAGCCAAGTTCTGATACCAAATGCAAGGAATGTGGGAATTGATAGTTGAATTCGAGGACAGCTAACCTCCAAGAATAGGGATAAAGGAGAACAGAGATAGAGATAGAGGGAATAGAGAGAAGTAGCAAAGAAAAGAAGTATTCAATTAACAAAACTGTTCGATGATCCTTTACAACCCATTCCCAAGTCAAATACTTTCAGCTAGTAACTCAATGCTAGCCGTGTAACTACCTTGATAGCTAATCATTCTAACTAACTCTTATATCATCTAACACACATCTGCCACATCACCACTACAGTAATACACGTGTCACTACCCTACAATACAAGTATACAGTGCTAACTAATCAATACACTCATTATCTGCAACATAGTCCTATACACACCCAAACTACACTGGAAGCACACCCTTCATTAGCTAAGCACGCATGCTCCATCAGCGACACACCCCCCCCCCACATCATCAGCCTAGGCACACTCTGCAGCACCACCCTATGCAGCAACACACACACTGGCCATCAGTCCCCCATGCACACATACAATTGGATTCCTAACAAAGCTTTTACTCGATCAATTGAAATGATGAGGAAAATAATCCTTAAGTCTCTGGATGATTCGATCACTATTCGATTCCTGCTCGATCAATCGAAAAGAACATTCGATCGATCGAAATGAACCCTCGACCAATCGAAACTTGAAAAAACTGAATTTTCTGCAGAATTTTCTAGTGGCTGTTTTGAAAGTTTGAAGATGTTTCAAGTCTTGTGAGCGGTTCTATAAAACATTTTAACTCTCTATACATGTCTTTTGATGAAATATAACCCTATGGGTATAAATGGAGGCTTATGTTCACTTGAAAAATACAAGAAAATCCTATGATTATTCTCCAAAATTGCTATCTGTAAAACCCAACAACTTGGTTGTATCCTAGGGACAAATTTGCGATAACCGTTTAGCAACAAAAGTGTGGGGGCAAATATTGTTTAAGGATAACAATTTTGTGCCTCCAAGTTATCTATTTCTGTTTATGTTTTGTGTTATCCTTGTACTTCCTTTATTACTTTTTGTATTATTCCCAACAAAGGAGGCTACATGATAATAGCTTAATTTTGCATATTTATATCATTATTAGAAAGTATTATCATACTTATTTTGAGTTAATTCATGCATTTTATAGTTGGTTTTGGAATAATGCTGAATAATCAATTTTGTGCTTAATTGAATTTTAATGTATGAATTTGTCTTTGGTAGGATAATAAAATTAAATAAGTGGATTTGTGCAAAGAAGAAATCTAATGGACTTCAATTTTACAAGGGTCATGATGATGTCAAATAAGACCAACCCAATTAAATTCAAGTCCAATTGGAGTAAGGAATCAAAAGAAATTTGCACCAAATTCAAGTCTAATTTGAATTAGGATTCCAGCTTGCACACCAGTTAGTATTTGGAGCATAAATTTTGGCTTAAATGTCCAATCGAGATGATTCAAGTTGGGATGGAAAGCTAACTTAAAGGGTTACAACTTTATAGTTTACCAGAAGTCCGAATTATGAAGTTAAATGGGCCAAGAAAAGGGGTGAAACCCAACCGTTTATTGGTATGTTCTTAACAATTATTTATTGGTTTTAATGCTTATATTTTTATATTTTTGATTGTTTTACTCATCTAGAAAAGTGTTTAGTTCTATATAATTCTTTCATTTATCGTAGACTCCGGGTATGTTAAATGCTTAGTATTCCCTGCAAACTAATTCACTAGTTTTATTTTGCCTAAAATCAATCAATTTCATAAAATTACCTTAAACAATTAATTCTTGAGTTCTTATTGTTAAATCATCCGACTAAGATCATCCTTCATATGAATTTTAGTTGAATAATAAAATAAATATTGTTAAGACTACCAATAGATGTATTGTGTGTGGATCCCCAAAACCTTAGCGCCTTAATATATTGTTATTTTCTCTCAATTTAGATTAACTTTACTAAACCATCAAAAATCTCTTCAATTAAACTTTATTATTTTAGTTTTATTCTCTTGTGGTTTGCTAATCAATTCCCTTTTCTTATGGATTCGACCTCGGACTTACGGAGTTATTACTTCGTGACAATCCTGCACTTGAGAGCATTAGTTCAGTCGCAGCAAGTTTTTGGCGCCATTGCCGGGAAATTAGGCAATTAGAGAAGCGTTCCACTTCGTTTGGAGAGGTTTTCGGCATTAAATTTCTTCACATATTTGGTAATATCTCTCCAACTCTTTTCTTTTTAAGTAGTTTAGTTTTCTTTTAGAGTTTTCTGTAAGGTTGAATTTATTCAACCATCTAATTGGCTTTATTCCGTGCCAAATTTGCTTGTAATTCAGCTTTTAGTAACCCTGTATTTAGGTGGGTTTGTTGTAAGGGTAGTGAGTGAGATAGAGTGAAGTTTGCTCAAAAGTGTGCAAGAAAACAGAGACTCGCGGCTGGGACTCGCGGGTGACTCGCGGCTGCAAGCCGCCAGAAGCAACACACGTGCCAAGTATGCTGGAAGATGAACAGTCATGCTAGCTGGAGCACTACAGGACAAAACAGGACAACTGGCCATACGGTTAACTCGCGACTAGATCTCGCGACTTAGTCAAGCCGCGAGGTCAAGTCGCGAGCCACCCCTGTTTTGTAAAACCTGACGTTTCACATTCCTCTCCCACTCCAATATAAATACCCCTTTTTACCCACGATTGAAAGAGAGCTTCCAGAGAGAATTTTGAGAGAGAAACCCTAAAGAAAAACCAGATTGTTTCACCCACAATCTCTACCTTAGAGTCTCTTCAAATTCCTCAACTCTCTTCCTCTCCATTGTCAAATCCTTGAGAGGCATTATACCAAACCTGGTTCTCACCATCATCATCACTGTGAGACAGTTGTTTGGATTTTTGGGAAGCAGTTAGGAAGGAACCAATCTTCATTGGTTGATGCTACGGTCTAGTAGCGGAATCCGGGAAGCTAGAAAAGAAAAAGGTTCGGCGCAACCTCGTTGGAGTAAGAAGCTTGGAGGGCTTAGGTGCACTGGGTAGATTAGGCTTGGAGGGTCTATTACTGTCCTTGTATCCCAACTGTATTTTCTAGTAGATTGCTTACCGCTTGGAGGGCGACGGAGAGGTTTTTCGCCGAGGACTTCGGTTTCCTCTTCGATAACACATCGCGTGTTGTCTTTGTGTTTGCATATTCCTTCCTCTCTATCTTTGCCTATTTATTATCTGCTGTGGATTTTATTTTGTCATGGCTTAGATAGTTTTTTAACCAATTTCATATTATAGCATATGTTAAGTTTCCGCACACTAGTTGTTTGACATATTGCTTGAATTGGTTAAGGTGTTATTTGGGGGTCTAAAAGTTCAAAGGTGTTTTGTACACGTTTTTGAACTTTCAATTGGTATCAGAGCAGGTACACTGCTATTGGTTTTATTACCATTGTGTGATCCTTGACTCTCTTTTGAGATGGATAGGTCTCAATCCCTAAATGCACCTCCATATTTTGATGGTAGTAATTATGCTTTTTGGAAGGTTCGCATGAGAGCTTTTCTATGTTCTATTGATGAATCCATTTGGGATGCTGTTGAGATTGGTTGGACCAAACCTGAGGCAGCCAAATCCACATGGGATAAGGTAGCACTTGCTGCATCTAATGCTAATAGTAAAGCACTCAATGCTATTTTCTGTGGTGTGTCTCCAGATGAATTTCACAGGATTTCTCACATTACCATTGCCAAAGAAGCATGGGAGATTCTGGAAACCACTTATGAAGGCACGAAGAAAGTGAAAGACACCAAGTTACAAATGCTGACCACTCGGTTTGAGGAACTCAAAATGAGTGAGGATGAGTCTTTTGACTCTTTCTATGGAAAGCTAAATGAGGTGGTTGTCAGTAAGTTCAACTTGGGGGAGAAAACGGAGGACTCAAAGATTGTAAGGAAGATCCTTCGATCATTGCCGGAAAGTTTTCGTGTTAAAGTGACAGCAATTGAAGAGAGCAAGGATCTTGATGACATCAAAGTACAGGAGCTGGTTGGTTCTCTGCAGACTTATGAGATGTCGCTGCCAAATCAAAGGAAGAGTAAATCCCTTGCTCTAAATACCATTAATGAGAAGGTGGCAGATCAAGACTCATCAGGAGAAGATGTGGTTGACAAAGATGTAGCCTACCTTGTCAAAAATTTCAGAAAGTTCTTGAAATTCAAAAATAATGGCAAATTTGATGATAAAAGAAAATTCCAAAGTTCTGGAAGGGAGAAGAGGGATTTCAAAAAGAAAGATGGAAAAGAATCCCAACCCACACAAGGTGTCACTTGTTTCGAATGTAACGGGCATGGACACTTTAAGAAGGAATGTCCGAATTATTTGAAATCGAAAGGTAAAGTGTATGCCACGACCTTGAGTGACTCGGATTCGTCTGACTCAGAATCTGAAGAGAGCTGTGATGGAGAGGGGAACTATTCAGCTTTTATGACTATTGCTCATGTTGAGTCTTCGGATGAGTTGAATCTACTTGTACGAGACCTTGGAGAACATAGTGATGATGAATCACTAGGAATTGTTGAAGAATCAGATGCTGAAGAAGATGAAAGCACAGCAAATCTTCAAGAGAATTATAGCTCACTCTTGGAGAAGTCGGGTGAGTACACAAGGGTGGCCAAGGCTGCTGTGAGAAAAATGAAGAAGGCTGAGGAGGACTACAAAAGTCTCCTAATTCGATATAGGGAGGCCAAATGTGAGATAGAAACACTGAATGGTGAGTTGTCCGAAACTTACACAAAAGTGAGATTTCTTGAGAATGAGGTTGTGCAAGCGAATGCTAAAATAGAGAAGGTCACCACCAAGAAGCTAGATGATGTTATATCATCTCAAAAGAGCTTTTCAGACAAATCCGAATTAGGATATACCGGAGGAAGTAGTTCATCTGGAAATGTCACTAAAGAAGTGAAGTTTGTAAAGGCCAAAGATCCAGTTGTAGCTGACCTTACTGGTGAGAAGCTCGAGGTGGAGGAGAAGAAGAATGTGGTGAAACAACAGATGCTGAATCCCCGTAATCAGTCTGTGGGCAGGTCTGAATCTCGTGCCAAGTCACGTCCACTACCACAAAGAGGTCCTAGAGGAACTTATGTGTGCCATTATTGCGGACTTCAAGAGCATACTCGACCAAATTGCCAAAAGCTGAGAGCAAAGAACAGTGCAACTCCTCAAAGGTCAGGAGGACCCATAAATGATAGGAGAATTTGGGCAAGTGATCAATCTAGAGATCAAAATGGAGATCCCGGAATGATGAACGTGATGAAGATGATTGGTGCATTCACCAACTGCTTGGAAAGCTTCTCACGAAGGTTTGAAAGCCCTAACTCCCGTACCCAATCCTATAAGGAAATCACCCCAAACGCAAGTGACGTGTGGGTGAAAAAGGGTACTCATGCATAAGCATTACAACATGTCCATGCATTAATACTTCCTATGCTGTGCGACAATGTTTGTTTGGTTTGCTTGCTGTTTTTGATGTTGGTTGTTTGCTTGTCTACTTGTGAATATTTTTAATTTTGTTTTATCAATCTTTTTGTTTCTTGTGTCAAAAATCCAAAAATCACATAAAAATAAGAAAATCAAAAAGCTTGATTGACTTTGTTGAGTTTTGTCTCAAAACTTGTTTTGCGTTGTACCTTTGTGCTAATGGCTTTGTGCATTTTCGAGCATTGCTTGTTTTCATGCACTTATATCACTGTGGGAAAAATCTTGAAATCTATGTGATTGTTGTAAATAGATCTTCAAACTTGTCATGAATGATTAGTGAATGGTTATGTTGATCTTGAGACATGCATAGACTTGTGTCTATATATCTTCCCACTTTTTATTTTTGTTTTGCTAAAAAGAGCTCACCAATTGTAAATCTCCAAATGAAAAGAGATATTAAGCTGCAAAAGCCTATCGCACATTCTAGTATTTGATTAGGAAAAAGGGTAAGCGACCTTATATTAAAGTGAATGTTTATTCAAAAAGGCCAAAGGCCTGTTCTTTAAAGTGAAATGCCATATATCACTCTCACAATGAGAGATGATTGCCTCAAAAGATCAAAAAGATCAAATGTTATGATTGAAAGTGGAGTCAAATGATAAGCTCCATGTTATGTTATCAAGTTGTGTGGGAGGTCATATATACATATTTCTATTATTGAGATGGGTCACATGATCTAGTGCTAATTGTGTATGCCTTGGTTGAATTGATCATTGAAACTTCACATTAGATGAAGGACTATCTCATTGTTGATATCCACACACAACACACAAGTTTATGTTCAACAAATGTCATATTCATTTGTGTGATTGTACTTGATGAAATGTGTTTTCACATGCTCAATCTTTGTTAATTCAAGCACAAAAAGATTTTTGAGTGTTTTAGGTGTTTTTGGAAAGTATTTTGTTTAAAAAATCTGAAAATTTCAAAAATCCAGTTTTGCCCTGTTTTGGCGGCTCAGTCGCAGGTATGTCAAGTCGCGAGCCTCTGTCGCATCTTCGCTGGTCATTTTTGGCGACTTGTTCGCGAGTGGAAGGTCCAGTCGCGAGGTTCACTCAGAGATTTTCGCGGCTCAGCTCGCGACTCACTTGCAGGTAGACCTTCCAGTCGCGAAAAACACTTAGAAAAATTTTTCAAATTTTTGTTCTTGAGTGCTTTGGCGGCTTGAGCTGGCGACTGTGTGGCAACTTAATCAAGTCGCGAAAAACGCGTGTTTTGCAGAAACAGGAGCAGTTTTTAAACCTCTTTTCAGTTTTTCCCTCGAACTTTTGTAACTGTTCATCTTCTCTCTAAACTATCTTCCTTCCAAACACTTCGTGAATCCATTTTCAAACCTCATTGGTGCTTCATTTCTTATCCAAATCATCAAGAAAAGGTATGGGTTTTGCTTTCTCAATCTCATTTTCTTTTTTCCTGCATATTTTTGTTACCGTTTGGACTGATAGTGTGTTCGAAATACTTCTCTCTTTGTGTAATGGGTTTGGAGTGTCTTGTTTGATATTGTTCTCACCTGTTTTCATGCTGAGCGGTCACAATGTGTTTCTCATTGTTCTGATTTTTGCCTATTATTGAGTCTGAAAATCTTTTCTTAAATGGGTTTGATGTCTATTTGACTTACTCATTTCACTTGCTTAAGTATTGATGTTGGTGTTCGGTATTGGTTACTGAGTTTTTTATGATAACATAATGTATGTCTCTCAACCATGTGCTTCACACCCTCTGCAATTAACAAGCTTACCTGCAAAAGGATAAGTGTTAGGCTTTCAGGAGACGAAGATGAAGGTGATGAAGGAGAGGGTGTCCCAATGGAGACTGAAGCAGAGGCAGCAGGGCATGCATCAACCTCAACACCCAGGAGGAGTGGCAAAAGGTCTAGAGCTTCAACTTCTTCAGATACACCTCCAGATGCTTTCCAAATCATTCTGGAAAGACTTGATGGGATCAGGGAAGTCCAGACTGAGCACTCTGAGCGGATGAGAGCCATGCAAGACCAGATTGATGTCTTGTCTGCAAAACTTGACAGCTTCACCGCTCAGCCTGAACAGTGACCCTTTGGCCATTCCTGTCAAAAAGGGGGAGAAGTTTCTTTCTGTTGATATTGTCATTGATGATTGAGAAGCAGAAAAGCAGCTCTTAAGGGGGAGTAATGAGTTGAGGGGGAGTTGCCAAAATCAGAGACTTTGTTTATTTATGTTTATGTTTTGGGTACTTTTAGTGTTTTTATGGTTTGATACACTGTGTTTTGGTGTATAGCTGTTTCTAACTCTTATCCTATACTCTTGGTTTAATCTTTAATATATTGATGATGATATTCAGGATGTTTTTGTGTTTGTACCCATGTGCTTTTGTAAGCTTTTAGGGTTAATGTTTTATGCATAGTTTGCAGGCTTTATGGTATGTACCTTGCTTAATGCAGCTTTTATGCTTTGTTTAAATCAATACTTCTATATAAATGTATTGCATTTTCTTTTAAGTACTGTCACTCTTGTGCCCTTGTAGGATTGTTCCTAGATGCATATGCCTTGTGTGTTATGCATTGGTTGAGTGTTGAGCATACAAGTGTCTTGCCTTGTGCTTGTTAACTTGTATGTCCTTGTGTTCATTCCAAGTGTGAATGAGCACTGTGATCACTACCTTGTGGTGTTCACTTGGTTGATCAAGCCATGGTTTGTTTATTAACTCCATCTTTGCTTGATCACATATTGCCTGTTTCATATGCATTTATAATTTTCTGCTTACAATGATCATGGTGTATTGTTGTGTTTCAGGAGTATTATGTTCATATGATTCAAGTGCTTCACATCTTCTAGAGTTAGGTGTGAGTGAGTTTTGTTCAACTGTTCCCAACTCACATGTTAAGTCTAGAGTCTGTTTTAGGGTTTTGTCACGGAATAGCCAAAGGGGGAGATTGTAAGGTTGAATTTATTCAACCATCTAATTGGCTTTATTCCGTGCCAAATTTGCTTGTAATTCAGCTTTTAGTAACCCTGTATTTAGGTGGGTTTGTTGTAAGGGTAGTGAGTGAGATAGAGTGAAGTTTGCTCAAGAGTGTGCAAGAAAACAGAGACTCGCGGCTGGGACTCGCGGGTGACTCGCAGCTGCAAGCCGCCAGAAGCAGCACACGTGCCAAGCATGCTGGAAGATGAACAGTCATGCTAGCTGGAGCACTACAGGACAAAACAGGACAATTGGCCATACGGTTAACTCGCGACTAGATCTCGCGACTTAGTCAAGCCGCGAGGTCAAGTCGCGAGCCACCCCTGTTTTGTAAAACCTGACGTTTCACATTCCTCTCCCACTCCAATATAAATACCCCTTTTACCCACGATTGAAAGAGAGCTTCCAGAGAGAATTTTGAGAGAGAAACCCTAAAGAAAAACCAGATTGTTTCACCCACAATCTCTACCTTAGAGTCTCTTCAAATTCCTCAACTCTCTTCCTCTCCATTGTCAAATCCTTGAGAGGCGTTATACCAAACCTGGTTCTCACCATCATCATCACTGTGAGACAGTTGTTTGGATTTTTGGGAAGCAGTTAGGAAGGAACCAATCTTCATCGGTTGATGTTACGGTCTAGTAGCGGAATCTGGGAAGCTAGAAAAGAAAAAGGTTTGGCGCAACCTCGTTGGAGCAAGAAGCTTGGAGGGCTTAGGTGCACTGGGTAGATTAGGCTTGGAGGGTCTATTGCTGTCCTTGTATCCCAACTGTATTTTCTAGTGGATTGCTTACCGCTTGGAGGGCGGCGGAGAGGTTTTTGGCCGAGGACTTCGGTTTCCTCTTCGATAACACATCGCGTGTTGTCTTTGTGTTTGCATCTTCCTTCCTCTCTATCTTTGCCTATTTATTATCTGCTGTGGATTTTATTTTGTTATGGCTTAGATAGTTTTTTAACCAATTTCATATTATAGCATATGTTAAGTTTCCGCACACTAGTTGTTTGACATATTACTTGAATTGGTTAAGGTGTTATTTGGGGGTCTAAACGTTCAAAGGTGTTTTGTACACGTTTTTGAACTTTCATTTTCCTTTTATTTTTACTTCTTTTTATTGTTAAAGGTATTTTGTTTTGTTTTCTTTTTCTTTTTCTTTCTTGCTTTACTTTTGCATGCGTGTTTGTTGTCGTGATAGTGATAATCGCTTGGTTAGAATTAAGTCTAATAATTTGTTTGGAAATTTATCTAATTCTTTCACACATTCTAATACACTTGATATCATGGCGGACTTAGAGTGTAATCATGGTGACGAGAATAATTTAAATAATGAAAACTTCCATGCTCACCAACCCATTAGAACTCTCAGGGATTATTTGCAACCTACTAGAAGTAGTGCACCATCATGCATCATTTTTCCAACTAATGCAAATAATTTTAATTTTAAGCCCGGTATGATTTCATTACTTCCTAAATTTCATGGCTTAGATTCTGAAAATCCTTACCTACACTTTAAGGAATTTGAGGAGGTATGTTCTACCTTCTATGACCAATCATGTAATGAAGAGACCATTAGGTTGAAGTTGTTCCCTTTTTCTCTTAAAGACAGGGCAAAAACTTGGCTTAATTCTTTAAGACCTAGGTCAATTGGTACTTTGCAAGAGATGCAAACTCAGTTTTTAAAGAAATTTTTTCCAATTCATAGGACTAATGCACTTAAAAGACAAATAATGAATTTTTCACAAAAAGATAATGAGACATTTTATCAATGTTGGGAAAGATTTAAAGATTTGCTTAATGCTTGTCCACATCATGGCTATGAAACTTGGTGTATAATTATTTTTTTCTATGAAAGTTTAACTTCAAAGATGTGCCAATTTGTAGAGATGATGTGCAATGGAGAGTTTTTGAATAAAAATCCTGATGAGGCTTTTGATTATTTTGATCTCTTAGCTGAGAATGCCCAATCTTGGGATACCACTGATACCTCAGATAGGTCTAGAGCATCCACCAACCCCTCTGGGGTTGGTAAATACCAACTTAGGGAAGATGATGACCTTAGTGCTAGGGTGGCTAGTTTAACTAGGAAGCTTGAAGTCATGGAATTAAGGGAGGTCAATGGAATCAATACTGTGCCTAAAATTGATGAAGTTTGTAGAATTTTTGATACCATGGAACACTCTACCAATGAATACCCTATAATTCCAGCTTTTAAAGAGGTGTTGCATGATCAAGCAAATGCTATGAACATGGTAAAAAAATCATACCCTTCCCCCTATTCAGAGACATACAATTCAGGGTGGAGGAATGACCCAAATTTTAGTTGGAGGAATGATAATGTGGTTGCACCTCCTACACATTGTTCTTCAAATTTTGTTCCTTATAATCCCCCTCCAAAGAAGAGTCTTGAGGACACTTTGCAACAATTCATGCAGACTCAATCCACTATTAATAATTAGAACTCACAAGCCATAAATGACATTAGGAGAACTCTCACTAAATTGACCACATCCATGAGCACAATAGAAAAGGGTAAGTTTCTATCTCAACCACAACCAAACCCCCAAGGTCAATTTTGTGTTGATAATTGTAGTTCCTCTAAAAATAAAGTGAGTCAAGTTAAATCTGTAACTACTCTTCGTAGTGGAAAAATCATTGAAAAAGATATTCCTAAAAGCAATACACATGATGAGTCTTCCAAAATAAAGAGTAGTGATGAAGTCCTTGAGCCTAAATCTAATGAAATTGAAAGGTGTCCTATCCCTGCTCCTTTTCCCCAAAGGTTGATTCCACCTCAAAAAGTGAATCAAAATTTTGACATCCTTGAAGTGCTTAAGCAAGTTAAAGTGAACATTCCCCTTTTGGATGCCATAAAGCAAATTCCATCATATGCTAAATTTTTGAAAGATTTATGTACTGTTAAGTGTAAGCTTAATGTACATAAGAAGGCATTTTTGACTGAACAAGTTAGTGCAATCATTCAAAACAATAGACCTCCTAAGTTAAAAGATCCAGGTTGTCCCAATATTTCATTTGTGATTGGTAATTCAAAAATAGAGAAAGCTTTGCTTGATCTTGGGGCAAGTGTGAATCTTTTGTCATATTTAGTGTATGAGCAATTAGGTCTAAGCGAGTTAAAACCCACTTCCATAATTTTAAAACTTGCCGATCGATCTGTGATTGTTCCAAGGGGTGTTGTTGAGGATGTCTTGGTTCAAGTGGACAAGTTTTATTTTCCTGTTGACTTTATTATTTTGGACATTCATCCTGTTTCTAATGCTAATTCTCAAATATCTGTGATTTAGGATGCCCATTTCTTGCAACTTCTAATGCATTGATAAATTGTAGAAGTGGAGTCTCAAAATTATCTTTTGGGAATATGATCCTTGAACTTAATATTTTTAATACTTGTGAGCAACCTAAGGATGAAGAGGATTGTGCATGAAGTTGACTTAATCGAAACACTTGTTTAAGAACAATTCAACAAAACATGTTTTTCAGATCCATTAGAAGCTTGTCTAGTCAATTCATGTGATTTTATTTTTTATGAGAATTCCGAAATTGCATACATTCACTGGCTTTTGGAATTTGCACAGGAATTGGAAGCAAGCAATTGGAAATTGAAATATGAGGAGTTGCCACCTTGTGAGATAACGTTGTTGCCATCTAGTGAGCAAGTACCGAAATTGGGATTGAAGCCCTTGCCTATTGAGCTCAAGTATGCTTTTCTAGGAATCGATGAGACTTTTCCTATGGTAATATCTTCTAAACTTGACTCTTCGCAAGAAGGTAAGTTATTAAATGTTTTGAGAAAACATAAGAGTGCCATAGGATGGAACATAGCTGACATTAAAGGAATTAGCCCATTGGTTTGTACTCACAAGATTTATTTAGAGGACAATGATAAACCATCTAGGGAGATGCAATGTAGATTGAAGCCTACAATGAAAGAGGCAGTTAAGACTGAAGTGCTCAAATTGTTAGATGTGGGTATCATATACCCCATCGCTGATAGTAAATGGGTAAGTCCTACTCAAGTGGTGCCTAAGAAATCTAGAATAATTGTGGTAAAAAATGAGAATAATGAGTTAATTCCAACTCGTGTCACCACAGGTTGGCACATGTGTATTGATTATAGAAAATTGAATGCAGTCACTAGGAAAGATCATTTCCCTTTACCTTTCTTGGATTAAGTTTTAGAGAAAGTAGCGGGTCATGAGTACTATTGCTTTTTAGATGGGAATTCTGGGTACTATCAAATTGAAATTGCACTTGAAGGTCAAGAGAAAACCACATTTACTTGTCCTTTTGGTACTTTTGCATTTAGGAGGATGCCATTTGGTTTATATAATGCACCTGCCACTTTTCAAAGATGCATGCTAAGTATTTTTAGTGACATGGTTGAGCATTATTTAGAGGTTTTCATGGATGATTTTTCTATGGTTGGTGACTCTTTTGATGAATGCCTTTCAATTTTGCAAAAAGTCTTAACTAGGTGTGAAGAAAAAAATTTACTATTAAATTGGGAAAAGTGTCATTTCATGGTCACAAAAGGGATTGTATTAGGCCACATTGTTTCTTCAAAAGGCATAGAGGTGGATAAAGCAAAAATTGAGTTGATTGCTAATTTGCCTACACCTAAGACTGTTAAAGATGTGAGATCATTCCTAGGACATGTTGGATTTTATAGGAGGTTCATAAAAGACTTTAGTTTCATATCTAGACCTGTGTGTAACCTCCTAACAAATGACACTCCCTTTGAACGGACCCAAGCTTGCCAAGAAGCTTTTGATAAGTTGAAAGGCATGCTTACCACTACACCTATCATGCAACCACCAAATTGGACTTTACCTTTTGAAATTATGTGTGATGCAAGTGATTATGCGATTGGAGCTGTTTTAGGGCGAAGAAAGGATAAAAAATCTCATGTAATTTATTATGCAAGTAAGACTTTGAATAAAGCTCAAATGAATTATTCTACAACTGAAAAAGAGTTGCTTGCTGTGGTATTTGCCTTAGATAAATTCTGTTCATATATTCTTGGTTCTATTGTTGTTGTTTTCACTGACCATGCAGCTTTAAAATATCTTCTTTCAAAGAAGGATGCAAAGCCAAGGTTGATTAGATGGATTCTTCTACTACAAGAATTTAATATCACCATCAAAGATAAAAATGGAGTAGAAAATGTGGTGGTAGACCATCTGTCGCGCTTCACTTTTAATGAATCCATGGATGCATTGCCCATTAGGGATTCATTCCATAATGAACAATTGTTTTCCATCTCTACTTTGCCTTGGTATGCTAATATAGTCAATTTTCTTATCATAGGCCAAACACCATCTCACTGGAGTGCTCAAGATAAGAAACACTTCATGGTTGAGGTACGCAATTTTTTCTATGATGATCCTTATTTATTTAAGTATTTTCCAAATCAAATCATTAGGAGATGTGTCCCTGATAATGAAATATTTAGTGTCATCTCCTTGTGTCATAATGAAGCTTGTGGTGGCCACTTTTCTTCAAGGAAAACTGTTGCGAAGATTTTGCAATGTGGTTTTTATTGGCCTAATATGTTTAAAGACACTCATCATCTTTGCAAATCTTGTGAGTCTTGTCAAAAGGTTGGAGGAATAACTCGTAGAAATATGATGCCTTTAAACCCAATTTTAGTTGTTGAAATTTTTTATTATTGGGGCATAGATTTCATGGGTCTATTCCCTCATTCTTTTGGATATCTTTACATTCTAGTGGCTGTAGATTATGTTTCAAAATGGGTTGGGGCTATTCCTTGCAAAAAGAATGATCACATAATTGTTTTGAAATTTTTAAAGGAAAATGTTTTGTCAAGGTTTGGCATCCCTAGGGCAATTATTAGTGATGGGGGCTTGCACTTTTGCAACCGACCTTTTGAGGCATTAATGAGAAAATATTGTATAACACACAAGGTAGCCACCCCATATCACCCACAAACAAGTGGACATGTTGAGCTTGCCAATAGGGAGATTAAACAAATTTTGGAGAAGACAGTTAACCCAAATCGTAAAGATTGGTCTTTGAGGTTGAATAATGTACTTTGGGCATATCGCACTGCCTATAAAAATATTCTTGGTATGTCTCCCTATAGACTTGTTTATGGTAAAGCTTGTCACTTGCTTATGGAATTGGAACATAAATCATATTGAGCAACAAAGATGTTTAACTTTAACTTAGACAAGACTGGTTCATTGAGAAAATTGCAATTGAATGAGTTGGAAGAAATTCGGCGTGATGCATATGAGAATTCTAGGATTTCTAAAGAAAGAATGAAAGTTTTTCATGACAAACAAATTTTAAGGAAATCTTTTGAACCATCTCAAAAAGTTCTTTTATATAATTCTAGGTTACATTTTTTCCCCAAAAAATTGAGATCTAGATGGACTGGACCTTTCATTGTTAAAAATGTTTTCCCCCACGTTGCCATAGAAATTGAAAATCCTAAGAATGGTAACATATTCAAGGTGAATGGACAACGTCTTAAGCCATTTCTTGAGAATTTTTCACAAGAGGAGGAATCCATTAATTTAGAGGATCCCATTTATCAAGACTTGCCAAGCAATTAGCATTAGTGTTTGTGTCTTATTTTAGAATTTTTTTTCTTTTTATTATTTTTGTTATTTTTTTTTCTAATCCCTTTTGCAGGTGTTAAAGTTTTGTTTTGTTCATTTATGTTCATCTCTTCAAGGTGCTCTCTGTAATCTTTACTCTTTATTGTTTTTCCTTGTTATCATTGAGGACAATGTAAGTTATAGGTTGGGAGGAGGAACTTGAGATGATTTGCATTTGTTTTTATTTTATGTTAATTTTTTTTTTGGGTTATTTTTAGTGATTTTTGTTTTTGTTTTTATAGTCCAATTTTCAAAAAAAGAAAAAAAAAAGTGTTGCTTTAACAAGAGTTTTAAGTTAAAGTTCTTTATGCTACTTCTATCTAAAGAATTCCACTATTTTTCATGCTCAACTATCATGCACATGCACTTTAGCCACATGAACATGTTTATTGGTTGAGAGATAGAGATGACTTTGAAAATCTTGAAAATAAAATGTAGAGACTATAACCCAAGTGAATTCTTGAGCCATTCATTTTTTTAGAGGGTTATTTTCTTTTGATCTCATTTTTCATTTGGAAGCACATAACTTTGATGTTACTTAGTCTCATTATTCTTTGATTTGGTCGAATGCTAAGAATTCATCAATTTTATGCCATACTTGAATAAGTTAAAGTCATGGATTTTGAAGAACTATCCCAATCCTTAAGAGATGATTTTAGGCCATCTTTGTTAATTTTGAGCCTTTATTATTTTCTTTCTTGATTCATTACCGCTAGTCACCCATTTGAGCCTATTATTTTAGCCATTCTTTCTCAAACCCTTTCCTAAAGTGTTCCAAGAATGAATGCAATCAAATTGTCTTATTATGATAAATTTGTGGTGAAATAGTTGGAAGAAAAGGAGGACTCACTCAAAAAAAAAAAAAAAAAGAGTCTTAAACAGAAAAAGAAAAATGTTGAAATAAAATAGGAATGTGAAAGAGGAAGAAATAGAGAATGAATTTGTTGATGAAATTTTGAAGAAAAAAGAAAGAAAGTGAAAGTGCAATATTCAAGAAACTTGAGAGAATAAATCAATTGTCATATGCTCAAAAGAAGTTGTCTCTCTAATTATTCTTGGGAACACTTTTTGTTTTTACATATACCTTTTGTTCTAAATTCCTCCTCTTTACCCTATATTACGTCCCAATGAAAGTCCTATTTGATCTTAAGGAAGTTATGGTTTGGATCTTGACATGACTAATCAATGTTTGGCATCCTTTCATGAGACTATAAATGTCCTTTATTTTACTTCACCATTCTTTATCTTATTTATATGTAAGATATTAGTCTTTGTTCTACATTATTTTGCTCACATATGTTTGAGAGTGTTAAACCCTTTTCAGAGTGATTTTATTTGTTGAGTGTTAACAACTGTAAGATTTGAGTTAAAGCATAACTTTTGATAGAAATTCAAGACATGTTTTATCTTAAGACTAAGGTTGTGTTTGTGTTGGCTAAACTATTCACACTCTTAGTATTAATGGCATGTGAAATATCTTTGGTGGTTGTTAGTGTTTTGACCTTTGATTAACTATTTTTACTAAAGTAATAATTTTTTGTTATTTTGTGTCTTTGTCTCAAGTCGCTTAAATTGCTAGGGACTAGCCATGAGCTGGTTGGGGAGCGTGATAATAGCTTAATTTTGCATATTTATATAATTATTAGAAAGCATTATCATACTTATTTTGAGTTAATTTGTGCATTTTATAGTTGGTTTTGGAATAATGCTGAATAATCAATTTTATGCTTAATTGAATTTTAATACATGAATTTGTCTTTTGTAGGATAATGAAATTAAATAAGTAGATTTGTGCAAAGAAGAAGGCTAATGGAATTTAATTTTACAAGGGCCATGATAAAGTCAAAGAAGGTCAACCCAATTAAATTCGTGTCCAATTGGATCAAGGAATCAAAGGAAAATTTGCACCAAATCCAAGTCCAATTCGGATTAGGATTCCAGCTTACGCACCAGTTAGTATTTGGAGCATAACTTTCTGTTCAAATGTCCAATAGAAATGATTCAAGTTGGGATCGAAAGCTAACTTAAAGGGCTACAACTTTGTAGTTTACCAAAAGTCCGAATTCTGAAGTTAAATGGGCCAAAAAAGTCGGTTAAGTGAAGCCTAAAAACCTGGGATTTTCTCCAAACGGGAATTCAACTTGTAATAGGATTCCTTGACCTATTTAAAGGCTCTTTAGGGCAAAATTCAGAAGAGAGCTGCTATAGAACATAATTTAGGTTTTCTTAAAGTTTCTTTACAGTTTTTAGAGTTTTATTTGTATTATGCATAGTTGTTAGTATCGTACGATACATATCGTATCGTGTACAAAAAGTTTCGTATCGTAAGTGTGTATCGTAAGTGTTCATGAATCGTCCGATACATAAGTGTGTATCGTATGAATCATATCGTATCGGTGAATCCTACGTATAGTATAATATATAGACATGTGGGTTTAAAATGAGTTTTTTTGTTAAAATTTGCGATTTTATTTGATTTAAACAAGTTGTTAGACGTTTTTAATGCAAAATTATTGGGAAACTTAACTAAGTCTAATTCCCATGAGTTTTTTTTTCCCTCCTTTCTCTTTCTCCTACAAAATTTAGACTATACTTATAACATTCACTTTCATAAATGCAAATATATTTTCTAAGCTATTATTAATAAAATGAAAATATAATTATTTTTTATTTTTTTTATTATTATTATGAGTCTAAAAAGTTAGAATGCCAAGAAAAAATAAATAGAATAAATTATTAGAATAAAAAAAAAACAAAAATAGTAAATGTTGATAATAATGAAGAAAATGTCTATGAAAAAATAATTTAGCAAGATGCTGAACATGATGATAACATTGACTTAGATGGAGTTGATTAGATAAGATGATGAAAAGATATTATATTTTGGTTCATATATCTTGTATTTTCACTTCTGAGTTTAATCAATTTGAATGTGCATGTTACAAATATAAGTTTCTTTGATTTATTTAGTTAGCTTTGTTAAATTTTATTGTATAAGTAATGATTAAATTGGTATTTAATTGAATATATTTCGAATTTATAATGAGTATATCTTTTATATATGTATATCTATAATTATTTTATAATTTTATTAGATATTTGTGTATCTTACGATACACGATTCGATACGATACATGATACATAAAAATTAAAAATCGATTCACGTTACGATTCACGATTTGACAACTATGGTGTTATGGCTTGCTAGAAGCTTTGCTAAGGCAAGGGGTGAAACCCAACCTTTTATTGGTATGTTCTTAACAATTATTTATTGGTTTTAATGCTTATATTTTTATGTTTTTGATTGTTTTACAAGTCTAGAAAAGTGTTTAGTTCTGAATAATTCTTTGATTTATCGTAGACTCCGAGCACGTTAAATGCTTAGTATTCCTTGCGAACTAATTCACTAGTTTTATTTTACCTAAAATCAATCAATTTCATAAAACTACCTTAGACAATTAATTCTTGAGTTCTTATTGTTAAAGCATCCGACTAAGATTTTCCTTCGTATGAATTTTAGTTGAGTTATAAAATAAATATTGTTAAGACTACCAATAGATGTATTGTGTTTGGATCCCTAAGCCTTAGCGCTTTAATATATTTTTATTTTCTCTCAAATTAAATAAACTTTACAAAACCATCAAAAATCTCTTCAATTAAACTTTATTATTTTAGTTTTATTCTCTTGTGGTTTGCTAATTAATTCCCTTTTCTTGTGGATTCAACCTTGGACTTATCGAGTTATTACTTCGCGACAATCCTGTACTTCGGAGCATTATTTAAGTCGCAGCACTACGCATTGTGGAATTGGGGTTGTAGTTTGAAATAATATGGGACAGATCAAGCGGGTGCTCTCAAAAAAGCTGCACTTTCCACTGGGCGCTTTAGAAGCTGAAGCGAAGGCAATGGAGCGTGGGATTATCTTTGCATGGGAACTGAGACTTAAAAGTAGGTCATAATTAAGGAAGACTCGCAGATTGTTATTCACGCCCTTGCGCGAGAGACACCTGCTCTAATCTCCATCCAACAGATCATAGCTGGGTCGAAAACGTGGCTGACAACTTTTACTTCATGGGTGGCAAACTTCACTCGTCGGGATAGCTATGTAACAGCTCACCTAATGAGAGCATTCACATCAAAGATGTGAAAAATGCTAAATCCTAATTTTAGCTATCATCTCCTTAAAATATCATCCACATCCATGCTATTCTTAAAATTTTTGACATCTTTGCTATAGTGGAGTGTCATCTTTGACACCCTTTTGTAGCAAATTGTTAGAGTTTTTTATTATTTTTTTCTTTCTCTCTCTCACTCTCTCTTGTGCTATGCGCTTGTGCCTCTCTCCACTACTTTCTTTCTCTCACTTATTAAAATAAATAATATTTTAATGAAGTGGTAAAAAAAAAAAAAAAACTGTGTATTATAAAGTGAAATGTTAAAATAAATAACGTAGTATTTTGAGATTTTAAATGCTATATTTTTTGACATGTTTGGTGAGAATGCTCTGACTAAGCATGCCAGGAATATTATAAATTGTACTATCTAGGTGGAGGACACTCCCCCTACACGTTGTGAAGGCCTTTTTTTACTATGGTCAACTTCAAGTTTTGTCATTTAGATCCTTTAATTTGCAAATATAAACAAATAATTAAATCAAAATTGCATGAGGCTGAATAGGGAAATGAAGTTAGTTTATTGGATGTCTAGCTATCCAACAAAATATATAAGCTGGCATTTTCATTTTGAGAAATGATATTTCTAAAATATTTTCACAATATTGTTATTGGTTGTTATTGTTAGGGCAAAAAAGTAATCTTAGTGTTAGGTTCAAATTTGAAATAATAACAATTAACTATTTATGATTTGTTGTGAAAATGCTGTAAAAATATTGCGGACATAGCACCTCTCTTTGATGGAGAAAATTGGCCTTTGCCCCTTTCACGCAAAAAATCCAGCATTTTGCCCCCTTTTCCAAACTAATTAAGGAAATGGCCCTATTTTGAAACTCGATTTTCTCAAAATCGAGTTTCAACGTCACTATAGGCTCCTTAAAACGCCACTATAGGTATGGGACGATCAAACTTAAAAATAAAAATAAAAAAAATAAAAAACTTGCATGGAACTCGAGTTCATGGAGCTCGAGTTCATGGAACTCGAGTTCATGGAGCTCGAGTTCCAAAACGCCACTATAGGATCCTTAAAACGCCACTATAGGACTCCTTGAAATGCCACGATAGGGCTTTAGAAATTTTTTTTTTTTTTTTTTAATTTTCAGTTTGTTATAACTCGATTGTCCAAAAATCGAGTTTTAAATTAAAACTCGATTTTTAAAAAAACAAGTTTCAAAACTAGGATATTTCCTTAATTAGTTTAGGAAATTGAGCAAAATGTTGGATTAAAAAAAAAAAAAAAAAAAAAAGGCAAAAGCCATTTTCTCCTCTCTTTGATTCTTAATTTCGTTGCAACAGTATTCCTCAATTCGCTCAAGTCATGGTCAACTTTCTTTAAAGAAAAGGTCTTCGTCAACTAAAAATTTTGGTAATTAATTACTATCATCAATACATAAAATTTCCCAAGGCTCTATTAAATAAGCAAGTTGCTGAGAAAAATAAAATAATAAAATAAAGCAACTTACTGCAATGAGGAGAAATGTTTAATAAATTATTTGCATTTTTTTGCTCAGCCGAAGAAAAGTCAGTATGTTGTCTGAAATTTTAACAAGATGTGACTGATGTCACGAGGATAAATGTTTAATAAATTATTTTACTTCTAGAATAACATATTTAATATTTTTTTTATAGATATTGTATAATTTAAACTGATTTTTTGTACAAGAGAGATTTGAACTTCAAATCTCTTATTTAACTATAAAAGAGTTTATCAATTTAGCTTGTTGAAACCCACTAAAATAACACATCTATAATTGCACTCTTGACCTTTGAGATAAATATTATCAAATTTCAATTTAAACTCTTAAAATATTAAATGTATAATATGGGAGAAAATGGGCATTTGCCCCTTTCGCCAAAACTTTTCAGCAAAATGTCTCATATCTGAAACTATTTAGGGAAATGCCCCTGTTTTGAAACTCAATTTTCTAAAAATCCAATTTCAATTTAAAACTCGTTTTTGAACAATCGAGTTATAGCAAACTGAAAACTAAAAAAAAAAAAAAAAAAAATTCTAGAACTCGAGTTCTAAGTGAAGTACTCAAGTTCATGAAACTCGAGTTCCTTGAAAAAATGAGTTCCCAAAAAAAAAAAAAAAAATTCTAAGTCCACGTTCAGTATAACTCAATGTTCTAAAAATCGAGTTTTACATTTGAAACTCGATTTGTAGAAAATCGAGTTTTAAAATAAAGGCATTTTCCTAATTAGTTTCATACATGGGACATTTTGCTAGAAAGTTTGTGAGAAAGGGGTAAAAGCCCATTTTGGCCATATAATATGTATCTCGCCCATTTTTAGTCTTGCTTTTATTTCCCGACGTCCATAGCAAATAAAAATAGCAAAAGAAGAAAAGAAAAGAAATTGCTGCATGTTGCAAACTGAGCTACAAATTAGTAAATTTTCCTGAGATGTAAACATTGAAAAAGTTGGAAGTTATACTGATCAAGGTTTTGAAACCTGGACCGGACCGTATGGTCCGACCGGGTTAACCAAGAACTGCTACTTAAAACGATTCTTTAATCACAAAAAACCGGAAATTATATTTTTGCTGTGAACCTCTCGAATCGCGGTCAAACGGCAGGGTTTTCTAAACCGGACACGGATTTTCCGATTTCCTCCTCATAAAATTTCTTCGTGAAGAGCAATTTCAGGTTGGCCGAATATGTTCTTTAGGGAAGAACGAGTGAGACAAGAATAGAAAGACGGAGAGTGAGTAAAGAATGAAGCTGTGAAAGAGAGTTTTACCTTCAGATCTGTTATAATTTGCTTGAGAACTGAGGAAGATCGAAGATGAGAGACTAAGAAGTTCCAGTGAGAGAAAGACACAAAATTTCAAATCTGAGAAGTAGGTGTTGGAAAGAAAAGTAAACAGATTGCTTGGGAAAAGAAGAAAAAAAAGATAAGATTCACATCTTCTATGTCTCGATCGCTCTCTCTCTACGTTTTTGCAGATGCTGTGTATCTGCATTTTTGCCTCTGGAGCCTTCTTCTTCAGTTGTTTGAAGATGATGTACTGGTGTACTGCCTTGCTTTACTCTCAACCACAGAAGGCTTGCTTTATTGTACCCACTTATGCTTGCTGTCAAGCACTTCTTAATTTGATAGGAACTTGATTTTTATTAAACCCATTTTTTATTGGTGGACAAACCAATGTCTGCCCACCTACTCTTGTATTTTTTTTTTCTTTAATTCACAAATGGTTAACTATTCAAACTGGCATAAAAGAGAAAATATTAGATTGTATTATGCTTAGAATTTAATATATTTTATTTGCATAATTATGTTTGCTTAGAATTTAATATTTTTATTTACATTATGAAACTTATGACATAAAAAAATTTATTTGAAATATAGTTCTTTATATTTATTTGGATTATTTTAGTTAAATTTTCAATTTTTTTTAATTTAATATATTTATTTATTTTTTAAATAATTACTAAACTAATTATGATGTCATCACGGTTCGACCTCGGATCAATCTCAAAAACCTTAAACCTCTTCCTTTTACGGTTCAATGAACGGTCTGGGTTTGAAAACCTTGATACTGATCACGCAGAACATGTAAACATGGGATTGAATGAAATTACTAATTGTGTAGCATTTAACTTTTTTATCTTTTACCTTTAATTCAGAAACAATAAATCTTTTTTATCTTGTAGGATTTAAAATTATAATGTTGGAATCAATTTTTTCAAACATTTATTATGTACTAACAGACACGGTTTTAAAAACCAAAATGGTCAAAGAAACTAGCCTCTGAGCACGTTCGTGAAGCTCTTCTATTTTTTTTTTTTTTTTTTGTAAAAGTTAATAATTTGAATCCATTATAATTTGAGATTATTACATTTTTCAATCACAAAAAACCTAGGGGTTGATAAATAAATTATTTCATCCAAAACGCAGAACACTCATCACACCCCTAGGTATTTCTATGATTGAAAAATGTAGTAATTTCAAATTATAATGGATGCAAATTATTAATCTTTACCAAAAATAAAATAAAATTATAAGAGAAATTTGAAAACCATCAGAAGAGCGGTCCTATTTTGTAGGCAACGTTTTAGTGGGAGTTAAAGATATATCTACTTATAAAAAAAAAAACTAGCCTCTGAGCATGCGCGCACGCGTGTGCTCAGAGGCTCTTCTATTTTTTAGGTAAGAGTTAATTTAGAGTATTTATTATAATTTGAGATTACTACATTTTCCAATTACAAAAAAAAAAAAAAAAAAAAAAAAAAAAAAAAAACCAGGGGTGTGATGAGTATTATGTGTGGTGAAATAGTTTTTCATCACACCTCTAAGTTTTTTCTTTTTTGTGATTGGAAAATATAGTGTGGGGCCAAAGAATTTGTGGTCCCGGCCCACTTCCCATTAGGGCCCAAGGCCCGCGCCGAGGAAAGTAGTTGCCGAAGACAAGTAGTGAAAGACCAAATAGCCTAGAGATGCAGCTGAGGATGACCCTGTCCTCGGCATCCCAATGCCTAAAAGGGAAGAACGACATGTCATCAAAGGCAGCCTTCAAAGCGCTCTCAGAAGGAAAGGCGAGTAGAATGGGACTCGCACGGGGGTACAGTGTGGGAGTGGTTCAAGGAAAAGATGTCACCTCCACATTGAATGCGCCAACAAACGTCCTAGCCACATTGATGGGAAAAGACTCTTGAACAGTGTGGCTTCGGTTATTGCAACTAACAGAAAGTAGGGGGAGGCGGCTGATGGGATAGGTACTCGAGTAGTTACTTGCCTGATCAACAGATGGAAGGTCAGGATCAACTAAGAAAGGCTATATAATGTAAGGGCTTATGCGCCAAAAAAAAGGGGGAACCTAGAAAGAAAAAGAAAGAATAAGAACATTAAGCTCAATGGACAAGGTCCATGGATACACTTAGTTCACCGCTGCGCGTCCACCATGAGCACCATGACCAACCACTGTCCGGTGACCAAGGCCTAGCCTTTCAGCCCACGCTCTACAAAATTTATTGTTTGGGCCTTTAACGTACAAACCCAATACCATTTTGGGATTGTTACAAATTGAGTCCTTACAATTGGCGCCGTCTGTGGGAAAGGCTTGTACGTTGGCACAGGCGATGGTAGGATCAATCCCTTGTCAAACAAAGGCTAGAGAAAGCCCCTCCGTCATTTCCAGCAGCACGCTATTGTTGTCCTAACGTAAAGTTCCGCTAGGGGCTACGTTTCGAAGCACCAGTGGCACGGGCCGTTCTAGGGGCTTCCGTCATCAAGTCAACGCCCCACACCTTGACCGATGGGCTAGTCCCCTTGACACTACTTAAGCAAAAATCTAAGTTTTGGACAGAATCAAGGTATTGCATGGTCCTTGGACTTAAAACTATGGGGAAACCAACTACTTAAAGAAAATCTAAGTTTTGGACAAAACTAAGGTATTGCATGGTCCTCGGACTCAAACCTATGGGGAAACCAACTACATTAAGCGAAAATCTAAGTTTTGGACAGAATCAAGGTACTGTATGGTCCTCGGACTCAAACCTATGGGGAAACCAAATACTTAAAGAAAATCTAAGTTATGGACAAAACCAAGGTATTGCATGGTCCTCGGACTCAAACCTATGGAGAAACCAACTACTTAGAGAAAATCTAAGTACCAGACACGGCCCAACAACACGCGCGGCACCTCGGATGATGCCTTTAGTCCCTCAGAAGCATGTTTAGGTACAAACTCAAACTCTGAGATATGATCCCAAGTATATCATGTGCACGACTATTCATACATGTTAAGATAACTAGATCAAAAACCATGAGATTCGCAACAATAGTAAATATCGGCAAAGACAACTAACATGTAATTTAAAGGAAAAAGGAAGAAAAGAATTTCATATATGTGGTCAAGGAGTTCAACTACAAACAAACTCTAAAGTTCTCGAAATAAAAGGGAAACTAGTTAACAGTTAAACTATAAACAAATACAAAAGTTGGCCAGGGCTTTTACTTCTTCAATTTCGTTTTGGCCACATCCTAGGAAGGTCGAGCAGGATTAGCCTCGGAGCCCTGGGAAACGTCCCCTTCTTGGGAAGGCTGGACAGGATCAGCCTCGGTGCCCTGGGGGACATCAGCAAGGGGAATGGCCTGAAGGGGCTGAACAAAGATGACCGGCTCCTCGACACCAAAGAGCTGAGCGTTGGCTATAGACTTGGCTGCCTCTTGAGGCACCTTAGGATTCAAACCTCCAGGTGCTTCTGTCGCCTCGTGAGGCTCTCTTCCCTCAGTTGACTCGCCAGGAATGACAATGTGCTGAGCAGCTTCTGACTAAGCAGCCTCAACCTCTTGTGGAATGCTCATAGCCTCGGAACTGGCGGAGGCGGTCTCATGGATGGCTGGAGGATAAAATACGCTCTCCGTCTTCCACAAGTCGGACGAAACCTCCACCCCAGCTAGTTTGAGGGCCTCGTTCCAAACCTGGGAGCAGTATAGCCTGCATACACTAGGGATTTGAGCTTTAAGGTGGGCCTGGGTTTCAGCCACCCCCGCCTCGTAACCCTCTTCCTCAGCCTTGTCCCTAGTAGTTTTGGCCTCAGTCCTGACAAACTCAACCTCCGCCTTGGCCCTTATGGCTTCATCCCTGGCAAATTCCGCCACGCCCTTAGCATTGTCTGCCTCAATCAGTTTCTTCTTTAAATCACTGATCTGCTCCTTAGCAATTTGCAATTGCTCCTCGGCAGCAAGTAGGCGCTTCGTCTGTTCCTCGGCCTGTTTCTGGGCGCCAGTCAAACTTGCCTCGGCACTATCCCTGGCTCTAGCAGCCTCTTTTAAGTCCTCTCTGGCCTTCGCGAGGTCAGTCTCGGAAGTTTTGAGGGTTCGCACAGCATCTATACGTTTACTGCGCTCAAGCTTGGCGATCTTACTCTGCTCCTTCGCTTCTTCCTCCATCCTATAGGCAGCCTAGATAGCCTACCAATTGAAACAAACACAATATGAACGAGAATCTAGGAGCAAAAATCGACGGAGTTATAGGTTTTAGGAGCCTTACCATACCCAGGTACCTCTTCATGCTGAGGGCAACCTCCTGCATCCTCATATTCTTCAACTCTCCCATATCAGTGGGAAGCAGTAGGGCCCTCCCTAGCGCGTCGGCTACATAACCGCCTTCGCCGTCTCCAAGGTTCCTCATGGATGCGCCTTCCAACAATGGCTCCCGGTGGAGCATTGGGGCGAGAAGCCAAGCATTCGGCGCGGATGGGGCATCGATCTCTTTCCCCTGTTTTTGATGCCCGATCTTTAACTGCTTTCGAGCTCATGGGGTTTCATCCCCCTCTTGAGAGGATTGGGACTTCCCCCTATCCATGGGTTCCTTACCCTTGGGACTCCTCTTTCTCTTTGGGTCGGCGGGCTCAGGCCGAGGAGGCAGAGCTGATTGAGAAGGTGCAGAAAGTTTGGGGCGGGGAGATTCTGGCTGCGACTTGGAAGAGGAAGACCTAGTTTGGACGGGCTGAGGTTGGGGTGGGGGAGTTGGAACACTGGATTGCGGCTTTCCCTGTACACCCTTTCCCGGCTGACCCTCAATGAGGTCGAATAAACTGGTCGAGGGCTTTCTCTTAAGACCCATCTCGGCTTGAGAGGATGTTCCCACTGACAACAGTTCCTCCTCGGAAAAGTCAGGGTCACCCAAATCACCAGGAGGATCCTCGAATGGGTCAGCTTGGTCAGATGCCCCAAATCCCTCCTCAGATAGATCCAAATCATCTTCGTCCTCCACTGCCTGGTGAGACAGGGAAGGGCCCGCCAACGGGATACCCTCTGGGATAGGAGATCCCTCAGAGATCAGAAACCTTTGCTCGACTACAGTGATCTTCGGAAGCCAAGGATTGTTGGCACTAATCACATGCTTTGGGTCGGCAAATGACTTCTGGATAGGATTGTACCCTAAGATTTTGTGAATGGCTCTGACTTGACCATCCTCGTCATTTACAAAAACCGCCACTTGAAGAACAGTCTCTAAATCCACCCGGTTGACTAGATGAAAGTGTCGGTGAAAGGCGTGTGGATCTGCAAAAAAAAAAAGGCATGTACATGGTTAGTAACCAAACCACACCAAATTAAGACGGCACAAAGGACTGGCACCCTCCTACTCTCTACACCCCACCCGGTTCTCCCTCCACCATTGGGCAAGGAAGGCCATCGTGCCATTCCCCAGATACAATGAGATAATCCTTGTTCAACCCTTTGTTGGACTCGGGGAGGCACTGAATTAGCCGAACCCTATCGTATCTCGTCTTCATGTAGTAGGATTTTCCCCTCAGATTTTCCCCTCAGATTTTGAAGATTGTAGCACCAATTTACGTCATGATGGGTTAGTCTTAGCCTCATTTTCTCGTTTAAGGCATCCACACAACCCAGAATCCTAAACATATTGGCGGCACATTGGGTGGGAGCTAATCGAAAATGTTTAAGGTAACTCCTCATCACCGGCCCCATGGGGATTCTCATACCCCCCCTCTACGAAGGCGAGAAGGGGAATTACCACCTCGCCCGTCCTTCTCTTAAGGTACCACTCCCCCTCCTTGTAGTGCCTCAAGCTTACATTGGGGGGAATCCTATAGTCGGCGATGAACTTCTCCATCGCCTCTTCGGTCTCAACCAACTTTTTCAATTTAACCATCTCCAGGAACTACCAATCAGACTTAGGGGGTGACGGGAGAAGGAGGGGAGTAAGAGAAAAATAAACCCAGAAAAGAAAAAGCACGAGTTAGTGAAGGCAGAGAACTTACAGAAAAGAGGAAAGGTTCCTCGGACAGGCTTTTTATGCTGGAGATAGACTTGAATTTGGACGAAAGTTTAACTGAACCCAGGGAATATGCGCTAGAGCTCTTAAGTGCAAAAGTGATGGGACAAATCAGTTCCAAAAATTATTTATACCTCCCATCGAAAGTAACTGCACAAATTTTCCCGCCCATAAAGGCAAGGAAATCTCTACCGTTAAATCATCATCGCGCTGTTGAACGTGGGAAGCACAGAGCCGCCTGCATTTAATGAAGACACGTTTCACCTTCCAAGGCTCCAAAAACATGTCTCGGGCAAACGAAGAGTCTCTAGAACTGATAGATGACAGGGATTGACAAGTTTTGACAGAGGCCTGATGTCATCAAAACCCTCCTCCCCGTCCGAGGATCTGGGCAGCAGGATTTTGAGGGGCTATTATGGGGCCAAAGAATTTGTGGTCCCGGCCCACTTCCCATTAGGGCCCAAGGCCCGCGCCGAGGAAAGTAGTTGCTGAGGACAAGTAGTGAAAGACCAAATAGCCTAGAGATGCAATCGAGGATGACCCTGTCCTTGGCATCCCAAGGCCTAAAAGGGAAGAATGACATGTCATCAAAGGCAGCCTCCAAAGCGCTTCCAGAAGGAAAGGCGAGTAGAATGGGACTCACACGAGGGTACAGTGTGGGAGTGGTTCAAGGAAAAGACTGAGAAAGGCTATATAATGTAAGGGCTTATGCGCCAAAAAAAAGGGGGAACCCAGAAAGAAAAAGAAAGAATAAGAACATTAAGCTCAATGGACAAGGTCCATGGATACACTTAGTTCACCTCTGCGCGTCCACCATGAGCACCATGACCAACCACTGTTCGGTGACCAAGACCTAGCCTTTCAGCCCACGCTCTACAAAATTTATTGTTTGGGCATTTAACGTACGAACCCAATACCATTTTGGGATCGTTACAAATTAAGTCCTAACATATAGTAATCCCAAATTATAATAATGCTCAGAGGCTAGTATAAATAAATACCATTTGAGGAATCCATCTATTCTCTAAGTTTAATATCAAAAGATGTAAAAAAAAAAAATTTTGGTGCATGTATTAATTTTTTGAACCCAAGCCCAAAAGTTTAATGAATAAAAAATAACTGGGTAAAATTCTATAAAACATGTTTTTTTAAATAAATTTTAAATGTAAAATAGTGCTGGCATATTATTAAAATACCAAAAACATGAAACCAATGTTGGTTTTTTTTTTTTTTTTTAATTTTACATTTAAATTTTAACTTTAAAACAGTGCTGGCATTTTTTTTTTTTTTTTTGGTTGAAATTGTAAAAAAATATGAAACCAATGTTGAAGGACTCACACTTTGTGCAAATTCAAAAGGCATGGTTTGTTTGGAGTCTTTTTGGCTTTTGGTAAGTTATTTTGAATCGGATTAAATTTTACCAATTTTTAAAATGTATGTACATTAAAATTTAAAATGACGTAGCATTTTAAACTATTAAATAAAAGATATATTTAAGGGTGTAGGTTTTTACCCCCAAAAGTTAGTCTATTATTTAGAAGAAATTTTCACCACAATTTTTAAATTTAATCTTTAAAGATAACTTCTCCAGTATTATTCTTGTTTTAGCAAATTTGTGTATATGGCAATTGCTTACAGAATCATCAAATGTGCAATGAAAGGCAAAAAAAAGGACAATATTAAATTTCATATGATAGGATATTTACAAAAAATGTTTTTTAACAACTACTTGATAGATTGACTACCACTTCGCTCACTTGAATTCATCCAATGTGCTTGCTATGCAATTGTATATACCCAATATTGGGCTAATGGGCTCTACCTATAATTGGGCTCACAATCTATTTGTATTGTGGGTTTTGAGTTTCCTACAATGGGTAGTCCTCTGCCCGGAGACTCAGTTACTCCCTCTTGTTTTTGCAAGCCTCTCTCTCTCCTATAAAGTCACTCCTCCTGAAATAGTCACTCTTCTCTCTATGTGTTCTCCCCAGAGTTTCCAACCCCCCTTTCTCATTCTATTCTCTTATTTATAGCTTGAGATAAGTGGAGATGTCATGATTAGTCCTAATCATTAGTGGGAACGGCGATAAGTGGGTGTTCCATTGGTAGAGGCAATAATGGCATTGGAACTGGTTCCCACCTCTAAAAGATTGTTCGGCAACGATATTCCCCAAGGCAATATCGGGCAGCCGAGATATGGCACCCCCGAGTAATTGCATTCCCATCCAAGTTGCATTTGATCGAGGGAGGCCCAGATTGGCCCCCAAAGTGTGTCCGGGTCAAGATTACAAGTCTAATTGGCATTGGGTCAGGCATTGCGGCATGAGGCTTGGGCCCATGGCCTAGCGAGCCTAAGGGTCCAACCCCGTACAAGGGGTTAAGGTTATGGGTCGTACCACAGGGCCGGGGCCCAAGGCCCAAAGGGCTCGAGGACCCCGTATTGTACAACAATCTAACCAAATTGTTGATATGTCACCCTAAAAAAAATACAAAAAAATAGAGAGTAAGGCTTAAATGTAAGAAAAACAACTGACAAAAATAATAGAAGGAAGAGAGGGCACCACTTAAAACACATACACTAAAATAATGAGTCAAACCCGATAACCACAAAAAAAAAAAAAAAAAAGACAAATCAATATATATCATTCTTTAAAAATAGTCATTAATTAAAGAAAATATTATACACCCATCAAACTAACCAAATAAAAGAAAAGAAAAGATTAAAAAAGATAAGATAAGATAATGATATGGAAAGGATAATAGAATTACATTTAAAACTTTATATGTAATACTTTGATTTTTTTTTTTTTTTTTGGAGAAAATTAAATACTTTGATCTTGATCTACGTAATTTCAAGTTGCAACAACAACCATCCCGTCACTTTGAAGTAGAGTAAGGGCTAGATATTTGCTATCCAATGAATCCGGGACAAAGTATAATTTTGTTTCATAAGGAATCAATGAGTTTCCTTTTTTGTGGACTCCAAACTTGATTTATACTTATCAGGTAAAAAAAAAAGTTTATCTACAATTTACACGCTTAGAAAATTAAGATCATCTAGGATTCTTGTTGTATTCAAGATTAAAATCATCTACAATTTCTTTTCATTAGGATTCTTGCAGGTGGCTAAGAACGTTTACTGTAAACTATCTTAATAACTAAAAACTAATTAATGAGAGTTTTATATAGTAGAGTATACTATTGGCCAAGGACAGAGGGAGACTTGGTAGGGATGGCAATGGGATGGGGCAGGGTCGAAGGATGGGGTTTTCGTCCTCGCCCTGCATAGTTTTGTCTTGCCCCATCCCCGCCCCGCATGACGGGGAAAACTTTCTCACCCCATCCCTGCCCCTTAGGGCCCCGCGAAGCCCCACCCCATCGCGTAAAATTCTACTTTTTGTTAATTTTCCCTACAACTAGTATAATTTTTTATTGAAATATATTTTATTAATAAAAATATACTTGAAATTACAACTAAATTTATCATATCCAATCAAATCATTTTTTTAGAAAATATTGAATAATATATCCAATTGTTTAACAAAACAATCACAAAAAAAAATAATAATAAATAAATCTCATATCATAACACATAACAAAATAAAGGAAGAGAACCACATTGAGTAGAATAAAATAAGCTAATATTAATATGTTTGTTTAAATAGTAAGGTTTTAGGGTATGAAAAATTTACAATTATAACCCTTAGCAATGCGGGGATGGGGCAGGGCGGGGCGGGGCGAGGTGGGTCTAAAAAGTCTAAACCCATCCCCGTCCCGCCCTGTGGTGTGGGGCTAAAATATTGCCCCATCTCCGCCCCACAAAAAACCCGCGCGGGGTGAAGCGGGGAGGGGCAAGTTAAGCGGGGTGGGGCAAAATTGCCATCCCTAAGACTTGGACTTGGGGGGCCAATGCCCCCCCCCCCCTATTTTTTTTTAATTAATATATACCTATAAAATCAATTTTGTAATTTTAGCAATTTTGAATCTGTACCAGCATTAAGCCTAAAATTGTTCACCAATTTTAGCAATTTTGTTCAATAAAATCACACTTTGCCCCTCTTAATATTATCATTGATTCTCTTAGGAGTACTACTCTAGCCACAAAATTTTCTATAACATTTTTACAAACTATTGTGGGAGTAAACTTTTATTGGTTTGCATCTGGGTCCATCACTTACATCGCATTTTTAGTTACTAATAACCACTCACCACATTAATAATTTGTAAAAAAAAGTTTGTAATTCTAGCATTTTCCTCCTTTTAAAGACTAGATCTAAAATCTAAAACAAAATGAATAAGCCCAAAAAAATTATTCAACAACAAAAATTACCAATAGTAAAGCTAAAAACAATTAAACTCAATCAACCAATTTTACCTAAAACAAACAACCTAACCATTAAAAAAAATTAAACAAAATAATTTTGTACATACCTGGATGCACACATAAAAAACACAAAAAAAAAAAAAAAAAAAAAAAACTCATTAGCTGTTAAGCAACTAAGCCAGAAGCTAGAGCCACCGCACGCAACTAACAGCAAAACTGCCCCCCTAACTTCAAGTTCTGGCTTCGTCCCTGCTATTGGCAATGGAATTCAATCCATGTTGAAGAGTTGTAATATGAGTTGTGAACAAAACAATAGGAATATAAGAAAACGTGAAAGCAAATTTAAACCAACACAGAGAACCCAACACGCACGAGGCATCCAAAATAGAGGTGATCAAAGATACTTACATTTTGGCTGTTGACTACACTTCAAGTCCAAATTTCAAATAGTCCATTGGAGTTGGAGGACAGAGCATACGAAAATCTTGAAAATCAACACCCTAGTGCACGTTCCTTGAAGAAATATGTGAAAGAAATTAAAGGTGAGATTGAAATATTTGATTTCTTTGTAGAATATAAGAAGTTGTTCATGAATTAAAAAACCAAAATAGAAAAAACCAATGTACATTGATATACACATACCGTTGAGTAGGAGCAAATTTGAGCAGAGCAAATAGAAAAAATGATGATAATGGTGAAAAGAAGATTAACAGAATTGAGAGAATTGGAGAATTGAAGAAGAAACAATTTCAATTTGAAAACCAACGTGAGTGTAGTGGGAGTGTGGTTCTATTTTGTAGATAGTATTTTACGTGGGAGTTAAAGGAGCACTTTTGCCAAATTTTGCCCCTACTTAAACATAGGCTGTAGGGGTATTTTGGAACAAAAGAAAAATCCGGTCCAAACAGGGGAAGCTCTTTAAATAGTAGTATAGATTAAAAAATGTCCGAATTCTAGTTTTTACCAGTTGAACTGTCAGTTTTTTTTTTTTTTAATGATTGAACTACTAGTTTTATGATTTTTACCAAACTATTTGAGGGTTCGATTCCCAGTTGAATTGACCAGTCTGATCCAGTTTTTAAAACCATATACAATTTAAATGTCCTTGTTGGTAGTGATTATTTACTAAGGAATGAAACTATAAGTAATTTTCACCATATAAAGTATAATTTTCGTATCTATTGATTCTTCTTTTTTTGGATTTGAGAAAAAAGATAGCGAATTCATTGATTTAAGGTCACCAAATCAGTTTGAATAACATGATGAATATCTAGTGCTACATCTTTATTAAATTGGGTGAAGTAATTGTCTTTCTAGCAAGAGAATGAGCTACATCATTCCCTTAACCACAAACATGGGAAAAACTTATACGAGAAAAGAGAGGAGAATGAATTTTCACATCCTAAATTAAGGGCCAAAATGGCCCATTAGCATTAATTTTTGAAATATTTAGCAACAGAGCACTGTTTCGAAAATAATTAGGGAAATACCACTTTTTCAGGTACTCGAGCGTGGTGAGCTCGAGTACAATCTTTTCATTGGTCAAACAACTTCTCAAAAAAAAAAAAAAAACGCCGCTATAGGGCCCGAAAACGTCACTATAGGGCTTAAAAACGCCACTATAGGGCCCCTTGAACCTGTTATGGGGTCTTATAAAAAAATTTTGCAGGAAAACGCCGCTATAGGGCCCAAAAACGTCACTATAGGGCTTAAAAACGCCACTATAGGGCCCCTTGAACCTGTTATGGGGACTTATAAAAAAAATTTTGCAGGAAAACGCCGCTATAGGGCCCGAAAACGTCACTATAGGGCCCCTTAACCTAGTGTGGGGGCTTAAAAACGCCGCTATAGGGCCCGAAAACGTCACTATAGGGCTTAAAAACGCCACTATAGGGCTCCTTGAATATATGGGCAACAGTGGATTAAAAAAACATGGTACTCGAGCTCACCAAGTTCGAGTACCAGAAAAAGTGGTATTTCCCTAATTATTTCCGAAACAGTGCTCTGTTGCTAAATATTTCAAAAATTAATGCTAATGGGCCATTTTGGCCCTAAATTAAGTGTCCATGTAAAGCTAAAGATGGTTCTTTGTTCATAAGATCATTAAAAATAATCTCATAATGCCCCGCAAAAATAGCACAGTTGATTCCCACCTCTAGAGCGAAATCTACTGCTTGTCTTGTTGCCAGCGCTGCAGCTTGAGCAACAGTACTGGCTATTCACTATTTTAACAATTTTTTGCCGTCAAAAGATATTTATTTTATTCAATTCTGCCCCTATAATAGAAAAATGTATATTATATTGCTGACCCCACATTGTGAGTAAAAAGTCCATTGGACTGTATCGTGCAGCTTCTATTTATATTTAATTTTATTTTATTACTGTTTATAAGTTTCATTGGACTTTTTAATGCTATTTGTAGTTTTTATTTTGTTATTTTAACTCATTTTTAACTTTATTTACTGTACTTTCAGTAAAAAAATTCAGTTTCAACTAAATAAATTCTTTCTAAACCTACTGTGGTTGCACGATTTTCCTGGCCCAACTTCTGTTGATCAGGCCTTGGCCCAAAGCACAACCCACAATAACTACTTGTAGAGAATGGGTTAAAGAGCTTGGCCTCAATGAAACTAGTAAGTCTAATGCATGTAGTGTACTGTTTGCAGAAAGGAAATAAGAGCGCAAAGAAGGATTCCTCAAGTCTGATTTTATTTCTTTTGTTCCTCTTACAATTCCGCCGCCCCTTCTTTGAGGGACTTCACTACATTATATATTTTTCTTCTTTTCATCCCAGCCTTACACCTGTTAATCATCCAGGCATCCACTTGAGCACCTGTCCCATCAGACGCTCTCATCAGGCCCTTTGTGAGTTGCAGAGGCCAAGGCGGTACTGTTCAGGAGTCTTTTCCTCATTAATGCGGCCAAGAGGGTGGTTGGGACGCAATTAATGTGGTGGTAGCCTTCCGTGAGATATTTTGAATTTAATTCGTTTTATATGTTGGGGAAGGTGAGCTGAAATGGCTGAGCAGAGTTTCTCGTCTGGGCTTCGTGATGTCCGAGGACGAATTACTTCTCGGACGGGTTTCCTTGGAGTTGCTGGGATTGGGTAATGCTGCATACGAGGCTCCTCCTCGGATAGTACGCTCCTCGGACGGGCCTGAGTTTGGAATAGCCCATCATTTTTGGGCCGGCCCCCACAATAGCCCCTCAAAACTGCGGTTTTAACCTCACTCCGAGGAGAAAAGCGGGGTTTTGATATTTGTGAGTGGAGGGAAATAAGAAGATCGTGGGGCGCGCGTGCGGACCGTTACTTTCAACGCGCTACAATTTACGAGACGTGGCCATTAACTTCTGGAGGCGTTATGTTCCCTTCATCCAACGGCTTGGCGTGGATCGAACGGCCATCGTTTCTTCCCGTATTTCTAGGCGAGGATGATCTTTTCTCTCTCCTCCCTGCTATATAAGACGTCAGAGGGGTTCAGTTTCTTTTTTCATCTGCATTTCTCAAACCCCAAAAGGCTCCAGAGAACTCCATCGAATCCTAGAGATATACGAACACCTGCGTCCGTTACGCCGCCGTAGCCGTTCTTGTGAAGCGCTTCGTCCAAGAGAGATTCCCAGGCGTCCCCTTGAGCGTTTTGTGAAGGTACCAGTACATTTCACCTTTCTCTCCGTTTCAATTCCTTCCTCGGACTCTACTTTTCTTTTCAGTCTTTACTTTCATTTCCTCAGTTCAGTTCAGATGGGTAGATTCGAAAAATTAGTAAAAACTCCTGCCGCTATGGAAGCCTTTAGGGCTAAATACCACATTCCCCCGAGGGTTGGGCTGCGGCACTGTCCTCTTGAAGGAGTATTGACCGATAGAGTTGAGGGAGAAGTCGTTATCCCCATGATTGCTTTCATAGAGGGAGGGATGACACTTCCCATGCGCAGGATCACAAGGGAATACCTGTTCAACCATAGGTTGACGCCGTATCAGTGTGCCCCAAATATGTTCAAGATACTAGGCTGTGTAGATGTCTTAAACGAGCGGATGAATCTAGGCCTCACTTGGCATGATGTGGCTTATTTGTACGAATGCCACCGCCTTGGGGATGATGGGTATTATCTTAAATCCTGGAACGAGGTCGTTAGGTTGATCTCTTGTCTTCCAGTTTCCAATAAGACCGTGAAGGATGACTTCCTCATTGCTTCTGGGGAGTGGTTCGACGGTATTCACTGTCCAACTCGGGCGGGAAACCCAGGTGCGGCGCTTTTAGGATAGATCCTTTTTGGGGGAAAGGATTTAGTGTTGAGGGGTTATTTTTTCTGGCTTTCTTTGTAATTGAAAAATTTCATGATCTGACCTCACTTTTCTTGGTTGTTTGCAGACAGAATTCACGTCGCTCCTCGGATAGACCTTACGAATGTGCCAGCGCTGAATTATCTTCTCAGGTCGGAGATTTACGTTACCGGGGACGGACAGTTGCGTGCGGCCCATCTGGTTTTGGGCTATCAACCTCTGAGCAGTGCTTTCCAAGCAATCGGTCACGCTATAAGGGCGGGCAGTCCGAGGTTAGCTAGGATTGACGTGTCCCGAAACGGGTTCCTAGCTCCGCACGATTTGCCGCCAGTAGTGCTGCCTGGGGTCAGGAATCCTTACTTAGCGGAGCAGCTTCCTCCGGTAAATGAGCCTGGCGCGGCTGCTCTGATTGAAGAAGAAACTGAATCTTCCCGTCTTTCTCTTGAGGCAGAAATAGACGAGTTTTACTTCGAGGAGGAAATTCAGCAAAATCCTTTAGGGGAGTCTTCCAATCCTGAAGCCGAGCAAGACCGACATTTTGCAGTTGGTGTTCCCTCAATCGTTATCTGCTCGGACGATACCTCAGACGAAGAGGCCGAGCCCATGGCAGGAAAAGGGAAGTCCTTGAAGGAGTTGATGTCCTCCAGGGGGAAAGGTCAGTCACCAAAGGGTCAATCTTCGAAGGGGCCAACTCCATCTCAGGCCAAGACCCTTCCCCCGGTGGTCCCCCAGGGTGTCTCGGACCCTGGCCTTAAGGTTAATCCGGACCTGAAGAAGAAGAGGCCGGTGGACACACCTGAGGAAGGCGAGGTGGCTGTCCAGCCGGCCAAGCAGCAGAAAACCACGCGGGCACCAAGGAGCAGAAGGGGCACTTCCTCGGACAGTAGGGATGAGGGGAACCTTGCTGAAGTGCGCACTGCCCCTCGTCCATGGGACCCAAAGTTGGAGCTGGATGGGCTCGCCATTCCTTACACAGCTTCGGTCCGAGAGTATAATCGCGGCCGGGCAGGGTACGTGGCAGAGGCCTTAGAGCAGCCCCTACTTCTTCCTCGGGACATGGAGGCCTACAGGCGGTGCACTCAGTCCGAGCTCTTCCTATCCCTTAAAAGGGATCTCGCGCTGGTAAGTAATCCTTTTACTGCTTTGTCCATTTACTTGCTCCTGTTAGATTATATACTTTTTTTTTTAAGGACGCTCTTGTTTTGTCCGCAGATTACTCAGCAGGTCTTTGTGGCTGAGGAGTTTTGCCGTAATAGCCGCAATCTGGCTGAGGCTGAGACCCAGGCTCGGACAGAGGTGGAGAAAGCCTTGGGGTCCCTCAGGCATGATCACACTAAACTCACGGCTGAGTTCAAGGATTCGGAGAACCGTCGTAAAAGTGCAGAGGCTGGCTTGAAGAGTGCTGAGGATCAGGCGGAGGACCAGCGCAAACAACTGTACACGGCTCAGCTTAACCTTAACACCGAAAGGCAGGCGGTGCAGGATCTCAGGACTGCCCTGCAAAAGGTAGAGGATGAGCTGAGGCTGGCAAGGGAGGAGGCCCAGCTGATCCGAGAGGCCACAGAGGCTGAGAAGAATGCTGCTCGCCAGCTTGGGGCCGAAGAGACTGAGGCCAGGCTGTCCGAGGAGATCCCTGAGGTGTGCAGGGAGTACTGCGACATTTCATGGGCTCATGCTCTCGACGCTGCAGGAGTTCCTGCGGATTCGGCCCTAAGGCTGCCCGAGAGCATCTTCTATCCTCCGGAGATCCGAGCTAGTCCTGACGAAGCCCCAGTCGCTTCGGAGCAAGACCTGGCGGTGCCTGATGCCGTCCTTGTGCCTGATGTGGCTAAGGATCCTGCCACAGACTCTACCATTGAGGTTCCTCCTCCTCAGCCCGAGCAGAAAGAAGATTCTCACGCTAAGGCTTAGCCCCTTTTTTTTTTTTTTTTTTTTTTTTTATGAGAGTTGTCTTGTTTTTTCATTCTTTTGTAAGGACCTCTCCTTTTAATGTACTCGGAATATTAATATAAAATGCTCGTTTTGCTTACTAAGAATGTATGTCAATAACGCTCTCTTTTTTTTTAAACATTTGCAACGAGCTAGATACAGGCAAACGGTGAGAATGAAAATGGGTTTTTGGGTTGCTCATTTGAGGGTCGTGATGGTGCTAGACTGTGCGCATGTATTAAAAGTGATTTCCTTTAAGTAACAATCTCTCAATCTATCACAAGTAATAATCTCCCCAAAAGTCTGTGGTCCGAGGAGCCAGGCAGGACTTAGGTTCTACTTAAAACTATGACTTGTCATGAGTAATAATTTCCCCTAGAGTTTGTGGTCCGAGGAGCCATGCAGGACTTAGGTTCTGTTTAAAACTATGAGCTGTCACGAGTAATAATTTCCCCTAGAGTCTGTGGTCCGAGGAGCCATACAGGACTTTGGTTATATTTAGAACTTATAAATAGTTGGCTTAAGTAACCATTTCCCCCAAGTCTGTGGTCCGAGGAGCCATGCAGGACTTGGGTTCTGTTTAAAACTTATAAACAATCGGCTTAAGTGTTAATTTTCCCCCAAGTCTGTGGTCCGAGGAGCCACGCAGGACTTGGGTTCTGTTTAAAACTTATAAATAATTGTAATGTAGACTGGCAAGCGACAAATAGTCATGAAAGAGAACATACGCTAAGCCCTTCTTATTAATAATAATACCTCCTGAGGTTATTTACATTCCATGGTCGAGGTACAGCTTTTTTATCCAAATCTTCTAGGTAGTAGGCGCCTATTCCGGCCACGGATGTGACACGGTATGGTCCCTCCCAATTGGGCCCCAACTTGCCCCAAGAGGGGTTCTTTGCGCTGCCAAGAATCTTCCTCATCACGAGATCACCTGGACCCAGAGGCCGCAGTCTGACGTTAGCATCATACCCTTGTCTTAACTTCTGGTGATAATAGGCCATGTGAATCGTGGCCTTTTCCCTTCTTTCCTCGGCTAGGTCCAGACTTCTCCCTAGCAACTCATCGTTATCACTTGGGGTAAACGAGCTAGACCTCAACGTGGGGAAATTGTTCTCGATCGGGAGTACAGCCTCAGCCCCGTAAGTCATTGAGAAGGGGGTCTCACCGGTGGAACGCCGCGGCGTTGTCCGATAGGTCCATAAGACGTGTGGTAGTTCTTCTACCCATCTCCCCTTTGACTCATCCAATCTTTTCTTCAATCCGTTCACTATGACCTTGTTCACGGCCTCGACTTGCCCATTTCCTTGGGGGTATGCGGGAGTGGAATATCGATTAATGATCCCAAACTCATGGCAATACTCCCTAAAATTCTTGCTGTCAAACTGAAGACCATTGTCGGAGATGAGTGTTCTCGGAGTTCCGAAGCGGGTGATAATGTTCTTCCAGATGAATTTCTGGGCGTCCACGTCCCTGATGTTGGCCAAAGGCTCAGCCTCCACCCATTTAGTGAAGTAATCGGTTCCGACTATTATGTATCGCTTGTTCCCCGCAACCCTGGGGAAAGGTTCGACAATATCAAGACCCCATTGCGCGAACGGCCATGGACTGGAGAGTGGGTTGAGAACCCCTCCGGGTTGGTGGATATTTGGGGCGAATCTTTGGCACTGATCGCACTTCTTAGCGTATTCCTGGGCTTGTCTCTGCATGTTCGGCCACCAGTATCCTTGGGTGAGTGCCCTGTGCGCCAGCGATCTTCCTCCGGTGTGACTTCCACATACTCCCTCATGCAACTCTTCGAGAAGAGACTCGGACTCTTCTGGATGTACGCAAAGCAGGTACGGTCCAGAGTATGAGCGCCGATAAAGTTTGCGGTCCTCTGATAGCCAAAAACGAGGAGCATTTCTACGTATCTTCTCGGCTTCTAGTCTTTCCTCAGGTAAGATCTCATCTTGGAGGAAATTCCTTAGGGGGTCCATCCAACTGGGGCTCTGTCTTATATGATGGACTTGGGTCGGGTTTCCACTGATGGGACTGGCCCTGACTAGATCTTCGACTAGGATTACTCGTGGCAAATTACGTGCCGAGGACGTGGCAAGAGTGGCCAGCGAGTCTGCATGAGTGTTTACGCTCCTGGAGATGTGCGTTAAACTGAAGGATTCAAAGCTTTCCTGTAGCCGTTTGACTTGTCCCAGATACTCTTGCATCCTAGTATCTCGAGCTTCCAGCTCTCCTATCACTTGTCCGACCACCAATCTGGAGTCCGAGAAGGCTTCTATTACTCTTCCACCCAGCCTTTGAATCATTGCCATTCCTTGAAGTAAGGCTTCGTATTCGTCTTCATTGTTCGTAGCCGAGAATCCGAGTCTTAATGACTTTTCAATGACAGCGCCGTCTGGCGATATTAAAACTATCCCAACTCCTGATCCTTTCTGGTTGGCCGCACCATCCACGTAGACCTTCCAATGCATGGTTTCCCGGCCGAAATCGCACCGACCAGTTTTCCGCACAGGTCTTTCTTCTCGGTCACCGTTTCTATAGAGGGCTCAGCGAACTCTGCTACCAAGTCCGCGAGGACCTGTCCTTTGACGGAGGGTCTGGGCATATATTTAATATCAAAAGCCCCTAGGAGAGCACTCCACATGGCGATCCTTCCTGTGTAGTCAGCACTTCGAAGCACGGCTCGAAGTGGAAGCTGAGTCAGGACGATGACCGTGTGCGCCTGAAAGTAATGAGGAAGCTTCCGGGTTGCATGTACTATCGCCAAAATTGCCTTCTCTAAGGGTAGGTACCGCACCTCGGCTTCATGTAGTGACTTGCTCACATAGTACACCGGTCGCTGCACCCTATTATCATCCCGTATTAATACCAGGCTTACGGCGTGGGGAGCTACGGCGATGTAGGCAAACAGCACCTCGTCTGCCTCCGGACTGGACATGATGGGTGGTCGGGACAGGTAGTCCTTAAGCTGCTGGAAAGCCTGAACGCAATCCTCCGACCATTTAAACTCTTTCCACTTGTTTATCAGGAGGTAAAAAGGCCGACATCGATCCGCCGATCGTGATATGAACCGGCTTAATGCCGCAATCATGTCAGTGAGCTTCTGCACTTCTTTCGGGTTCCGAGGAGTCTGTAGACTGTTAATGGCCTTGATTTGGTCTGGACTTACTTCTATCCCTCTATGGGTGACCATGTACCCTAGGAATTTCCCAGACCCGACCCCGAATGAACATTTGGAGGCATTCAGCCGTAACCGGTGCTTCCTTAAGATGGCGAAGACTGTTCCCAGGTCTTGCACGTGCTCGGACACCCTTTTACTCTTCACAACCATATCGTCTATATACACCTCAATAATCTTGCCCAGTTGCGGCTCGAACATCCGAGTCATCATCCTTTGGTAGGTTGAGCCCGCGTTCTTTAGCCCGAATGGCATCACCTTATAATGATAATTTCCGATGGGCGTCATGAAAGCCGTTTTCTCTTGGTCCTCCAGTGCAAGGGGTATCTGGTGATAGCCCTGGAAGGCGTCCAGGAAGCTCATTCGAGGGTGTCCCACGGTTGCATCGACCAATCGATCAATTTTAGGTAGGGGGAATGGGTCCTTGGGGCATGCCTTGTTCAGGTCTGTGAAGTCCACGCAGACCCTCCACTTCCCCGTCTTTTTCTTCACCACCACTGTGTTCGCCAACCATTCGGGATAAAAGACCTCTTTGATAGCCCCTGCTCTTTTCAACTTGGCCACTTCGTCTCTTACGGCACCAGCGTGCTCCTTTGAAGGGCGTCGGGGTGGTTGCTTCCTCGGAGTGGAGGAGGGGTTGACGTTCAGGTGGTGGCAGATGAGGTTGGGATCAACTCCAGGGGCATCGTAGGCGTCCCAAGCGAATACGTCGACATTTTCTCTGAGAAATCTGACCAGTTCCTCCTTTTCCTGAGAGGGCAATTCAGAGCCAACCTGAAAGAACTTCTCCGGGTCACTGCTGACAGTAACCTTATCTAAACCTTCACACCTTATCTCCTCGGCCAGCCCCTCGTCTTGCTTTGCCGAGGAGGTTGGTTGCTATAAGCTCTTTGGGGCCGAGGTCTCGATCAAGGGCCGATGTAAAATGGCGGCCACCACACACTTCCTGGCCACGGCCTGATCTCCTCGGATCTCTTCCACTCGTCCTCTGGATGGGTATTTCACTTTCTGGTGAAGTGTGGAGGTCACGGCCTCTAGGCTGTGGATCCACGGGTTTGCGACTATTGCGGTGTAGGGTGAATAAGCGTCGACCACGATGAAATTCACCTCCACCACTTCCGCCCCAGTCTGTATGGGCAGTCGGATTTGCCCCTTTGGCGTTACAAGCTTCCCCTCGAAGCTGAGGAGGGGGGAGTCATAAGCTGTCAAGTCTTCTGGCTTCAGATTCAGCCCCTTGTATAGGTCGGGGTACATTATCTCCACTGCACTTCCAGAGTCTACTAATACCCTTTTCACATCGAAACCCCCAATCCGCAAGGTGACCACCAAGGCGTCATCGTGAGGTTGAATTGTTCCTTCCTTATCCTCATCCGAGAATCCCAGTATCAAAGAACTTCCCTTTTTTATCCTTTTGGGTTCCCTTTGTCTGCCCTCGGAGGGAAGGTGGTCCACGGCCAATACCCTGGGGATGGGTGGCCCAGTTCTTCCTGGTGCAGCGAGGATGACATGTATTGTCCCGGTGGGGGGTCTTAAAGACACGTCCCTTCGAGGCTCTTGTGTCGCTTGGCCGGGATGGCCGCTCGATGGGTGCAGCAGGTGACGTAGCCTTCCTTCTTGGACCAATTGATCCAAGTGATTCCACAAATTCCTGCAATCTTCAGTAGTATGCCCGTGGTCCTGATGATATTGGCAATACAAGTTCTGATTACGATTGGCAGGGTTTCCAGCCATCTTTCCCGGCCATCTGAAATAGGGTTCATCCCTTACTTTCTCCAGTACTTGTTGTACCGGCTCTCTGAATACGGCATTCACTGTTTGTGGGGTGCTCTGCCCAGCCTGTCGCTGAAAATCTCTCCTCGGCTGACCAGGATTGTGACGTTCCGTCCTGAAATCATTTGCTTTAGGGGGGACAACCTTCTCCTTCCCCTTCCCTTGCAGCTGATCCTCCTCCACCCTTTTGTACTTGTCGATCCTGTCCATTAGCTGTTGGACGTCAGTAACTGGCTTTCCGGTGAGGGATTTCCTCAAGCCATGCCAGGTAGGGAGGCCGCTTTTAAACGTGCTGATAGCAACGTTATCATGGTTGTCGTCTAAATCGTTATACACTTCCCAATACCTATCCGAGTATGCTTTCAGAGTTTCTCCTTCGTGCATGGACAAGGACAGTAGCGAACTGAGCGGTCGAGGGACTCTGGTGTTTGTAATAAAACGGGAGCAAAAAGCTTGAGTGAGCTGCTTGTAGGAGCCTACTGAGTTTGTCCTCAGGCTGTTGAACCACCTCATTGCCATCGATCCCAAGCTGGATGGGAAGATCTTGCACATTAGGGCTTCGTTTTGCGAATAGATCGCCATTTTCTGGTTGAACTGACTCACGTGTTCTACCGGGTTTGTTCTGCCGGTATAGATGACGAATACCGGTTGGTTGAAGCGTCTTGGCAGCTTAGCCCCTTCGATTTTACTCGTGAAAGGTGACCTTGAGAGCTGATCCAACGCCTTCTTCATGGCATCACTCCCCGAGCCTTTGCTGGATGGGCTCTCATACTTCCGTACTGGGCGTGGTTCCTTTACGTAAGAAAAGGTCTCGCTTGGGGGGGTCCTTGACCTTCGTCTGTAACTCATGTCCTCCGCATTAGAAGACTCGCCTTAGTCAGAGGGAGATCGTCTTCGTTGTACACGTCGTAGCTTCCTTTTCAGGTCATCTATCTCTCGCTGCATGACCTGGTGACTATTTCGCCTCTGAGACACGTGGCTTCCTATCTCTGTGTGACTCTGACTCGTCCGGGTGGTATGCGCACTCCCCTCACGATTCCCCATGCCACCTGGGTTGGTTGGATTATTTTGCCTCAGGGACTCGGCGGGTTGTGTCCGGTGGGAGTTAGCTTGGTGAGGATCCTCCTGGTGTGGATCTAGTTCTTCCATGCTCGACTGTTGCACTAGTTGATGCCCTAGCTCTCCCCACAGACGGCGCCAATTGTGGTTGCACGATTTTCCTGGCCCAACTTCTGTTGATCAGGCCTTGGCCCAAAGCACAACCCACAATAACTACTTGTAGAGAATGGGTTAAAGAGCTTGGCCTCAATGAAACTAGTAAGTCTAATGCATGTAGTGTACTGTTTGCAGAAAGGAAATAAGAGCGCAAAGAAGGATTCCTCAAGTCTGATTTTATTTCTTTTGTTCCTCTTACAATTCCGCCGCCCCTTCTTTGAGGGACTTCACTACATTATATATTTTTCTTCTTTTCATCCCAGCCTTACACCTGTTAATCATCCAGGCATCCACTTGAGCACCTGTCCCATCAGACGCCCTCATCAGGCCCTTTGTGAGTTGCAGAGGCCAAGGCGGTACTGTTCAGGAGTCTTTTCCTCATTAATGCGGCCAAGAGGGTGGTTGGGGCGCAATTAATGTGGTGGTAGCCTTCCGTGAGATATTTTGAATTTAATTCGTTTTATATGTTGGGGAAGGTGAGCTGAAATGGCTGAGCAGAGTTTCTCGTCTGGGCTTCGTGATGTCCGAGGACGAATTCTTCTCGGACGGGTTTCCTTGGAGTTGCTGGGATTGGGTAATGCTGCATACGAGGCTCCTCCTCGGATAGTACGCTCCTCGGACGGGCCTGAGTTTGGAATAGCCCATCATTTTTGGGCCGGCCCCCACACCTACCTTACACATTCATCAAAATGGAAAATTAACATGAATTGTGAGTTGCATTATAAATTTAATTAGTATAATTCATAGTTATGTGAGATGGAGAATACGCATTTATGGTACTCCAAAACTACTCAATAATTACCCCATCAAAACATCATCCTGTATTTAATTCCTTGAGAATAAATTTTCATTTTCTTGTTTTGTTTACTTTTCCAAGATCTCTAATATGCTTTCTCACTGTTGGAAATACTGAATGATTGTATTGTATTTCTCAAGTAATAGAATATACACGAGTGCCTTTATATAGGAGATAGAGTGTGCAGTACAAGTAAGTGTGCTATACAAGTAAACAAGGTGGGCCTAAAGCTCACATACCCTAATACACGTTAACAGTCCCCTCAAACTCAAGGTGGATGTGAGACCAACTTGAGATTGTCAACCAAAGTACGAAGGCGTCCCTTAGGATGTGATTTGGTAAAAATATCTGTAAGTTGATCTTTAGAAGAGACTGAGATCAGTTTGAGAGCACCATGGACAAGATGATAACGGATAAAATGACAATCGATCTTGATGTGTTTGGTCTGTTCATGGAAGACATGATTATGAACAATATGAATGACACTCTAGTTATCACAATAAAAAGGAGTAGCAGAGGATGTGGACACACCTAAGTTTTTGAGAAGCCATCGTAGTCAAAGGAGTTCGGATGTGGTATTAGCAAGGACACGATATTCTGCTTCAGTATTGGAGCAGGCCACATGAGTTTGTTTCTTGCTTCGCCAAGAAATCAGAGAAGAACCAAGAAGAAAACAATAACCAGTGGTGGACCTGCGATTAATGGGATCTTCTGCCCATTCAGCATCAGAAAATGCACGGAGAATAAGAGGAGACTAAGTAGGGTAGAAAAGACCATGGAAGAGAGTGCCTTTTAGGTATCGAAGAATGCGCAGAACAGTAGCATAGTGAGTTGATCGTGGAGCAGATAGATATTGGCTCACCTGGTGAACAGTGTAGGAATTTCTGGACGAGTGACAATGAGATGAACTAGGTTGCCAACCAAGCATCTGTAAAGAGAGGGATTAGATAATGGTTCCCCCCCTAAGGAAGTCAGATGCGCATTAAGCTCAACTGGAATGTTAACAGTCTTGCTATCAGTGAACTCAGCTCGAGACAAGAGTTCAGAGGCATACTTGACTTGAGTAATATAAAGTCTATCTGTAGAATGAGTGATTTCAAAACCCAAGAAGTAGCTGAGATGTCCAAGATCTTTCATCTCAAACTGCTGACTAAGAAAATCCTTGAGTTCTTGAATACCACTGAGGTTATCACCAGTTATGATCATACCATCCACACACAGGAAAAGTAAAATAATGAATAAGGCAGAATCATAATGACTGGTCATGTAACCCAAGCAAGAGATAGTAGAGCTGAATTTGGAAAACCAAGCTCGTGGAGCTTGTTTAAGGCCATAAAGTGCACATCGAAGGTGACAAATCTTGTTTGATTTAATAGAGAGACCAGGAGAAGGTTGCATATAAACTTCTTCGCTTAAATCCCCATTAAGGAATGCATTTTTGACATCCATCTGAAAAATGTCTCATTCATTGGCAGGAGTAACAGCTAAAAGGGCACAAACAGATAAGATACGAGCAACCGGAGCAAAGATCTTTTCATAATCAATCCCATACTCCTGTGTAAAACCTTTTGCAATAAGACGAGTTTTGTAGCGCTCAATGGACCAGTCAGAGAGAGTCTTAATCTTGTAGATCCACTTACAACCAACCACAGATTTCTCAGAAGGGAGAGTCACCAAATCCTAAGTATGGTTTTTAGATAATGCATCAAGTTTCTCTTTCATTGCAATCTGTCATAAAGGGTCAGTGGAAGCCTCACGATAGGTGTGAGGCTCGTATAGTGTAGCAAGGGCAATGTAACAATGATAGTTAAGTAAATGTGCAGGAATGGATCTCACTCGAGTTGAGTGATGAGGTGGAATGTCTTGTGCAAAATCTTCAGGCTAAGCAGGAGTGGGGGACCCAAGCTTAAGGTTGGGTAGCTCGTTTTCTACTTGTTCATCTTCCACTTGTTCATTAAAGGGTGAACTAGGAAATGGATCAAAGATATCTGGTGGTTGGACAGAGAAGTCTATAGGAGAATCAGGAGCAACTACAAGAGGATCAGGAGCAGCTACAGAGGGAATATGTGCCTCATTTGGAAAAAGATCTAAGACAAAGGAGGAAGATAAGGAGGCACGAAAGTGAGAAAGCTCTATAAAGGAGCGATGTTCCTAAAAGACAACATTGCGGGAGATACGAAAACGATGAGAGACAGGATCATAACCACCGATACCCCTTTTGAGTTTCATTGTAGCCAAGAAAACAACAAAGTCTTGACCAAGGCTCAAGTTTGTTATGCTCATGTGGCTGAAGAAGAACGAAACAAGTAGAACTAAAGGAGCGAAGGTGGTGATAGTCTTGAGGTGGCCTAAAAAGGCGCTCATATGGAGTTTGATTTTGGATAAGAGGACTTGGAATGCGATTAATAGCATGAACAGTATGAAGAGCAGTTTCGCCCCAAAAAGGAATAAGAACTTTGGTAGAGAAAAGGAGAGCACGAATAGTGTCAAAAATATGATGAAGTTTTCGTTCGGCTCTACCATTTTACTAAGAGGTACCTGGACAAGTTAGTTGATGAACAGTGTCATAGGAATGTAAAACAGCTTGGAAAGCATATTGAAAATTTTTGATACATTTGGAAAATTGAGTTTCAACCATTTTTACAAAATTAGAATATACTTGCAATAATTCAGAACGATGTTTCATATGAAAAATCCAGTTATACCTGGAATAATCATCAACAAAGATAACAAAATATCGAGATCCACCAATACTAGAGACAGAGGAAGACACTTAGACATCAAAATGAATTAGGTCAAAGATATCAATGGACATTGATTCATTAGTATTGAAAGGCAAAGCTGGTTGTTTTCCTAACTGACATGAAACACAATTAAAATTTTATGTGAACACTGAACCTAACAAACCTCTAGAAGCCAAGTGTTGTACTTGAGAGGAAGATGCGTGACCAAGTCGGGCATGCCAAAGTGCAAGGGAAGGAATAGAAGAAACTACAGCAGCTGCAGCAATAGAAACAGGAGCAACAAGTGAAAGACGAAAGGTTATCCACGGGAAACATATGCCCAACTCTGAGATCGGTCCCAAGCTCTTGTCCCATCCTCGGATCCTGCACAATACACCCAGAATAATAAAAAATAATGCAATAACCCAACTCAGCTAATTGTCCCATAGAAAATAAATTGTAAGAAAGGTCAAGAACATTAAAGACCCCAAGAATCGAGAGGTTGGAGGTTAAAACGGAACCTATATTATGACCAGAAATTGTGGAACCATTTACTGTGCGAATATTAAAAGGGTGTAGCACAGGTTTAAGTTCAGAAAATAAAGACGAGTGAGGTGTCATGTGATTGCAACAAGCAGAATTCATAAGTCAAGAGGAAGGAGACATACTAGATAAAGCTGAAAGAGAAGAGGAATAAGATGCATTACCAACCATATTAATGACATTAGCAATGATATTTTTAAGGTCATCTGTGGACATGGTGAAATTGCGTCCTGAAGACTTAAACTGTGTAGAGACGGGAGCCATTGGTTGGCCACTCTCAGCATTAGCAACAGTAGCAGCATAAATTGAAATAGCTGATTTGTTGCGAAGATAGCAAGTCTCAATATTGTGACCAAAAGGTTTGCAAAGATTACAAAAACGTTTGCTGGATTGTCAGCAACGATTATTGCAACAAGAAGAAGATCTGTCCTTATTCTTTATTTTGAAGCAAAACATGCAAAAATTTACTGTAAAAATGAAATCTATGCAAAAAACTGGGTAAGGAGTACCTGGACTGCAAAAAGTCAACTCTGGCTAAAAGTCAACAGTCAAAGGCGACAGTCAATGGTCAATTAAGGCAGTAAAAAATCAACGGTGATGACGTCAACGGGATGACGTAAGCGCTGATTGGGTGAAATTGCTGACGTGTTGATGACATGTGCAATGATGAGATGGCTTGATGATGTCAGGGGACGGAGTTCTAGCGTGTGTAGGCGCGTGGAAGCGGGTGACAGCGCGTGGAGGCTCGTGAAAAAGATAGGCGGTGCGTGGAAGCGTGTGATTTTACGGCTGAGAATTGAGCAGCGCATGGCAGCATGTGAGTGGTCTGATGAAGATGATTTTTCACAAAAGAGTAGATTGGAGAGAGTACTTTCTGATGGTGCAATCTGTGGTCTGATCGGAGAAGGGGAAGCGGTGGTGGCAACAAGGCAGTGGTCTTTGATGTACTGGAGTCACGGTGGAGGTAGTGGTGCTGCTCACAACGATAGTCACAATAGATGACACCCAAGAAGACAAGATTGCTTAAAAGCGGCACACTAGAGGATTAGAGCAATGACTCTGATACCATGTTAGAAATACTGAATGATGGTATTGTATTTCTCAAGTAATAGAATATACATAAGTGCTTTTACATAGAAGGCAAAGTGTGCAGTACAAGTAAGTGTGCTATACAAGTAAACAAGGTGGGTCTAAAGCCCACATACCCTAATACATGTTAACACTCACAAAAAAAATAAAAAAATAAAAAAGATATAGGGAAGTTAGTTTAATGGACATATAGGGAAATGGACTTAGTTTAATGGATGTAAACTGGCATTTGGTTGCTACAGTATTCCTCTGTTCGCTCAAGTCTTCGTCAACTAAAAACTTTGGTAATTGATCATTATTATCAATGCATAACAATTCTCAACGCTACACTAAATAATCAAGTTGCTGAAAAATAATAGAGAAAGCAAGTTGCTGTAATTTCAAGAGCGAGTAGTTCTTATACATAAGCAGTAGTGTAGGTGTCTAATAATTTCTTCAAGTGATAGCTACCGCAGTGGCACTCAGAGGCAGCCGTTTTGGAAGACATAACCCTCAACTTCTGTAAGTAATTAGTTTATATTTGGATCACATTCTTCGTTTCCATGCATGGCACTGTGGTGAATTTTTTTTTGATGTTTTTATTTTTAAATGTCATCATTTGTTTTCAATAAAAAGTTATTTTTCACCACTGTTTTGTACACACGGATCAGAGTCATCAGACGCTAGTCGTGTTGAGGTTTTCTAAAGACACCATGAATATAAAGTATGCAGGGCGTAGTTAGGATTTTTTACATGGGGGGGCCGATTTTTGACGACGATGATTATAATCGTTGTATGGATATATATTTAGGTTGATATGGACCTTCTTTGTGATAAACTCGTCGGATTTCATCTTGTTTGTTGATATGAAATTCACATATTTGTTTACGTGATCCTGGATCACGATCTATCTCTTCAGATTGAATTCTTGAACATTTGGAGGGTTGTTTATTAGGCATTGAAGTATCAACATTTATTTCTACAGCCACATTTGTTTCTACAGCCATGGGTGTCCTAAATTTTGAATTGCTAACATCTTTTTTCTTTAAGAATGCATCAATTGTTTTTCGTTTGCTCATAATTCTTTTAGTTTTAAGAATATAACTCAAAAATTAACCTGAAAAGAACTTAAAAAATAAAATCTTAATTAGAAATTTTTACTTAATTATATGAATGTTATTCATACTCAAGAAAAAAATAAAATTTCCACTATAATTTAAACAGTCAACCCATCATCATTCCTATTATTCAAATTTTCCTGTATTTTAATTTTTTTTAATTAAGAATAACCCCTCAAACAAAAGCAAAAATTAAACACACAAGTACACAACATAAACCAAACAATTTAACAACACTCACTGTCACATGATATCTAACTAATCAAAAATAGTTAATAAATCAAAAAATAAAAAAAAAATTACCTTAGAAACTTTGTCTTCACAAAGGGCAAACTTTATCTTCCCTTCAAGACTCATCACAAACAACCTCCCCATGCCCATGCCTTCAACCATATATTTCTCTAAAAATCTATGAAAAATTAAAGAGTATGTGAATATTTAAGTGTAGATAGTTGAGAAAAAAAAAAAAAAAACACTAAAAAGAGATGAAGTGGAAACTAAAAACTCACCCTCTGGCTACGCCCCTGCTTTGAATGATTTATTTTAAGAAAGCAAAAAGAAAGAAAATAATGGTCAGTTTTTTTTTTTTGGGATCGTGAGGACTGAGTTTGAGAGGAGGGTTGAGCTGAGTAGTAAAAAGAGTCTAAAGAGATGAAGGTCTAGTGCTTAAATAAGAGAAGAAAACTCACCAGGCAGTCACCAAGTTCCAAATCCTGAAATTTGACAATAAAATATGCTGAGTGATTTGTTTTAGAAAGCAAGAAGAAAGAAAAAATTGGTTAGGATTTTTTTTTTTTTTTTGTTGGACTGGAGGATTGATGCTGAGTTTTGGGGGTTGGTAGGCAGTACCAGTGGGAAGTGTAAGTGTATCACAAAAGACCAAAAAAAAAAAAAAAGAAGTAAAGAGAATAGGGATTCTGTGGGTGGGTTTTTGAGATGGGGAAAGTGAAATTTTGTTGTTTTTGTGTTTGGATTTTGAGTATTTAAATGTAAGTGGGCTAGCTTTTTGTTTTATTTGGAGTATAAGAGGCCTAAAACTAAAGCTGGGGAGAATAGAGGCCTAAAACTAAAGGCTTTTCGCTGGGAGAATAGAGGCCTAAAACTAAAGCTAGGAGAATAGAGTCCTAAAACTAAAGGCTTTTCGCTGGGAGAATAGAGGCCTAAAACTAAAGCTAGGAGAATAGAGTCCTAAAACTAAAGGCTTTTCGCTGGGAGAATAGAGGCCTAAAACTAAAGCTGTGAGAATGGGGGGCCGGATGTCCAACATTGGGGGGGCCAATCAACTTTCTTACATACTCTAATGGATTTTTTTTTGGTGTGTGTGCAGGGGCCACGGCCCTCCCAAGGGACAACGTGGCTCCACCCTGATTAAGTATGTTAGTTAATTAGGAGAGAAAGAAGAAACGCTATTTTTATGGTTCCTTATAAAGAAGTTAAGACCATTAAAATATTCTAATCTCATTTTCACCAATAGTTTTTATTTTTGAAGAACCCCAATCAAAATACTGGAGTGGTGAGCTCTTTCAAAAAATGTATATGACTCATGTATTTTTCTTTCTTTATTTATTTTTTTGTTACAAGTCTCGTAGGTTGTTTATGCAGTGTATGGGCTTACAATTAACAAAAGCAGAAAGTAAATTTTAAGTAGTCTAAAATTCTAATAGTTTTTAAAATATTTTTTATTTATCAACATTTATATCACTGATTTGTAATTTATTTAATTTGTTGATAATGGAGTGAAAATTAAACTACTTATTATTAAGTAATGGTTAAGATTTTCAGTAGTATACAGTAGAGTTATGAAAGAATTTTATGATAGAGTTATCCTATGAATTTTAGGTGAGGATCTCAATCCCATGCCAAAACAATTTTTTGAGAACTATTACTAATCATGGAACTTTTGATGGTAGATACGACTTTAATATTGTCTCTTGAAACACATACACCAACAAAATCAATAATGTATTTCAACATTGTTAGAAATAACGAAAAAGAAAGACATTGATCTAAGTATGTACTCCCTTCCACTCATCTTCAATCGGAAATACATAATGGGAGGAAAAATGTTTTAAAAAGACAAAATATTTTTGTTTAGGACCTAATCCCATCCAATTTACTCTGTTTACGACCGAAGAGAAAATAATATTTATCAAAGTACAAAGAATAACAAATTAAAGTACTCGGAATGGTTAATGTATCATAGAGTTAACAAATCTCCTTTAGCAGAGCATACTCATGTATATATAAATTGTTCATCTAAAAAAGAGTATATATAAATTATCAGAATATTTACAAAGTTGATTGATAATGGAATTCCATTTTGTTTGAAGTTAGTTAAGATAGTGATTACTATCAAAAAAAAAAAAAAAAAAGTTAAGATAGTGATTGGACTCTAACGAATAACGATGCTATTAAAAAGAAAAGAAAATGAGTTATAAAAGGTTACGTTGTTTAGTGATGTGCTTTTTACACACTCACATGAAAGAGCCCCAGATTGTATCATATAGATGAAAAATCTATAAAATTCTTTATGAATTTGTTCATTTGTATTTTTTTTTTTTTTAATTTGTTCATTTGTATACCAAACACATGGGGTGGAATTTATATTTTACATGTATTAAGAAAATCATGAAATTTCTGATGGATTCTTTTTATGTCAAAATTATCTGTTTTTATTTGTTGAGATAGTCAAAGCTATGATTGTAAAGTTTTGATAACTATTTGTTGTGTGTAGCCAATAATAGTAAGTTTATGCAAAATAAAAATAAAATAAAAATTAAAAGAAACAATAACATTGGAAATACAAAGATTTAAGTTATTAGTCTCTAGGCTTTAAACTTATGTCTTCATGGCCGTCATTGCTAAGAAAATAAGAAGATTATAAAAGTGTCACAAAAGTACTCTTACAAGACCCAAGCTTCATTCACACCCAAAAAGCACTCTCTCTCCCTCACCATAAGTAACACACCACATGAATTCCTAATTCTCTAAAGTACTTAGTAAATTAAACCTTAAGGTTACTTAAACTAGCAGTAATGGTAGTATAAGTTGAATTATTCACTTCGTTCACACTACATAGTACGTGTATCAATCCCAATAATCTAGGGTAGCACATGCAAATAGGCCCTAGTACGATAAATCTTGAAACGTCCCAGCATTTTGAAAAAAAAGAAAAAGAAAAAGAAAAAGAAAGAGGAATGGTCAGATATTTTCGAGACACGTGCCCCACCACCCACTTTAATCCTCCACCACTCATTCTCATTATTTTATTCTCTCTTGGCCGACCATCTGATCACTTCTCTTTCATTTTCTTCTTTTTCATTTTGCTCTCAAACACTGTTGTTACTTCCTCACACTCTCCCACCGGTGCCACTCCATACCAACATTTTCACCATCTTTTTTCCGGTAAGATCACCGGAAAATCTTTAGGAACTTCTAAGCGCCTGCACATTTTTTATTTGAGGTAAAAATTTCTAATATTTTTGGTGGGTTTTATATGCTTTTGCTTGAGGTTATTTAGTATAAGTTTTGATAATGATATTCATGTGATTTATGAGCTTTAGAAGTAATATTTATGTGTTAAAATGTATGAGTTTTGTCTTGGTAGATTTATTTGATGAGTGGGTTTATGATTTTTACAATGGTGGTTATCTAAGTGGTGAAGATTTGAGAGTTTTGACTTTTTAATGTAAAATAAATGGTGAATATAATTTTTATTGATTAGTTGGAGCTAGTCAAAGATTTAAATTGTTTGTTTTGGAGGATATTATGATTTTTGGTATCATGAGTCTCTTGTTGATGTAGTGTAAATCTTATGGGAGCTACTTATTAAGTGTTGAAGTTTTGATGTTAGAGATAATATCTTGAATGATTTATGAGAATAAGTTAGAGTCTATGCCTTGTAAATTAATTGGTTGAGCAACTTTGGAAGTAGAAAATATTATTTGTGAGGATAAATACTTGGCTTGCCTAATTAATTGTTTATTTGGCAATCCCTAATTTGTAGCCAAATACAATTTCAAGTTTTATGCTTATTGTGATAGGTTTGCTTGATAATGTTTAGGTTCTAGTTAATCTCCTTTCGAGCTTGGAGAATTAAGCTTTTTGCGGGTTGCTAGGTAATTATCTTTTTAATGAGATTTTTAGAAAATAATCATGTTGCATAAACATTATTTTTGGGTCAAACACATTTTGAAAAATTATATATGGATATATGTTTTCTTAAAAGTGTTGTGTTGTGACCCTATTATATATTATTATATATGAAAAGTGCATCATATCTGGTATTGCATTTGGGGAAATGTATGAATTATTGACATGGAAAAATAAACATCTTTTATTTAATTTTGAATAAGAAAATCATGGATTTTATGGTATATTGGAAAATTTAAAGTTGCTTATCTTGTCTTGTTATTTGGGAAATTGATAGAAAATCTTTTTGACAAGAATGAAATTGAAAACCTTACAAACTTTGTGGAGGTTAGATTATTTAAGGTTTTTCTGAAATTACCTTGATATTAACTATGCATTTGAAAGCAAGGGAGTCAATACCGTACCGGAGGCCGTTTCAGTTTAGCTAAAAAAATGAAATATTTTGATACTGGTTAATACCGGTGTACCGTTTTGGGATTATCGCTAAATATATATATTCTCTTAAAATTTTTATATATTCTCTTAAAAATATAAAATGATTTAAAGTCTGACCAATAATAATAATTCCTTTAAATATTAATAATTATGATTGTAGTATAACTTTTTATTTTAAGAAGAGTTGTAGTTTAATAATAGTACTAAGTAAATGGTGTTCTAGAGAGATGGCTTATTTTGAGAGAGCACTCAAAAACTATACGTATGCTCATGCACTATAACTTTTAATCAATATCAGTTAGTTTAAATTTAAATTTACTTATCAGATAACCCATGTGGACGATCCATTGGGTCAAACTAGCCCAATTTCTAACTCTATTAAAGTAGTTATGACTGTTAGAGATATAAACATATGACTAAGGCCAATCCTACTTTGTGCACAATCCAACTTTTTTACTTGTACTAAAAGTCTATTCACCATATTTCGTGCATGGTTAGTTTAAGATTTAGCCTATTATATATACTTATGTTAGGTTCATTGTAACACATGATTTATACTAGACTCTCATATAATTAAGATTTAGCTACACAACTCTCGTGTTTTTGTATTCTATATTCTATGCTTCTACTTCTATATCTATTTTAGTATATTCAGCAAAGTATCCGAGTTAATATTCAACTTGGTATTAGAGCCAAACTTCTTTTGTGGTCTCTAGCAAATTATTTTTGCAGTTTTTAGTCTTCCACTATTTTGAACCTAATTTGTGTTGATCAAATATAATCTGATGCTAATTTATCTAGACAAACTAATTTCTAAACATTACAATTGTTCATGATTAAAAACCTAAAAATATGGTTCTAAGAGCATTTGCTTTGATTCATGCAAAAATTCATGTTTATTTTAGAATAAGAACTTACTTTTTAAAACAGCATATATTAGATTATCTACTTTACGCTTCATTTCATTAAAATATTAAATTTTCTTGATTTTTTATTTGTTTATCTTTCTTCGCACACAACAATAATTATACACTATTTTCCTTCATATTCAAGATATGTAAAGAAAAAAAAAACTATATGCAAAATGAATAGTGTTAGTGTAAATTTATACAGTTACCATAGCAATAATGCATATTTACACAATTTTGGCTTGATGTGGGTAGTTCTTATAAAAAAATGTGTAAACTTGACACATTTTCCATTATATACCCTCTAATGTGAGTGCTCTGACATCCTAAATCCTCTTGCTTTAATGGCAAGTGGATAAGTACAACACTACTTTATAGGTTGCTAGAGATTCTATTAAACAAAGTGAACTTTGTGTTAGGCTTTTGTTTTACTCACAAAAAAAAAAAAAAAAAAGAGGCAAATAATAAAGTTGCAAACTAGTTTACAAAAATTATGATAAATTGCTAATATGGTGAGTGTTTATTAGGATGTAAAAAGTGATGTCAATGATGGGTTCAACGGAGAATCAATAAGAATTTTCCTTATCAATAATTTGTAAAAAGGTTTGTGTTTATAGTATTACTTGAAGAAAAAAAAAAGCTCTTATTTCAATAAATTGCGTTAGGATTTTTTAAGCGACTTTACTTATCATCATTCAATTAAAATGCCTTTCCATTTTCCTTCTTTTAGCCATTAGGGCTTATGTGTGTACTTAGCATATTAGGAACCTAACCCTATATTAATCAGGAAAAATTAAAAAGTAGCAAATGATTAAGCATTACATTAGTCAGTAGCCTGTACTCCCTAAAGGTAGCTTAGGGTTGTCAATCAAGCAACTATCATTGAAGCAGAACAAATCTTCCTCTTATCAATGCTGTATGTATCTTCCTAATAGCAAGCGGATGTATTCACAGATTTAAACATGGCACCAAAGTCTGCCCCGACTGCACCTGTCAATACAATTCTTTGGGACCCAAACAATTATTTGGATTGGAGTCTTCAAGTGAAAACCAGATTGACAAATCAACAGCTCTGGGACATTGTGGAAGGAACCAATGAACCACCCAAAGCAGAAAATGATGAAATTGCTTTTAAGGCTTGGTCCGAAAAGAATGCCATGGCTTTACAGGTGATCCGGTATTCATGCGGATGGCCTTTTAATTCGGCGATTGGGAAGATTACTTCGGCCAAAAACGCTTGGGATACTTTGGCAGCAATATGTGCACTCTACAAAACCAGTTTCATAGGTATCTCTAGATCTCTCTCCAAAATGTACATACTCAAACATTTTTAACGTAAGACAGTTATATAATATGCCGTATAAAAAGTATATTATAGTATAAGGCTCCCAATGAAAAAAGATCCTTAAATTTTTATTAATAGATCTATCAATATGCCAATGAAAGAATTAATTCAGTACAAAATATTCAATAATAAATAAAAGTAATTATTTTGTCAAAGAAAAACTAAAAAAATAAATTTTTTTTCATTAGATGTTACAATTACTTTTTTTTTTTCTTAGTTTTTTAGTGTAGAACTTATTATTCTCCCACTAGTAAATAAATTTATTCTCAAATTTTATTTTGAGAAATTAAATATATAATTTTGTTAAAATTTTCAATCATAATTTTTTACTATTTGGTTGCTTCACTCATTAGATAATGCTTATTTTAGTTGTATATTGTCTTTGAATAATACTATTGATTCTTTTTAATTCGTATTTTTTTGTCTTAAAAAATAGATTTTAAATGAAAAAAGTCCAAAAGTTAAATAAATCTTTTATTAATATTCAAAATATAAGAATAGACCCCACTTTAAATAGTAGCCTTAAGCCCCACAATGACTTAAGTCGACCCTGCTTTGTAATAAAAATTACTTTCTATGTTACCTACTTAACTTTGAATCAAAAGAACTGGTTTTAATGACTTAATTAATTCTATTGGCATTTTTTTAATTCTCTTAACTTATAGTTATAAGTTTGATGTGTGGACATATAGAATTGTAGACATATTTTTTCTATATTTAAGTTTTCAATTGTTTGTTCATATTTGGTTGCGGATCAAAATACTAAATTAATTATAATTAATAATCAAAGGAATAACTAAATAAGTAATTTTTTATTATTATAAAGTTTCAACCTATGACGTATGCTTCTGATTATTGTGTTTTTTATCATCAGATTAAGACACCAATCAATTTTTGGTGTAGGCGGAGATTGAACTCTAAATCTCTTATTCAACCATAAAAAATCTTACTAGTTGAGTTAACTGAAACCCACTAAATAAGTCAAATTTAATGTTACAACTTACAACAAAATAGTATTGATATTTTAGTACATGTATATCCTCATTAGGATTTAATAAGATAATACACTTTCTTCAAAAAATTTATATTGAATATTATTTTTGCAATATATTTATAAGTTATGCAATGTCCAGAGTCTCGCAGCTCAACTAACAGTCCTGGTAATTCCAATAAAAACATTCACTTCTCTTCCTACCAACTATCGATATAAGTTATGTAATTATGTTTACAAGTTATATCCTATTCTAATTTTGATATTAAAAAATTAAGATATATTTCTTTTAATACATGCATGAGCGTGCATTTATGCATGTTTGTATATTTACGTGTGTTTTAAGTTTCTCTTAAGTGGTGTATCAACACCACATTTAGCCTTCTTTCAAAAATTCTGGCACCCTCTTCCCTCTTATTTTTTTCCTCTTTTTTCTTTGGGATTTTTACCCTTCCATTTCTAATATCTTATTGTCTCCTTCTTTAGCCATTCGGATTTAGGACAAATGTGTGTACTTGGTATATTAGGCTCCTAATCCTAGTATGTTCTCTCTGTTTTTTTTTTTTTCATGAGAAAATATTTTATTGATCTAGGAAAATTTTAAAAGTGGCGCATTACATTAGTTAGTAGTTTGCAAGTAGCTTAGGGAACTCAATCAAGCAACTGTCATTGATAAATTGATACATAACGAATCTTCCTTTTATCAATGCTGTATATATGCTCCTAACAGCAAGCGGATGTATTCACAGCTTTAAACATGGTATCAATGTCTACCCCGACTGCAGCTGGTTTTAAACGTCTTGAGGACATAGACAATTATATGGATTGGAGTATTCAAGTGAAAACCAAATTGACAGATCGACAGCTCTGGGACATTGTGGAAGGAACTGATGAACTTCTCAAAGCAGAAACAGATGAAGCTGCTTCTCAGGCTTGGTCCGAGAAGAATGCCATGGCTTTAGGAGTGATCCGGTATTCATGCGGTGGGCGTTTATGTTGGGCGATTGAGATGATTACTTCGGCCAAAATTGCTTGGCATACTTTGGCTGCAATTTGCAAACTCCCCATTAGTAGTTACAAAGGTATCTCCAGATCTCTTTCTAAAATGCACATGGCCGAACATTTTTAACTTAAGATATATATATATATATATATATATATATGCATATATATATATATTTATATATATCAAGCATGAAAGACCTAGGCCAACCTGCGGTCTAAACCAAGTAAAACAGCTGTAGTTATTACCAACCAAACAATAGAACCTCAATTATATATATATATATATATATATATACCAACCAATTACACCAACTATATTTTCTAGGATACCTACTTAACTCTGAATCAGTAGTACTGGTTTTAATGAATTAATTGATTCTATTGGCATTTTTTTAATCCATTTAATTAACACGTAACTTCATGCATATGCATAAGTACATTTTTAAATATGTAATTAGATGCATTTTATAAGTCATACACGTAAGCTTTATTATGTTCATTATAATATTTATTTTTTAATTCTTAAAAAATCTTGTGAAAATATTATTTAGTAGAAAATGCAAATTGTTCATGCTTGTGAATTTTATTCTTGGAAAAAGTTATTATCTTACTTCCTAACATAATTTTTTCTATTACAATGCAATAAATTACAGTTTAAATTTTTTAATTATATTTTTAGGAATATTTTATTCTTGAGTTATCTTAACTTTTTTTTTTTTTTTTGAGAAACAAACTAACTATTAACACACACACACACTTAATTACACTCTCTTACTAAGCTCAAACATATTACTTAACCCAAAGTACCACTACAAAAGGGCCTAACTCTTGTAGTAGTAGAGTGAGACTTTAAACAATGGAAAAGAGTTACACTCAAGCAATGTGGGACAACATCCACTTTATCTTACTTAATTCATATACAAAACAATATTCTCTCTTTCAAATAATAAGGTTCTTTTAAAAAGAATTTGTTGTCTATTGTCATAAAATAAATTAAACTTTTAAAACTAAAAGTTCAATATGCTATAGAATTATTATAATTAAAAAGGAAATGGTTCTTATTGAAAGTGATGCTACATTTAATATAAAACTAACAAAACTCTCAATTGTTGTAGTTCGTGATAAATACTTGTATTAAAATTAAAAAATTTATTTGACACTTGGTACAAAATTAGACTTTAATTTTAGAATCTAATTGAATTTTTTCTCAGTTTTGGCTATATATTTAGTTAATGATTGAATGAGTAACAAATTAGGTACATGGGGAATGGATTAAGTACAAGAGGCCCATGGGCTCAAAGGCCATAAGAATAAGATAAAAAAGGGGAAGCAATAGGTCCAGCCCGAGGCAGTTACAGAAGAAATGATCCAAGCATTGAAGGGACCTTAGTGGGTAATAAGGTCTGGTTTACTAAAAAACCCCTCTCTCTTTAGGCACATGGCTGAGGTGAATCTTATCCTCAGCTCGTGACCAAGAATATGATCTAACCAAGGGATAACCAAGAAGTACTTGAAAACCATCAGAGAAATACAGCTGATGAATTAGGGAAGGTAGCGCCTAACCTAGCAACCTTCACCTCTACATTAAATCACTACACCTACCAATCAGGAGGCATTTGATACTAAATGACTTGTCAGAATAGTGCCCTCCACCCATCCACCCAATTACTTTTTCATTAGAAGGGAGTATACCTCTAATGGGACACGTATTATCCTCCCCATTGCTCCACCGTACAAATGATAGGAGAGATAAGGTCCCAACATGTATAAATAGAGCCCTTCTACCATCATAAAAGGGGATAAAAATATTAGAGAGAGAAAAAGTGTGAATTGTAAATCCAAACTTGTAATAATTTTCATCTGCTAGGTCCAAAGGGAATATAATAGCATTCACATTAGTTTGTCTAAATTTTTCTATCTATTTTAGCATAAGAACCTACTTTTTCTATTTTACACAATTACTTTTACAAAATACCCACACCAGATTATCTATTATACACTCCATTTTATTTAAATAATTATTTTTTTATTCATTTTTTATCATTATTTTACTGAAGCTCACATGACCACCACAAAGGGGAACCTTCATGGCTAGACCTTCGTTTCCTTCTGCTGCTATTGTCACTGCCTTTTCTTCTTCTTGGCTGCATCTTTTTCTTTTTCTTTTCCTTCTTTGATGATTCACATGGGTTTTTACAAGGGATTGACGACTCATATGATTTTGTATATGAGTTTGATGTGTTTGAGATCTAGATTTAGGATGTGTTTGATGAACTTGATGATTTGTAGAGCATTTTATTGAGATTTAAAAGGAGATGGAGAAGGAAGAGAGTAGAGGAAGAGATTCAAGGGAGAAGAAAGAGAATTTGTTGCAAGTATTGAGAGAAAAAATTATTTAAAAAGTAAAATACAAAGCTAGAGTAACGTTGTAATTAGTGTAGCAAAAATGGAAACCCATAGTGTTTTATATAGATTGATATGGAGAGTTCTTGAAGAAAAATTTGTCAATTTGACACATTTTCTATTATACATCAACTGATGTAAATGCTCTAAGGATCTTTGCTATCAATACAATCTTATTAGTCTTGATTTAATCTCTTGCTTGGTTGTTCCACTATTAATTGCCTTCCCATACTTATAAATTAATTGTAGAGTTAATTTTACTTTTCTTTAGTATTTTGACCAATATATGTCGATTTAATGTAAAAAATTTAAAATAAAATAGTATCAAATTATTTTGTTTGCAATGTATTTATAAATTATGCAATGCCAAGAATTTTGCCACTCAACTAGAACATCTAACTATTTCTAAAGGATTCATCAAAAAAAAAAAAAAAAAAAAAAAAAAACTATTTCTAAAGGAGCTATTCAAGATTCAATTCCTCTCACTTCCAACTATCAATATAAGTTATGCAATATGTTTACAGGTTATAATCTACTCTAATTCCAATATTATAACCTATGCAGATGTTTTTAAAAATCTTGAGGATGTGGACAATTACTTGGATTGGAGTCTTCAAGTGAAAACCAAATTGGCAGATCAACAGCTCTGGGACATTGTGGAAGGAAACGATGAAGCTCCCAAAGCAGAAAGTGATGAAGCAGCTTTTAAGGCTTGGTCCGAAAAGAATGCCATGGCTTTAGGAGTGATCCGATATTCCAGCGAAGGCCCCTTAAAGTGGGCGATTTGGAAGATTACTTCTGCCAAAATTGCTTGGGATACTTTGGCAGCAATATGCACACTCCCCAAAAGTAGTTTCATAGGTATCTCTAGATCTCTCTCTGAAATGCACATGCTCATATATGTATATATATAAAAGTGATTAACTTTATTCTAATCGTTAGCATTTTAACGTTTTCATAAAAAAGAAAAACAACCCAAACACGCATCACTGCTGAGTCTGCTGTTACCAGCAGTCTGCTGTTACCCTTGGCAGTTAACAGTTAGTACACACCAAGGCCAAGGAGATGTCTAAACCAACCAAAACAACTGTTGTTATTAGTTATTTGGTTATTACCAAATAATCAAACAATAAAACCTCAAATATATGTACACACCAATCAGTAGTACGTACTGGTTTTAATGACTTAATTCATTCTATTGGCATTTTTTCTTTTTATTTACTTAACTTATGAGTTATAAATTTAATGTTTGGACATATATAATTGCACGACAATTTTTTCTTCATTTAAGATTTCAATTGTTTGTCCATATTTGATTGAGAATCAAAATATTAAATTAACTATAGCTAATGATCAAAGGAATATTAACTAAATAGGTAAGATTTAATGTTACAATAAAATAGTATTGAAATTGTTGTACATGCATGTCAATACTATTTATAAGTTATGTAATTATGTATCGAATAAAGTTGTTTGCAATATATATAAGTTATGTAATACTAAGAGTTTTGTAGTTCAATTCTCTCCATCCCCAACTATCAATGTAAGTACATATTAATAAGTTATGATCTATTCTAATATCAAAAAATTAAGATATATCTTTTTCTAATTTATATATATATATATATATATATACACATGCACATATGAACGATTGTATATTTTTTCTTTGGCGGTTGTCTTCTCAAGAGACCCAATACGCTCCTCAACTCCATCACCTTAAACTCGCGAAATTAATGTTACTAATTTATTTATAATATTAGGAGATATATATTAAAGCACCAACAAGGTAATCTATCAATTTATTCTCTAATTTATGGAAAAGACAACTTTAGCGAAACATCATATTATCTAAATTCTATGAATAATGAAATGCAATTTATAACATCTTCACAGAACCAGTTTCGTAACATAATATATTTAATTGCTGTTCTTCTACTTTTAGTTCCTGAGGAATATGATTATGTGGCTTGGAGCGTCCGGATGAAAGCCTATTTGAAGGCTTGCGATCTTTGGGACATCGTTGAAGCAGCCACCCAACCTCCGAAACCCGAAGATGATGAAATTGCCTTTAATGCTTGGAGCAAGAAGGATGCCATAGCTTTATATTTGATCAGGGAGTCGTCCTCTGCATTTTATAGCTCTCTGTTTTCTGCTGGAACTGCCCAAAATGCTTGGGATATCTTGGCAAAATTTTACAATTCAGAAGGTAGCTCCCTCTCTTTTAATTTGTTCTTGTACAGAATAGTAGCTATCTCTCTTTTATTTATTTATTTATTTATTTTTTGAGAAGAATCTCTCTTCATCTCTTGAAAATGAACGTGCTCAAACATTCTAAAATAGGCTTAATCCGCAAGACAATGACAAAGTTATATACACAGTGCAAATCCATGAAAGACAAAGATATAATTCACAATATTAAAAATTTTAATTTATTAATAAAATCATTTTTATTTGATTTTGTCAACAATAAAAACTACATCTTCACGTCAAGAATCTTATAACTCAATTAAAATCTCCTGATATTTCTAACAGTGATATTCAAAGTTCACATTCCCCCTCTTTCCAAGCCCCAACTATGGAAATTTTTAAAAAAAAAGTTATATCTTCACTTAATTTGCACTATATGTATTTTGGGTGGCGTTTAGGGTATAACCCTCGTGCAAATATGATTATTCTTTTAGTGCTATTTTTTTTTCTTGTTTTCTATAATTCGCTAGTTGGAGGATTGATCCGTAACTGTTTCTATTGAAATCATCAAGAGGTATGAGTTGAAATCTAGATCAAAAATCTTGTAATTGCTATTAGATACTCTAAATATTTTGTTAAAATCTTTGCAGGGAGAGAGAACAGTGAACTCCGTAAGTATGTATTATTTAAGCAGTATCTTCGTGACGGTAATTGGGCCGCAGCAAATCAGTTCATTACTTCCAATCCGGGGGCAGAGAGTGCAATAATTTCAAATACAAGAAGTACAGCTTTACACATTGCTATCATTGCTGGACATCTGCATATTGTGAAGGAGTTGGTAAACATGTTACCCAGAGACAAATTAAGAATGACGGATAAAGATGGTAATACGGTTCTTGGGTGTTGTGCTCTTGTTGGAAACACCGAGATGGCAAAATGCATAGTTGAGAAGTGTCCAATGCTACTTAGCATTGGAAACGGAAACAAATTTGCCAAACTCATTCCAGTCGTGATGGCTCTTACTTGTAACTCCAATTCAATAGCTACGGCTCGATATCTCTATTCTGTAACTCCTCCAGGAAGTCTAAGTCCTGGAAAGGGCAGTGTAAATGGTGCTACGTTTGTTACTCGATGCATTTATTCAAAAAATTTTGGTAAGAAGTTTAATTAGATTTGACTATACACTCGCTATTATTATTACTATTATTTGACAATAACTGATTATTTCTATGCTTTCAAATATTAGCTATGATTCCCTTTCAATTAGTTCCTTCTGTTTGCAACTCAATAGATATGGCTTTGGATGTGCTGGAAAAATTCCCTACCTTGGTGACTGCTTTAGATATCGAGAAGGAGTCCCCTGTGCTGGCATTAGCTAGCATGTCTTTTCCATATACGAGTGAAAATCAGCTCATATCTTGGAAACGATGGATCTATAACTGTGAGTCTTACTCTCTATTATCTACTGCCTATTAAATTATTTCGCTATTTTGCACACCTTGGATGGATTTATTTTTTTTATTTTTATTTTTTTGAAAAGGATGGATTTAATTTATAATATTAACTGCAGCACTAAACAATATTGCGAAGAGAACAAATTAGGATTTTATGTCATGCATAAAATTAAATAAAAAGAATAAAATATATCATTTAAAACTAAATTAACAAATTCAAATTCAAACTAACATATGTTCACTATATATTAAAAAAGTATAAATAATATAAAAATACAAAAAATAAATGTTCCTAATACAGTTCTATTTATTCTTTTTAAAATATGGAATTTGACATTTTTTAAATTCTGTAAATGATCTATAATTTATTTCACATTAAATTTTGCAGCAATTTTACTTTATCTATATAATATAATATTAATGAGTCTTATTAGAAAATTATCTTTCATTTTCCTTATAATTTTTGTTTTAATAATATTTATGACCGAAAGGTCATATGCTACATAGTTTATTTTTCCATAATCTACTAATTAAATAAATGATATACATTATCTCATTATATTTCCAATATTTACCTAACTAACCAAAAAATAATTTGTGTTGACAAATAAAAATTTAAAATATAATAGCCAAGCCTAAACTAAAATTTGAAATCGCTGATCCTCAACCCGCAATTGCTCAACATTATGTTTTACAACTAGTTTCTAACATGTACAATGCATAGGAAAGTTTAGCAATACATATTTCATTCATAAGTATTAAAATCATAATCTGTACATATTCGATTATATGTATATAAATATATGAAGTTAATTCTACTTACTCTGTTGCATATCAAAGTTCCAAGAAGTCTAAATTTCTATTAACATTATAATTTTGTTAAGTGTAACTTATTTTAATTATTTATCTTTTTTATTTTCATGTTTGACGAAATATTCAATTTTATACAATATGCTTCCATCATATAATTTAAAGTATGTTTTCATTTACCAAAAAAAAAAGGTACGTTTTCAATTGTTTTAATTGACTATTTTATTGTTCATTTTTTATGAAAATTTGTGAAACATTTTCTTTAATTTGCATATGAATTTTTAATAAACCCATACCTCACACATGGGCAAATAATGATAGTTATTTTCGTAGATTTGATAAAAATTTAACATATGAAGTTCACCTCATAATGATACTAATCAGTGTTTAGTATACTTAGGATTTGAACCTCAAATCTTTTGTTGTTATCAATACTGAAACCACAACGCAAAATGATAGTTTATACAATAAAAATTATGTCTTGTAATTTGCAATCACACCAAATGAATGGCCTTGCAAATCCTTTTACCCTTTATTTTATACATGTAAAAGTTCTTATCCTCACAAATAGAAGAGCTCTTGCCACATAGTAGACATATTAAAATTATTATGTGAATTGTTATGAATAAAGTTTAGCTACAAAACTTTTTGTGACCTAAGATTACAACTTTATTTAATAAAATAAATGTTACTACGTATTTTGAAGATCTAATCGTTAAATTTCATGTTCTACATGCTCTTAATACACATGTCAAATTTTGTGTCAATCAGATATTATTTACCATCTTATTTATAAGCTTATATATTATGCATAATTTTAAATTACAAAAACTTGCAATTTAAATAAGCTATTAATCTTAAATTTTAAAATTTTTTTGTAAGCATAGAGGATATAAAAAGAAGATGTAATCCAATGGTGGATTTCTCAAAATTCAGCTTCAATGATTAAGTTTGTAGCTTTAGACTACAAACCCATTTTGTACCTAAACTTTATCCAATTGTTATTTCGAAATGTGTTTCTGCTCAACACCGGTACTGGGTGAAAGTTTTCATTTAATGGGTAACAAAGGTGGCTAGTTTGTTGGGAAATATTAGTAAGGACAATATTGTAATTACCATGTGGAAGGGTAAAATGGACAATTTATTGAATTAGGATCATGTGTCTTGGACATGCAATTTTTAAAATATGGAGTGGTGATTGCTTTGCAAGTTTTAGTAGATTGGAGTGCAAAGTAGTGCAATGACCCCCATAATTTTAGGATGAATCAGTACAATTAATCCTAATTTAGAATATAGGGAAAAATACTATTTTGGTTCCTAAATTTTATAAAAAGTATGTTTTTGGTCCCTAAACTTTAAAAAGTTTTTTTTTTCATCCCTACATTTTGTAAAGAGTTTTTTCAATAGTTTACAAACAAAAATAGGGATGAAAAAAGAACTTTTTTAATAGTTTAGGGATGAAAAACAAACTTTTGGTAAAGTTGAAGGACGTGAATAAAACATTTTCAATAATGTAAGGATGAAAGATGAACTTTTCAATAGTTTAGGGACAAAAAAAGAACGTCTTAAATTTTAGGGATAAAAAACAAACTTTTAATAAAGTTTAGAGACTAAAATAGTATTTTACCATAGAATATATTTAGCAAATACAAAACCCAAATTATTCAAAATTTGTTTAATGTTAAGTTGCTTTAGTCTAGTGGATTTTAATTGTTTTCAACTAAAATATAACAGTTGATCGCTTCTTTATATATCTCTTTAATTTTTTTTTTAAAAATTAAAAATAAATATTATAATGCCGACAAGGTTAAGTAATAACATTGAAATGGTCATAAAATTAAAAATTAAAATTTTTTTACTTTTACTATTATTATATATATACTTTTTACTCAAGATTCATTGGTCAATTCTGCCGAAAGGTATCCGCATTCCCGGGGTTGATGACATCAATCAAATTCCTGTAAGCATCCAAAAGCCAGAAAAGGGAAAAAGTACTCAAGTAAGAAATATCGGATTAGGTATGTTCCCGTCTACACTCTCCTTTCTTAGGAATTTTATTTTGTCACAATGAAAGTCATATTTTTGTGCAACTTTATTTTTCTTGCCAAGAAAATTTAGAGACAACAAAATTTCAATATATTTTCATAATATTCTTATTTCATTTTATTAATTTGGACGTATGATGGTTTGACATATCATTTATTGTAAGAATATTGTGAGACATTGTAATGGCTATAAAATAACTTTTTTTATCTCACACGGTAAAGGTAAAATGATATTAAAATGTTTTTTGGTTGCTGGCAACAAACATGGAGAAACTAATTTGGTTTTTTATACATACTTGATTAATCTGTAGGACATTGTTTGAAAATAAGAGAAAAGAGAGAAGAAATAAAAAAAGAAAAAAGAAAAGGCATAGGCTAAGATGTTAAAAGAGGGAAAGGAAAAAAAAGAAACGAATTTGAACTACTTTTTTGGTGATATTTAGTATCTCCGGACAAATGTCTTGTTCAGAATTTATGTGATATTCTTATTTATTTTAAAATTTTCTTTTAGTAAGGACTTCTACTTACTAAATAATGAAACTAGGAATTACAAAAACGGAGTATAAAGCAAAAACGGGAAGATAAAATCTTGTACAATGTTGAGAAGAAAGTGGTAGAAAGCCACAAACTAGCAGAAGGACATATAAATATGCAAGTTGATGAGAAAACTTGACTTACTGATGAGTTGGTGGAGTTAGACTTTCTGGACGGATTTCATATTGGTTCAAACTGTGAGTTTAGTTATTTGTCTGTCTAGAAACAAAAAAAAAAAAAAAAAAAAAAAAAAAAAAAAAAAGACAAACTACTTGGTTAGGTTCTAAATATTTAGATATAAATGTTTAGGTTTTAAATACTTTGTATGTTGGCAAATTGAGAACAAAAACTTGTTTAGAATTAGATCTTAGGGTCTATAAAGTGTTTTAGACATTACTTAAGGTAATACAAATCAAGAATCAAGAATGTACAAGCTGCAGAAAGTTGAATTGAAAAAATGAAGAGCTTGATCGATTGAAGGAAAGGCTGGACCGATCGAGATGCGACTTTGTAGAATTTTAAATAAGGCCCAACAGCTCGCAAAACAATTAGGGTTTGAATCCAACTTTACTAGGTATATAAGGAAAATCCTAATACACGTTTTTCGATACTTGAGAGTAACTGTTGTGAGATCTGTAAAGTTATTGTACCTTCTAACTCTTTCAAGCACCTATTGAAGATCACACACATATTGCTAGTACTAGTGGAGTAAAGTTGTAGTCAAGTTTCAACTATCAAGCATACTGAAGATCAAGACATGAACTGGAGGTTCACGTTGGAGCAAGTTCTCATCAAAGAAGTTTGAGAGGTTCATAGCTCAATTTGGTAACTGTGTTAGCTTTACTATGAATTGGTATTCTTGAACTGTAAAACTCAATTTGATATAGTGGATTGTTCTCTTGGGAGAGTTCTCTCCAGGTTTTTACCTTAAAACTAGTTTGTTTCATTGGTTTTCCTGAGTCATCACATCTTGTGTTATTTAGATTTTTGCTCTGTATGTTGATTATGATGAACATTTAACCTAGATTTGGATAATTAATCTAAGTGAAAACTTGATTCAAAATAAATTACGTTAAACACTGTGTTTTTCCAGGGGTCTAAAACTAACACTACTTAAAAGAAGATAGCTTTTTTCTTTTAACATAAAGAACAGGATAGAAAAACTTCAACAAAGACCCATAAAACCAAAGGGGATAAAATACTTTTTAACTCTCTATCATCACCAGTATATATTTTGGGTTAGAGTCTTAAAGATATATTAATCATATAGGTCCAACCCCAATCCTATTTGTGTGCAAGTAAAGTCTCTTACTTTTACTACAGGTCTATTAACCGTAGTTAGTGTTTTATTAGTTTAGAATTTAGTCTACTATAAATATCCTTGTTGGGTTCATTATAATACCAGATTTGTACTTTTATAATAAATATGTAGCCTTTAAAGGTTTCTTTCATAGATGTAGGCTATTAAGCTGAACCACGTAACCTTGTGTTCTTGTGTTTATTTCATACTTTTTCTTTTGCATCTATTTTAGCATGTTGGGTTGTAAATTGAACTTGGTTAATTAATTCAATTATCAAAGATGATTAATTATTCAGATTTTATGCAAATAACGTGAAGGCACAAACAAATCACAAATCTAATCTAGAGTGTAGTAAAAACTAAATTTGACATAGTGGTTTGTTGACTAATGGTGAAAACCTTCAAAAGGCAAAAAACTCTACCAGATGAATTTCAGGTCATCACTCCCAAGAATCCATTAATAAAAAACAAGTGATTACAAATATAAGAAATCTTACTTTTACTTTGGCCTATATGAAAATACCAACCTACAGTTAAACCTTTGTTCCAATCCCCCAATTGGACTTGATCTTGTAGAAGACTTCTTCCCTTTGATCAGATCTTCAATATGTGACTAATTGTTTTGCACGAATCCTACTACGTGACTAACTCTACGCCAAACCTTTTGATTGTAGCAGATGATTTGCAATAGCTTCACAAAAAAATACCAATAAGATTTTCAATTTTTGATGTCATATACTTTGCTTTGCATAGAACCCAAGGTGCATAAGAGTCGCAGCAAGATCTCTTTATTCTTTTTTTTTTTCCTAAACTCATAAGTTCAAAAGGTGAAGGCTAGGGTTTTAAATAAGAAAACTTTATGAAGCATTAGGGTTTTGGTTTCCTTTTTCTACCACCTTATTGAAATAGGAGCTTAATGGGTCTTTTAATTGGGTTCTCATATTCCTATATTTTGAAATTTCGTTAGATTGATAGATCGAGACAGGTGTCGAATTTAAATCTCGATAGATCGAAGGTATTGAGCTAGGCATCGGGACTTGCAGATTCAACTTTTCTTGAGCAATTTCATGAGTATTCTTCATGTTTTCAGCAATACCACTTGCTATACTTCTTCAAGTACTTCATGATGATCTTAAACCCACTTAGATCCACACAATTACAAGAAAAGTGTGTTTTGTCATATAATATGCCAACTACATAAAACTATGACCCTAACATAGCATTTTTAACAATTTGTAAGAAAATGTAGGAGCACAACATACCTTATGAGGAATCAAAATAAAAGGAAGAAGCCATGCGAAAAATGGAGTGTTTGTGTGTGAGAGGAAGGAGAGCTACACCTCTTCCCTTGCTCCTCTCTGTCTTCTTCCATATTCGGCCAAAAGGCCCAAAACCACACACATTTGAGTCATGTCGAACACAAGACAATGGTGTATATATATGGGTCAAGAGAGTTGAAAGTTCAAATAGTGTAAAAACACCTTTGAATGTTTAGATCCCTAATTTACAAATTAACCAATTTAAGTTTTATGTCAAACAACTAGTGTGCGGAAAATGAACAAAAACTATAATATAGAATTGGAAAAACTATCTAAGCCAAATTAAAATCACAACCCACAGCAGATAATAAAAGGTAAAGATAAAAGGGAAGAAAGATGCAAACACAAAGACAACACGCGATGTGTTATCGAAGAGGAAACCGAAGCCCTCGGCGTAAAACCTCTCTGCCGCCTTCAAAGCAGTAAACAATCCATTAGAAAATGTAGTTGGGATACATGGACAGCAATAGACCCTCCAAGCCTAATCTACCCAGTGCACCTAAGCCCTCCAAGCTTTTTGCTCCAACGAGGTTGCGTCGAACCTTTTTCTTTTCTAACTTCCCGGATTCCGCTACTTGACCATAGCATCAACCAATGTAGATTGGTTCATTCATAACTGCTTCCCAGAACACCAAACAGCCCTCTCACAGTAATGAATATGGTGAGAACAAGGTTTTGGTAAAATGCCTCTCAAGGGTTTGACAATGGAGAGGAAGAGAGTTGAGGAACTTGAAGAGACTCTAATGTATAGATTGTAGGTGAATCAATCTTGTTTTACTCTAGGGTTTCTCTCTCAAAATTCTCTCTAGAAGCTCTCTTTCATATGTGGGTATAAGGGGTATTTATACTGGGGTGAGAGGAGAATGTGAAACGTCAGGTTTTTCAAAATAGGGGTGGCTCGCGGCTTGGCCTCGCGACTTGACTGAGTCTCGAGATCCAGTCGCGAGATAACCGTATGGCCAGTTGTTCTGTTTTGTCCTGTAGTGCTCCAGCTAGCATGATTGTTCACCTTCTGGCATGCTTGGCACGTGTGCTGCATTTGGCGGCTTGCAGCCGCGAGTCACCCGCGAGATCAAGCCGTGAGTCTCTGCTTTGTTGCACACTTTTGAGCAATCAACACTCTATCTCACTTACTACCCTTACAACAAAACCCATCTAAATACAGGGTTACTAAATGCTGAAATACAAGCAAATTTGGCACGGAATAAAGTCAACAAGATGGTTGATTAAATTCAACTTTACAAGAGTACAGAGTATATTGGTTTTAATGGGCTAAACTAATACTTCAACAAGTAGAGAATATGGACCTCTCCACCATGGGAACTAAAATTGCAAGCACACTCCATTAAAAGCTGACTATAATTTTTTTTTTTTTTTTTGAGAAACTTAAGCGGACTATAATTAAACAAAATAGATGATGATAATGCATTAAATGACCCAATATTATCAATATGTGGTGATCACTATTTACTATTGGGTCTTTTAATAAATGCTTACTAAAATACACTCGAACTAATCCTTAACGAGTGCCCTAAGGGCACTCGTTAAGAATCCATTTTAGGAAAGTTTTAACATCACTTTTATGGGAAATGAAAAAAGCTGTCAAAACATTAATTGTTTTTTTTTTTTTTCCCATAAAAACTTTCTTGAACTGGATTCTTAACGAGTGCCCTTAGGGCACTCGTTAGCATTTCCCTTTTATTTTTTTTTGATAAGTAATGAGGATTTATTGATATCAAAATAAGAGAGACACCCAAGTACACAGGAAGTATACAGGGGTGAACAAATTAAAAACGAAAATTACAAGAGTCAAGTAAATCCAAAATAGTAGAAAAAGGATGGTTTCTCCACACAGAGAGCCAGTCAAATAAGGATCGGAGAAAAAGAAGCTTGAGATTAGGCATGGAACGCTCAATGTCTTCAAAACACCTACTATTTCTCTCCTTCCAAATACACCACATCAAACAAAGAGGAACGGCCTTCCAGATATCTCCATTATGATGGCGACCAAAACGACCTTGCCAGTAAGCAAAGAGCCCAACAACAAACAAAGGCATGACCCAACTAACTCCAAATAAACCAAAAACCATATCCCATAGCTCCGAAGCAACCGGGCAATGAAGGAAAAGATGGTCAACACTTTCACTATTACACTTGCACATAAAACACCAATCCAAAATGCAAACCTTTCTTTTTCTTAAATTGTCAATTGTCAGACATTTCCCCAAGGTTGCGGTCCAGACAAAAAAAGCCACTCTAGAAGGGATCTTTTGCTTCCAAATGCTTTTCCAAGGGAAAAACTGCTTACTATGCCCAACAAGAAGATGGTAGTATGCACTAACCGTGAACCCCTTACTCTTACAAGGCAGCCAACATCTCTTATCCTCCTCGATTCCCCTAACAGGAGTGTTATAAATGGAATTGATGAAGTTCCTGAAAGCTTCCAATTCACGATTATGCACCTCCCTACAAAACTGAATCTCCCAATGGAGGACTCCATTGGAGTACCTCATTAGATCTACCACACTTGCCTCTTTACTACAGCTAATCCTATATAATTCAGGATAGCGGACTGCGATCGAAGAAGTCCCACACCAACGATCTAGCCAAAACTACACTTTTGATCCATCTCCAATTTCATACATAATAAACCAAGATAAAGAGTGCCACCCCCTTCTAATATTTTTCCACAAACTGACTCCATAAGGACCAAAGAAAGAGCTAGAACACCAACCACCCCAATCACAACCATACTTCACCTCTATCACTTGACGCCAAAGAGCATCCCTTTCTTGCCCAAATCTCCATAGCCATTTCCCTAAAAGAGCAACATTGAAAGTTCTCAGATTCTTAATCCCTAGTCCACTAGAGGAAAGCGATGTACACACCGTAGACCAATCAACCAGATGAAATTTGGGCTCATCTCCTAGGCCACCCCACAGAAAATCCCGCTGAAGTCTAGCAATACGGTTGGCCACAGAAGTAGGAATTGGGAATAGAGAGAGAAAATAAGTAGGAAGATTAGAGAGAGTGCTTTTAATTAAAGTGACTCTACCTCCCTTGGATAAATATAATTTTGTCCAACCTGCTAATTTTCTTTCCATCTTCTCAAGAATTGGGTTCCAAATAGACTTGTCCTTAAATTTTACCCCCAAGGGAAGACCCAAATATTTCATTGGGAGGGACCCTTGCTTGCAGCCTAAGACAGCCACCAAAAGATCCATGTTATGAACAGCCCCCACAGCCACCAGCTCAGACTTACCCCAATTGACCTTCAGACCAGACACAGCCTCAAACCAAATGAGCACTATACGGAGAATCAGTATCTAATCAATATTAGCATAAAAAAAAAAAATTAGAGTATCATCAGCAAAAAGGGGATGAGAAACCATCAAAGAACTACCAACAGAAGCACCTACATTAAAACCTGATAAACGACCTTCATGGACAGCTTTATCCAACATTCTACCGACGACTTCCATGACCAAAACAAATAACAAAGGGGACAAAGGATCACCTTGCCGCAACCCCCTTGAACTTTCAAAGAACCCATGAGGAGTACCATTAATGAGGATAAAAAAACGAACCGTGGATAAACAAAAAGAGATCCATTGCCTCCACTTATCAAAAAAACCACAACGCTCAAAGCAAGAGAGTAATAAATCCCCAGTTCACATGATCAAAGGCTTTCTCAATGTTCAATTTGCATAACAACCCTGGCTAACCAGACTTCAATCTACTATCAAGACATTCATTAGCAATGAGAACAGAATCAAGAATCTGCCTATTAAGAACAAAGGCATTCTGAGGAGCAGAGATGATCTCTCCTAAGACCATGCGAAGACGAGAGGCCAAAACTTTAGCAAGAATTTTATAAACCCCCCCAACAAGGCTAATAGGCCGAAAGTCCTTTATGTCCACTGCTGCAGCTTTTTTAGGAATGAGAGCAATGAAGGTTGCATTCAAGCTTTTTTCAAATTGACCAGTGACATGGAAGTGGTGGAACACAGCCATGATGCCTGATTTGAGAATCCCCCAACAAGCTTGAAAGAAAGCCATCGAAAAACCATCAGGCCCAGGAGATTTATCCCCATTAAACTCCTTGATGACTTCTAAAACCTCAGATTCCTCGAAAGGTTTCTCTAACCAATCCACAATATCCCCAGAAATCCTTGGAAAATCCAATACATCCGGGAAAGGATGCTGCACTTGTTGCTCAGAATATAGGTTCATAAAGAATTGTTCAACATGGTCAACGATCCTATCCTGGTTGGTAGTCACAGCCCCATCAATCATAAGGTTTTTAATACAATTATTTCTTCTATTAGAATTAGCCATCCTGTGAAAAAACCTCGTATTGGAATTGCCCTCCTTTAAAAACAATAAGAGCACTGTCCTCACCATAACCAGTGCGCCTTGAAGAAGTTGAACCATAATTGACAGAGCTAAATAAGCCCCTCAATTCCCTTATTCCTTTCCTCCCTAAGCTCTTGAGAAACAATAAGAGCCCTGTCCTTACCATAACCAGTGCGCCTTGAAGAAGTTGAACCATAATTGACAGAGCTAAATAAGCCCCTCAATTCCCTTATTCCTTTCCTCCTTGAGCTCTTCTTGGCTTTGTCAGTTTTTTCCTTAAAAGCCCTTTGTTGTATCTCAGCCTCAACAGCCAACAGGAATTTGGTTGCTGGCTCTTCCAAACCTTTAAGGGAAGTCCCAAGAAAGTCATCAAAGCCACTGAATTTATCCTGAAACCATTCCGAGTAAATGCCCTTACCCAGCAAGGTCTCGACATCCAGAGATGCTGGCTGATCAGAAATATCCATGGCACCCAAAGGCAGAGAGAAAGCCAGAGGATCAACATTGAGGGGTGGCGAAGAATCAGCAAACTGAGAGGCATCCTCGGAGCAAAAATCTGAAACCCAATCCTCCACAATAGCATCACTCCCTTTTTCTAGTTCTGAATTAAGCTCCTTAGATTCTGAAGCCACCCCCAGAACCATCGCTAACTGGTTTGAGTCGTCCACTCCGACATCGACAGCTCCCGGTGGCAAAGAAAATTGAATCGGGACTGCCACCCTCTTCCCATCTCATAATTTGAGAACCCACTGCTCGGAGTTCCCCCATTTCTTGATGACATTGTCTGTGTGCTGATGAATGATCTGTTGGATGTTACGTTGCACAGCCACATCACCATCGAAGCACAAGGACTCATCCACGGAAGCATCAGAGCACAAGGACTCATCCACGGAAGCATCGGAGGACATAGACTCAGTGACGGAGGCGTCGGAGTTGTCGGGGACTGAGAGAAGCTTCTCAGTGCACGTTGGTTCCATGTGGGTCAGAGTAGGCTCAGCGTCGCTACCCGTAATTGAAGATGTCGATGAGAAAAGGTGAGAGGGAAGGGCTTGCGAAGAGTGTGGGTGGGTCTGAAATTGAGTCAAAGAGGGCCGGTGGGATTTGGGCTTCCATTTATAAAGAGGTTTAAGATTGGGCTTTGGGTTAGAGGCTGGAAGGGCTTTGGGTTTTGTATTAGACAACTTGAAGGCACTAGTTTGAGAGGGCTTTGGGTTTGGGTTTGGGTTTGAGATGGGCTTTGGGTTTGAGGCTTAAAAGGGCTTTGGGTTTGAATATTGGCCTGTTGGAGGGGCGGGTTTGTGTTTGGGCTTAATGGAATCAATGGGCTTTGGGTTAGAGGATTGGCTAAATGAAGGGTCCACCTCAGTGACTTTTGACCAACTAACTTCCCACGAACTAAGAGGCCCACGAACCAACCTAATACATAGGTCTAAGTGCACCTCACCTTCAGTCCCATCAGAGAAGACAGGAGAGAGCAGCGCCCTGATCAGAGCATTCTCCTTCCCAAGGCAGTTCTCGCGAGGATCCTGGGTCTGAGAACCCGGATTTGCCATGTTAGGAATTCGAGAATCCAACATTAAATGTTTAGGATTTACTTTGTCGTCAGAATCTTGGGTCTGAGCAAGCTCCTCCACTGCCAGCCTGTGAGCTTTGGGTTCACTCCGATGGCCTTGCACCACCGCTGCCGCAAAGGATTTGGAGGCTTGAAATTCAGACCCAAGTAAAAGTTTTGGGGGCAGATTAATGGCAAGGTTCCCCAGAGCTAAAGCCTTCTTCAAGTGACAAACAAAACCTCTCCAACCACTGCCCAAATTTCCTTCCGGAACTACTATGAAGCCTTTCCGGCGACTGTGTAAAAGTTCAGAAATCATAAGAAAAGAGCCATGTGCGTTGGAACCTGATTGTAGAATAAACACCGTCTCGCCATCTCTAACAGTACGTGCAAAGTGTCTAGGGGACTCAGAGTAAATAAAATTCTCCATCATAGAAAACAGTCTCTTTGCACTCTCTTTGCCCAAGAACACTGATCGAAGAGAATCCCTGCCTCTCTCAAAGATACGTAATAGGAAAAAAGAACCCCCTTCTTCGATAGAAAATTCAAATGTCTTGGACTCGACAAAAAAGATGGAACCTCCCATGATAACAAAGAAGGAGAAAAAAAAACCAAAGAATTTTATGACTAATCCGAGGTAGCCAGGCCTCAAATTTTGATGCTACTGCCTAGGGACGTAAAACATAAAACAAGGAAGGAAACTCTCTACGAGACACTGATACTTACACTTGATGGCTAAAGGGTTAGTGAAAATACGAGTGCATTTCCCTTTTATTAAATACATAAAAGTAAACAATGACTATGCTAACTCACAACATAAAAAATGCCAACAAAACATTTGGTTCACAAGTAGACTGCATTTGAAGGTAGAATTTATTTTAGAAAACTTTTAAAATCCTCTTTTTTTATTTTTTTATTTTTATTTTTTTATTTAGAGCTTATAGAAAACTCTTAAATATCTTCCTATGGTGTATGGAATGAACACAAATCCTTGTGTTACATTTTGTGTTTCACTTTATATTCTACCAATCACAATTTGTTATAAGTTTTTTTTTTTTTTTTTTTTTTTTTTTTTCATTTTAAATTTTGGCTATTTTATAAGGAAAATTAAACAAATACGTAGCAAGTTATGATGAGTGGAACATAAAGTAGAACACAAAAAATAGTACAGCGGATTTGTATTCATATGGAATATTTTTTTTTTCTTTTTTTCTTTGGATAAGCCATATGGAATATGTAATTCATAGGAATTTGTTGGGTGTTGCTAACTATTACATATATACATTAATTCAATTTTCTTCTCTTTAAATAGAAACAAAAACCCTATGAGTAATTTTACAACTACAAACTGTTTTATAATATTTTTAGAAACTTTTGATGTAGTCAATTCTTACTAGTTCTCATCTTGTGCTTACCACCGACATCACTTTTTCACTTATTGATAACAACTCACAACATCAATAGTTTGCATTTCTAGTATTTTCGAAACGCAATTAGCCGCATACATTATTCCTTTGCCCACAAGTCTCATAGTCGCCAAACTACGCTAAAGACTTTTCGGAAAATTCATCATATATACTTATCTCTCTTCTCCTATGTTTTATTTCTTATTTTCTTTATGTTAGAATATTAGCTCAAGATTCGAGATCCACTTGGACTAAACCCTGTCGTACTTTGCACTAGTAAGTTAGGTAGTTAACCTAAGTTAAGAGCTTACACGAAGACGATTCCTGTACAGTCATTGACACAAAAAAGACGGGACTTTCACAATTTTCTAACTACTTTGAAATTTGGAAATGTAAAAATCTGATATTACATTTGTAGTAACCTCCCGCATCAAAAACTAGTGCAATGTGAAAGTTTAATATCAATGGATGGTTTACCAAATTTTGTGGTTAAAGATGGCTTCGAACATATATATTAAAGGTCTCATTAAGTATTGGCCTTCCCATCATCAAAGGTTGTGAAAGCTTCATGATTGATCTTGGAAAGATGATCTTGTTAAAGGTGTTTCCCATGGTTGATCTTAGATAGAGGAAGAAAGGTGTTTCTCACTGTTGATCTTAAATACTTTATTGTTTGTCTCTAATATAGATGATAATGCCAAAAATCTTCAGTTGGGTTACTCACCCAAATTTAGAGTTTTTGACGGTTTTTTAGGATTTGCAAGAAAAAGAAAGTTGGTCAAAGGGACTACTAAAGTATGCCCACTTCTGATGTTTAAGTTAGTGTTAATTAATTAATTTTGTATGTAGATAGTATTTTGTGGTTTTTTTACTCATACTTTAGCAAATTGAGATAGGCTATTCCTTTTATAGGTGGCCTAGGTTGTTAGAAATTAATCACAAAGAAGCTAGAAGAGAGGAAAGACAAGTAAGAAGAAACGACAGTAGTTTAAGTAGTCATTTCGATTAAGCTACAAGTAATTTTATTTATTTTGTGAAGTGTGCTGGTCACGTGGCTTAAAGTGTACAGCTGTAAATAAACAGAGTGCTGAATCTAATAAGATGAAATTATTTATTCCATCATTTCACACTTTTCTGTTGCAGATAGTTGTTATATTATAAGGTTTTTGAGTAACATAATTATTTAATAGTTTTTTTAGAGAGAGTTTCAACCGCCAATTATTTAATAGATTGAATGTGTTTAAACGGCTACATCTTTTATTTATTTATTTAAAATAACCTGCTAGTAACTCCTACTATGGTGGACTACCTAATGATTTTTCTATACTCATCAATAATAGTTCTCTTCTTTTTTTTTTTTTTGTTTTTATTTTTTATTTTTTTAAGTAAGCAAATTTTATTAATTAAATTATTATTATTTGTTTTTTTTTTCACTTTGAAGAACTTATTATTTGTTTCGAATCTCCTTCATGTTTCGAATCTCCTTCAACTTTTGGTTACAATATATTTAATCAATTAATTCCGTATATTTGATTATTGGTGATTGATTGTGTTAAAAAGTTTATTTTTACTTCATTTTTCTTCCTCATCTAGTTGACTGATCATTGTTTTTATTATTGACTCAGGAATCAGACAAACATATGATTATGAACCGAAGCACCAATACAAAAAACTTCTACTTCGCATGTGCCAAGAGTTACAGTGTTCAAGTGATAAACAACTAGAAAAGGGTCTTGTTTACGAGGCCATCTTCGAAGCAACCAAGAAGGGGATGGTTGAGTTTGTTACTGCTATTTGGAGCGCATGTCCTGAACTTGTGTCGGCCGAGGAAGAGTTCACAGGGAGAAACCCATTTATGTGCGCTGTTCTGTACCGTCAGTATGAAATATTTCGTCTTCTGTGCTGTTTTAGTTTAAAGGACTCAATATTAGCTGCAACAGATGACGAAGGAAATAACATATTACACATGGCGGCGATGACAGAACCTTCCGCCAGACGTAATACTATTCCAGGCGCAGCTTTTCATATGCAAAGAGACCTACAATGGTTTGAGGTAACATCTCTCGCTTTACATTATTAAAACCCTTATATCATTTAGGTATATACTTTCAGTGCAGAGTTTTTTTTTTGGGTGGTAAAATTTCAGTGCAGAGTTGTTTTCAGTTCTCCTCGACATTATGATTAATTAACTTACCTTTTTTTTAAGAGGGATATCGATAGCAAACCTGATAAATAATCAAGTTATACATTTGGGAACAGAAAATATGGACATTCTTCAAACTAATAAATAGTATTCTTTTTTTTTTTTAGCAACACTAACAAATGGTTGGACAGCTCTATTACAATTCATTGAGACACTAGGTAACAAAAGAAACTAAATGAAAATTTTTACAAATTTGATTAATATCTTCAAGTATTCAGGTAATCAAAGCATCAGATTCTTTGCCTACCCCAAATCATTAAAGAAACACCCAAAGTATACTTCATTCCCAGCTTCAACTTCATAAATTCAGCTCTTCGAGTAAACAAGTTTTGTAATTTCCGTAAGAAACATAATTTGGGGATCTAACTCCTTCACAAAACAGTGAATGTCTCTAACTGCTTGTGAGTTTCCAAGCCCATAATAGTTTAAACTAAGAATTTTCATGTTGGGTAATGAGGCTAGCTGAAAGATAGCTTCGCAGAGGAAATTAGAATAAAATCTTTTTCCGACCCCACTGCTCTTTTCTTCACCAAATTCACCTAATCATTGCTGTCACTTTGATAGATGATGAACAATTTTTTGAAATATGTACATCTACTCCCTCATCAAGCGAACAAGATATATCTTTAGCCTCTCCAGTAAGTCTTTTCCATGTTCTCAAACTTTTATCTGTAGGTACCTTTTCAAAGTTAGAATTTTTTGATATTTTTGAATCCTTAGCCTTATTACTTTTGGGATAAAATTTGGCTACAAACTAGATTGCATACTAAGGCTACAACTCCCCTCAATATCATTTTATTGGATGTGAATTTTAATAAGTCTATCATTTGATTGTTAATTTACCGATTGTTCCAATCGGTAATTTAACTTGATATCAGAGCAGTAAGTCCTAAGTTCGATCCTTATCTCCTCCACATTGCATCTTATTTAAAATCCTATATGCTGGGTTTCACCTATTAAAATGGAGTTTGAGCTCACACATAAGGAGAAATGTTAAAAGTATATGGTTAAATAAATAAATTATCATATCTTAATAGTTTAAGTTTTTGGAACAATTGCTAATTTAACATTGATTACATTTTCTTCTTACATCCTCCATACTTGCAAAATTTCTAGAAGATCAAAAACTAATAGTTACCATAGTCATGCAAACGAATCATCTTCATATATATATATATATATATATATGTGGTGAAGAATTGGTAGTGTTGGCGTCGCTAAGATTGTGTACGGTGCTGAACCCATGAGCCACACTTTGACTTGAGGTTAATATAATCTTACTTTAGATCTACTGTTGGAGTTCATTGATTCATTCCTTTTAAATGTCATAATGGTGTAGAGATGTTAGATTCCATCTGGAAAGCCTTCGTGAAAGGTGAAACAATATATGAAAGCGCGCAGATAAAGTACATGCAATGATCAAATTAATTAAAGCTTGTGTGGAAGATTTCATATCAACAATCAAACATGTGATTGGGTGCAAGCCGTTTCAATCTTAGTCAATGCAAAGAAGATTATACGTCCGGATTCATGTAGCCATGTTTTTCACGAGTGAGGCAAGATGAATAAGAAACGTGTTCATTTGTCTTGTGTTTTAGAAAATGATTAGATGGAAATTATTGATAGGGCTTCCAAAAGATCTATAGGAAAAATTGGCTTAAACTCGATGAAAAATTGTGGGTGGTTATTATTGGTCACTGTCTTTATAGAAGTTTAAGATCTTTGAGTAATGGTCATAATTTAATTAATGTGTTGAATATGCTTGAGTAGTTACATTTTTTTCTTTGATGACTTGCCAGTGCTTTAAGGTTGTCCATTAAATGACCTTACTGATTTTTTCATACTCATTATATAGTAACTAAGGAGGTGGAGGTGTCTTGAACCTATGTGAAGATATGGAAGTCCAGTATCAAGTCTTCTGTATTGAATTTTATCAAATTTATCTTTTAGTTGAGCTTAGCTCCCATTTCATCTATCTCCTTATCTTTAGGTGGTCCTAATTCTCCCTTGTTCCATCTTTCACCCGCGTCAATTATGACCATCAAGCAATGATAAAAATTTTACTCCTATAAATCTTTCATTCAAGTTATATTGAGCCATCGATATTGATTCTTTAAATTAGGATATGAAACCCACAAAATTACATGGTGTTCAATATTTTATTTATATATTAAACTATTTTGTGATGTGAGTTTTTTTTTAATAAACACAGGAAGTGAAGAGCATTGTCAGTCCTTCCTTAATAGAAGCTGAAAACTACGATGGTTTTACACCTCAAGATTTGTTTGTAGAGAACCATAAGGGCTTGGTTGATCAGACAAAAAATTGGATCAAGGAGACAACGTCTTCTTGCACAGTGCCAGCTATTTTAATTGTTATTACTATGTTTGCAGCAGCAATTACAGTTCGAGGTGGTAACAATCAAAATACAAGCTTGCCAGTGTACTTAAAGGATAAGGTGTTTATGCTCTTTATGCTATCCAATGCACTGTTCCTAGTTTCTGCCACAACATCATTATTGGTGTTTCATACCATCACATCACGTAATATAGAGGAAGATTTCCTTATATCCTTACCCCACAAAATGATAATAGGCCTTTCATCCCTTATCTTTTCCATAGCGCCCATGATGGTCTACTTTTGTACCTCACTTTCCATTATTCTAGACGGAAATTTATGGGTGGTCATTCCTATCATTTGTCTTGTTGCTGGTCCTGCCATCCTATTCGCATGGAAACAAGTTCACCTTCTTCTTGCCATGGTCGCTTCAACTTATAGACCAAGAATCTTCGACAGGAATGTGAAGCCTTGGATGTAAGCTATTTCGTTGTGCGTACCATGTATAACTGTTTCTTTAATAATTGGCTTAGGGCCAAAAATTACTCTCTTTTTTTCTTAGAAAGATAACTGATGAACTTTCAGTTTGTGATTGTTATCATGTGTTTTTCCTCCCAATTTAGACCTTTTGTCTTTAAATCAAATAAATCATGACTCCATTATATATTTTCAGTTTTTATTATCTAAATTCATTTTCGAATTCTGTTATTTGTTTTGAGCAAGGATAGTATAATGCCTAATCCACAAAACCTCATCTGTAATGTATATCTCTTTTTTGAGAAAAATTTGCAATGTATGTGTCGAATTTAGATCTTTACCTTTCGAAGCAAAAGAAGTCTAGTTAAGTCTGTATTTAAAAATAAAAATAAAAAATCTCTAGTTAAATCTGTTAAGATACTTTTCTATTCATGGATAATAAGAAAAGCTATTTGAGGACAAACTGTTCAATAATTTATAATTTATAAGCTATTGGTGACATTCAGCAATATATTGTCGTTTTTTTTTTAAAAAAAAAAAGAAGTTATATTAAAAAGGTAAAAATATATGTTTTTTTTTTTGTTCCATAAATTTTAGTACAGGTTTTATTTTTAGACCATAATTTTTTATTTTCTCTCAGAGGAAAACAGGAAAAAATAATTGAGGCCATAATACACTACTGGTTTCTAAAATGTCATTTATTTTATGTGTCTAACAAAATAATAATGTGTCAACTTTTTAATTAATGTTACAACCTTTTTATTATTAAAAAATCATACATCAAAGCCAAAGCACAATCTAAGTTATCAAACACTTACTGTCAAATTAAACTTAACCTAATCTCCGGACAATCCAAATTCCTTTATCCTAAGGAAAAGCGAAAGCCAATCTAAGAAAGTTCAAATCTTTTGGAACCATCGCAGTTGACAAATTAATTGCCAACAGAACAATTTTATTTTGTTTTTTAAATTCCATCAACAAAGACACGTGGCCTTAATTAGATAGCCACCAAGAAAACTAAAATCCCAGCCAAAAGTCCAACTAAACAACTTTTTGACAAATCAATTTTTTGGTAACTGTTTTTTTATTATCAGTTTTCTGTTTTCAAGGACTATTTTCTATTTTCAAGCACAAAAAACTTGATTGGTAAGCTCAAAATAACAGAAAAGAGAAAACAATTTTTGTTTCTAGTTTATAAAGAAAAATGAAAACAGTCATTGGGCTCTTTTTAGTTTTGTGTTTTTTTAGGCTTGTGAAAACATGGGAAAAAAATTATCATTCTACAACTTTAATGAACCAACTCTCAAGTTCGAACTGTGCAAATTTTTATTTTCTCTTAGCTGCTACTTTCGATCATTTTTTTTTTCTTCTCTTTGCTACTACTTTTTGCTAATATTTCCGCATAAATCCAGCTATATATTTCTTATTCTTTGTTGCACCTCCAGTTTATCTCAAAGAGGCTAAAGAGAACGAAACTAGATATAGGGTACCACGTACAGTTAAACCCATTCCCTCTCTCTCTCTCTCTCTCTCTTCCTAATTTCATATTTCTATTTCTCTATAAGCAAATTCACACAATCTTTCACAGCTTTCTCTTCCTAATTTAATTTTTCTACTTTTCTATTAGCAATTCACACAATCTTTCACAGCTTTTCATAATCTATCAGTCAAGGGTACACATCTAAAACAATATTTTATAATTTTTATAAATAAAACTTGCATTTACTTTGAATAAACTAATGTTACAAGACAAATAGTTTTACAGAATCCATCTTAGGGATTGATGTGATTTTATTTATTTATTTATTTATTTTATAATAGGGATTGAGGTGATAGAATAACACGTCTGGTCTATTCTATATACTATAGGTATATAGTAGTGATATATTTTATAGGATTTCTATTTTGTAGGTATATAAAGTGGAACAACAGTGTGGGATGTGCTTATTAATGGGGAACCTAGAGGGTTTATCAATCCATCACGGGATATAAAGCAAAGAGATCCATTATCTCTATATCTTTTCTTGCTTTGTGTCGAGGGCCTTCCAAATTTGCTTAGAAAAGCAAAGGAATCAGAGAACTTGCATGGTATCTTGTCATGTCCTAATGGGGTATGTATCTCTCATCTTCTCTTTGCTAATGATAACTTTATTTTCTGTCAAGCTACTATGGAGGAATGTCAACACCTCATTCATTTGCTTGGGTGTTATGAGGCAACTTCGAGCCAGGCAATCAATAGAAAGAAAAACATCCATCTTTTTTAGTAGAAACACAAGACAAGAAGTCAAAGTAGACTTCCAGGCATTAATGGGAGCGAGAGTTATGGAGAATTGTAAAAAATACCTTGGCCTTCCAATGGTGGGAAGTAAATCAAAGGTGAATACTTTTAAGGACCTGCAAGAGAAAATTACTAAGTGGGTGATGAGATGAAAAGAGAAATTCATCTCTAAATCAGGTAGGGAAATTCTTATTAAAACAGTTGTTTAAGCAATTCCTACTTACTCTATGGGTATCTTTCAAATCCCAAAGGCTTTATGTGATACTATCAACTCTACTTTGGCTAAATATGGGCGGGGCAGACAAAGGATGAGAATAAATCCATTTGATTAATTGGAAGAAACTGTGTGTTAAAGAAGAGTGGTGACATGGGCTTTCGGGATATTTAAGCTTTTAATATAGCCTTACTAGCTAAACAAGCTTGGAGATTGATACACAATACACACACGTTGTTCTATAGGGTCTATAAATCAAGGGATTTTCCTAATTGTTTCTTTTACGGTTGTAGTACTATGGATTTGGTGGATTTTGTTGGCAGTGAGGGATTTCATCACTGAAGGCTCTTCTTGGAGGGTGGGGGATGGTCGAAATATTGTAGTTTCAACTCACAAGTGGCTGCCACATAAACCTGTGTTCCTTGGAGAAGACCGGCCTAACTTGTATGTGACTGACTTCATTGATAGTACTACAATGAAATGGGATAGGGAAAAGATATTTGACCTCGTTGCTCATCAGAGTAGGATGGAAATACTAGCCATTCCTCTGTCCAGGACTACCTCTTGGGACACTTTGATATGGAAGGATAATTCGGCAAAGTTGTTTAAAGCGAAGACTGCATACCAAGTTGCTCTAAGGTTAAAGGAAAGAACTCAAGTCAAGCATTTGAGAGCAGGAACTGACCAGGCCATCTAGAAAAAAAAAAAAAAAATCTAGGATCTAAAATGTTCCATCTAAAGGTCGGAATTTTGTGTGGTGTGCTTGCTCCAATATTCTACCTACAAGGGAAAATTTGCACCGATGAAAAATTAAGGTTGATCCAAAGTGTGAAATATGTTGCCAGCAAACTGAGTCTACTGGTCATCTTCCATGGGAATGCCCATTAGCAACTAGCAAGGAATGTATGGGCGCTTTGCCGAGGAAAAATCTAGAAACACCCGAATGATGCATGGGAGTTCTTTGCACTTTTCTGGATGCTTGCAGATTGGCTATCACAGTTGGAGTTGGACAGATGGGCAACATATCATGGGTGCTATGGACTGCTAGAAACAAATTCTATTTTTAAAAGATCCAATAACATCCTAATGCTAATCTAGATGGGGCAATCGGCGTCTTGTTGGAGAATCAGAGATTAGTTGCAGCAATGATGAATTCTTAGTTTTGTCTTTAAAACTTGTTTTGACACTACAAAAAAATCGTCCTGTCCCAGCGTTTTTTTCCTAGTGTTTTTACAAACCGCCGTAATAGATAAGCCTGCACCAGCGCTTTTTGAAAACGCTGGTATAGGAAATCCTATTACGGCATTTTTCAAAAACGCTGGTATAGGAAGCCAAAAAACGCTGGGATAGGTATTTGTTATTGGAAAATATGAATTGTAGTTCATTACAGTTGCTATAAAATAGGTATTAGAAAATATGTTTTTTAGGTACATTACAGGTGCTAAAAAAATTTAAAATTTTTTTTTTTTAAAAAAAGGACCTATACCAGCGCTTTTGAAAGCGCTGGCATAGGTCCTTTTAAATTATATTGATTCAAGACCTATGCCAGCGCTTTCAAAAGCTCTGGTATAGGCCTTTTAGATTTTATTCGTTCAAGACCTATGCCAGCGCTAAGCGCTGGTATAGGTAGTAAAAAGCGCTAGCATAGGTAGTACCTATTCCAACGCTTTCAAAAGCGTTGGTATAGGCCTTTTAGATTTTATTCGTTCAAGATCTATGCCAGCGCTTTAAAAGCGCTGGTATAGGTGGTAGAAAGCGCTAGCATAGGTAGTACCTATTCCAGTGCTTTTAAAAGCACTAGTATAGGCCTTTTAAATTTTATTCGTTCAAGACCTATGCCAGCACTTCAAAAACGCTGGCATAGGTAGTACCTATTCCAACGATTTCAAAAGCGCTGATATAGGTTGTATTCACATTTTCGTAAAGGCTGTCCCGACACAAGTAAAAACGCCGGAACAAGGTCCGAAAAGTGCTGGGACCTGTCCCAGCGCTTTTAAAAAGCGTTGGTACAGGTCCGGCGACCTTATTCCGACATTCAAACCGCGGCGGTTTGAAGCGTCGGGAAAAAAAACGCTGGGATAGGAATTTTGACCCTATCCCAGCGCTTTTTGGGGCTATCCCAGCGCTTTTCAAAACGCTGGGATAGCCTTGTTTTTTTTGTAGTGTGAGTTGCTGCACGTTCAGTTTTTTGATGTATTTCTCTCCAACAGTTTTGGAGTTCTTAAGCCTGTACTGTTTTTGGCCATGGTGTTGTACCTACTTATAGTTCCTTATATTAATAAAATCTTCTATCTTTTGTCTAAAAAAAAAAAAAAAAAAAAAAAAAGGAGCTGTATGAAACACAAAATATTGCAGCTTAATTGTCACTTCAACTAAAAGAAATCGGTTGTTATTATGAATTATTTGCTATTTTTTTATTAAATTTTGTGTTGTTTTGATCTCTTTATTTCTGTGTGATAGTTGTTATTGTGAAGTATTTGCTTCTTTCTTTCTTTCTTTTCTTCTTCTTTTTTTTTTGGTTGTTGTTGTTGTTGAATTCTTTGATATCTTTTTGCGTTGTAATATAGTTCTAGTCCTGTATGATTAAAGTTTTAGGCTTGAATGTTATATACAAATCATTTGATTTCATAATTCCTCCAGGTGTATTGATTTTAAATACTTTGAAAAAAATGTATTATTGAATTAGAATGAATAGACAAAATGTTTTAAATTAACCAAACAAAACAAAATTTAACTTTTTCGAAACAATTACCAAACAAATTTCTTAAAATATTTTTTTTTGGAAATTGTTTTTTTTTTTCTTTTAACTAACCTAAAGTGTTTTTCATCTTGAAAAAAAAAAAGTTTTTCTTTTTTCTTTTTTCCTTAAAAACAAGAAAAATAAAATAGAAAATGAAAATAGTTACCAAACATGACCTCAATCTTTTAATGTTTACGAACTAAAATTGTGAGTTTTTTTTTTTTTTTTTTTTTGAGAAGACTAAAATTGTGAGTTGGTGTTGATGTTTAATTAATAACAAATTATCGCATCACTTTAAAAATTGAGATATCATCCGTTAAACACAGGGCAAAAATTTTTGGAAGTTGACCGATGGACCAATAGTGCAATTTTTTTTTTAAAGTTTAAGGATTATAAGGACTAAAACTTCAAGGACTACAAGGGCAGCAATACATTTTGACCATAATAGTTACTAATTAAAACCAAAAATGACTTGTGGGTGGGGGGCTATTCTATTTCTACCTCCAAATTACTGTAATTTTTACAATTAAAAGCTTTTTTATCAAGGAAAATATTAAAGGTATTAGAGGTTTTACATAAATTAAAACTTACAAATTGATGCGGTAATTAATATAACTAGTCGCATACCTGTGTGTTGCGCGTTATAATTTTTTTAGGATGGTCTCATTAAATATTTTATTAATACTATAATTTTAGTTATTAACCATTGGTTTTTCATTAGTTTTTAAGTTAATAAAAACCTTAAATATACATTTTTTTACCTTTACACACACACACACACACACACACATAGTGAATCTTTACACATACCTTTAAGAAAACTCTATATATTCCACTTTTATGGATGTGTAAAGTTATAGACTACTACTCCATAATGATAGTGGCTAATTTTATATATATATATATATATATATATAAACTTAGTTCGTTACCAAGGTACTTAAGGTGTTGGGTTTTGGCCCTAATAAGGTTAAGGGTCTTGGAGATGGAAACCTCTTGGAGACTGTTGATATTTTTAGGTTCAGGACTCCTAAGAAACTTAAACTTGACTGGTTGGCCAAAAGGGTGGGTAGTGATTCCTTCACTATCCGTGGTGAAAGGATATAACAGACACATGAATGGGTTTCCTAAGATAACCCTATCTGTCATATTTTTGACAAGAACGAAGGTGGTTTTGAAACACGTATTGTCTTGGCAAACATGGGCTTTTGGGATTTTAAATTCAATCTGCATTTTCCCACCACTTGCAGAGGTTAACCTTTCTCTGGTTTTCCGGAAGTATTTAGAGGGAATGATTCCTTCTTGAATGCAGTTGAGATTAGCGCCCGAGTCTATTAGGGCTACAACCTCGAATTGAAAATCCTTGCTGATGACAATCCTGACTTTGGAATGCCATTTTTGGGAGTTAATTTTACTGATGGATTGCAAGAACGATCCATTGGATGATTCTGGTTCCATATCTGCAGTAGGGTTAACTGTATCATCTACTTCGTCATCAAAAGGGTTTTGTAATGAGATTCTGTCCTCATTGCCTTGATGAGAAGTGTTCTCTAGGTTCTTAACCCTTTGATCCATGAGACCATGATCAACCTTGAGGATGATTAATTCTTGCCTAAGGGTTCTTACCTCAGACTTGGTTTCCTTAATCTCTTTCTGGAGATCTTGGGTAGTTATCTCTTTTTTGGACTTGGTAAACCTATTGTAGATTTTATTCAAGTCAACTTTGGGTTCCTGAATCCTAGGGTCGGATGTACTTGCTTCCTTGACTAGGGTCTTATGGAACTCGCTAAGTCTTCGAGATTTCTCTTCTGGGTCCTTGATCTGTTCTATGAGATCTAGGAGTAGCTCTTCTTGCTTAGAAAGAGTTTCGACAGTGTTGATCCTGCAACAGCTATCTTGACAAGGTATGGCTTCATCTGGACTACTAGAGGTGCTATCTGAAACTCTAGGGGAAGATGGAGACTGGTAAATCTGACAGATTTCTCGTCCAATAGAACTATTGGAAGACTCACTTTCTGGATGGTCAAGTTCTAGGACTTTAGAAATATCTTCAGATACTAAGGAATGGGTAGGGGATTTGCCTGGACATTCTTTTTTGAAATGTCCTTTCTTTCCACACCGAAAGCATTTTCCTTTTGCTTTAGGTTTGAGGGTTTCAATAGGATTGGGATTCCTCTTGTTATAGAAGCCTCTGGCTAACAGCTTTTGTCTTCTATATTCTCTGGAAACTATTCTTTCCCTGTGAAAATCTTTGAAGGCTGGGTTTCCTCTAAACTTGGATTTCCATTTCTTAGGAGGAAGTAGGGGTGAATCATACAGCTGATCATCTAGATATTCCTTCTCCTTTTCACTTTCTGAGGAGGGTTCATTGGAACTGCTAGAAGATATGTGGGCTTCCAAGACATTTACTTCTGGTGAAGGAGAGATTGGTTTCTCTACTTTCTGTGTTGAATGTCTAGCCTTTGCTGGTGGAATGGGTTTTGTTGGAAGTTTGGTTTTGACACAGTTCTTTTTATGCCAATGGAAATGTTTCTCAAAGTATTCAAAGAAAGGATAATCTGCTTTTACCTCTTTCATGAATATCTTCCATTTCTCCAAAACTTCAACCTTTTGTTCTTTGGTATGGTTGGCTCGATAGGCTTCTCTTTTAACTCTGTTCTGTTCAGAATTAAATTCCTTTTCAAGCATGTCCATATCAGGAATGAATTCTCTTGTCAACACTAGGAGCTGATGGTCGTATTCAGTTTCCTGCTGAATAGGATTCTTAAAATCAGATCTTGATGGTGAAGGGGGCTTAAGACTTTCTTGACTAGTGCTGTCTTCTTCTTGATTAGCAACTGAGTCTTGTTTGGCTGTGTAACAAGGGGTACTAACTTGGGAGTAGTCTTTGACACCTTGAAACTGTGGACCTAAGTCTCTTCTAGAGGTAGGAGCTCGTGTTCTAGACGAACTACTATACTGGGATGCAGGTTATCTTTCAGGAGGATAGTTGGCTGCCTAAAGGGTTGGCGTAGATCTACGGATCTAGACCTATGATGTAGATCTGTGGGAGATTTGGGTATTTCTTCATCATAATCTAAGGGTGACCTAAATCTAGACTGATCAAAGCTTAGTCTAACCGTTCCATCGGCTAGCTGCTGGACATAATCTAGATCTGGATTCTTAACAGGATTCTGGATCTGTAGAGGATAGTTTTCATTCTCTAAAGACCACTGTTCTGGGAATGTTATTTCAGACCATTTCAGGGTTCTTGGTACCTGAACGGTGGATCTAACATTTGGTGTTTGGATAAGAGTGGTTTCACCTGCCTTTCTCTTATCGAAAGCTTGGATGGACATGTTCGTCCTCATACACTTATAATACACACGGTATATAAGAGCAAGCTGCTTGGTTCCATGTAACACAAGGTTTCCATGGGTCTTGATGTTGAGAGTGAGGACCTTTAGGATGTGAGGGTCGTCAATCGCAACTGTGAGGTTTGGAAAACAGTCGAAATGAATTGGACCGTTACTCAAACTGGATTCTATGGTTCCTAGAAGACTGTCTCTAAATCTGATAAGACGGGTGTCTCTAAGTGCCATAAGGATCGAGTTGTTCAAACCTTCTCTGATCAATGGTTTTACTCCAACTTGGACAAGTCCTATGTGGAGGAATCTATGACCACTTTCCCTGTGAGCTTTCATGGCTGCAGGGGACAACAAATAACAAGTTTCATATTCCTTGTTAATGCTGTAAACTTGTTCTATAGTCCTGACATGGTAGTCCGTTCTGAAAGACTTTTTCAAGGACCATGATGAAGACTTATAGACTTGGGTTGTGGGAACTTTGGGTATGTTCCAATCTCCTAACTTCTGATCTAGATCTGAAAGCTGGTACGACTCTGAGTTGATTGTTCCATCTTCTTATGGAATATCAGGAGGGTTTGTACTGCTAGATCTAATGGAAGTGGAAGAGTCACTCCTTCTAAACATCCTATTTATCATTCTGGATTAAAAGCCTAAGAAATCAATTACAACCTAGACTACCTTTATCTTCCGTTTTCTGGATCTATCCTTAGATCTGAAACAGGGAGTGTATGACTACCTTCCTATGATATGCTACCACTTATGGCTGTTTCCGGATGCCTTCTGTGTCTTTTGTTGCCACTGACCACCGCTGTACCTAGCTATTGGTGTATATGAACTTTCCCTTACACGTTCCCTCAAACGCCTAACGCTCTCCTGGCTAACGGCTAACGGGGCTTGTTTCTCGGTCTTCAGTTCACACCAACCTTCGGGATTAGATTTACCGGACAGCAAAACCAACACAGAACTGGACTTCTACCTAGACTTATCGGGCAACATTTCTTCATAGAAACTAGTTTAGTACACATCTGTGACAAATTGTGGGGAAAGAAACAAAGACAAGAAGAAAAAGGTAACTGGGAAGCAAAGGATTAGCTTAAACAGGTAATCACAAGATAATAAACAGTTTGAATGAACGGGAGGCTCAGCCTACCACCAAAAGAAATAACAGATACTACAAACTGATATGAAGTAGTAGATGAAAAATGCAACATGTGGGAGTGGAAGTGCTATCAGAAGATAGATGTAAAACAAAATAATGTTTGTTAGAGATAACATACTTCAAAGTAATGTATAACCACAAAATAATGGATAACTATGGCGGTATCACCGGCCAACTTGATTGAAAAATCAAAATAATTAGAATGCAAATTACTGTAACTTACAAAATCATCAAAAATTCTAGGTCACCATGGTCTTGTCCAGCCTTTTATGTCCAGAAAAACGCTGAGATTGAGAGAGGTGTTCCTCGACTTGTCATCAATTACAAGCCCCTTAACAAAGTCTTAGAATGGATTAGATACCCTATCCCCAACAAAAGAGACTTAGTTAACAGGCTTAGTAAAGCAGTGGTTTTCAGTAAGTTTGACATGAAGAGTGGTTTTTGGCAAATACAAATCAGAGAACCTGATAGGTACAAGACAGCCTTTACCACACCCTTTGGTCATTACGAATGGAATGTAATGCCCTTTGGGCTCAAGAATGCACCTTCTGAATTCCAGAACATCATGAATGAGATTGTTAATCCATTCTCCAGTCATACCATTGTATACATTGATGATGTACTCATCTTCTCTGAATCCCTAGACAAACATTGGAAGCATCTCAGAACATTCTTCCAAACCATCAAAAGTAATGGTCTTGTTGTCTCGGCCCCGAAGATTAAGCTTTTCCAAACAAGTGTTAGGTTCTTAGGTTTTGATATAAGACATGGAGTCATCAAACCCATAGATAGAGCCATCCAGTTTGCAGAAAAGTTTCCTGATGAGATCCTAGATAAGACCCAGCTTCAAAGGTTCTTAGGATCCCTCAATTATATTTCTGATTTCTATCAAAACCTTAGGCAACAGTGCAAGCCTCTCTTTGATAGACTCCGAACCAAACCTCCTCCTTGGACACCCACTCACACACTGGTTGTTCAACAGGTCAAAAAGTATGTCAAGACACTCCCTTGCCTTGGAATCCCCTCTGAAAATTCCTTCAAGGTAGTCCAGACAGATGCCTCTAACATTGGTTATGGTGGCATTCTCCTCCAGCGTGTTAGTCCCACTTCCCCTGAACAGATTGTCTGTTTTCATTCAGGAATTTGGACTCCCACTCAGCTTAATTATAGTACTATTAAAAAAAAGATTTTATCTATAGTACTATGCATTTCAAAATTTCAAAGTGATCTTTTAAACCAAAAGTTCTTAATAAGAATTGATTGTAAATCTGCAAAACATGTTTTAGAAAAAGATGTTCAAAACATTGCATCAAAACAGATTTTTGCACGTTGGCAAGCTATTCTTTCAGTTTTCGATTTTGACATTGAATTCATAGCAGGAGCTCAGAATAGTATCCCTGACTTCCTAACCCGTGAATTTTTGCAGAATCCAGAACAAAATGTCCGGGAAGAAACCCGTACAACCCCTACCCCCCAATTTGCCTAAACAGCAAACCACTAGGAGTACCAGTCAGGCACAGAACCCTGGCCCTTTAGTACCCTATTCCAGTTCACCAAAAGCCTCACCTGTGTCACCCTCCGTTGTAGCCAATCGTTATTTGGTCTCCACAATTCCCAAACCAAATTACCAAAGGCCCCAAGGACAACACAGTTACAGTTCTGCTTTAGCCACACTTCCTCCCAAAGCAATTTTACCTCCATACAAAGTTGAAGAACCCTTTGGTCCGATCGTGTCTAAGCAATCTTCATATACTCTCCCTCCTAGAACAGGTAGAGCTTCTTACATTAAGAAACCCTTTGTTCAGCATATCTCTTATATTGAGCCACACTTGACCCATATAACGGATCCACTAGCATTAGCAATGGAAGTATTGCCTCCTGAATGGCATTTCCTTCCCAAAAGCCCAGAAAAGAGCATCAAATTCTATAAAGGCATTCTCACACAAGAAAAGTCTGCCAGAATAGAAGACATCAGAGATAGGAATAATCCCTCAATTGTCCTGTACCATAAATTCATAATACAGAGTTTTGTAAGCAGCAAAGCTTGGGGACACCCCTCCACGCTCAAGACACTTACAGTACTCAAGGGCTCAGAACCCCTGTACAACTATTATGACTATATGGATGCATTTGAAAAGGTATTATTCTTCCAGAATGAGAGCTATGATCACTCATGGTTCATACAGTTTGACAGGAATTTCAAAGGACAGATACCTTCGTGGTTCCTCAAGTGGTGGGAAATGTTTGGTTCAACTCCACAGAACCTCCCAGAACCCCTACAGGATGCACTAAGATATTTTGGTTCCAGATTCCAGGTGGATAAGCATTCTTCGCAGTTTCCAGCCATCTTGCATATGACAATCCAATACAAGATCCACTGGATAAGTATGTGGAACTATGCTATCAACCAAAACATACTCGATAGGGAGTTCTTTACAAAATGGTTGGATAAATTCAGACCAACTGATGCTATCTTCAAAATGTATAAAGACTTCCCTCTTCCAGTACAGAAACCTATAGCTCATTGCACAAGATCACAATCAAGCCTGGATTCCGTACAGATCTCCGGAAAGTCCAGTAAAGAACTCAAGGATCTTGCCCAACAGCTACTCCTTCAATCTGCACATTTAGAGTCAGCAGAAAAGAACTCTCCTGCCTCTTCAGAAGCCTCGTGCAACCGTGTCCCAATAGACCCATTCCAGGATTCTCAAGATCCTTATGATGGTTATAATTTGGACAGTGATTGATATTCCCGGATGCTCCAGAACAGCCTCCAGAAGATCAGAATCCACCTCTGCAAAGAACCGGTTACTATTCAGAACAGTATCCGCATGCAGACAAAGCACTATTCACTGCACAGTCCAGAACACTATGCAGAATTACTATTCCAGAAAAGCAAGGGGACAAGATACTGTTCATAAAACAGTGACCAGTTACTGTTCACTCTACAGTACCCCAGACAGAATCATTGAGTTGCTGTTTGCTTTCGGTGGAAATGAATCTACCTTGAGTAAAAGCAAATTACTCTCCGTGATTTTAGCAGTCTCCTGACCTTATCCAAAGCTCTCCTCAGCTATAAAAGGGACCTTTGGCTTCAGTCTTCATCAGGCTTCATACACCTCACTCTTCAGAGCTCTTTTACTTAGTACTCAGAAATACTTTGTAATCAGAATGGCTCTCTTCTCCTCTCCCCTAGTTTACACTTGTACTAGAACTACACTTGTAACCTATTTATGCTTCCGCCCCCAGTATTATAAATAAGGCTAAATGAAATGTCAAAAAATGGATTTTTAAATTTTCTAACTTTATTTCTTATGTAATTTCTACTACTATCAGAGAATATCTCTTTTTTAGTTATGATTAATATGGTTTCCATAATTAGAGTTTGATTATTTTTAAATTTAAATTTAGTACTATGATTGTATTTAATTGTTGATTGTTGATTTAATTTTTTAAGTGAATTTAACGGTTTATGTAACTATACTGTAAAGTTTTTAATGTTCTCCACACGTTAATCTCTATTTTATTTTTAATTCACGTTTGATACACTGTAATGATTATTACATGGGAATAAGAATAAATATTACAAGGAATACATTAAGTTGGAATGTAATAAGTATTACTATTAATTAGTTTGGTGACTATTTAGAAATAGAATCCTAATATGCATCCACAATTTAGTAGAGTATGAAAAGAATGTGTAATTAAATCATTTTTAAGTCAAATTTCCTAAAATACACTTATTTTAGGGTGTTCAAAATAGAGCTAATAATTAACAGCATAAAAAATTTATTTTCTTTCATTTTGAAGATGTGACAACTAATAGTTTTTTAGGAAATTTTTTTAAAAAGTTATTACATAAGGTGAAGGAATAGATATTCAGTACTTTTGATAAGGAATAGTTATTCCTCATTTTGAAGAATAGCTATTTATAAGGAATAACTATTCATTGTAATAAAAATATAACCAAACAACCGAATATTTATGCCATAAGAATATCTATTACATTACAGTGTCTATTACAGTCTACCAAATGTGCCCTTAGTGTTTCTAACTTGATTTGTTTTGTATTTCATTCTTCCTTTGATGCATTGGGTGTGAAAATGAGTGTTTCCCTAACATTACTCCACTTAATGTGGACAATTTTATTTATTTAATTTAGGCAAAATATTATATTTAAAAATTTTTAAAATAAAAAATGAGTGGAAATATAAATAATTTAATGATATATATGGGGGATGTGGCTGAATCTAAATGTTAAATAAAATGATATGAGAAAAAAATAAAAATAAAATACATAACAATAAACACTAATTTATCCAAATAATTCTATGTAATATAATAATAGTACATTCTTATATACTATTTTTAATTATTTATAATGCAATATGATAATATTTAACAATCAAAGTCATAAAAAAATTTAAAATTAAAATTGAAAATTAAAACACAAAACTAAATCCCATCAACCAAAATAGAATTCTAAAGAATACAAAACTTTATCAAGCTAAAATAGAGATGCATGAAAAATAAAAATAAAAATCCACCAAAAAATTGAGGGAGAAAGAGTGGGAAATAACCACTTTTTTGTGAGAGAAAATTATGTAAAGAATGGAAGAGTGAATGGCAAATTTATACTAAGAGGATGATAATAAAAAGAAACAAAATAAAGGAATATAAAAGGAAAGAGAAAGAGTGATATCAATATAGAATGTTTTGGAGATGAAAAGGTAAAGAGAATGAGAAAGGTTGGAGAAAGTGTAAATGTTAACAAAAATGAGTACAATTTGATGAGCACAATTTTATTTTATTTGAATTTAAGTAAAATATTACATTTTTTATTTTTAAAACAAAAAGAGAGAGAGAAAACATAAATAATTTAATGATAAGGAGGAAGTGGTTGAATTTCAATATTGAATAAAATAGAAGAGAAGAAAAAAATAAGAAAAATTAAAAGATATAACGATAAACACTAAATTATCCAAATTATGCTATGTAATGGAACACTATTTTATTTTTATCTACTATCTTTAATTTTTTATAATGTGATCAGATAAAATTTAACAATTAAAGAGCAAAATAATAATACTAATAATAATAATAATAATAATAATAATAATAATAATAATAATAATAACTTAAAACACAAAACTAAATCATATCAACCTAAATTAGAGTTCTTAAAAACACAAAAATTTATCAACCTAAAGCAGAGATGCAATAAAAAATAAAAATCCACCAAAACATTGAGAGAGAGAGAGAGAGAGAGAGAGAGAGAGAGAGAGAGAGAGAGAGAGAGAGAGAGAGAGAAACAACCTTTTGGTGAGAGAAAACTATGCAAAGAATGGAAAAGAATGACAAATTTATAGTAAAAGAAAAGGGATAAGAAGAGACAAATAAAAGAAGATGAATAGCAATATTAAAGTAGAGAGTAGTGGGAAAATGAAAAAGTAAGAGAAGAAAAAAGGTTGAAGAAAGTGTAAATATTTAAAAAAATAAGTGAATGTAAAAAAAATTATAGGAAAATTGGAAATAAAAAAGAAATATATATAAATGTTAAAACTAATAAAGATGAATATTGAAAGTCAATAATCTATTTTTATATTTTTTTTGTAAAAAAAATAGGAATAAATAATAAATAATAATTATGTGGCGAATGACATGACGATGAGATGGCGCAACAGGAGTTCAGCAGCAATAAATATCACGTTTCAACTTTTAGTAATATATAGATATAGATTGGTAAATTTTAACAATCTCCTAAACGAACATATGAATAGCCTTATTAGCTACACATCAATATGGTAAAATTTGAAATACACGTAGCACTATTGGTTGGTTCTCTCTCTTTCAGAGATTTCATTTTTATATCAAAACACGAATCACCAGAGAGAAAGAGCTCTTCTTTCGGAGTGAGTTGTAAAGCTTGAATTTAAGGTATGTAAAGGGAATTTTCTGTTTATTAGAGTCTTCTATTTCCAAGCTGTAAAGCGTACCTTTTTTTTTTTGTTTTTTGGAGAAAGGTAAAGCGTACCTGTCAAGGCTTTTTGATTGCAAATTTGCTTTAAAATAAATATACAAAAACAAAAAAAAAAATGTAAATGGCCTAACATAAATAAATGAGGCAATGAAGTTCGTGTGCTGGGCTTTTTTTTTTTTTTTTGATTGATTAATTTGAAGTTGTGCAAATTATTCTTTGAATAACGCTTGTGTTACATAAAATAGCACAATTCGCCAGTTATGAGTGGTAAAGAGGTGATGGTAAATCCATGTGGGGTCACCTTTCTACCACTGCAAGTTGTGACACAAATTGTGCTACTTTATGTGGCACTAGCACAACTCTTATTCTTTTGGTTTGGTTATTTTTTGAACTTTTAAAAATATTAATAGAAAATCTTGGGTGTACTGGGTATTGGGTTTTTAATTGCAAGTTCTAAAGGAGTGGTTGAATTTGAAGAACCATTGATCACCAAGTTTAAGTTGTATACATAATTATATATTATACAGTTCCTAAACTTCCTTCAACCCAATATCAGGGTAAAGGCCAGGAATCTAGCGTTTTTACTGCATGATCTTTATTAGTAAATCATGAATCTACAAACACTTCCTCATCCAACAATTAATTTTTTAAAATTTCAATCTAGTAAAAAATAATTAACTAGTATAACATAGCTTAGAGCTGATTGAAGAAAAGTCTAAGTACATAACAAAAATTTGCATCCAATAAATGATAAAAATAGTATAGCCAAATAAAAGAAAGTCTTTTATTTGGCTATACATAACAAAAATCTCACAATATTTTTCTAACACTTGGGGGGAAAAAATAAAAGAAAAAAGGGACATATCATCACCGAATGCTTCAGTTCTTACCTTTAATAACCGATTTTCCTACCTTCTATTTTTATATTAAAAAAAATGTTATGTTCATAATATTTTCACAACAAATCTTAAGGGTCCGTTTGGTTGGAGGAGTAGAAAAGTTGGAGGAAAGAAAATGGGAAGATGATAGAAAAGTTTTTAATTTTCCCTCATGGTGTTTAGTTTGAGAGTATTAAAGTAGAGAGATAGAAAATATAGTTTATATAAATTTACTTTCATGCTCCTAATAGATAAAAAAAAATAACCAATAAGAAAAAAAAAATACAGATGAACAAAAAAAATAAAAGCACCAAAAGTGTACAGAGAAGGAAAAAAAAAAAAAGCTAAAGAAGGAAATTTATTATAAAATAAAAAAAGGCAAACGACAAAAAAAAAAAAAATAGAAGGAGATTAAAAAAAAAGGAAAAGGACAAAAAAACTAATTTATATAAAAAAAATTAAAAAAAAGAAGGAAACAGCTAACACGTGTGTGTATATATATATATATATATATTAAAAAAACGTGTAAAAAATATTTTGACAAAACGGAAAAGAAAGCAGAAAACTTTTTAGTTGGCCGGAGAGAAACCATCCGACCCCATCATTTATTTTCTTTTTTCTTCATCCAATCAAACACATTTAAAAAAAAAATTTCCTTCTTATTTTCTCTCCAAAATTTTCCACCTTATTTCACCTCCAAATAAAAACACCCTAAGTGATAGATAGTTATTGGCTATTACTGGTGAGTAAAAAAGTAATTTAAATTGTGGTTTCAAATTAAAATCAATAATAATTTACTACTTATAATTTGTTGTGAAAATATTATAAAAATGTTATAAATTTAATACTTTTTTTTTTATACCTTTTCTGTTAACTACCTATAATCTGTGCTAGTGTTGAAGGTATGTCACCGCGATAAAAGCATCCACACCAGCTCGGCTAAAATTTTCGTCTATTTTACACTAAAAACCTACTTTTTTTATTTTACACTATCACATTTCCAAAACACCCACATCAGTTTATCTATTTTACAAATCTATTCTAATTAAATAATATTATTTATTGTTTTTTTTATTATTAGTTATTAAAACCGTTTCTTTCTCTCTTTCCCTACCCGTTTCTCTCTTTCCTCACCCGTTCTCTCTTTCAGCTCACTCACCCGTTTCTCTCTTTCCCTCACTCACTCCCAGCTCGTTGACCCAGCCAATCTAGCTCACTCCTACCTTGCCGATCCAGCTCGCCGCCGCCGCCATCAGTCGATTCGGCCTCCCTTTCTCTTTCGCCCTCCCTCTCTCCTTCGCCCCTCCCACTCTCCTCCACAACTGACCCTTCGCCTCCTACCCCCAACCGACGACAGCAATGGAAGATCCGGCGGCAGCAATGGAAGACCCGACGGCAGCAGTGGTAGCAGATCGGGTGGCAGATCCGGCTCCGTTGGGCTGGGTTTTCCGGTGGGTGTGGACTGTTTTTGGGTTGGGTTTCCCGGTGAGTTTTAATTGATTTTGAGTTGGGTTGATTTTTGAGTTTTTGTTGATTTTGGGTTGGGTTGATTTTTGAGTTTCTATTGATTTTGGGATATTTTTTTGTGCTAGGTTGCGGTGTTTGGTGGTGGCGTTGGGTTTGGTGGTTGGGTTTGTTGTAGTTTGGTGGTGGCGCTTGGATATTCTTCTTCCTTGCCGCGTTAGTTTGTTGTAGTTTGATAGAGGAGAGAGAAAAAAAGAATTAAAAAATCATTTGCACGGTGAACAGTAACCGTGTATATATGCACGGTTACTGTTCATTTTTAAGAGCATGGTGTATATTTAGAAGATTATACACGAGTTGGTGTAGGGGGTTTTTGGGTTAAAATGTGCAAAATTGAGCACTTTTTGTATTTTAGAAGACTATACATGAGCTGATGTAAATGCTCTAACATGGATAAGTAAGAGGAACTAAACCAGCTAATTAGTCAAGCAGAAGGGCTGCGATGCGTAGATTAATATTTGGAGCTAGAAACAGATAGTAGTGGTAAAGGCAAGATTCTGTTAGGCAAAAGCTATAGTAGAAACCGTCGAAGAAAATATTGCTGAAAGCTTGTAATCTGATGCTTGGCATCTAAGTCACGTTAATCGAAACAGTCGTCAGTTTCAAACTTGAGATAAAACAAGATGATAGTGTATGAGCGTAGGCCATTGTCTATTGTCGATTGTCTTTTGTCGGTGAAATGCTAATATGATAGAATTTAGACCATTAAATCATTAAATAATGATTAAGATTGAAGAAAATTTATTTGATAGAGTACCCTAGAAAATCTAGAGGATCTGAATCCTTTTGCAACAGGTACCAACTAGCGGTTAGTAAATGTCTTTTTGTGTGTGTTTTTGGTAAAACTACAGCCCACAATGGCCAGGGAGGGTTTCAACTTTCAAGTAAAAGCACAAGTACAAGTACAACTAATTAATGAACAGAACATTACAAGTTGAGCGTAAACCAACTTCATGCAACTGAAACCCCTGTGAGGTTGCTCAAGTTTTTGGGTTAAAGAAACGATATTTTATCTTTAAAAACTAGCACTAATTACAACATTACATATAAACAATAGTAATCGCATGAGAACAATGAAAGATATAATTTATATTTTTGTAATATTATTAAAAGAACAATTCAAAAAGTGAACTCTATATTGTAATGAATAATTTATGTTCGAAAAATAGTTACAACATGTTATAAAAAAAAGTGAGGTGTCCCAAACCTTACCAAACCTAAAAGAAAATAACGAAATAAAATTTAAATCAAATAATCATTCATATGAACAACTGCAAACAACCATACATGACAATTTCATAACTGCAATTAATTTGGTCATTCCCTAGTTCTTCTTCTTCTTCTTCTTCTTTTTTTTTTCTTTTTTTTTTTTTTTTTTTTTTTTTTTTTTTTGGCACACATAGCTCTCATACATTGGCTTCCACTATCATGAACTACCCCCCAAATCATACCATATTCTGTTTTAAAATTTCCTTTTTTTGATAGGCATTATTCTGCAATTCCATGACAGCCAAATTTACCTTAAATAGCCACTCTTGTCTAATTATTTTTCTAAGCTTCCATAAATTTCATAGCAAGATTAGAGGTTGTCTGCATCAAATTCACTGCTATCTTCAGAGAATTTCACCCACCCACCTTTGGTTCGAATTGTACCATAACAGCCAGACTATATTTAGCATGACCTCCACCTCCATGACATGCCCATTTTTACTAAAGTGTACATTTATGTAAGGTTTTATTTTTAAATCACATAATGAGGAAACCTGTAGAGATGTAAAAGATGATATCAAATATGCATACCTGATATTCAATGAAAGACAAAAGGGAAGCGTGAGAGAAAGATTTGTATGTAGTGTTTCAAATAAAGGGGAGGAATTGGTACTTCAATAGATGGATTAACAATTCGCTTGCTTCTACTACTACTTTGGGCTTGGCCTTTTCTCAAACATCTTCTATATTGAGAGAGCTTTCCTGCAATATCTCCTTCTATCAATAGCCTATTCATAAATAAAATTTAAATTTAAATAATAAAAAAATTAACCAACAATGCAACATAGATAATCATAGAGGTTTCATAGTTTAAATATAATTATTGATCCTAACAAAATCATGGAACATGATGTTATGGAATCAAACCAAACAGAATAATAGAAGAATGATTATATAAAATAAAATAAAAACTAGATGAAAAAAGAAAAATGAGACGTATTTGAGACTTTGAGGCCGTGAGAATAGAGGCAAAGAGGCACATATAATGTTACAGTCTTGGTTTTCAGACTCGCACTGTTCAATGAATCGTAAAAGAGAGAGGGTTAAGATTTTTTAGGTCAGACTGAGGTGAAACCAAAGTGGAATCGTGATGATATCGTAATTAATTTAAAAATTATTTAAAATATAAATAAAAATATTAAATTAGTAAAAATTGAAAAATTACCTAAAATAATCCAAATAAATATAAAGATAATATAATAGACATTTCACATGAAATTAAATTATGAAACCCAATAAAAAAGTTAAAAGAGCAATAACATGTGATGAAGTGCAGATTCGTCAATCGTTGCAAGTGCGTCCAGATGGAGTCGTGTCTTTGTCTGTGTCACTGTGAAAATGGTAAGATAGCTCTCCTAAGGTGGTCATCGGTGTGGTGCCTGTCACAATGTCTCCGATGCCAAAGTCAGTATAAGAAGGCTTTTAGGAAATAACAGAGTATCAGAATAACTATTAGTACTTTTAGGTGTGTCTATGTACCTTGTAATGGTGCTGTGAGGGCTTTATATTTGTTTCCATAGCCCCTAGCCATTGTGGTTGTTAATGTGGCTTTAATGTCTCTCTTGGTAACGCTTCGTGCTCAATAATGTGAGCCTTAATGAGGCTTCCAACGGTCTGTACAGCTGGTCTTGTAACCGCTCGGAACATTATTGGTTGCATTGAATGGCTTCATTATTATCGTAAGTGATATGGACATGTGGTTAGCTTGTTTTAGAGGACGGCCTCGTTGGTCTTGATGAGATCGTTCAGGGAGGTTGAGTTCGTCAGTCCTATCAGCTGCCCCCGGATTCTGTGGTCGTCGTGACGTGTCATGACGATCATAGAAGATAAAAGGTTCTTGGGCTGTACATGACTCTTGGAATTTCGCTCCACATTAAATGCATAGTGGCGGCACCACACACATTGTGGCCACGTGGAACATTCTGATCAGTGGAGTTAATGCTCCAATTTGTATGACTCTTAGGTTTCCCACTAAATTTCAGTTTTTTGAGCCTTGGTTTTTAAACTTCTCCTCTTCTCACTTTCCCTTTCACTTTTCCCAAACTCCTAATCATTGCTCTGAGTATTTTCTTCCCCAACCTTTCTCTGTAACTCTTCTGCGAGCTGGTGCGTGACGTGGTTGAACTTCCTACATTTCCCTTTTTGAGGTACGCCTTTCTCCCTCTTTCTTGCTTATTTTCTTTTTGTTGTGATAAACTTCTGATTTTTTCTTTCTCTTCTTTTTTGTTGTTTGTTTTTGGTTTTTTGGGGATTTAGCATTCATCTATTTCCCTCTGTGTGTTTTTTCTTGGTTTTCATGGTCAGTAGTTCTGAGGCTAGGGTAGTGTGCCCTTCAGTTTCCTTTTTGTTTGCTCATTTGGGGGCTTCCTTAGATACTTCCCGTGCTTTTCTCCCTTCGGTTGGGAATTTTGTTTTTGAGGGTTGTGGGTTAGGTGTTGTATTGGGTGAGTTGTTCCTTGTGCTTAGCCAATCAGTTAATTGGTTTGAAGGTTTAGTAGGAGAGAGAGAGAGAGAGAGAGAGAGAGAGAGAGAGAGAGAGAGAGAGAGAGAGAGAGAGAGAGAGAGAGAGAGAATGTCTGAGGTAAGATCTAGTGAACTCGAGATTGGGTTGTTTACTAGCGACGACCCAGTTAAGGGGGATACCGCCGTCTCTACCCCACGAGAGGTTAGGGCTTTTCACGCCCTCGAAGAGGTGTGTGGTCTGGACGGCAAGACAGTTGCTAGGTTTAAGGATAGGTTTCAGTTCCCGGACAAGGTTAGGGTTCGTCTACCCCGTGAAGAGGAATGGGCTTGTCACTTCTTTCCTGGGGAGGTCTGCTTCTACAAGGCTACCTTCCTATGCGGGTTGAGGTTCCCCGTCCATCCATTTCTTATGGAGCTGTTGGATCGCTTTGGTATTGCTCCCGAGCAACTTATGCCCAATTCATGGAGGATAGTGGTCAGCTAGATGGGGATATGGCTGGCCGCTACAGACGGAGACATGATTAAAGTAGATGAGCTTGTCTACTTATACCGTTTGAAGGAGTCCAAGGAGCATGGGTATTATGAGTTGGTGCCCTGGGAGGGGAGGACTAGGATCGTCAGGGGTCTACCTTCGTCCTTCAGGTACTAGAAGTCCCAGTTCTTTTTTGTGTCCGAGGATGACTTTGAGACTCCCTCCAACGAGGTTTGGGGTGATCTCCCGAGGTTGCTCCGCCGGTGGAGAACCCCAAACTTAGGTGCGTCCTTATTTCTTCTCGTCCATTAATTTTCGTTGTGTTTATTTTTATCGTCACTAACCCCTTTGCTCATTGCGTTGTGCAATTAAGAGACGGCCTAAGCTCAAAAGCAGGTACAAGGAGCGTGTTGAGAAGGCAATTGAGTACGTACAGACGATCGAGGATTGGGACAATCTCGTGGACCTGCGGACTCTTGCTTTTTATTGCCTTGGTCTAGAACCATTTGCCTTCATCCTATGAAATATTGAAATTGAGGAGAAAAAGAGTAAGTATTAGGCTCGTCCATGTTGATTCTCTTGTCACCTTTTTTATTTTATTTTTAACAAGTGTTTTCCTCTTGCAGGAATGACGACCAAATTCAACCAAGGGATGTATGCCCAGATGAGGGCCAAGAAAAATGAGCCACTATCTAGTCTCAGGGCCAAGACTGTACGCATGATGGAGAAGGGTGCCCTCGTTACTGCAGTGACTTCGTCTACACCAGGCATCGAAATGGTGAGGATGGCTTCCTTGGCCACTTCGGTTGAAAAGGTGACTCCTCAATGGAGTAAAAGGCAGCAGACCGGGGATAAACAGAAAGAGAAGGCTAACTCTTGACCTTCCAGCATCTAGGACGATGTTGGAGTTGCGCTGGCCAGAGTGCAAGATACTGCTGAGGAGATGAGAGTGCTCTCGGGGGTATCTGCCAACGAGGTTGTGGGTCGTCATCTTCACAAACTCGTTCAGGTACTTGTGCAAACTCATCTCTCCGTTTTTTTTTTCCTAGGTGCTAGGAGAGAGCCTCTATATTACGTCTAAGTATTTAGCTCAGGAGGCCAAGGTCGTGTCAGTAGTGTCAAGGGTGGAAGCCCTAGAGGCAGAAAATTCGAAGCTGTAGAAAGACTTGATCTTCGTAATGGGCGAGGCCAATGCCATGAAGGAGAAGCTCAAAGTCATGGGAGATGACCTCAGGACTGAGCATTAATTGACGTTGGAGAAGGACGAGTAGCTCTAGGTGGCTAAGGAGAAGATCAAGACAATTGCTGCTAAGGCCGTTGAGGCCTTTTAGCAGACTGAAGAGCACAATACAATGCTCTTTAGTTGGTACTTCAAAGGATTTGAGCTCTTGAGGCGCTATCTCGTCAAACATCCCTCTAGCGTGGATCTTGAAAATCTGGACATGGAGGTGGTCGACCTGGAGATGGCGGCAGACGAGGCTTCACAATTCGCTGCTCCTACTGAGGCTGTTCCTAGGGATACTCCCCTACCTCCTCTCATTGGTGACGATGTTGCTGCTGCCTGAACTATATTTTCTAGACATTTGTATATATATTTTCTGTTGCCCAATGTGTTTTGGGCTGTTTGATTCTACTTTCAGAACAATATTTCTAATTTGAGAACAATGTTTATGGCCCAGGTTTATGGGCTTTTAATTTCAATGTAGAGACAATGGTCGTTGCCCACTATTTTTGGGCCTTAAGTTTTATCTGTGATAGTATACTTACTTGTCTATATTCTTGTTTTAGTGCGATCTTTGCTTGCTTCGTCCATTTAGTTGCTTCGTTTGCATTGGTGTATTGTACTTAGTTTTTCTATTATGTCATGCCCTTTTGAACGACGAATTGACTTGTCTGTAACTTGTACTCGTTTAGGCAGAGAATTGGCTTGTGCTCCATTGGTAACTTACATCTGTCTAGGCGGAATCTTGTTACCTAGCCATTTTTATGACCTACACCCATTGAAGGGATCTTGACATTTTTGGATTTGTCAATAACCTACATCTGTCTAAGCAGAATCTCGTTACTTAGCTATTTCTATGACTTACACCCATTGAAGGGATTTTGTCATTTTTTGGTTTCTTCAGTGACTTATATCCGTCTGGGCGGAATCTTGTTACTTAACCATTTTATGACTTACACCCATTGAAGGGATTTCATCACTTCTTGGTTTTGTCAGTAACTCACATCCGTCTATGCGGAATCTTGTTACTTAACCATTTTATGACTTACACCCATTCAAGGGATCTTGTAATTCTTTGGCTTCTTCGGTAACTTACATCCGTCTAGGCGGAATCTTGTTACTTAGCCGTTTTTTTTTTTTTTTTGACTTTTAAGTTGCTGGGTTCATTCACATTACAACATTGGCTAAATAGTTTTTTATTGCTTTCAAGAATGAGTACAATCGTTTGTTACACCTATTGGTGATCCTTCTTCAAGTGCTCAATGTTCCATGGTCGTGGAACCTCTGTCCGTCCATGGTTTCCAGGTGATAACTGCCTTGTCTAGAGTAATGGATGACCCGGTAGGGTCCTTCCCATGTGGGGTCGAGCTTCCCCTGTGCAGGGTTTTTGGTCGCTGGGGTGACTTTGCGCAGGACAAGGTCCCCTATGTCAAGTCGTCTGAGTTTCACTCTTTTCTTGTAGTACTCGGCCATCTTCTGCTGGTACTTCGTCATCTTGTCAGCAACTTTTTCTCTGACCTCGTCCAAGCAGTCCAGGTTGACTTTTAGCTGATCGTCGTTGCTCTCCTCATGGAACATCTCTCGTCTGATGCTGGTTACCCCTACCTTGACTGGGATTACTGCCTCGGTGCCATAAGTGAGTCTAAAGGGGGTTTCTCCTGTTAGAGTTCTTGCTGTAGTCTTATAGGCCCACAAGACATTGGGCAATTCTTTTGGCCAGGCTCCCTTTGCATCGTCCAACCTGGCTTTGATTATCTTGAGTAGTGTCTGATTAGTCACCTCCGTCTGTCCGTTTGCCTGTGGATGTCGTGGTGATGAGAACTGGTTCTTGATCCCTAAACTTGAACAAAAATCCCTGAAGCCTTGGTTGTCAAATTGCCGCCCGTTATCTAATATGATCGTCCGTGGAACCTCGAACCTGCAAATTATGTTCTTCCATATGAAATTTTGGATCCTAGCTTCAGTGATAGTTGCTAATGCCTCCGCTTCAACCCATTTTGTAAAGTAATCAATGGCCAGTAGTTGGAATTTTACCTGTCCTTTAACTTGGGGCAAGGGGTTGACGATGTCGATTCCCCATTGTGCAAATGGCCACGGGGAGGCTATTGTCGTTAGTCTCTAGGCTGGAAGGCGTTGGACATTCCCAAACCTTTGGCACTTGTTGCATTTCTTGACGAGCTCCCTTGCATCTATCTGCATAGTAGGCCAGAAGTATCCTGTTCTGACAACTTTACTTACCAGGGATTTGAGGCCAGCATGATCTCCGCAAACCCTTTCATGGATCTCTTCCAGAATATACGTGGCTTCCTCTTCATCCATGCACTTCAGGTAGGGTATGGAAAAGCCTTTCTTGTACAGGGTGCCATTCAGGATTGTGAATCTGGCTGCTCTCGTCCTGACCTTCCTGGCCTCTTTAATGTCTTGTGGAAGGTGTCCGTCTTGAAGGAAGGATATAATTGAGGTCATCCAGCTACCTGTGTTTTGGATTGCAAATGCAAAAATTTCTTCAATGCTGGAACGTTTTTGGGTTTCAATCTTTAAGTCCAAGCTCACTGATCCCTTTTCTAACGAGGCTAGTTTCGCGACTTTGTCTGCCATCATGTTTTGGCTTCTGGGGATCTGCACAAATTCCACCCTATCAAACTCCTGGGTCAGACATTTCGTCAGCCTGAGATATTTTTGCATTCTTTCTTCCTTTGCTTCATGTGCGCGTCGGAAATAAGACTGTTGGGCTTAACCTCACTTGGGCTCACAACTTATTTATAAAGTGGGCTTTAGGATTTCCTACTTTGGGCCGTTTTCGGCACAGAAACTCAGAGTAATGTCCCTCCTCCCTTTCTAAATGACTGTTTTTTCTCCCTTTTCTCTAAACCCCTTCTTCTTCCCCAACTTCTCCTATTTATAGCTCTAAGTTAGTGGGGAGATCATGATTACTGCCATTGTTAGTGCAATTGAAGGTCCAATATTATCTGTTATAAGTGGATGTTTAGGTGAGAGTGGAATGCAGTGATTATGGCTTTGGAACTTGGTTCCAACTTAGGTGAATATGCTTGGTAGTGATGTTCCCCGAACTACCGAGCATCCTATGGTATGTCCGGACAAGGTTTCATTGATTGTTCGGGAAATTTATGCCAAGCATAGTTTAGGGGCCGAGGCTCAAAACTCGTATTTCTTGAAGGTAGTTTCAAGCAGAGTTTAGGGCCCATCTGGGTCTTGGGACTTCGGTGCCATACATTTGCCCCCCCCTTGATTCATACCCGGCTTCCGGGAAGAATCAAGGAGCCAACTGAGCCTTTTGGTTTCGAAAGTCCTACGGCTAGGGACTCATGTGGTTATGGCTTCTCATTAATGCTCTTCTCAAAAGACGCGCTATTCCGGGGCACCAGGTTTAATTGTCATTATTGCCTGACGGTTTGCGAACCGAAGCGGCGCGGGTGTCAGTTATCTTTGGCATTCGTAGGGTCTTTCGTGAATCGTGCCCATTTATTGCTTGATTAAACGTTCCCATGCCCTATTCTGCTCCTATAAATAGCTCTCTTCAGAACATTCTTTCACTTTTTCCACCTCTGATTTCTTGAGCATACTCTCTACCGACCACTTCTTTGTGCGCTTACTCACCAGCCCAGAGTTCCTTTCTCCCTTAGAACCCAAAGTAAGTTCTCTTCCCTTTCCTATTCCTTCAGCTTATTTCTTCGAGTTCCCTTTCATAGTATTAAGTTTCAATGATGGGTTACTCTTATCTCCTGGAGGCCCCGACTGCCTTGGCCACCTTTAGGCAAAAGTTTAATGTCCCCGATGACGTGGAAGTGGCTTACTGCCATGAGAGCGAAATCGCTCTCCACGGAGGGTATGGTACAACCTTTTTTCCTTTAATGGAAATTCTAGAGGGTGGGGTTAGGTTCCTCGTGGATCCCCTTTTGATAAACACACTTAGGTACTATGGGCTGTGTTTCGACCAGCTTCCCCCCAACTTTTACCGGGTAGTTAGCTGCGTTAGTAGGTTGAACCATACCTTTGATTTACAGTTAGATTACCATGATATTAACCACATGTATAGTCTCTGTGGGAACAAAGCTTCCAACTTTTACTTAAAAACTAGAGATAATCGGGTACGGCTGATATCATGCCTACCTAATTCGAATAGGAACTCAGCCGGGGAGTTTGTCCGGGTGTGCGACAACTGGTTTTCCGGGGAGGTCCCCTGTCCTCTTTCACAGCATGAAGTGGGTTCGTACCAATCTCTTGACCTAACCGTTTCCCCCCCCCCCCCCACTCCCCCTTTTTTCCTTTTATTTCCTCTTTACTGAAGTAGATTTTCGTTATCGGATATTGATATAACATTTGTTCTTTTGCAGACGGCAAAGTGTTCGTTTCGAACAGCAAAACAGTCCATGTCAAAGACTTAAAATTTATCCTCCGTTCCGAGGTATTCGTGCACTGGGACGGACAGCTCCGAGCCTCGCACCTGATCCTTAGAGTAGAGCCCTTTTATTCCATTTGGCAGTCCTTTAAACAGGCGCTATTGGTTGACAGTTCACTTCTGTTGTACATCGACGTTCGGTATGCGAATTTTCTGCCGCCGAAGCTCACGACCGGAGAGGCGAGGGAGTTCGAAAAGCGCTACACCTGCTCGGATGAGCTAGCTCCTTTGTGGGACGAGTCTGCGGAGCACGTGTCTCGGCATCTTTGAGAGTTAGCTCACGAGGCCATTCAAGAAGAGGCCCTTGTTCAAGAGCAAGCTCAGCCCGAGAACCCTGTTGCGGAGGCCGAGCATCCTGCGCTTGAAGCGACCAACTTGTCGGCTACAGATACCCATCTCGGCGAAGGCATGGTGGCTAGGAGGGTCATGACCATCGATCGTTTCGTGCTCGGTGCACGGCAACCCACCCAGCCCCTACTTCTCAGGGTCGAAGCCAGGTGCTTCCCCCTCCATCCTCTTCTCAAGATGGACGAGCTAGGAAAAAACAGAGGGTTGCTGATTAACCGTTTACGGGTCCGGGAGACGCTGCCGTCCAGACTCCTCCCCGGGCAATAGGAGGTATCGTCATTCACGAGCCTCAAACCCAGTTCGGGCCGGGTGTTGCGTCCTCCTCCCAAGCCGCATCAGCGTGGAAGCCTAAGTTTTTGCTGGATGGCAAGCCTCTGCCTTCAACCGCCTGTGTGCAGATGTGGGAGAAAGGTGAGAGTGGTCGCATTGCTTAGACCCTAGCCGAGGGTCTTCTCCTTCCCGACGATGTGCATGCTTTTGAGGACAGTCGAAGGAGTTCGTGGGGCGCTGGTTAGAGTGGCATACTATTGCGATAACTCCTTGTTCGTCTATTACTTTCCATACATTTCTTTTCATTTCCGTACTAACTTTTGTGTTTGTCAGGTTGCTCAACTGGCTCACATACTGGCTGGCCGTACAAAGGATCTTGTCGAGGAGGTAGATCGTGAGAAGGGGGTGCGGGAGTCAGCTGCCAAAACAGCGAAGGAAAGACTGAAGGCAGCTGAATCTGCCGAGAAGAAGGCTGCTGCCGCAGAGAAGAATAGGGCACTGGCGGAGAAGAGATGCTCAGAGCTCTTGGCTAAGCAGAATGAAACAGACGTGAAGCTAGCTGAAGCGATTAGCCTCAATACCTCCCAAGTCGAGGAACTCACCGACCTGAGGGCAGCTTTGGAGGCCTGTGAGAAAAAATGGTACAACGAGGGGTTTGCCAATGCCGAGAAATCTGCGGAACCGGTGGTGGCCCAAGCTCGAAGGCTGGGTTTTGAGGCTGGGTGGTTTGCTGCCCTGTAAGCTCTGGGCGTTCCCGAGGATTCCCCCCTGAGAGACCCCGGCCAGATTCCCTTTCCAAGCCCTGTCATTGCCGTGTAGGAGCCAACAGTGCCCACTGAGGAGGAAGAAACAGCAAGCATGAGGGAGCTGGTGGAACAGATTGATGCTTATGTAGAGCTAGATGAGATGAAAGCCACCAGCATCCCGACTGTACAAGACCTACTTGGTGAGGACCTGCATTTTCCCGTGACCGAGCAGCGGTAGCACGAAGTGACAGATCCAACCAGGCCCTCCACCTAATTAAGTTACTTGCCATCCAGCTTTTTTCATGCTTTTACTTATTTTTATATCATTTTTTATTTTATTTTATTATTGGTATATTTGCCTATGTCACTGGGTTGTGGTGACTGAACAATTTCCTTATTTCGCGGGGATGACCCGTAAACGGTTGCCGAGTTTTGGCGATGAGACATTAATTTTGCTTTTAACTTTTTGAATGACGTTTTATTCGTTGTGTGATTGCTTAGATTATGTCTGCGAGCGTTTCACTTTGACCCTCTGTGCTGCCTTTCTTTATCTAGTTTTGTGGTTATTTCTTCTGTAGTAAGTTGGGCCGGGAGCTGCCTGCTCAGTGGGTCAAATCATGCCTTAATATATCGCGTTCATACAACGGGAGTTAATATCCCCGACCATAAATGGCATGATGCCTCAAAACCTGTTGCACGGTTCTCCCTTGCTCAGTGATTTTGGATGATCCGAGAATGAAATTGCAGTTAGTGTTTGTAAGGGTGTTAAGGTTTCTACCTGCTCGGTGATTTGATTGAATCGAGGATAAGGCTTCTGTCCTTAGAATTTTTTTCTTTTTGTAACAATAAGGTTTCCACCTGCTCGGCGATTTTGATCAAACCGAGGATGATGCTTCTGTCCTTAGAGGCTTTTTTTTTTTTTTTTTTTTTTTTTTTTTTTTTTTGTAATGATAAGGTTTCCACCTGCTCGGCGATTTTGATTGAATCGAGGATGAGGCTTCTGTCCTTAGAGTTTTTTTTTTTTTTTTTTTTTTTTTTTTTTTTTTTTTTTTTTTTGTTTTGGTAACGATAAGGTTTCCACCTGCTCGGCAATTTTGATCGAACCAAGGATGAGGCTTCTGTCCTTAGAGTTTTTTTCTTTTTTTCTTTTTGTACAAAACATGCAATTTTCTTAAAGTGCAATGACGGAATCGAAAACAGCGTAGACAAGTAACTTCATCATTAACTTGACTTTAGCAAAGTACAAAGTCTCGACTTACACTTCAGTGTATGGATGGTCACGGGTAAAACTTCTTTAGGTTGTGGGCATTCCATGGCTGGGGGAGCGGCCTCTCGTCAAGGTCTTCCAGGTAGTAAGCCCCCGCACCAGCAATGGTGGTAATTTTGTACGGTCCTTCCCACGTTTGAGCAAGCTTCCCTGCAGCTACGTCTCGCATGTTTCCCATGACCTTCCTTAGCACCAATTCCCCGGCACTGAATTCCCTACCCTTTACATCTTGGTTGTATCTTTGGGCAAGTTTCTGCTGATACTCCGCGAGCCGTATGGTTGCTGCCTTCCGGCATTCTTCTAACCAGTCCAAGCGCTCCATCATCAGGTCGGCGTTTTGGACGGGGTCAAATCCTGCGACCGGTGCACTGCACAAGCTCATCTTGGTTGGTATCACGGCCTCCACCCCATATTTCAAAGAGAAAGGGGTCTCACCCATGGATCTTCTGGGAGTCGTACGGTAAGCCCATAAAACGTTAGGCAGCTCTTCAACCCACCTCCCCTTTGCCTCGTCCAGCCTCCTCTTCAACCCGTTCAAAATCGTCTTGTTCACTCCTCAGCTTGGCCGTTGCTTTGAGGGTATGCCGGAGTTGAATACTTGTTCTTAATGCCGAGATCGCTGCAGAAGGCTCGAAAAACTTTGCTATCGAACTGTAGCCCATTGTCTGATACCAGTGAGTTCGGCACCCCAAACCTTGTGACTATGTTTTTCTATACAAACTTTTTCACGTCGATATCCCGGATGTTGACCAAGGCCTCGGCTTCCGCCCACTTCGTGAAATAATCAACTGCCACCAATACAAACCAGCGGTTACCTGTTGCTCAGGGAAAAGGGCCGAGGATGTCCAGCCCCCATTGTGCAAACGGCCATGGGCTGCTGACGGGGTTTAGACAACCTGTTGGCTGGTGGATCAGGGGGGCGTGTTTTTGGCATTGTTCACACCTCCGGACATATTCCACGGCATCCCTCTGCATCTGTGGCCACCAAAACCCCTAGGTCATCGCCCTGTGTGCTAAAGACCGCCCCCCAACATGGCCACCACACACTCCGTCATGCAGTTCGGTCAGAAGTTCGTTTACTTTCTCGGGATGTAGGCATAAAAGGTAAGGGCCTACGAAAGACCTTCGGTACAATTTGTGATCTGCCAACAGCCAGTACCGGGGAGCCACCCGACGAATCTTTTTAGCCTCCTTTTCATCGTCCAGAACTTTATCCTCGGCTAAGAAATCTATGATCGGGTTCATCCAGCACGGATTGGCCACTGACACCATGGCCACCTCAACCCTATCTGGGTCATAATCATTTTTCACATCGATACTTGGCTCCCTTATAAGCTCTATTTTGACGAGCCGAGGAGTATCCTTGGTAGCGGATGAGGCCAACGTGGCCAGCGAGTCGGCATGTTTGTTTTGTGCCCGACCTACCTGGGCCACCTTCACTGTCCCGAACTGGCTAATGATTTGCTTAGCTGTACTCAGATAGGCCTTCATCCGAGAGTCCCGAGCTTCAAAATTTCCTATGATTTGATAAACGACCAGCCGAGAGTCCGAATAAATCTCAACATCTTTCGCGCCCAGATGCAATACGGCCCTCAATCCGGCTAGAAAGGCCTCATATTCGGCTTCGTTGTTTAAGGCTTTGAATCCTAATCTGAAGGAGTGTTCTAGTCGTATGCCTTCCGGGGTGATTATGACAATACCAGCCCCGACCCCCATAGCATTCGAAGTGCCGTCTATAAACATCTTCCACGGACGACTTTCTGCATTACAGATTATCTTCCCGTCGTTCTTAGGGGTAAATTCTGCAATGAAATTAGCAAGAACCTGCCCCTTCACCGAGCTTCGCGGCCAGTACCTTATGTCGAACGAACCCAACCGAGTTCCCCACTTGGCTATTCGGCCCGTGAAGTCTGATCTTTTTAACAATGACTGCAGGGGATACTCGGTGAGGACAAATACCGTATGAGCCTGAAAGTAATGCGGCAACTTTCTCGTGGCGTGCACCAGTGCCAACACTAACTTCTCTAGGGGCAGGTATCTCGTCTCGGCATCTACTAAGGTTTTGCTTCTATAATACACTGGCTGCTGCACTCCTTGGTCTCTTAGTAACACAGCATTCATAGCATGGTCGGACACCGAGAGGTACATAAACAAATCCTCCCCGGACTCCGGGGCCGTTAACATGGGTGCTTTTTCCAAGTATTCCTTCAGTTCTCGAAAAGCCTTGTCACATTCCTCGTCCCACTGAAACCCCTTCCACTTCTTTAGAAGTTGATAAAACGGTCTGCAGCGATCAGCAAATTTGGAGATGAATTGGTTTAGGGCGGCTAACATCCCGGTTAGCACTTGTACTTCCTTGGGATTGCTCGGCGGTTTGAGGCGATTCACGGCCTCTATCTGGTCAGGATTGGCCTCTATCCCCTGAGTAGAAATCAGATAACCCAAGAACTTGCCAGCCCCCACACCGAAAGTACACTTCTCGGCGTTCAGGCGCAACTTATGCTGCCGGAGTATCTCAAATACTTCCCAGAGGTCTTCCGTATATTGCGACTCCTTTCTGCTCTTTACCACTATGTCGTCAATGTATACTTCCATTGTGCACCCAATTTTCTCTCGGAACATCCTCGTCATCATCCGTTGGTATGTGGCTCCGACGTTCTTCAATCCAAACGGCATGACTTCATAGTGATAATTTGCACTCGGGGAGATAAATGCCATCTTTTCTCGGTCCTCAGGCGCCAAGGCAATTTGGTGGTACCCCTGGAAAGTATCCAAGAAGCTCATCCTCGGGTGCCCATACGTGGCGTCTACTAATTGATCAATCTTGGGCATTGGGAATGGATCTTTGGGACATGCCCGATTTAAGTCTGTGAAATCCACACAAACTCTCCATTTACCGTTCTTTTTCTTTACTACCACCGTATTCACTAACCATTTCAGGAAGAATATTTCTCTTATCACTCCTGCCTCCTTTAGCCTCTGGACTTCCAAGTTTACCGCGTCAACATGCTCCTTCGATACTTTTCTCGGTTTTTGTTTTTTCGGGGGGAATGATGGGTCCACGTTAAGCTTGTGGACAATGAACTCGGGATCTACGCCAGGCACTTCATATGGACTCCAGGCAAAAACATCCACATTCTACAAAAGGAACAACAACATCTCTACCTTTTCTCGGTCATTCATGTTTGTGCCTATCTGGAAATACTTGTCAGTGTCTGGAAAAATTCTAACCTTCAAAACCTCCTCGGCAACGTCCGCCCTCGTTTCCCCTCGGGGCTTCTGTAATTGCTATAAAGTTTCTTTTTCAATGGCCTCCGCTTGTCCGATCTGTTCGCTCTTCCATCTGACCGCGGGGACAAGACACTGCCTAGCCACTCGTTGGTTCCCTCGTACCACGGCGACTCCATACTCGGTGGGAAATTTGACTTTCACGTGCAGGGTGGACGGAACGGCCTTCATTGCGTGAATCCACGGTTTGCCTAGGATTGCAGTGTACGGTGAGAATGATCGGACTACAATGAAGGTCATTATTACTTCCTTGCCTTCCATGTCCACCGAGAGAGAAATCTGTCCTTCGGGAATCACGACTCTTCCGTCAAACGAGACCAGCGGCGTATCATACTTCGCCAAATCCTGACTCTTCAATCCGAGCCCTACGAACAGATCCGGGTACATTATGTCAGCTCCGCTTCCTTGGTCTATCATCACTCTTTTCACTAAGAACCCGCTTATCCGAGCTGTTACTACCAATGCATCATCGTGAGGTTGGATCGTCCCCTCCAAGTCTTCCTTGCCAAAAGAGATGGTTAGCCGACCAACTTTCATCCTCTTCTCGGGTGATTCTCCCTCCGCGCAGGCCACTGTCAGTACTCCCTTAGCTGCTGCCGTACCTCTCGGGGCAGCGTGGATGACTTCGATCATTCCCAGCGGTGGTGGGAGGGGATTCCTTTTCTGCTGAACACCCTGGCCGGCCTCCTGGTCTGCGGAGTCCGGTACGAACTCTTTCAGATACCCTGGTTTTACTAGCTGTCCGAGATGATCTTTTAGTACCCGACACTGCTCGGTGGTGTGCCCTTTATCCCTATGGTATGTGCAGTACAAGTTTTGATTCCTCCGAGATGGATCACCCCCCATTTTATTCGGCCACTTGAAGAACGATTCGTTCTTAATACGATCTAGAATCTTGTGCATAGGCTCTTTGAACGCCATATTAACTCCTTCAATTTGCGCCTCTAGTTCCTGCATCCTGAAATCTTTTTTCGGTCTTGTCGGAATAATGCCCTACCGAGATCTCCCAAGTAACGGGGCTTTCCCCTTATTTTGCAGCCGATCATCTTCCAGGCGTTTATACTCAATGCGTCTCATAAGTTGCCTCATATCCTCGGGAGGTCTTTTCGTCAACGACTCCTGTAGTTCAGAATCCTCGGGAAGCCCCATCCTGAAGGTGCTTGCCGCTATCTTCTCATTTCCTCCACCGATCTCGTTGTAGAGTTCCCAGTACTGGCTGGCGTAACTCCGAAGGGTTTCACCGACCCTCATCTTTATGGAAAGTAGCGCATCCACCGGCTGCGGCACTTGACTGCATGTCACGAATCTATTGCCGAACTCTTGGATCAGCTCGGCAAAGATGCGAATGAAGCCTTTTCGTAACCCATTGAACCATCTCAGGGCCGTGGAGCCGAGCCTAGAGGGGAATACCTTACACATCAATGCATCATTGTGTGCATGCAAGGACATCATGTGGATATAATGACTGACATGCTTCACAGGGTCCGTCTTCCCATCGTAGGAATTGAATGTCGGTCGTGTAAATTGACTCGGCATAGGGGCCCGTTCAATTTCATCAGAGAATGGTGATCGAGCAGCCCTTTGTAAGGCTCGGCTCATGGCATCCATGGCAGCATTGTGTGGTCACCGTTCCTCTAGCGAATCCGATCCTCGGTCGTCGTATCCATGCGAACGTGAACGGTTCCGGCGATGACCTGTCTCTCGGGAGTGTGAGTGATTCCTGCGCCAGCGTGATTCTCGAGAGGGCAATCGGTTTTGGAATCGTTGGGTACCAGATTGGCTAGAGCCCTCTTCGCCTCAATTTCCCGTTCTATCATTTCTCCTTTGTTGGTGGTTTCGGTCCCTTTCTTGGCGTCAACCCCTTGCTTCCAGCTCTAGATCCATTACCAGTCTGCGCAATCGCTCCAGCTCTCGGTCTTTATCATCATACTGCTCGTGTCCCGAGACACCCGACATCGTTCGGCGGGTCTAGTCCGATCCTTCTCCCAGGCCAAACTCTTCCTCTCCTCGCAGACGCTCCCTATCCTCGCACCCTTTCTGTCTTCTTCCCTACCACATGGATCCCCGAGAAGATCCTACCAAACCATTCTGGGCGCGCCCTCCCAAACGCCTCTCGGACATTTCCCTTATTTGAGTCTCTGTCGAACCATAGCTTCGCAGGAGAGCCCCACGGTGGGTGCCAATTGTGCGCGCCAGAAATGAGACTGTTGGGCTTAACCTCACTTGGGCTCACAACTTATTTATAAAGTGGGCTTTAAGATTTCCTACTTTGGGTCGTTCTTGGCACAGAAACTCAAAGTAATGTCTCTCCTCCCTTTCTAAATGACTGTTTTTTCTCCCTTTTCTCTGAACCCTTTCTTCTTCCCCAACTTCTCCTATTTATAGCTCTAAGTTAGTGGGGAGATCATGATTATTGCCATTGTTAGTGCAATTGAAGGTCCAATATTATCTGTTATAAGTGGATGTTTAGGTGAGAGTGGAATGCAGCGATTATGGCTTTGGAACTTGGTTCCAACTTAGGTGAATATGCTCGGTAGTGATGTTCCCCGAACTGCCGAGCATCCTATGGTACGTCCGGACAAGGTTTCATTGATTGTTCGGGAAATTTATGCAGAGCATAGTTTAGGGACCGAGGCTCAAAACTCGTATTTCTTAAAGGTAGTTTCAAGCAGAGCTTAGAGTGATGGGGCCGTGCCATTGGGCCTGAGCCCAGGGCCCATCTGGGTCTTGGGACCTCGGTGCCGTACACTTCATATTCCTTTTTTATCTGCCTTATTACTAGCTTAGAATCACTCTGGAGAAACAGGTTTTTAGCTCCTAGTGCTTTCCCGACTCTTAACCCCGACAGTATTCCTTCATACTCTACCTCGTTATTGGTGGCCGGGAATTTTAGTTGAACTCCATATTTAAGCGTTTCTCCAACTGGGGTGGTTATGACAACCCCTACTCCCCCCTGTTTTGGGCAGACGAACCATCGGTTTGTATTATCCACCATTCTGTCTCGTTAGTATGGTCGTCCTCGTTTGGAAGAGTGAACTCGGCGATGAAGTTTGCTAGAGCCTATGCCTTAATGGCTATTTTGGGGTGGTACTCGATGTCGAACTGGCTAAGTCCGATTGCCCATTGGACCATTCTCCCTGCTGCCTCAGGCTTACTCATGGATTTCTTGATTGGTTGGTCCGTCATTACCAGGATGGGGTTCGCTTGAAAGTACGGTCGCAACTTATGCGAAGCAACTATTAATGCAAATGCAATCTTTTCAATCCTTGGGTACTTGGCTTCTTCCCTTTGAACAGCTTGGCTGACATAATAAACTACGAACTGTTTCTTGTCTTCTTCTCGGATTAAGGCTGCACTCATGGTTGTGGCTGATACTGCCAGATACAAATATAGGTCTTCTCCTTCCTTGGACGGACTTAGGAGGGGCGGATTGCTCAGGTAGCGCTTGAGTTCTTGAAAAGTTGCCTCGCATTCATCAGTCCAGGCAAAAGCTTGCTTCAATGTCTTGAAGAAGGGCAAGCATTTGTCCATCACTTTAGCTTTGACTGTCTTTGGCGATGCCATATCGAGTATGGCTCTCACTTTCTCTTGGTTTACTTTTATCCCCCTTTGGGACACCATGAATTCCAAGAACTTCCCGGAGGCTACTCCAAAGGCATATTTACTGGGGTTTAACTTCATCTGTTACTGTCTGAGTGTGGCAAATGTTTCCGTGAGGTTGTCTAGATGAGCAAGCTCTTTTTTAATCTTGACGAGCATGTCATCCACATATACCTCCATATTTCTCCCAATCTGATTGCTGAACATTTTATTCACTAGCCTCTGGTAGGTTGCTCCTGCATTTTTCAGTCCAAAGGGTTACCTTATAGCAATAGAGCCCTTAACTTGTGATGAAAGCAGTTTTCTCCTGGTCCTCTTCAGCCATTTTTATCTAGTTGTATCTTGAGAAAGCATCCATGAACGTAAGTAATTTATACCCGGCTGTAGAGTCCACCAGCTGGTCTATCCTTGGCAGAGGGAAACTATCTTTCGGACAAGCTTTGTTTAGGTCCATGAAGTCCACGCACATTCTCCATTTCCCATTCGCTTTTTTCACTAGGACAACATTGGCAAGCCAATCAGGATAGTAAAAATCCCGAATAAAGCCTGCCGATAATAACTTGTTAACCTCATCCGTAATTGCTTAGTTTCATTCCGGAGTGAAGACTCGTCGTCTCTACTGGACAGGCTTCTTCTCCGGGTCCACATTCAGCTTATGTTGGATGACCTTTGAGGATATACCTGGCATGTCCTCGTGATTCCATGCAAAGACATCCAGGTTCTCCTTAAGGATCTGGATGAGTCTCGTCCTCATCTTGGGACTTAATGTTGTTCCTATTCTGGTCATCTTTGCTCTCTCTTCTTCGACCAATTCCACTGTTTCCAAGGCTTCCACTTTGTTTTCTTCCTTTTCCTCAATCATCCATGTATGGTTTTCTTTGGCAGCTAGCACAACCTGGTACCTAGCCAGTACTTGATCTCGTTTTACCTCACCCACACCATTATTTGTTGGAAATTTTACCTTCAAGCAATAGGTGGACGTGACTGCTTTCCAACGATTGAGCGTGGGTCTCCCGATGATCACATTATAAGATGAAGGACAATCTACTATCAAAAAGTCTAATTGACGAGTCAGCTGCCTTGGGTGAGTCCCTATTGTAACTGTCAATGTCACTATGCCCTTGGGATACACCCTGTCTCCACTGAAGCTGACGAGGGGAAAGTAGAATGGACGAAGCCTTCTTGGATCTAGCTTCAACTGCTGAAAAGCGGAGAGGTAGATGATGTCCATGGAGCTGCCATTGTTCACAAGGATTCTCCTAGTATTGAACCCTTCTATTGTGAGCATTATGACCAAAGGGTCGTCATGAGGCTGCTTCACTCCTCTAGCATCCTCTTCCGAGAAAAACATATCACGGTCTGTCCGTCTTTGCTTAAATGGGGGAATTCTGTAAACACTGTTCACTTGCCTTTGTTATGCTTTCTTGAGGGATCTGTACAACTCTCCTATGGATGGGCCACCTGTAATTGTCTTTATCTCCCCGATCACACTCAATGAGCGTTGGGGCGTGTGATCCTCGTCCCTGGGTGAGGGTTCACATTGGTTTTTGTCGTCACCTCTGAACCTACTGGAATTCCCTTTTTTCACATACTTCTACAGCTTTCCTTTCCATATAAGCTCCTCTATCTGTTCCTTTAGGTCCCTGCAATCCTCTGTGTAGTGGCTGTGATCCTTGTGAAACCGGTAGTACTTCTTTTTGTCACGCACGTTGGGCGACGAATGTAATGGCCTTGGCCATTTGAGGTAATGTTCATCCTTAATCTGTGCCAAAATTTTGGCAACAGGCATAACTAAAGGAGTGTATTTTACCGTTCGAGGAACTTTTTCGTCTTTCCTTTTACTCCCATCACTAGTCTGACGATCTGGGCGCTCCCTCTTTCGTCCTCTACGATCGTCCTCGTTCCTTCCCTTGTCTCCAAGTCTTTCCACGTTCTTAATGGCGGCTAAAGCATCTTCAGCATTCATGTACTTCTGTGCCTTCAGTAACATCTATGCCATCATCTTAGGAGGATTTTTCGCAAGTGAAACCACGAACTCTCTGGACTTCAATCCCGCTTTAAAGGTCGTCAACTGCACTTTGTCGTCAGCTTTGTCCACCTCCAGAGTCTCTCGAGTAAAGTGTTTTACGTATGATCTCAGGTTTTCTTTCTCCCTTTGTCTAATGGTGAGTAAGTGGTTTGTTGGCCTCTTCGGGCATTGTCCCCTGACAAAGTGGCACAAAAAGGCGTTACTTAATTACTCGAAGCTATTGATGGACGATGTTGGTAACTTTGTGAACCACTCCCTTGCAGCTCCTTTAAGAATGGTGGGGAAGGAACGACACAGTATTTCATCGGGAGGTTGTTGAAGGCCTAGTGTCATCTTGAAGGTGTTGAGGTGGTCTTAAGGATCCTTAAGTCCATCAAATGGCTCAAGCTGAGATAAGCGAAACTTTGACGGCACAGGGCATTCCAGGACTGCTGTGGTGAAGGGCGAATCTGTTGCCTAGATACCATTCTATCCAGGCTTCGGTCTGTCTTTTCTTTAATGGTGTTCCTCAGCTCATCCATCTCCTTTCTCATCTCCCAGGGAAGATCCGAGTTTTGTTCGTCCGGAGTAGTTGGCCCTCAACGGTCACTCCTTCAATGGCTATCTCCTTCATTGTCTTGATTGGCCCTAGACCGGTTCTCCCACTACTGAAGTTATAGCCTCATTTCCTAATTCTGTCTGGTGAGCTCTTCGACGGTAGCTGCAAGAGCCTGGACTTGCAGAGCTAATGCTGCAGAATCCTGGTTGGACTCCATCTGAATATAGAACTTAGTTGGAAACTACGCTTTCGAACTTAAGTACGAAGATTTCATCCCCATAGATAGCGCCAAACTGATGAAGTGCAGATTTGTCAATCGTTGCAAGTGCGTCCAGATGGAGCCATGTCTTCGTCTGTGTCACCATGAAAATGGTAAGATAGCTCCCCTAAGGTGGTCACCGGTGTGGTGCTTGCCACAACGTCTTCGATGCCAAAGTCAGTATAAGAAGGCTTTTAGGAAATAACAGAGTATCAGAATAACTAGTAATGCTTTTAGGTGTGTCTATGTATCTTGTATTGGTGCTGTGAGGGCTTTATATATGTTTTCATAGCTCCTAGCCGTTGTGGTTGTTAATGTGGCTTTAATGTCTCTCTTGGTAACGCTTCATGCTCAGTAATGTGGGCCTTAATTCCAATGGTCTGTACAGCTGGTCTTGTAACCGCTTGGGACATTAGTGGCTGCATTGAATAGCTTTGTTATTATTGTCAGTGATATGGACATGTGGTTAGCTCGTCTCAGAGGACGGCATTGTTGGTCTTGATGAGATTGTTCAGGGAGGTTGAGTTCATCAGTCCCATCAACATGAAAACAATAAATGGTAATGTTGTATATATTTATTTAATCTACCATGTAAATCTTAATATCTAGTATAATGTAAAACAATAAATGAATTTAATAAATTAATACATGAATGGGTGGTTTTGTAGGATTAAGAATTAGACTAATCACTAAAGGTTAAAGAAATTGACCAAGAAACAACATATTGGTCATTGGGAGGTCCAGAACATCCTTTTGAATTTTTTTTTTTTTTGAGAAGCTCCTTTTGAAATTAAGTAATTAACCAAGAAACAACAGGTTGGTCATTGGGAGCTCCAGAACACCCTTTTCATTCTTGCGGGGTGTGCGTGTGCAAGCTTTAAGTTAAAAAATAAAAATAAAAATAAAAATAAAAATCTGAAAAGTTCACAACCACAAATCCACTGGCACCCACGTGAATGATGATCTTTCAAATCTCACTTTTATTTCCTCTCTCGTCACTCGTCAGAAATCATGTTCTCAAATCCTATAACACGTTGGTCATTGGGAGCTCTAGAACACCCTTTTCATTCTTGTGGGGTGTGCGCGTGCAAGCTTTAAGTTAAAATAAAAAAAATAAAAAAAAATCCCAAAAGTTCACAACCACAAGTCCACTGGCACCCATGTGAAAGATGATCTTTCAACTATCACTTTTATTTCTGATGATGCCTAAGATCGTCAGTCAGAGTGCCCGTCCAGATGGTGTCGTCCTATGCCGACCCAATCCTGAGGAAACAATGATGAAAGGAAGAAATGTGCGTCATCGGTGTGGTGCCTGCCACAGAACCTCTGATGCCTAAGTTAGAATAGCTAGAATAATACTAGAATATAGAATCACTTGTAGATTGGGCTTTTTCTGTACCTTTGTAGGTGTGAGGTGCCTGTATAATACTTGCTTCTTTTTCTTAGCCGTTGGGGAGCGTGTTTAATGGAGGCTTGAATGTGGCTGGTTGTAACGCTTTCCTGGGATGTTAATGAGAGTTTCGTTGGTGTTCCAACGGTAAAGAGATTTATGGCAATCCAGTAACGTAAGCCTCTCAGGTATGGATTGGCAGGCCTTCCTTCTCGTCTAGCGAGTTGTGGTGATGACGGAGTGGAGGTTTCTACGTCCATTGGTCCCTTGTTTGGACGAGGATGTTGCCTAAGGGGATTATGGTCGTCTATCAACTGCCCCCCTATTTTGGGGTCGTTCAATTCGGAGACGGCCGTGGAATGTGGTGAGCTTCTTTCTCTTCCCCTTATTATCATTATATATATATATATATATATTTGTTATTATATATATATATATTTTTTATTATTATTATTATTATTATTTTTTTTAGCGCTTTGTGTTTCCCTCTCTGTAGTTATTACCTTATGGCGGCGTGGTGTGTGTTGTGGCCATGTGTCTTCTCAAGATTGGCTGGGGGGGTCCTTGGTTCTAGTGAAAACTTTTCAGTTTCCCACGTTTTTTTGAGGCGCTTCCTTTTAAAACCTCTGATGTTTTCTTTTTGCCCTTATTTTTGCAAAATTCCAGTTACCTTGTGTTTCTCCGAATTTTTAGCTTCCCTTGGATTTTACTGTTGCGACTTCTGCACTTATCTCCTCTCCTTTTCAGTTCCACTCTCTTTTTCAGGTACCCCACTTTACTCTCTTTTCTTTTGTTTTTAGCTTTCCTTTTCTGTGCTTTGTTCCTTTTTTGAAATTTTGCTTTCTCTATTTCTGTTTGATGGATCATTCTGATATTAGGTGCACTTCTCCCTTTGTTATCTTCTTCTTTGCTTGCTTAGATGTATTTATAGGTGGTTCTAGTGGTCATTACCCATCAGTTAGGAATTTTGCCTTAGGTAATAACGGTCTGAGTTTAGCGTTGGGTGAGTTGTACCCATTGTTGAGTGAATCCCTCAGTTGGTTTGAGTCGGTTCGAGAGGTATTGAGGAGGGAAAGGATGAATTCTGAGGGTAGATCTGGTGAATTAGGGGCGATACTCTCGTCCAGTGCTGGTTTGGGTGAGATTGAGATAGATATTGCCATCTCTAGGCCATCATCTTCCCGTCCGTCCGTCCCGGCCTCCCCCGACCTTTCCATGCCCTCCAAGAGGAGTGTTCTCTGAAAGAGGATACTTTCTTCAGATTTAGGGATAGATTTCAGTTCCCCGAGGGAACCAATGCCCGTCTCCCTAAGAAAGGTGAAAAGGCCTGTGCTTTTGCCCACGGGGAAGTTTGCTTTTATGAGGTCGCTTTCCTGTGTGGCCTTAGGTTCCCCGTCCATCCATTCATAATGGAACTCCTTCATTACTTGAACATAGCCCCAGGACAACTTATGCCAAATTCATGGAGGATCATCATAAGTTGTATGGTGATCTGGACGATCATTGCTGACGGGGACATGGTCACACTGAACGAGCTCGTCCATCTTTACCATCTTAAAGAGTCCAAGGAGTTTGGTTATTATGAGCTTGTGCCTTGGGATAGAAGGTCTAGGCTCATCGCCGATCTGCCTTCGTCCTTTCGTTATTCGAAGTCAAGGTACTTCTTCGTGTCAGGTGACGGTTAGGAGACCTTCTCTGATGACTTCTGGGGGGATGTCCTTAGGCTGCTGCGTCGGTGGGAGACCCCCGTACTTGGTGCGTTTGCTTTGCATTGTTCTCTCTTTTTTTGTTTGTCATTTGGCTTAGATCATCCATTTTGACCCCCTCTCTCTTCTTTTTTTTTTTTTAGCCAAAGATCGTCCAGAGTTAGAAAACAAGTTTGTTGACCATGTTCGTGCAACCATTGAGTACGCGAGCATGATTGACGATTTGGTGGATCCAAGGACCCTAGCTCGTCATTGTTTGGGGCCAAAACCTTCCCACTACGTCCTTAGTGCAATCCGCCGAGAAGAAAAAAGTAAGTTTCTTTATGACAATAGCTAGATCGTCCATTTCATACTTCTCTTTTTATCCTTCTTTTCTTCGGTTAACTCCATTCTTCTCCTTTGCAGAAATGACGACTAAGTTTAATCAAGAGTTTTATGCCCGTATTAAGGCAAAGAAGAATGAACCCCTCTCTAGCATTGGCCAACGCAGGTTGAGGCTGACCAATAAAGAGAAAGAGAAAGAAAAAGAGACTACTGAGAAGGGTTCGTCCACTCCGGCCATGGACGAGAGCGGGGTAGCTTCCCCAGCCTTTTCTATTGAGGAAGTCAACCCTCATCACAAGAAGCGCAAGACGAAGGGCAAGGAGAAGATAGGTGCTAGTGTTTGGGCTGACTTCGAGACGGCCCAGGCTCGGGAGAACGAGATTTTTACTCTAGATGAATTGAAGGAGATCTCCGGAGTTCCTTCTCATGAGATGGTGAACCGCCATGTTCACAAACTCGTCCAGGTAAGTTTCCTTCATCTTTTGTTCTTCCTTATTAGCGTTAGGAATATCCATCGTTAACACTGTGTTTTTGAATACTAGGTGTTGGGGGAGGCAATGCATATATCTTCCCAGTACCTGGCAAGTAAGGAGAAGGCCGTTATGGTTACTTCGAAAGTAGAGGCATTGGAAGCTGAGGCCTCAGGTTTGAGGAAAGACTTGATTGTGGCAATGGACGAAAGTAACTGGTCCAAGGAAAAAATAAAGGTCTTGACTGAAGAACTGGATGCTGTGAAGCTGCAGGTGAAGCAGAAAGACGAGCTTTTGGCCCCAGCTGGGCAGAAAATGAAGAATGCCGTGGCCAAGGCCGTTTGTGCTTTCCAGACAACCGACGAATATAATGCCATATTATTTGGTTGGTACTTCAAAGGGTTCGAGTTGCTCAGGAGGTACATGGTGAAGCATGGTCCAGGGGTAGACTTGGAAGATTTGGACTTCAAAGCTGTTGATAAGGAAATTGAAGCAGATGAGGCTGCCTAGGCATCCTAGGTTACCCTTGCTGCTGGTGTTGATCCTCAAGATCCTGTTGATGATGCTATTGCCTCTTAGTTTTTTTTTTTTTTTTTTTTTTTTTTTTTGAATGCCCTGACAATTTTGGGCCTTTTGGATGAACAATCTTTTTGAGCCTTGTATTTTTTAAATAACTTAGAATTTCTTATGTATACATATGCATATTTACCTTGTGTTCCCATTTGCTTGTGAATGCTCTTACTTCTTGTATCTGTTGTGAACCTAGAGGAATATCTATTAGAATATCTGTTTACCAACCTGGTTAGGTTAGTCTTATATTTTTGCTGTCCATTGGGGACTTGGAAAATACTTATGAAGAGTGTATGTTCGTCCACTATCCTTTTTAGCGTTCGTTGTGGACTTGTTAGGCTAAATAACAGATTTTGTTTGTAGGGTTTTCATTGCTTCCCATTAGACGATATGCATCTGTTTAGGGAATCTCCACATCTTTATTTTGGACGTCGTGTATCCATTCAAGGAATTTCATTGTTTTTAGTTTGAACGATGTACATCCATTCAAGGAATTTTATCATCTTTGATTTGGACGATGCACATCCATTTAAGGAATCTTATCATCTTTCGTTTGGACAATGTACATCCACTTAAGGACTCTTATCGTCTTTGATTTGGACGATGTACATCCATTTAAGTAATCTTATCGTCTTTGATTTGGATGATAATTCAGTATATAAGATAATCACAACACAATAACTATTGAATGATATGTTTATTCACTTTGCAAAACAGAAGAAAGTTTAAGGCATTGCTGACTGCTTACAATTAGGCTATGATTCCTATTCGTAATACCTCTTTAGGTGCTCGACATTCCATGGATGAGGTAGCTTGTTTCCATCTAGATCCTTCAGATGGTAACTTCCTTGGCCAGAATAATGGACGACCTTGTTGGGTCCTTCCCACGTTGGTCCTAGCTTGCCTTGTGCTGGGTCTTTTGTTGCCGGAGTCACTTTTCGAAGGACGAGGTCTTCAATGTTGAATCTTTTTAGTTTTATCCTTTGATTGTAGTACTCGGCCATCTTCTGCTGGTACTTAGTCATTCTTTGGGAGGCTCGGTCTCTAACTTCTTCCAAACAGTCCAGACTCAGCTTTAATTGATCGTCGTTGCTTTGTTCGTCAAAGAACTCCCTCCTGAGGCTAGTAATTCCTACTTCGACTGGGATGACTGCTTCTGTTCCGTAGGTTAGGTTGAAGGGCGTCTCTCCTGTGGGTGTTCGTGCTGTAGTCGTATAGGCCCACAGAACGCTTGGTAGCTCCTCGGCCCATGCTCCCTTTGCCCCCATTAGTCGAGCCTTGATGATTTTTAGCAAGGTTCGATTCATTACTTTTGTCTGTCCATTGACCTGAGGATGTCCTGGTGATGAATACTTGTTCTTGATGCCCAGGTTCGAGCAAAATAACTTGAATCCGTGACTGTCAAACTGGCAGTCATTGTCTGAGATAATCGTCCTGGGTATCCCGAACTTGCAAACAATATTTTTCCATACAAAATTTTGTACCTTTGCTTCTGTGATCATTGCTAGTGCTTCCGCCTCAACCCATTTCGTAAAGTAGTTGATTGCAATGAGTAAAAACCTCATCTGTCTCTTTCCCTGTGGTAGTGGGCCCATAATGTCAATCCCTTACTGTGCAAATGGCCAGGGTGGGGAAATGGTCATCATCTGTTCCCCTGGGACTCGTTGGACATTCCTATATCTTTGGCAACTGTCACATCTTTTAACGAAATTCACTGCATCTTGTTGCATTGTGGGTCAAAAATAACCTGCCCTCATGATCTTCTGGATGAGGGACTTGGCCCCCATGTGGTCGCCGCAAACTCCCCCGTGCACCTCTTCTAGAACATACTTGGCTTCTTCTTCTTCTACGCACCTCAAGTAAGGCTACGAGAAACCTCTTTTGTAAAGCTCGTCATTGAGCACCATGAATCGAGTAGCTTGTTTCCTGATCTACTTGGCTTCCTCAGGGTCCGGTGGTAATCATCCATCTTTAAGGTAAGACAGAATTGGACTCATCCATTCGGAGTGAGTGTGTACAGGGAAGGTTTAAAATTCTTTGATGCTAGGAGAGTTTTGTTCTTCCAACCTCCAACTGTTTACCTTTGTTTGACCATCTGCTGATGCAATCTGTGCCACTTTGTTAGCTTCAACATTTTGATCCCATGGGATCTGAACAAACTTTGCACGATCAAAGTTGCTCACCAGCTAGTTCGTCAACTTGAGGTATTTCTGCATTCTTGTCTCCTTAGCTTCGAAATCTCCCCTGACCTGCCCTATGACGAGTTGTGAATCGCTCTTTAGCAGAATATTTTTAGCTCTAAGTGCTCGAGCTGTTTTTAGCCCCATTAGTATAGCTTCGTACTCTGCTTCGTTATTGGTCACAGGGAATTTGAGCTGGACCTCGTACTTCAAAACATCTTCTTCAGGAGAAGTGGTGATGACACCGACTCCCCACTCTTTTGGGTGGACGATCCATCTATATGGATAGTCCAAAGTTCTTCCTGGTTTTCTTCATGCTTGGGGGTAGTGAATTCCGCTATGAAGTCTGCCAATGCCTGAGCTTTTATGGCCGTCCGGGGTCGATATTCTATATCAAACTGACTAAGCTCAATAGCCCATTGTACCATCCGTCCAGCAGCCTCAAGTTTATTCATTGCTTTCTTGATGGGCTGGTCTATTATCACTATGATCGTGTTAGCCTGGAAGTATGGACGAAGTTTTCTCGAGGCCACTATTAGGGCAAAGGTAATCTTCTCAATCCGTGGGTATCGGGCTTTAGCTCCTTGAAATGCCTGGCTGATATAGTACACCGGAAGTTGTATCTTGTTCTCTTCCCTGATCAAGGCTGCGCTGGCTGCAGTTATAGATACTGCCAAGTAGAGAAATAAATCCTCTCCTTCCTTGGACAGACTCAGGAGTGGGGGGTGCTTGCTCACTCCCAAGTACAGGAGATTGTAGCAATATAATTCTCGGAGTACTGAGGTTGAACCACAAGGGGCGAGGTAAATTCAAAGAAAATGTAATTAAAAAAACAAATTGGGTGAAGAAGAAAAGTACTTTTGCTTTGTGATCTAAGAAATTATATATTTTATAATTGATTGTTCTTATACAATTAAAAACTTATGATTTGGTTGAACTGAGACAATTCAAAAACACATGATAACCTCGATTAATAATATGGTTAGAATAGTTTTCAGAAAAAACCCATTCACTTTAAAACCTGATTTCTATTTGAAACTATTAGAAATTCATCTAAACAATAAGAAAAACATGATTGAACTTATTGAAAGCATGGAAGAACTAATACATCAAAAGAAATCTAAGTGAACAATCACATATGTCGTTGATAAAATCCTAGAAAGAATCACATTGAATATTCATATCATATAGAAGAAACATAACCCCTAGCCCTAGCAAAGAGCTTAGGTTGCCATTAGAGAAAGAAAAATACAAGGTTTTCTCTGCCAAAATTCGTTCTACCAGCCTCCCTTCAAAACCCTACTGTCTAAGTGTCCAAAGAAAAATAAAACTTATACTATTTTAATTTCCGTCCAAGTTTACAGAAGTAAGTTGTGAGTTAATTTCGGCCTTCACAAATTGAGAATTTCGAAAAATTCAAAACTAGAAAGTTGTAGATATTTAGGTCACGATTCCAACCCATCTAACCTTGTATCAATTGGATTTTTGAGGAGAGAGAAACACCCAAAATACTGATCAGTGCTCAAATCAGATTTTTCCTTTTCATATCCTGCCTATTTGATTTCTTTCCTTATTTGAAGCTTCCAATCATGGTAGACGATCCAGGAACTCCAGCTACACCTCCTTCGACATTTAAGCATGGTCTTTTAGCTCCACTTTAATTCTAGTTTGGCCTCCATTCTCTCATAAATTCCTGTAAACTCATCTTTCTCACATGATTTCTTGAAAGTAGAAAATTACACACAATGAATGACATCTTATTCAAGAAATTATGTAAAGATAAATAATAAGGACTAATGCAAATCATGGCTTAATTATACAAATTAAGCATAGTAATAAGGAGATAACGCCCACATAAATATATAAAAAGTATACATTTTAAGGCGTTATCAGGAGGTTGCTCAAGTATCTTTTTAACTCCTGGAATGTTGTCTCACACTCCTCCGTCCAGGCAAATGCTCGCTTTAAGGCCTTGAAGAAAGGGAGACATTTGTCTGTTGCCTTTGAGACGAACCTGTTGAGAGCTGCCACTCTTCCTGCGAGAGATTGCACTTCTTTGACTGTCTTTGGAGAGGACATTTCCAGGATAGCCCTGATTTTCTCAGAATTTGCTTCTATTCCCCTTTGCGATACCATGAACCCGAGGAACTTTCAGGAGGAGACTCCAAAAGCACATTTGGATGGGTTTAACTTCATGCTGTATTGTCTAAGCATGTTGAACGTCTCCCTGAGATCGTCCAAGTGGTCCTCTTCTTCCTTGCTCTTGACGAGCATATCATCGACATATATTTCCACGTTCCTCTCAATCTGTTTGCTGAACATCTGGTTTACCAATCTTTGGTATGTGGCCCTTACATTCTTCAGCCTAAAGGGCATAACCCTGTAGCAATAGAGACCCTGGCTGGTGATGAAGACTGTCTTTTCCTGATCTTCCTCAGCCATTTGTATCTGGTTGTACCCAGAAAATGCGTCCATGAAAGTAAGGAGTTTGTGTTCGGCTGTTAAATCCACCAGTAGGTCAATTCTTGGTAGAGGAAAGTTGTCCTTTTTGCTAGCCACTCTGGATAATAGACTTCCCTAACAAAATTAGTAGTGAGTAACTTGTTCACTTCGTTCATGACTACTTTGTTCCATTCTGGGGCAAAAACTATTCTTCTTTGCTGGACGGGTTTCTTCTCAGGGTCTACATTCAAGCGGTGTTGAATAATGTTTGTTGGGATACTTGGCATGTCCTCGTGGCTCCATGCAAACATGTCCAGGTTATCTTTCAGGAAGCTGATAGTCTCTTCCTTTGTCTGTGGGTTCAGACTCGTCCCAACTTGGGTCATCTTTGTAGGATCTCCTTCGGCCAACTCTATCATTTCCAGCTTTTCAACAATTTCTGGCATCTTGTCATCAATTATCCATGTGTGGTTTTCCTTTGAGGGTGGGACTGCCTAGTAACATTCCCTTGTTAGCACCTAATCTCCTTTTATCTCTCTAACCCCCTGTTCTGTTGGAAACTTCACCTTCAAGCAGTACATGGAAGTGGCAGCTTTCTAGCGATTAAGAGTAGGTCGTCCTATAATGACATTGTAGGACGAAGGTGAGTCTACTATCAAAAAGTTAAGCTTGTTAGTTACCAGGAGGGGATATGAGCCAGCCGTGATCGTCAACGTTACTATTCCCCTGGGGTACACCTTGTCTCCATTGAAATTGATGAGGGGAGATTCGAAAGGACGAAGTCTCTTCGAGTCTACTTTTAACTGCTGGAAGGCAGAAAGGTAGATAATGTCCATCGAGCTCCCGTTGTCTACTAGAACCCTTATGGTGTTAAATCCCTCAATCATGATTGTAATGACCAACGGATCATCATGAGGCTGTTTTATTCCTCTGGCATCGTCTTCTGAGAAATACCTGTCTTGGTTCGTTCGTCTCTGCTTCAGAGGAGGCAAGCTATGAACACTGTTCACCTGCCTTAGATATAATTTCTTGAGGGACTTGAATGACCCTCCCGTAGATGGTCCTCCCGCTATGGTTTTTATTTCCCTTATTGTACTCTGTGGACGAGGCGGTAGGTCATCCTCGTCTCTCTTGGAACCTTCATGTTGATCCTTTTTACTATCCCTGTACCTGTTGGAATCTCCCCTTTTTCACGTACTTCTGTAGTTTCCCCTTCTGTATGAGTTCTTCTATTTGCTCTTTCAGGTCTCGATAGTCCTTTGTGTAATGCTCGTGATCTTTGTGAAAACGGCATTATTTCCTCTTATCGCGCATACTAGGTGACGATTGTAATGGCTTGGGCCATTTAAGGTGTTGTTCATCCTTAATCTCTATCAAACTCTGGTCAATGGGCACCACTAAAGGCGTGAACTTCATTGGACGAGGGTTTTTTTCATCTCTTCATCTACCCCCTTTGGCATTCTGTCGGTCCGCCCGATCCCTTTTTCTCCCTCTTCGATTGTCTTCTTTCTCTTTCTTCTTTTCCTTAGGTTTGTCTATTCCTCTATGGCTGCTAGGGCATCCTTAGCGTTCATGTACTTCTGTGCCTTCAAAAGCATCTCTGCTATTGTCTTTGGGGGATTTTTAGCCAAGGAAACCACGAATTCCCTGGGCTTTAATCTAGCCTTGAAGGTCATTAGTTGTACCTTATCGTCTGCCTCATCCACTTCCAAAGTTCCTCGGGTAAAATGCGTTACATAGGACCTTAAGGTTTCCTTTTCTCCTTGCTTGATGGTGAGCAAATGGTCAGCCGGCCTTTTTGGATGTTGCCTGCCGACAAAATGACGAACAAAGGAACTGCTTAGTTGCTCGAAGTTGTGGATGGAGGACGTTGGTAATTTGGTGAACCATTCTCTGGCTGCCCCTTTGAGGGTAGTGGGGAAAGAACGGCACAGTATCTCGTTAGGGGGTTGCTGGAGACCTAGAGTCGTCTTGAAGGTATTGAGGTGATCCAATGGATCCTTTAATCCGTTAAAGGGCTTAAGTTGGGGTAGACGGAACTTAGAGGGCACCGGGCATTCCTAGACTGCTAAGGTGAAGGGTGAGTCTATCTTTTTGACCATCCTATCCAGATTCTGAGCTGTTCTTCCCTTAATAGCATTTCTCAGTTCTTCCATCTCCTTTCTCATCTCCCTAAGAAGATCTGAGTTTGCCTCTTTTGGGGTGCTAGATCGCCTCCTATGATTGTCCCCATCGTCATCCCTATTGGTCTTCGATCGGTTATCTTCCTGTTGCAATCGCTGCCTCATTTCTTGGTTTTTCCTAGTAAGCTCTTCCACAGTGGTTGTGAGTGATTGAATTTGTAGAGCCAATGCAGTAGGATCTTGATTAACATTGGACTCCATTTGGAATTGTAAGTTGAATGAAACAGTGCTCTTGTACTAGGTGCTAAAGAGAGTTTTCAACTTTTCCCATTGACAGCGCCAAACTGATGATGCCTGAGATCATCAATCAGAGTTCCCGTCTAGATTGTGTCATCTTATGCCGACTTGATCTTGAGGAAACAATGATGAAAGGAAGAAATGTGTGTCACCAGTGTGGTGCCTGCCATAGAGCCTCCGACGCCTAAGTTAGAATAGCTAGAATAATACTAGAATATAGAATCACTTGTAGATTAGGGGTTTTCCATACCTTTGTAGGTGTGAGATAAGAGGTGCTTGTATATATACTTGCTTCTTTTTCCTAGCCATTGGGGAGCGTGTTTAATGGAGGCTTGAGTGTGGCTGGTTGTAACACTTTCCTAGGATATTAATGAGAGTGTCGTTGGTGTTCCAACAGTAAAGAGATTTATGGCAATCCAGTAACGTACGCCTCTCAAGTATGGACTGGCAGGCCTTCCTTCTCGTCCAGCAAGTTGTGGTGATGACGGAGTGGAGGTTTCTATGTCCATTGGTCCCTTGTTTGGATGAGGATGTTGCCTGAGGGGATTATGGTCGTCTATCAATTTCCTCTCTTGTCACTCGTCAGAAATAATCTTCTAAAATCCTACTTCTCACTTGAAAGTCAGCAAGGGATCTCCTCTGCAGCAAAAAGATAGTGCTCTTCTGCATTTTTAATCTTTGTTCTTTTCATCTTATTCCTCTAATCCTTCTCTTTTCTTTTTTTAAGAGCTTTGGGCTAAACCTTGAGACCTAGCCACGGTTCCCAAATCTGGGTGGTGGGTTTCAAAACCATTATTATGGTTTGATCAATAGAAAATGCAAACAAAGAGAGACAAAGAGAGATAAAATTTGAGTTGGAATTTGAGTTTAAGGCTACGTTTGGTTCAACGGAAAGTCAATTCCAAGCGTAAAATGATTTCAGGGGAAATTGTTTTCCTGTAAGGAAAATGTATTCAGGCTGTTTGGTTGCACCATGGAAAATAGGGCAAAAAGTGAATTCCACTGTTTGGCTGCCTCGGAATTCGTTTTACGGAAAGTCAATTCCCATATTTGGTTTGTTCAAACATTTTACGGAAAATATGAAATGCCTTACAAAAGAAACACCTGCATTGCCTAGATGAACCTGTAACAATACAAACAAATTCATCCATTTCAACATCAATAATGAGCATCCAAATATACCCATAATATTTATATCAAAACACACATAATTCACTTTCACCATTGGCATTACACCTCCATGGTGTACAAAAATAATACCTACACGTGGTATCTGAATAGTACACATGTGCCCTACATGCTTACAGTGAACATACATAACTTGGGCAATTGTATCGTCCTAATAATACAAAAGACTACATATCCTACAGTCAAGGTACGTAACTATTATCCCTTGGAGCATAACAGTTCACAAAATATACATACCATTAGCATATGTCCAAGGTTAGAAATACATACATAGCCTGCTTACCGATAATACAATTGTGTCACATATATAATACAATGATAGGTGAATACTAGTACTACAACAGATGACAATCCCTAAAGCTACCATCATAGTCAACACCAAACAAACAAGTCAGAGTCGAGTGAACAAATAACCATCCATCCAAAGCTTCCTTAGCTTAGCATTCTTGGCTAGAAATCCCCTAGTTGCCTTCTCATTTTCACAGAGATGGTCAAAGGCAGTTGTGAGCATATTTTCACTATACTTGTCCGCCACCACAGCCACCACCTCAGAGTAAAAACTGTCGTAATCAACAGGCCCCTGGTTGATTTCTTTCAGGGCCACAGCAGCTTCCTTCAGCTAATCAGACAGGTCAGTCAGAACACTATCATCAGAGGGAGGTGCACGGCCTTTTATGTGAGACTTCAAAATTGTGGACCTAGTGTTAGATGATTCTACCACATTCTTCCCTTTCTCCACTACACCCTCCTCCCTATTGTTAGCCACCATCTCAGTGCTCTCCCCATTGTCTTGCTTTGTGTCAATATCAACATATGACTTAGCGAAACTACCCATGGCCATGTCCTTCCCCACTACAATGGCCAATTCATCGTACATCTCTATCTTTTTGTTCAAATACTCCGCATGCTTACGATGTGCCTGTAAGGGAGAAAGAAACGTATAATAACAATGCAATAATCACTTCACTCATTATTTTCAATATTCAATTCAATATAGATGCCATTAGATGATTTATGTCAATGATAAACAAAAAAAGTTGTTAGGAAACAGGAGACATAACCCATGATTTATGGGAAACGTACAACAGAAAATACAATGCACAAATGCTAAGACCAGATTTTACAATAGATCTGCACATGAAAGTTACATTTGAAAATTTGTAAAAGCAATGGAATCATAAAAAGAATGACACTATAAATTTCATATAAAGAGGGTACTTGAGCAGCCTTGTCTTGTTCTCAATTCATAGATAATAAAAGCCAAAAAAATATATTATCATTTACATTAAGAAAATATAGTTGGAAGCCATACCACGACTTCTTCCTGATAGGTCTTCGCATTGCATGTGATCATTTTCAAGTTATCATCCCAGCCAAACCCACTCTTCTTCCGAAGAGTTTGAATAGTGCTCCACATGGTCCTCACAGTACGTAGCCGATTCTCCACATATGAGGGGTGGTACTCTACCCCAAATTGAGCAGATATCTGCTTGGCTACAGTAGCAAAGGAGCCGGCCTTGAAAGTGTTTGAGGGCTTGTTGCCCTTCACGGCCTCTTCGACAAGTAGAGTAAGCATGGTCGTGTGCATTAGGGGCAGCCACCTGAAGTGCTTAGTGCCCACCTTCTCTTTCCTTTTCGACATTACTACATATGAAAATTGTATAGTGAGAGTAGCATTTAACAATGAGAGTAGCATTTAGTAATTACGCTCGGAATATGAACAACAAATTAAACACACATACAACCATGCTTATAGATATGCACAACAGAATGAAACAACTACTGGAAATAACAATGTAATGCTGAAAATACTTTTTCCTTACACCACCAGAAGTCTATTGTAAATACATTGTCCTTACATAAAAGAGAAATATAGCACATATTACAATCATAGAAATCTAAATAAAGTACTACTCTCCACTTCTGGTATAATCAGACCACATAGCTTAGCATATCTCATCTCTTTTAGCATTCCACACTCTACTGTCTTCAATGGAGTCCTGATGTAACTGTGTTTCTTGTTGGGAGCCACTAGACTCTACTTGGTTCATTGTAACTTCCATAATATAGTCAGTAGGATCAACCCTCATAATGTGTTTATGAATCACACAACATGCTAACACTACTTTCACTTGGGTTTCAAAAGACCAAAATGGTTCTGCATCCAACACTCGAAAATGTTTCTTCAACACTCCAAACCCTTGCTCAATGGTAGTTCTCAATGAAGAGTGTCGGAGGTTGAACAATTCTTATTCATTCTCAGGAGGACGATCACTAAACTCTTTCAAGTGATATCGCACACTCCGATAAGGTGAAAAAATTCCATTTTTATTACCATACCCAGCATCACTAAGATAATATTTACCTACATATATTCAAAAATAAAACCAAATCACTACTATGCTTAGGAAAACGCACAAAATTTATTAAACTAATAAACCCAAAAGGTGAAGTAATCCTATAATACCTTTGGGAATTGAAAATCTCCCTAGCCTGGCAAATGCATCATTTAACACACGTGAATCATGTGGACTGCCTTCCCATCTAGCCAATACATAAGTGAACTTCAAGTTAAAACTAATGGTAGCTAACACATTTTGCATGGTTCCATCTTTGTGACCACGAAATCTTCCTTGTATTTCAGGTGGCATAGATGCACGAACATATGTACCATCTATTGCTTCAACACAATCCTAATTTTCGATAGACATAATGGTTTAAAATTACACAAATCTTCACAATTTACAAAAATACACAAGTCGCAATATTTACCTTAAAATATGGATAGAACCTTCTACTATCCCTTATATCTGGGGGTGTATCTTTGTTGGGCAGTCTTATTAGAACTCTATATAATTTTAGGACCCCCCCTAAGAACGACCTTGAAGTATCTATGAACAGTCTCAGTCGATCAATGGAACCGACTACCAATTACACGGAACCTCACATTATGACCAATAATGTGTAAGAAAATTAGCACTTGCTCCGGAACGGATATGTGAATAGTTGGGTGTACGTGCTCCTCCTTAGTAAGGATGTAACATAACTGGTGGAAAGCTATAGGCTTCATCCTAATTTGACTCACACAAAGTCTCTCACTTCCATGCAGAATACTATTTATGTAATGCTCTCTTTCAACTGCATGATTAACATAAGGCGCCCTAGGCAGTCGTCTACGCCGCAATTTCCTTACCAATGCAACCCCCACAAGGAGGACAGATGCAACTGAGGCAAGAATTGCGGCTTTGGTTTTTTTCTTCATCTAAAAAATCACAAACATTGTGGTCTAAGAGGTACGTAAACAAGCATGCTATTGATTACACAGTATATAAAAACCGCCACAAATAGAAAACAGCAAAGCACACCCTGTCAACCAACACAACACCCATAATCTCTAACACAATCAGTATATATTACCATGCTCAAAGTCTGTTAAACCATCCAAATTCACATAAATGTCATAACAAGCCCAGTTCAAGATCAAGGGAAAAGACACAACCACTGTGGCAGTGTGTCCACAGTATTCACAAGGTGCCATATACATTCACCAAAACATCCAAATCACATTGATAATGAGTACCAAAATTTATGCACATATATTTCTGTATAATTGTAACACCAAAAAAAGTTAATTTCTTAAATCAATAATTAAATAAAAAAATGGATAATTATAAAAAGTAAATAAATAAATAAATATGTATTTAAATAAATAATTTTATATATAAATAAATATATATATATATATATATTTATATATATATATATATATATTGGATCTGAGATAGTGAGAGTAGCATTTGGGTTGTTTATGGGTTTGAGGGTGGATTTTGGCTAGATGGGTTTGAGGGGATGTGGATCGGCTTTTGTAGAGGGTGGGTTGGAGGTGTGTGGATCGGAGGTGAGGTGAGGTCGTCGAACTAAAATAGAGGGTGGATCGGAGGAGAGGTGAGGTGAGGTTGTCGGACTGAAATAGAGGGTGGATCGGACGTGAGGTGAGGTTGTTGGATTGAAATGAACTCAAATAGTGGAGGAAACTCACCATGGGTTGATTGGCGGCGCTCGTTGGACTGTGGGTGGAGCTCGAATTGGCATGAGGGAGAGAGTGGACCTACGTTTGCCGTGAGAGAGAGGGTGGAGCTTGGTCACAACTGAGCTTGGAGAGTACCGGTGATGCTTGTGAGGAGTGCGTGTGAGAAGCTTCGAGAGAGTGTGTAAGAAGTGTAAATCATTTGAAGGTCAAATAAAACCTGAAATGGTTTTACGCCTAAGGAGGGTTATTTTACAATCAACGCAGAAATTGATTTCCATTTGACCCAATTTTCTGTGCTTATCAAACACATAGGCTGGTGTAAAATGATTTTCTAAAATCCTTTTACACCAAAACAAATGCAACCTAAGTTGGAGTTGTTAGAGAAATAGAGTTTTACTTTTTGTTAAGATTTGATTAAACAAAAATAATTTTGTTAAAAAAAAAAATAATAATGAGTTTGAGTTTGAGTTGGAATTATTAGAGAGATAGAGTTTCATTTTTTCTTAAGTTTGGATTAAATAAAAATAATTTAATTTAAAAATATGATAATAATGTGGTAAGTTTTAGAGAGGTCAATAAAGATTCAAACGTTTCCAAAAAAAAAAAAAAAAAAAAATTATATATATATATATATATATTAATATTAGCAATGTAAAGTTATATCATAAACGTCCATGGTTTGTGGGAGATCAGTATCTCCATGTCCAAGCATGGGAAGCTGATTTTCACCCCGGAACAGTCAAGGTCACATCCACTGCAGTTTGGATTAGACTAGAGCACTTACCTATTGAATACAATCATCATGAATTTTTAAAACACGTTGGAAATAAAATAGGCAAACTTTTAAAAATAAATGCGATAACTAAGTCTGCCACGAGGGGAAGGTTTTCTCGGATATGTGTCCAAATCAACCTTTATAAATCTCTTCCCAAGCGTTTTAAGATAGGGACATTTTGGCAAGATATTGTATTCGAGAATGTCCCTCTATTATGCTACAAGTGTGGTCGGATAGGGCATAAGGAATCTATTTGTTCGGAACCAAATATCACTTTGAATCAAACTCCAAACACAGGATCTGCATCACACTGAGTTGTTACTTCGAATTCTGAAACAAACAAACCTCAGGCGCCATGGGAGATGGTACAAACACGCAGCACACGTGTTTGCGGAATAGGACAACGTGAATATCCTTTGAAATCCAAAAACCCGTCTGAAAGCTATCCACCGAACCCCAAAGTCAACTTCAAACAAACCTCTAATACTTTCCAAGCTCTTCAAATTGATGGAAATGACATGATGGCACCCACGGATTCAGCTGAAACAGGTACACGTCAAGCCATAATACTTAGACCAAAAGAGGTGGAAGATAATGGTAAAAGTTCAAATTTACTGCTGCCACCTCACATACACACGGACAGCATGCATGAAATCACCGAGGAAGAGAGTCCACAACACTCACATGCAAGGCTACGTACTCCTCAATCATTTACCCCTCAACCCGTAAATAACTTAACCCCTGTTTTACTCTCCACAAAACAGAGCATACCGAATCATGGCCCCCTCATCAGACCAAAACTCCACGACACCAACACCAACACCAACAGACCCGGAGCTCCAGCTATCACTCTCACCAATGGGGAGTCCTCTTCACCCAAACACGAATCCCATGCCCATGCAACTCTCTCCCCCTCACGACCACTCACTCCCCCTGGATTACCTCAACCGCCTAATGAGCTGCCTTTCCATAGAAACCTCGAACAACGAGGAAGTGACATATGTTTGTATTCCAATCCATCCATGGACGTGGGTTGCCTGGAATCAGATGACCCAAACTCCCAGCTTGCCTCTTCGGGTAGACTCAACCATTCAACACTGCCAAAGGAGGAACGTCAAGTGCCATGCACGAGCCCGAAGAGTGGGACAACATCCATGAAAGCCAGTACAAGCTCCACTGCCACCCATACAGAAGAATATGCAAGAAGGCTCCAACAATGCAATGTCTCCAGAAACACTGCCAAAAGCCATTTTTAGCTTCTTAGACTTAAGCGAAATCAACCTCGCTCTGAGGGAGGAGGAGGTAAAACTTTACATTATCATGTTCTCCAACCAAAGTCCTCCATTTATCGTGTCCGTCACGTACTGGCCAAGGCTCGGCGAACTCGAACCAATGTACAGGATCAAGACAATGACAGCGACTCATCAATGCATCACTCCCACAACCAGGACTCCAAGGACTTTCGGGAGAGTCACCAATGATTATCTAAATCCAAACACATCATCCATGAAGATAGTTGCCCAAGCAGTCATAGACACTCTCCCGTATTCCCATTCCCAAAAGGTTGACCCAATAGGCTACTCGGTAGGAATGACAACAGGTAGGATTCAGGCCGGGTTTTTCCATACCAGACCGGACCTGCGGGTCTGCCCCAAAAACCCGGACCCGGCCCATTTATTAAACGAATTTTTTTCTTAACCCCAAACCTGCCCCGTTGGGCCTCCGTGGGCCCCATCCCCTCATGCCTAGCCAAGCCCAAAATCAAAAACACAAACTTCAATTTATGATTTTCCGGCCCAAAATCACAAACACAAACACAAATCCAAACACGATCACAAACATAAATACAGAAATCCTAAACACAAATGTCAGATCTATGATTTTCCCTTTCAAAATCACAAACCAAATACAAATGTTAGATCTATGATTTTCCCTTTCAAAATCACAAACACAAACTCACATTGAGACAAATTGAACCCAGAAAAAAAAAAAAAAAAAAAAAAAAAAAAAAAAAAAAAATGGAGATCGAGGTGGAGCGAGGTCGTGAGGCCATGGGCGAGGAAGATGAGAGGGGCAGAGGGCTGTGCAACAGTGTGAGATCGGCGATGGTGAAGACGAAACGGAGTTGAGAGAGTAGAGAGTTGTAGGCTTATGACCATGTGGCAATAGTGTGAGATTGGCGACGGCGACTGCCTGTGCTTGACTGCTTATGGGCTTGTGGCCGTGTGAGACAGTGAGTGAGAGAGCTGAGACAGAGTGAGTGAGATTGTGAGCTGGAGATGTGAGGCTGATGCGTGAGGCTGAGGGTGTGAAGGGCTAAGGGCGTGAATTGAAATAAGATCAGATTATGAGAGGTAGCTGGGTTAGGGACATAGGGTTTATATTACAACTATATACATAAGGGGGGGTTTTTTGTAATTTCAGGGTAACCGAGTCATATCCGGGTCGGGTTTCGGGTTTTTTTTTTAACCCATACCTGACCCTATTTTTTATCAAGCCAGGTAAAATTCGGCCCATTAGGGTCGGGCCGGGCCGGGTATCCACAGGTTGGATTTAAATTGCCATCCCTACTACTCAGGTGGTATTTGGTTACTGTGGAATGAGGATAGTAGACTCATAGTGAAAATTCTCACCACCAATGAATACAGTATCCACGTGCTTGTCAAGATACCTACCAACTCATGTAATTTTCCTTATACAGCTATATATGCTTCACCAAATTTTAATAAGCGTAAAATTTTATGGAATGATTTAAAAGATTTATCACCATCTGTTAATATGTCTTAGGTCCTTTTAGGTGATTTCAATGATATGCTTGCTGAAGATAGAAAAAATGGAGGGGCTTCCTCTTAACAGATATAGGTTAAATGCTTTTAAGCACTATATTGATTTTTGTGGTCTTATGGATTTAGGCTTTCATGGGCCCAAATTTACTTGGACCAACAAGAACCTGATTTGGCATTGTAACATTAAGGAAAGATTAGATAGAGGCTTAGGTAACACAAAATGGAAACTTTTATTTCCTAGGTCGGAGATTTACCATCTTCCTTGCACCAAATTTGACCACTGTCCTATATTGTTAGATTTTGAGCCTCCTACTCGTAAATCGACCAAACCTTTTAAATTTGAACAAATGCGGCTGACTAATCCTTCCTTCTCAAAGCTTGTGGAAAATAGTTGGAATTCCTCGGCTTTTATACCATCTTCTTCCTTCTCCCTCTCTAGGTTCCAACACTGTCTAAAACTTTTAACTACCAACATTATCAACTGGAATAAAAACCATTTTAGCAACCTGTTTCAGAAAAAGAACCGCGTTTTGGCTAGACTTAAAGGCATTCAGATAGCTTTATCACGCAAACCCTCAGCATATCTTTATTCACTAGAACACCAACTTATCCAAGATTACAATCATATCCTCCGTCAAAAATTCCTATTCTAGCAACTTAAATCCCATGTCACATGGTTAAACTATGGAGACGCTAATACCAAATTCTTCCACTTAAAAACACTATAGAATCATAGTCAGTCATGTATTACGACCCTTAAGATTCCACAAGATTATGTGTATCGGGAGACAAGTTAACCACCCACATCACAGTTGTGTTCACCAAACTATTTATGTCCACATCTCCTCATACGGTATCTCATTTCCCTTTGGTTAGATATTACCATCAAAACAATCCCTTTCTTGAACAACACCAAAGGCTCTCTAGCACTCCTTTACCTAAAGGAATAAATCAAAATGTTTTTTCACTCCCCCCTTTAAAATCACCAGGTCTGGATGGATACCATGCAATTTTCTTTCAAAAAAATTGGCACATTCTTGGACCTGGCACTATTCATGCCATTCAAGAAATTTTTGAGACTGCGACTATTCCTAAAGATTGGGGTGCCATAAATCTCGTCCTTATCCCTAAAATAAATCACTCGGACATGATCACACAATTTCACCTAATTAGCTTATGCAACATCCTCTATAAATTGGTTTCATGTATTATACTGCAAAGGCTGAAACCTTACATCATTGATATTATCAATCCTTGCTAAGCAGGATTTGTTCCAGGTCGTCGAACGAGCGATGACATTATTCTAGTCTAGGAAATTATTCGTACGATGGTTAGAAAGTCTGGACCCAAGGGGCACGTTGCTCTTAAACTTGATCTTGAAAAAGCATATGATCGTCTCGAATGGTCGTTTATTCAGGAAACTCTTGAATTCTTTCAAATCCCCCCTAGATTGATTCAACTTATTATGAATATGCTTTCTTTAACTCGTTTTCACATTATATGGAATGGTACTCCTTTACCAACTATTGTCCCAAGTAAGGGGGTACGTCAGGGAGATCCTTTATCCCCTTATCTATTTATTCTGTGTTTGGAAAGACTATCCATCCTTCTGGAAGAGGCGGTTCAAGACAGAGCTATTCATCCTATTACTTTTAGGGGTCAAATTGAAATTTCCCATCTTTTCTTTGCTGATGATATCTTTCTTTTCTCTAAAGCAAAAATAACGGAGTGCCAAAACCTTAAAAACATTCTTCAAAAATTCTGTCAGTGCTTCGGCCAAATCGTTAGTACACAAAAATCATGTCTTTGGTTTTCACCAAACACGCCTAGGCAAACAAAAGAACTGATTGTTGGCATCTTTGACATCCCTACTACGACTCAACTAGGAACTTATTTAGGAACTCCTATTTTTACTACCCGTCGATAGACATTGGCTTACTAATATTTAGTTGATAAAATTCAAAAAAGGATCAAGGGATGACAAGCTAAATATCTTTCTGTTGCGGGCCGAGTTACTTTAATCAATTCCACCTCAGCCTTTTATCCCTATCCATGCCATGCAAACCACCCTTCTCCCGCAAAAAATAAGTCAGCAACTAGATAAACTAAATTGCAAATTTTTATAACGAGACACTGTCACACGGTGAGTTGGGAAACCATGACTACTTCTACGGATACGGGTGGTTTGGGACTTAAATCTACACATCATATGAATGTAGCTTTGCATATGAATCAGGCCTGGAGGCTTCAAAAGAAGTCATCCATGCTATGAGCTCAAGTATTAAAAGCCAAATACTTTCCCCGCACAAACCTGTTTGAGAGTGACATAAACCCTAGAGCGTCTCACATTTGGAAAGCCTTACAAGTGGGGATAAAATGGCTTCGAAGAGACATGAAATGGATATTAGGGGACGGTTAGACCATTCGAGTGTGGGAGGACCACTGGATACCTGGAGGACCACTACAAAGTTATATACATGGTTTGTTTATGCCCAATGAGGAACAAAGGCTAGTGAGTTCTCTATGGGACAATAATAATTGGAAGTTATAAGAACTACAATTTCCCATCCTGATGTAAATTGCACAACTTATACAAGGTATTTTGGTGGCCTAGCTGACTAGGTTGTCTGATTCTTTTATATGGCCTCAAAAAAACGGTGTTTGTTTGGTTCAGTTTGCTTCAAAATTTCTATACCAACAAGCCAATGTTCCATTTGCAAAAACTTATTGGAATTGGATTTGGAAACTACAATGCCCCAAAAAAATCCAAATTTTTATTTGGAAATCCATGCACAACCATTTGCCTACTCATCAATATCTGGCATTTTCTCACTCGAAAATTAATAACCGATGCCCTAGGTGTAATACTCCTGAAACTACTATTCATATTTTAAGAGATTGCCATTGGGCTAAGATGGTTTGATGTCACTCTCCAGGTATTTTGCCCCTATCCTTTTTTCACCTTCCACTTCAAGATTGGCTCCATACCAACGCTACATTGGATTCTCTCATCTTCCGCTATTAGCTACCATGGAAAATTTACTTCCCTTTCCTCTTTTGGCACTTATGGTTGGCTAGGAATGAGCATAGTTTTAACAATCAATCTTGCTTTCAACATCGGATCATACAAAAGGTAGTTCAGTGCGCTACATAATTTTTCTTTTTAGTTTGCCTTGCAAAGAAAATTAAAATTGGAATCCCTAGGATTATTAAATGGAATGCTCCTCTAGAACCTTTTATAAAATTAGATATAGACAGGCGGATTGCTACGCAACAGCTCAAGTGCTTAGATTTCAAGTTTTTCATTACACATGGGTATTACTTCTAATAATATCGCTGAGTTGGAAGCAATTCGCCAGGGTCTCCTTCTGACATGGAATTTGGGTTTTAAATTTATTCATCTGGAAATAGACTCTATGACAATTCTTTCTTAGTTAACGAATGATAAAGATATCTCACAAGATGTTATCCCACTACTATGTGATTGCAAGAACCTTATGGAGCACGACTAGACCATCTAGGTGTACCACATATTCCGTGAAGTTAATGGCTACGCGGATACTCTAGCAAAGAGGGAAAATCAGCAATGGCGCATTTTGGAAACCTATGATACATGTCTCACTTTTGTATATGTGGCTTTTGTATGGGATATGGAACATCTATGGACTACAAGAATGTGTCCCGTAAAGGCTGTAATACTTGCTGTTGTTTGACATTATATATATTTAAATAATACTCCCTGTTTATTAAAAAAAGAAAAGAAAACTTGCTGTTGTTTGACATTATATATATTTAAGTAATACTCCCCGTTAGGACTGATATCGAGTCGGGTTGGGTCGGTTTTACTGCCACCCGCAACTCGACCCAATAACAATCTAGTTCATCAGGGAGAAACCCGACCCAACCCGTAAAGTACGGGTCTCAGGTCGGGTCTGTCTGTCTTTTTTTTTCCCCAATTGTGTGAAGATAAAACTGTGAAAGGCCTAAAGAAACATTGAAATAGCCACCACTTTAATGAGCAATGAATGGGGAAACAATTACTTACCCTATTACTCAAACTTGCCAATTAAAAGTTGTCATGGTTTTATTTTTATTTTTATACTTCCATGTTTGAAGGATCTCCACTTTTTATGATAATAAATGTTAATTCCTTTTTCTTTATCAAGTTAATGCATGTTTGTTTAGGCAATATTTTATTGAAATTATTTTACTAATTTAGTGATTTACATTAATGTGAAAAATTAAATTCAATAATTTATTTATTGTCATATAGGCTTAATGGTCGTGATTTCTTGATTAGGCAACAAACTTTTATAATTGTTTTCCTTGTGTACATCTTGACCCACTCCTCATTGAATGAGAAATAAAATTTACCATTTTTGTTTACATCAACATTAGGCTTAGTTTGGAAATATACTTTTTTTTTTTTTTTGGGTTAAAAGGAAATATATATAAAAACTAAATAGCCAAGATGGCTAAGTTGGCAACATGCCTACAAAATGTTTCCCCATTTTTGTCAGCACTCACTAAGGCAGCAACTACATCAGATGGGGGATAATCAAAAAATACAAGACCGTCCTACAAATTACAGCCCATTCTAGCAAGTGCATCAGCACTTCTATTTGCCTCCCTAAATACATGCTTCACTGTGTAGTGAGGAATCTTTTCCAGCAATAATCTGCAATCAAAAAGCAAGGAAGAATAAGCAGTAGTAGGGGAGTTTCCGGAACTAATAACATGTAATACAACTTTAGCATCAAGTTCCACTTCCAAATATTGAACACCAAGCTGAAAGGCCAATTGTAGGCCATCCCTTAGAGCCCAAAACTCTGCTATAATGCTTGTAGTTGACCCAATACATTTGGAAATATACTTTCCAATAAGAAACAAGACTCTTGATATAATTAGGACTGAAATAAAATCTTTTTTAAACAAAAATTTGACTTTCACTATGGAAAATATTAAAGGCAAACCTTATCTAATACACACAGTTATGGTAAGATATGTAAAGCACATGTACGTGGCTCTTCTTAGATCCCCCAAAACAAGACAACAAGGCATGACTAGTATCATGGGCTGAAGCTGAACCCTTTTTTTAAAATTTTTTATTATTTGCCTTGAAGTTAGGCTAGATTTTGCATTGTATTCTTGCGTATTTTTCCTTTTTTATTATCCTGCAGTGCAGGGTCAATGATAATAGAGTTATTCCTTTTCTGTGAATTCCAATTATTTTATTATCATTTTAACCTTCATTTGGATGGAAAGTATTGTCATTAGAAAATTATGCTGCCAAAAAAAAAAAAAAAACACAGATTCATAGACAAAAGAGGGAGCACCATAGTTTACAATGGGTTAGTCAAATTCAATTTATTCTCAACCATAGTTTCGATTGTCTAATACATTAGTAGTTTTTTTTTTTTTTTTTTTTTTTTTTTTTTTTTTTTTTTTTATATATTTTAAGATCGGTCGGGTCGGGTTGGACCCGAACCCAAGGCAGACCCGAATATTGTACCCAAACCTGACCTAAGACCCTTTGGGTTCGGTCGGGTTGGTCGGGTGGGGCGGGTTGACCGGGTCTATGCTCAGTCGAGTCCCCGTTTAAAAAAAAAAAAAAAAAACAAAAAAAAAAAAAAGAAAGAAAGAAAAAACTTTTTGTACAATAAAAAGAGATGTAATAACTTTTTGTACAGTACTAGCCTTGGAAGTTGGAACCTACTTGGAAGTTTGGAACATAACTCCAACAAGGCAAAACTTGTTTCCCATTAACTGTGTCTTGTTTGTATACAAATGTGGATCTCGTTGGCCGCAAGAAGGTCAATGTACAAAATCAAATTCAAATCTCCTTCAGGTTGCTGTGCTATGTTCTAAAGATGCGAAACAAAACCAGTGCCATGTCCATTGTCTACAGCAGTGCATGTAGTTGCAGACCTTCGAAATAGAATTTATTCTTAGCAATCCTTATTGAAGGTAAACGAAAGTTTTACTTTTAACACTACTCTGTTAGATCAAATACCTATGTGTTAAAAGGAATTAAATAATCCCAAGCAATAACTAAACAAGATTCACACAAGCATTAGGGGGGAAAAAAACAACTATACAAGAACACAAAATTTAACTAGGTGAAAAACTCTCTACGTTAGAGGAAGAAATCACCAATCAAATCACCAATCCAACTTTTTATCAATATTAACAACAATCTTAATCTTAGCAAACATTTACTTTGGATTTTTTTTTTCTAGTATTATTCTTTTTTACCTAGCAACCATAATTAATTTAAGCAATAATAAATGTACTGTAATGTATTAAGATATAATTATTTTGTGTCTTTTCATTTGTTCATAATTTATTAATACTTTTTTTTGAGAAAAAAGATAGACATAATTTGTCAATACTAAATGGGTGTTATTCTGGATTTTCATGAATTTTTCTTGATACTTTGGCTCCCTTCAATTGAAATCCTATCTCTGAAGTTTAGTACACTATAATAGATCCTATATATTATAGTTCCTTAGCAATAACCATTCAATTATTTGGTTGTTATTTTATTACAAGTAATAGTTATTTCTTTAGAAAAATTATTCTTTTATAATGAAGAATAACCATTCATTATCAAAATAACTGTAATAGCTACTCCCTCCGTCCCACTTTGTTTGTCCTCTATTCCATTTTGGGATGTCCCAAAATATTGTCCTGTTTCTAAAAATAAAAGTTATTAATTTATTAATGTTCCTATTATACCCCTATTTTATTAATAATTCAAATTTTTGATAAATTTATTTAAGGGTAGTTTTGGAAACTTATACATTTTTAAAATGTAGACAAGACAATAAATGATGTTCCCTTAAAAAATTTGATTTTTCAAACAGGACAAACAAAGTGGGACGGAGGGAGTATTACTTTACCTACTTGATATTCTAAAAATTAAAACTCCCAAATAGCCCTTGCAAAATTGTTGCTAACTTCTTCCCTGTTGGGCTCTCTCCCTATCAGCACCTTGCATCTCTCTCTTGGTTTATCCAAAAACTAACTAAGTTTATGAACAACATATATATACAATATCTAGTGTAGTTAAAGTTAGATATAAGAGTCTAACAATTAAACATCTAGATTTTTATACTAAGGTATAAAAATTAAAGTTTTCAATAAAGTCATTGCGACTTGTTAGAAAGAAAATATTATGATGTGAGTCAATAATGAGAAAGTCTATGGGCTCAAGTTTTGTGGCACTAACTTTTGCTAGAATCTTCACACAGTTGAGTGGTGTATAAAAAGTAATGGATTTAGGTAAAAATAATGGTTCATAAATAACAGTTACATCTCTCTTTAAGTTGTTGCTAACGTTGTATCAAATGGTATGATTCTAGAAGAACCTATTAATACTGTTGTAGTATTTGGTGTTATTGATATTTTATAATTTTATTTTTTGATGAAAAAGGTAAAACTTAGATCTAGTATATTGGATTTCCCAACTAAATTCATATACTTGTTGCATTAACAAAAAATAAAAGAAAAGATGTTTTTATTTCTAATGACAATTAAATTTAATGCATTTAAGTTTAATTTAATTGAACAACATAATGTACTACACTTAAAGTATTATAATTAAATTTTATCCTAATAAAAATTCTTTATCTTGTCTAAGTCTTCATCACTTAGGCCAAATAATATAATTAAGTTTTAGTCTAATAGTAGTGTTGCATGCGGAGATTTTACATATAAACAATATTATATTAAATAGGTGAAGTTTACCTGTATAAATTACATTTATTGTTACATCAATTTTAAAATTTTATGTACTATTTTAACATTTTTATTTTGGGTAAAATAATATTTTGGTCCCTAAATTTTATCAAAAGTGTTTTTTTTTTTTTTTTTTTTTTTTTTTTTTTTGCGTTTCTAAACTTAAAAAAAAAAAAAAATTTAGAGATAAAAATCTTTTTTCAATGTTTTAAGGATGATTTAAAAAAAAAAAATTAAGGACAAAAGGTGAAATGTTTTCAATAATTTTAGGACAAAAAGTAAACTTGTTAAAATTTAGGAACGAAAAACAAACTTTAAACTAAAATAGTATTTTACTATCGTCTATATCTGTTGTGAAAATCTTGCAAGTTGAAAGATTATAGAAGATGATGTTTGTACACTATGTACAAGGACTACTGTATCTAGGATCCATGCATTATGGGAATGCGGGATGGCACAAGATGTTTGGGCTGATTGTTCAATTAGGCTACAAAAGTGCATTTAAGGCTAACAAGATGTGTTTCAATTATTCCGCAACTTGCTAAGTAGATTGTTTACAACTGAGTTTTAATTATTTTTAGTTCAAGCATGGTTGATTTAGAATCAAAGGAATGCTGTGAACCATGGGGGGAGATGAAAGGATCTGAGGTGGCTAAACAAAAGGTCAAGGGACTATTTGGAGGACTTTCATCAAGCCCAAGAACAGCTGATAATCCCAATGAGACATACTGGTGTACATATATGGCAACCTCTTTTGAAGTCGATATTCAAGTTGAATTTTGATGCTACAATTTTTTCAGAAGTGAACAACTCCAGTGTTGGTGCAATAATTTGTAATGAGAAGGGCAAGGTGATGGCATCTATGTTAGCGAGAGGCCATCCAGTGGGAAATAGTGAAGAGGCAGAAACTTTAGCTTGTAGAAAGACGTTGGAGTTTGCTATTGATGTAGGTTTCTCAAAATTGGTGATTGAGGCGGATAATGCATATGTCATGAAATCAATCTCTTCTAGTGGCATAAACCTGTCTCAACCAGGCCATATTATTCATGATTAACAATGACTTGCTCTGGAGCTTCGTTGGGTGAACATTAATTGTGTAAACTAGGGTGCTAATTATGTGGCCCACTCTTTAGCTAAAAATACTAGGAATGTATTTTAAGATATGTACTAGATGGAGGATCCTCTTCCACCCGCTTTGGAGGACCCTCTTCCACTAGTTGAGGTCATTTAAAAAAAAAAAAAAAAAAAATTAAGGGTATATTTGGTTGGGGTGAAAACAAGGAGGATGGAAAAGAAGGAGAGAAAAATATGGTGGAAAATGGAATTTTCTCTTATTTAGTTCAAGAGAGAAAACAAGAGAGATAGAAAATGGGGTGAAAAATAATCCCTTCAGGCCCACATAATTTTGTCCTCCCAATTTGGGAGGAAATTAAACTAAGGAGAAAAGATTATGTGGATAATAAATTACACAAATATCGTCACTTTTATTGCACTCACCTACCTCTCTCACTTTCTTATTTAATGAGTGTAAATATATCTATGACTTATATATTATATAACAAGGACATAATAAACAATTTATATAAACTATATTTTCTATCCTCCCTTTTTTCTCTTCAACCAAACAAAAAAGTTTTCCACTTTCCCACTTTTCTACCCCTCCAACTGAACGCATATGAGGGAAAACCAAATATTTTCTATCCTCTCACTTTTTCATCCTCCCACTAATTTTTCATCCTCCCACTTTAAAACTTCTTCAACCAAACAGACGTTTAGAGTATGTTTGGTTAGGGTGAAAATAGGGAGGATGAAAAAAAAGGAGAGGAAAATAGGGTGGAAAATTGAATTTTCTCTTGTTTGGTTCAGGAGAGAAAACAAGAGAGACAAAAAATGGGGTGGAAAATAATCCCTCCGGGCCCACATAATTTTGTCCTTCTAATTTAGGAGGACTAAGGAGAAAAGATGATGTGAGTAATAAATTACACAAATATCCTTACCTTTATTGCACTCACCTACCTCTCTCACTTTCCTACTACACCTGTGACCTGATTAACTTTTTGCTTCTTCATTCTTATCTCTTTCTTAGCATCTTCACAACACAGCAATGTGAACTCTAGGTTCTCTTCTTCTTCTTCCTTTTTTTTTTTTTTTTTTTTTGAAAATGTCTTCCTAGTTAACGCATAATCAAATTTTGTTGCCCATGAATTTTAAATTATATATAATAATAAAGAAAAGTAATATAAATGTATATGTATTTGTGTTAATTTTTATATTATTTAATGATTGTAAATATATCTATTTTTTATATATTATATAACAATGACATAATAGTCAATTTATATAAACTACATTTTCCATCCTTCCCTTTTTTCTCTCCAACCAAACAAAAAAGTTTTCTACCCTCCCACTTTTTCACCCCTCCAACTAAACACACATGAGTGAAAATCAAATCTTTTTTATCCTCACACTTTTCCATCCTCTCACTAATTTTTTATTCTCCCACTTTTCCACTTCTCCAACCAAACGGACCCTTAGGGTATGGTTGGTTGTGGTGAAAACAGAGAGAATGGAAAAGAATGAGAGGAAAATAGGGTGAAAAATAGAATTTTTTCTTATTTGGTTCAGGAGAGAAAACAAGAGAGACAGAAAATGGGGTGGAAAATAATCTCTCCAAGCCCACATAATTTTGTCCTTCCAATTTGGGAGGAAAACTAAGGAAAAAAGATGATGTAGGTAGTAAATTACATAAATATCCTCACATTTATTGCACTCACCTACTTTTTCCATTATACCTGTGACCTGATTAACCTTTTGCCTCTTTATCATTTTCTCTTTTTTAGCATCTTTACAGCACATCAACGTGAACTCCAGGTCCTCTTCTCTCTCTCTCTTTTTTTTTTTTTTTTTTGGTGAAAATATCTTCTCAGTTTACATGACAATGGTCACGTGGATAAAGTTTTTTTTTTTTTTTTTTTGAAAATCTCTTCCCATTTAATGCATAATCAATTTTTATTGTAAATTTTAAATTATATATACTAATAAAAAAAAGTAATATAAATGTATATGTATTTGTGTTAATTTTTATATTATTTAACGAGTGTAAATAGAATGCCTTAGGTAGTTAAAAAAATTAATTCATATTTGATAAGAGATAATACGTAATCTTCTCCACCAATAGAATCCCTTATGCCCTTTTGTGGTCATTTTTTAATTCTTCCCTGTTGACTTTTCGGCCAAGGTGGCTTTTTATTTTTCCTTTTTTTTCCTTACATTTCAACTTTTTTGTTCCACTGGATAAGGAAGAATATTAATTTATAATTTTTATGTTCTCTACTTTTCTATTCTTTTCTATCACTTTTTACCTTTAAAAATGAATGGCAGTCAACAAGTTCCAATAAAGTTGTAGTTTTAGTTATGACCCAAAAAAAAAAAAAAAGTAACAACAGTAAATTTTGGTATAATATTTAATTATTTGATTTGATTTTAGTTTGATCTGGTTGACAAATACTTCAATTATAATGAAAATATTGTAATTTTTTTTATTGTACTCTTAGAATAAGTGAACGACTCTTCTGTTAATTTAAAAGGGTATGTTAATTGATATTTTTAGAACAATTATTAATAAATTATAATAAAAACATTTTGACTTTATTTTTTTGAAAAATATAAAAAGTTATTAATATAATTTATTATTTTATTATTCTTTTAATAAAATATTTATAAAAGTAACTTTTAAACCAATACCGACAATGACTAACATTTACCTAATTTAAATACACTCTAAAAAGTAAAAAGACTAAAGGACATCATCTAATGGAATCTTAAAGAATGACAAAGACCCAGCAACTTATTATTTCCATTCCATTTTCTGCATTATTTCTTCGGGTGACCACTAATGAATATAATTATGTCATGTATTGCATGGGATGCCTTTTTCTATTTATAGTTAACCGAGTCCAATTTAAACAACTAGACTATAATAAGTTTTTCCAATCTTAGTATCTTTTTGCCGGCCAGTAAATATTTCTAGACCAGAACAATCCAATCTTCTTGGAGTAGGAACTCAGCTCAACCGTTCAGGTTCGTGTGCTCGCTAACTTTTTATTACGAGCTTTTAATAATTTGCAAAACTTTTTTGAAGCAACTTTCTTTTTCGTAGTTCCTAGAATTTATCCTCTTTTTTTAAAGAAAATTAAAATAAATAAAATAAAAAGCATCGGAAAAATCTCAGGGATAAGAAACAACATTGTACAGAGAAAAACCACAACCACTAGGAGGTCAGGGGGACTTACTCGGAGAAACCTCGCAAGAGTGGTCAGTGAAGGAGTTGACAATTGTAGGCCGGCGGTGCAAGAGTTCGGATCTAACCCGATCCGGTTAGATCTGGTCCGGAACCACCACTAACGGTCTACAGAGAGAGGCCTGACCATTGTTTACTCTACCTCTTTCTCTGCCCATTGTTTTAAGATTTTATTATCGCAGCTTATTTCACAATTTTTGAGAAATGCTACTTATATAAACTATTTTATAAATTTTTTTTACAAATTAATAATATGATTAGTAATTATTGATAAATAAAAAAAATTATGTTAGTTGTAGAGTTAGATAAAAAGTAAACATTAGTATGAATTTGTCACATTAATAAGTTGTAAAATTATTGTAAATTGTACTTCAACATTTTTGTCGCAATTTACCATGTGACAAAGTCTGAGTAGTTAAGAAAAAATAATAAATTCATGCGCAAAATAGACAAACTACCTATCATTAATGGTCTTGATTTTTTTTTTTTTTAAATATAGGGTAAAAAATATGGACCAAGGTTTTTTTTTTTTTTTTTAATTATTTTAAGAAATCCTAAACTAAGCCCCACCCCAAACCCAAAGTCACAAACCCTTTTGCAAAATAATAATATTTAGGTTAAACACATGATTCATCTCTTGGTCTCCTTTTTTTTTAGTAAACCAACACTGATATAAATTAACTACAAATAAATCTATTACAAAAAAGCTCGGTCTCTCTATTTCTCTATCTTTCAGTCTCTCTGTAAGGTTTTCTTTCTCTTTTCTTTTCTATTCTTTTCTATGTTTTTGTGTTTTTTTTTTTTTTGGTTGAAATTAGGTTAAACGCATGATTTCTTTGTTGGACTAGGGCTGGGGATGAATTATTCTTGGAGGGAAGGGGGGCCCAAAAGCCCCAAACATAATTTTTAGTAAAAAATTACCTATTATTATTATTATTTCTTGGGGTCAGAGCATGGCCTGCCCCCCTAAAAGGTTGGAAAATTATTGAATATTCTAGGAATACCATGAATGCGTACTTTTCTTTTTCACATGAATTGTGGGTTCCACCACAAATTTAATTAGTGGGACTCACGGTTATATTAAAGGAGGAGCACGCATTTATGGTACTCCGAGAGTATCCAATAATTACCCTTCATCCCTACGCAATATATTAGATGCTCTTAAAATTTTATTACTGCATCTTATTTCACAAGTTTTTAGTAATGCTATGTATACAAATTATTTTATAAATTTTTTTACAAATTGATAATATGGTAAGTGATTATTGGTAAGTGAAAAAATGATGTTAGTGATAGATCTAGATAAAAAGTAAAAACTAGTATGAATTTGTCACATCAATAAGTTGTAAAAATATTGTAAAATAGTTTGTGGTTGTATCAGCATTCCAACTTTTTGGTCACAATTTATCATGTGACAGAGTGTAAATGGTGAAGAAAAAATAATAGATTCATGCAAGTGATAAACAAACTACCTATTATTAATGGTCTTGAATTTTTTTTTTTTTTTTTTTTTGGGGGGTTAAATATAGGGTAAAGAATATGGACCAATTTTTTTTTTTTTTTAATAATTTTTTTAAGAAATCCTAAACTAAGCCCATCCCAAACCCAAAGTCACAAACCCTCTTGCACAATAATAATATTTAGGTTAAATGCATGATTCATCTCTCGATCTCTCTATTTTTTTGGGTAAACCAACCTTGATATAAATGAACTATGAATAAGTCCATTACAAAAAAAACCTACGTCTCTCTATTTCTCTATCGCTCAGTCTCTCTGTAACGTTTGGTTTCCTTTCTCTTTTCTTTTCATTTTTTTTTTGTTTCTTTTTTTTTTTTTTTTTGGGTTGAAATTAGGTTATACTCATGATTTCCTTGTTGGGCTGGGGCTGGGGATGAATTGATCTTGGAGGGGAGGGGGTCCAAAAGGCCCCAAACATAATTTTTAATAAAAATTTACCTCCTCCTCCTCCTCCTCCTCCTCCTCCTCCTACTACTATTATTATTATTATTATTATTATTATTATTATTATTTTGGGGTCAGGGCATGGCCTGGCCACCCTAAAGGTTCTATCACTGCATAATATATTAGATGCTCTTAATTAGACTTCTGTTATTTCTGTAAACTTGGGCAGGTACCTTAAATCCGCCTAAAGAAGAATATATAGGAATAACGATTTATTGAGTTATTTGGCTGGTTATTATGTAAATACAAGTTTATGGCCACTTTGAAAGTTTTTGGGAGAAATAATGAGAGAGGTCTAATTCTATAGAGGGGGTGCCAAACTAAAAAATAATTTGATGTGTAATTCTGAAATATAAATATTCTTAATTTTAGATTTATTACTAATATTGAGTAGTCTTTTTTTTTAAATATAAATTTTCTATAGGTTTTTTTTCCAATTATTTATTAATTTATTTTCTCTTAATCCAATATGTTATATTCTATCCTTAAATTTTATGTATTTAGTTGTGTTTATGAGAGATTCAATATTCATCTTTTTAATAAAATAGTAGAATTTTCACACACACACCCGTATATATAGTGCAAGGTAGAATTTTAATGTTTTATATATAACATGTATACACATTATGACATAAGTGATATCATCCTGAGAGTATTCGCATCAGGAAATGCTATCCCATCCCATTTTATTATCCCCAAAAGCTACTTTACCAATTATATCATACCATTTTACAATACTCCTAACATCCCAAAATTCTATTTTTTCCCATTTTATTAAAATATTCTATTTTATTCCTTTTTTTACTATTTCTCTTTTTCTATTCCTTTTCCTCTCTTTCTCCCTCAACCTTTAGCACCGTTTTCAACACATAGAGCCACACACACAGAGACCCATGATATACCGATCCACCTATCCAAACCCATCACCACACACAAACACAAACCATCAAACCAATCGGAACCAGCAACAGCCACCCAGTGGCGACTCCATGAATTTTGTCCAGGGTGTTCCTATTCTACTTTGAAAAAATTTCGAGTCATTTCGGTCTATTTTGGGTGTTTCAGGACATTTCGGTAAATACCGGCCGAAATTCAAAATTTGGCCGGCGTGAAGTTTGTGCTTAAAAAAAAAAAAAAAAAAAAGTTCTTAAAACCAAAACAAATTTGCATTTTGTACACCGAAAAACCTCAAAAGGAAAAAAAAATGAAAATAAAAGAAATGAACAAAGGTACCTATACAATAAACTATAAGTTCATTTGACATATTAATAAAATTATTAATTATTGTTGTTTAGTTGTTTCGTTCATTTGTTTGTCTTTTATAAACTATAATTTGTTGTATTGTTATTTCATTAATTATTAAATTATTAATTGTTGTTTAGCCTAACATAATTTAATTTGTTTGTCTGTCTTTTATAATATATTGGTTAATTAAATTATTAATTATTGTTTATTAGTTGTTTTCCTCAATTAATTATTGATTAATTAAATTATTGTTTATTAGTTGCACTAGCACACATCTATGTGCATATTACACTAAAAGAGCCAGCCATGTGCACATTACACATCCCATGGGCTGATGTGCACATCATACTACTTTAATTATTGGTTTTTTTTTTTTTTGGAGAATCCGTGGGTTTGCCTCTGTAATCTGTTGGGCTTGTCGAGTTGCCGTGGGCTTGCCTCTGTTACCAATTTTTTTTTTTTGGGCTTTCTTCTTTTTTTTTTTTTTTGCTTGAAAGTAGAACAAATAATTTTTTTTTTTTTTTTTTTTAATTTGAGGGTGTTCCTGAAACAGAGCAAGTATAAAAAAATTCGTAAAAATTTTTTTTTTTTCAGGTTTTTTTTTCAAGTCAGGGTGTTCTTGGGAACACCCTGACTTACACATGGCGTCGCCACTGCAGCCACCACACCTCCAAAGAAACCCACCACCGATGCCTCGTCAGAATCCACGCCGGAACCCAGCTTGCCATGCACGACCCACCTCCATGCCAGCAAACCCACGACCCACCTCCATGCCAGCAAACCCACGACCCACACCGTCACCTGACGCACGCCCATTTTCTTCCCTCACCCTCAATCACCCATCCCCACCACCACGGAAACCCTCCACCACATCAAACCCTTGATTCAAGGGAAAATAGAGAGGAAAAAAAAATGAAAGGGAAGAGAGGGACGAGAGAGGGGGAGGGATTGAATGAGTGAAAAAAAAAAAAAAAAAGGAGAGAGAGAGAGAGGAGATGAGAGTGTGACCGGTGAGAGAGGAAGTAAGAACCCATAAAATATTAGGGTTTTTTTTTTTTTTTTTTTTTTTTACTACAATATTGCTACAGTGCAATTCTACCTTTAGAATTGCACTGTAGCAGTATTGCAATTTTTTTTGCAATACTTGGTTTTTACAAGTCCGGATGTAGGGGGTTTTTTGGGCCTTTATGCTAAATTTTGCCTACATATGGCATATGGCATTCCCAATGTGAATGCTCTGAATTGATCCGACCCATAAAAGACTAAAATTTAATTTTTAAAAGAAAAATACAACAATTTTAGTTGCCCCGATTCTAAACCTGTACCTAATTGGATTATATTCTAAACGGATTTGATTGCCAAAGTGTTCCCCGATCCTAACACCATGTAGGTATATTGACAGATTAAAGATGGAAACAAGGACAGCCTCAAGTGCAGCTGTAAGTGAAGTTCTTAATGTAAACAATTATTTGGTTTGGAGCATCCAAGTGAGAACCTATTTGATTGCTCAAGATCTATGGGACATTGTTAATACAACTGACGAATGTCCTAAACAAGAAGATGATGAAGCTGCTTTCAAGGCTTGGAGCAAGAAGAATGCCATGGCTTTACATGTGATCCAAATTTCATGCCCGCAACGGATATGTCATGTGATTAGTCTGATCACTTCTGCCAAAATTGCTTGGGAAACTTTGGACGCAATATGCCGGATCCCCAAAAGACATTATGTTGGTATGTCTCTCTCTATACTGCACGTGCTAACATTTTATACCTCAAATAGGCCTAAGGTCTAGAAGATATGATAATAAACTTACCCAAAAAAAGAGGAAAAAAAAAAAAAAAACTTAAAAGAAAGAAATGAATTGAAATACAGAATCATCACACTTTTCCTCCTCCCCTCTATCTCATCTAGTTGCCACCACCATTACAACCACCAGCAGTATTAATAGAAGCAAAGCCAACATTTGAACAGCGGGAATGGCCTTATGCCGGAGGACATGTGATGGGTGCCAAATCCATGATTGAAGCATTCAAAAAAGACCCATTCTGATACTCCCGTAGAAATGCCCCATCCCCATGGCAATTTTATTTAGATATAAATAAATTATAATTCGTGGTCTTATAATATGCTTTTATGCTATAATCATAAAGTTAGGATCTATTTTTTTTTCCCAAAAAAATAAAGTTAGACTCTTTTGTGGTCAATCTCATACTACTTAATTATCTAATAAGTTTTGGGTTAAATTACAAATTATGTCCTCTAATTTTGTTTCAAATTCAATCCAGTTTAGCTTTAAAACTTCACTTTCTTTTAATTCAATTCTTTACTTTCAAGTTTATTCAATTCATGTCTTCCTGTGAAACATAAATTCCTTCGAGAAGGAATTGAAGCTCCATGATAGCAACATGGTGTTATAGTGCCTCCATGCATTAAATACTGGGCTCAAGGAATCTAAGGGTTGCAAGATTGTTCCATCAACATAACAAATCTTATTTTTGGTAGTCACTACCATGAGAAAAGATCTACTTTTAGGTGTTGTAATTGTTTCATCCATAAAAAGTTGAGTGACAAGAATAGTGCTTGGATTATCCTCCACTATGCAAATAGTAAGGGTTTCAAGCATATTCTCCAATTGAAGTCTGGTTGGAGAACATATTTTAGCAAACGTTGAAGAAGCTAACACTGAAGCAGTGGTGGTGCCAACAACTTTTTCAAGGGTAACCAAGCTATATATATATACATATGAAGAATGTTTATAATTTTTTTTTAACATATGATTTTTTTTTTTTTTGAGAAATAATTACAATATGTTGCTAACTCCACATCTCAAATCTTTTCCCCCCAAACCCCCAAGCACTTTGTATGGGGAGGTGCCAATTCAGCTATAAGGCCTTTGGCACATATGATATTTTTTTACTTAAACAAAAATATTTATATTAAGTAAGGCTTTACATTTTTGCCAAAAAATAAATAAATAAGTCTTGATATGTCTAAAAATATACAAGTCAATTTAATAAAAATAAAAAATAAATATAGTATACATTAAATACACTATAATTTAATGAGCTATATATGACATAAGAGTAATTAGAGGGAATTAAAAATACATTAGTCAACTATTTAAGTGCATTACATATTTTTAATAAGAATCTAGAGAGGCTAGTATTTAAATTTGGGGTAAATTATGTATTTGGTCTTTATTTTTTATATTTTATTTCAATTTGGTTCTTAACCTTTTAGTGTTATGTTAATTTAATATTTGCTATTATCTCTTGGATGAAAATTGCTGACGTGGCGAACGGCTAAAATAAAAAATTAGTTTATTGTCATATCAATGAAAACTAATTTTTTATTTTGGCTATTAGTCACATTAGCAATTTCCATTCAAGAGATAACAACATAGACTAAATTAACACGATACTGAAAGGTTATGGTCAAATTTGTGTTTGGAGATCAAGAATGTGATAATCTTCTTTGATTTCTCATTGAATGAATAACTCAATCTTTGCTTTTATATACAAGAAGCAGGAAAAAAAAAAAAAAAAAAAAAAAAAAAAAAAAACCTGAAACTGAAACTCTGACTAATTAATAGCTTATAACTAATATAACAGAAAGGTCCACCAATTCTAGGTACCAGTGACAACATAACACATGTACTGTCACAACGGTGGGATAAATACATAACTAAGCTACCTGTAGGTTTCTCTATTTAGATGTCTAAGCTGTAGGTCGTATATAACAGAATCATTTGCTACAAACTTCTTCATCAGATTTGATCCAAGTTTTAGTAAATTTCACTTTTTTACTTCATCCAAAAAAATGAAATTATGTTTTGTTTTCCCCATTTGTTAAAATTCCAACTTTATTTTGTTCTCCCAGACCTGTTATCAATTATTGGAATTTTATTTTTTTAATGGTTGCTACTAGTTATATTTTTGTTTGGGTGGCTGATACTGGTATGCATTTTGTAATATTTATTTCATTTAGATCTTCCAAATTATAGGTTAAATATAATTAGGTGAGGAAAATGCCATAAAGTTGCTTGTTGTTATTTTTTTTTTCTTAGGATTTTAATCTCTTGCTGTTAAATTAAATCATAATATATTTTCATTATCAAATGGAAAATTATTGTCTCATACTCCCAATATTCACACTCTATACACACCGGATATCACTTTGAAAAAGAGTAAATTCCAATGTTTTTACATCCAATTTGGAATTAAAATACAAACTATTTACACTAACCTCTTCTAAATAACCGAAAGTAAGCTCTAAAAAACTTAAATTTTGTTTTTTGCCCTTTACTTAAGTTGCCATTCACACTCCTCTAATAAGAACTTTGGAAAAAGAAAATTCCCCAAAGAATTTTAATGTATTTTTAATCATTCAAGGGAGGGCATGTGTAAATAATTTATATTTTAAAGGAAGTGACTATCTTATTCCAAATTAAGGGGAGGTGAGTGTCATAACAAAAAGTCTTAGAAAAAGTCACTGCTTCCCCTTTCAAAAAATGTGCCTACATATGTCCAAAGTGTGTACATTGGAAGTATGAGGAGAAGCTAAGATCAGGTAAACACGTAAAGCAAGAATGGTTGAAATGTAATATACCTAATACCCCACTACGGTATTTTGGATATCTAAAAGAGTTTAATAGAATCTTCACTGAGTCACAATTATATGTGAGAATGATATATTAAACTGTTGTTGGTGTTTCAATTCCAGCGAAGGAGGAAGAAAGTTGTGTGGCTTGGAGCAATCGGATGAAAACATTTTTAATGGAACATGATCTTTGGAACATTGTTGTTGAAACAACCAACAAACCAACTACACCTGCTTGGAGCAAGAAGAATACTTTGGCCTTATATTTTATTAGGGAATCCTGTGGGTTGGACAGATTTTCTTTGATAGAGAAAATTAGTAAGGCTGACAACGCTTGGTACGAAATTGCAGACACAGGTAACTATTTCTCTCCTAAAGATACACATGCTCTAACATTCTATAATAATAGCTTAAAGTTTGCAAATCGATGATAAAATAATAGCTAAAATAATAACACTGGAGTGATTGCCTTTGTTTCTTCGCGGTATTTGGCGTGGTTGTGGTGGTGGTGGTGGTTTCGGTGAGTCTTTGCCCATTTTGGTCATTGATAGGGTTGTAAAGAAATAAACTTTCAGAACGAAACTAAGAAAGAAACTCTCTTAATAAGATTCTTATTATTGAGGAAAAGAAACGGAGAACATAAAAATAAAATACAAAGCTCCTTTGCTATTTGTACTACATAATAGAGCATGTACATGAGCCCAGAAAAAAGGCGGGAAAAGAAAACAGAAATAACAAATCTAACTAACGCAACGGTTACAAAAGAAACCAATACGATTATGACATGTGTGCTATCTATACAACATCATTTTGTTAATTTTCGTTTGTTCTTGTTTAATGATACGGCATCGTTTCTTTGTCTCTTGTTTCTTTTCTTTAATTCTAATGACACCGTTTCCATCTTTGGGTTCTTCTATTATTTCTTCACAAAACGCTGCAGTTTTCTTCAGTTTCTTTTCTTGTTTTCTCTTTTCAACTTTAACAAGGGCGCGCTCAGAGAGAGAGGGAGAGAAATGGGTATGGTACGAGCAGTGATGATAGTTCTGATTATTGGGTTATTAAGAATTTAGGGGGGTGTTGGATGAATGAGATACCTGTGAGATATGGATGATAAGGAAGGTCTATGTATGTCTAAATTCTATATAACTGTAAATTATGAGTTTGATTTCTTTAATATATAACTAGCTCCCTACTTTCTTGATCGATAAGGAGAGTTCTGTAAAGATATGATTATCCAAGTGTTGCTTGTACAAATCAGAGCATTCCTATCTTGGGTTCCGTATTTATTTTTTTGGTAAAATTATCATTTTAGTTCATATATTCTAGGGTTATAGTCAGTTTTGTCACTACATTTTAGTAACAATCGATTTGGTCTTTGCTATTTTCAACTTGCAATTAATTTAGTCCATATTGAAAACTCATTTTTGACGTGGCAAACAAATGACAAGTTGCACTACAACAAAATATATTTTCAGTGACGAAAAAATTCGTCACTAAAAGTCCAGTTTTTCGTCACTGAGGACCTTTAGTGACGAAATTGGACTTTTAGCGATGAAACTCATTTCGTCACTGTAGCCCCGTCACTAAAAGTCCTGGTGATGAAAAATTTCATCACTAAAAGTCCGATTTGATTTAAAAAAAAAACCTTTTAGTGACGAAAACGTTTCGTCACTAAATGTTTTCCTCACTAAAAACACTATTCAGTGACGAAAATATTTCGTCACTAAAAATACTTTAGTTTACTAAATCATATTTAGTGACGAATAATTTCATCACTAAAACTATGCTTGGGTACATATAGTCACGAAAAAAATTCATCACTAAAACTATTTTTAAGAAAATCCAGTCACATATAATGACGAAAATTTTCGTCACTAAAACTTATTTTTTGTTTTTTATTTTTTTCATGGCTTTGATATTAACCTATAACCTGTCATTACATTATTAAAACTTCACATTTGAATAACACATTTATTTCAACAACACATTTAATTATAAAAAGATCCATACATTCCATAAGTAAAAAATAAAACAAGTATCCAATTCAAACTCCTTCCATACAAGTATACAATAATTGTTTGCAACACATACAATAACTCAAAATGTTTTATAACAATACAAAAAGTATAACATAATATAATTAGAACTAATGGAAGATGTCCTCATGCCTCTTGCTTAGCTCATGCCTCTTGGTCCTTAGCTCGCTCCTCTTGGTACAATTGAAACCTTCTAAAACTTCATGTACTATTGGAATCACTGCTTGATCATAAAGATCTCTTTGTTGAGCTGAGGGACCAAAAACCTACATATTACCACAAAAAAACTCTTAGCATCTACCATCAAATATGAAACTAGATTCTCAAAACTAACATTGTTTAACATTTCTGACTTACACGTTCAAGTTTTTTTTTTTTTGGTGCTAACATTAAGTGGGGGAGGGAGATTCAAACTCAAGTTCTCCTACCTCTATAAAGAACTAGACAATGTGCCAATGCCGCTAAGTACAAGGCTCTTGGTGATATACATTCAAATTATAGGACTCCCTTATACTTTCCATTTCAGTGTTCGGATGTAAAGGTGTACATGGTGACACATCATTTAGTATTCTATTCTTACTACACCAAGGAATGAATACTTATTTTAGAGGACAAAACACCATGCGCACCATTAAATGGACATTTTCCATTTCAAAGACAAATGAAGAGGACCCTTTTCCTGGAAAAAAAAAATTACTTAACAAGAACACACCTCTTTACCTACTCATTTTACCCTTTTCTATCCAAGTTTTATGTATATAGCACTTACATTAGATCACCTTGAAATAATGTGAAACCAAAGAATCCCCCATAAACAACTAATTAATCTTTGAACCTTAATTCTTGAAAGCAACAACCAAACAATTATAAGTAAATATTGAACCACACTTTGAAACAAACACCCAAATGCCAAAACATCAAAGTCTAAGTAAAACCGAATACCCCATTTGTGAAAATCTACTCATCACACTTTAACCCTCCTCAAAAAGTTCATACAATTTTCACCAATCTCAAAAAAACACTCCCAATATAAATTTAAACCACCTTATAACATCATGCAAGCCACCCACTTGCTCCAACACAACATACCACCACAAATCCAATTTCCAACATCATAAGAATAGAGTTTTATAAGTTTTTAACTAGAATTTACATACTTTGCTCAAGCTAAGTTTACAACTTTCAGAAAAAATCCAAAGTTACTGCAAACAATGTATATTTAGTCCGCAAAAGAAAAGTTAAATTTATAAGTACAAAAGTTAAAGAAAAGTTAAACAAGCAGATAAGACAATAATTAGAACCGCCAATGAAGAAAGATATTAACAAGGGAATGAAAAGCTTGTAAACAACCAAATATCAACACAAATATCTAATTCTTCAAAATCACTACCCCACATGAAAACTAGCAAACAAAAGCCACAATCCAGAAACAACACTACTTGTACTATAATGGAAAAATCAGATTCAAAAATCAACCATTCAATTGCTGGGTGCATGTGTGTACCTTAACAAATAATTTTTTTTTTAAAAAGGTAGGGGTGGGGGTGTTACCAACAAGGGGGGTATATTGTCATGAAAATTGTGTTACCAACAAGGGGGTATATTGTCATGAAAATTTAGCAAGACGCAGCATTATGACATCATTTATAATAAAAAAAGGGAGTACACTAGAAGTCTACCCCTCCAAGTACTATGAAAGATATATGTTGAAGAAAAATTTGACAAAAGTCTACAACCTTCTCTCCAACCATCTTGATGGGAGAAGTTTCACTAAATTATGAGTTACAAACCATAGCCGCTATTCAGAGGATAATCTATAATTGACCTTATGTTTCTTTTTTCCTCACAAAATGCAATGTTCTTGAAAGGTATCTAAGAAACAAATCCTCAATTAGTTACCATTTCTAGATAGGGCACAACAGCTCAAACTAATAAAGCTTGGCAAACTTTCCATGCAATGCACAACCAAAATTTCCCCTTGTTTAACCCATTTATAACTGAACAATTTCATGAATCCCTTGACACTACACTCAACCATTTTGGGAAGTTAGAATGAATGAGAAAACTTCATACAAAGTGAACATCCTCAAACTCCAATAAACACATGAAAATACACAAGATATTTCAAGAAAACCAGTTGGCGATGATGTATTGAAATTAGAAAAGGTTGCAACTTCAAATTTTAGGCACACGTGATAAATAACCGCAAGTCACTATATTGGAAAAAAAAACCTAGAATACATACATTGCCCTTGTGCTTACCATTCCTTCCCCCTTTGTATATTTTGAAACATATTGCGTTGAACAATTGTAAAAGGTCAATTCCTCAAATGTAACTTCCAGGATTTATGGTGATATTTGACTCTTAATTTCTAAATTCCCAAATATAAACAAAAATCTAAGTTTCCTCCACTGGTGATTGCTAATGATCTAGTCCATTGCTCACTTTCATCACACACTTACTGTTATGTAAAATGGAAGGATATAGCACTGATTTTAATGGGGTTAGGGCATGACTTATTACAAAGCGCATATTTCAAAAGAAACATCATACGACAATTCCCTGGTGAAGTCAAAATTTCAAATTTCTACTTCTTTATCTTCAACTCAATATATTCTCTCTCTCCTCAGCAATCAACCAAAGCATAATTCACATAAGAAGAAAGAATAGAATTTCAAAAACTTAAAACATATATCTGTCAAAAATGAAGTGCAAAAAAAAAAAAAAACCCAAAGTTGTAAAGACAAAAAAAGAAACCTTGAAAACCCTTTCCAATGGTAGTGCTAGCCACATCAACAAGATCACCCTCCTTGAAAAGATCATCAAACACAAGCCTCTGGTTAGCCTTAAACCCATCCACAGAAACCAAATGAAACTCCTGCAAATGGCGCATAGGAATAGCACCCGCTTTCTGCAAATGGCCCATCTCTGGCTTTGTGAGCTTGCGGTCCCTGACCCTTCGAAACCTAACTTGGACTGCGTTGTAGCCATCAGTGGCCTCAGTTTTCATTTGGGTCACAATGCCAATCACACGACCTCAAATTTGGATCATTAAAAAAAAAAAATATTAACAAAAATTAACAAAAAATACCCATTACACGAATTGATGCGTCGCCGGTTGTGGTGGGAGGCGAAGGGTCGCCAGAAGCGTCGCGATTGGCGCCAACAGCGACACTTAAGCCTCGCGATCGACGCCAACGGCAATGCTTAAGCGTCGTGACGATGCCAATGGTGACACTTAAGCATCGCGATCGGCGTCGATTGCCAACAGCAATGCTTAAGCGTCTTGACAGCACCAACGACGATGCTTAAGCGCTGCGAGCTTGGCATCGGCTGGCTTGAGAGAGTGTGAGGGAGAGCTTAAGAGAGTTTCAGATTAAGGGCCTGATGTGTGAAAAAAAAAAAAAGAAAAAAAAAAAGGAGCTAAAGTGTTATATATATACCTCACCTTTAGTGACGATTTGATTTCGTCACGGTTTTATGCCTTTAGCGATGAAGTTGGGTTCGTCGCAAAAAATAAAACTAATGGCCACCGTTTTCCATTCAGGGATGATTTATTTTCGTCACTGAATGTGACATTCAGTGACGAAACAAGTTTCGTCACTAATAGCATGACCAGTAGCACCTTTTAGTGATGAAATTATTTGTCACAAAAAACTTAAACTTTTAGCGACTAAAAAATTCGTCATTGTAGATCAATTTGGTTTCCTGCCTCCACTTTTGTTAAGCGTCCTGAATTTATCACACCCTATAGTGAAGAAATCTAAATTTCGTCACTAAATGTTACTATTTTATATATATATATATATGTATAGTGACGAAATATAAATTTTGTCACTATATGGTACTTTTTTGTGACGAAAAAATTTTCCTCACAAAAATTCGTCACTATAGTTACATTTTGTTGTAGTGTTGGCACACTTGAAACTTACGTGGCGATTAAAAAAAAATTCAATTAACATTAAAAAATTGCCACAACATCTGAATGGAAAACAAAAATCAAAAGCACAAAGCCAATTTCTTTCTAAACAAACACTTGGTCCATTTGGTTGGGGATGAAAAAATGAGAGGGGACCAAATTGATTTTAACCAAAAAAAAAAAAAAATGGTTGGGGTGTGAAAAAATAGGAGGATAGAAAATGGGGAGATAATAGAAAAGTGGAATGATAGAAGAGATTTTAGTTTCCATCATTTGTGTTTGGTTAGCAGGTGGAAACGTGGAGGGATAAAAAACTTTTTTGTTTGGTTGAGAAGAAAAATGAGAAGATAGAAAATAAAACCTGTATAAATTTACTTATATGCCCTTATTAAAAAATGATGCCCAATTAATAAAAAAAAAAAAAATACAATCACCTAAGTTTATTAAAAAAGAAAAATAACATTCAACAAAAAAAGTTTTATTAAAAAATAAAAAACAAAGAAAAAGAAAAGGTGAAGCAGTATATCACGTCCATAAAGAAGAAAAAAAGAAACCAAAACGTGAGATGAAGGGTAGTTTAGTCATTTGACTATAACTACTCTTCTCCTTTCTATTTTCTTCCCAAATTGGGGAGGTAACCTTTTGGTAGGACCCAAACATTTTCGCCTTTGCAACATTTCAAACTTTCTCTTACTTTTATCTATTTTTGTTGTTTTCTTCATTTGTTTGTCTTTAGCCGCCTCTCATTTTACTTTTGCTAAATGGCCTTGTGCGTGCTTTTTTTGATCAGTTGCATGTGTATGCCATTTTCTTTCTCTCTTTTTTTTCCCTTTTTTTTTAAAAAAAAAATTTATAACTGGGTATGGTAGGTTTTTATTTTTTGAATTGGGCATTATTTTTGTTTTAATAAACTTGGTGGAATTTTTTTTTTGGTTGATTTTTTTTTTTTTTAAATAAGGACATATAATTCAATTTATACCTACATCATTTTTCATCCTCTTATTTTTCTTCTCAACCAAATAAATGAGTTTTCCACTTTTCAATCTCTTCCCCATTTCCATCCTTCCACTTTTTCACCTCTCCAACCAAATAGGCCCTAGATACTTAAAATTTTATCTTTCTTCTCTTAGCCATGAATCACTAAATGAAACTTGAGTCTTGAAACCTTTTTCTTTGTTCTTGTCCTTCGGTTAACTAAAACTAGAACAAAGGGGCTGCTTTTTTGTGCTTGTCCAAGATGAAATTTGCTTATAGGATATTGAGTTTCATTTGGCTTTTATCTCTTTGTTGGTCAAAATATATGGGTACATGAGTGTGGGTTTGAATTTTCTTTGGGTCTTACTAATAATTTGAAGAGCGGTTGAAATTTTCTGGTTTGCATGTTTTCTTGCTTTGGTGGAGATTAGGTGTTACAGGTGAAATTTTCTTTGTTCTTACTGATAATTTGTAGCAATTTTTTAATACTAATTAAAAAATTTATTATTATTTTACTCGCCACGTAAGCTTCAAGTGTGCCAACTTGTCATTTGTTTGTCATGTAAGTATTTCCATTAATGAGTTAATGGTAAGAACTAAATTGAGTACAACTTGAAAATAGCAGAGACCATATTGACTGCTACAAAAATGTGGGGACCAAATTAATAATGACTCCAAAATGTAGGGACTAAAATAGTATCTTTACCTTCATTTTAAAACAAGACGGCCACATCCGAAGCTCTATCCCTATTCAAATTTTGGCTTTTTGCCTAGAATCTTTTCACCTAAGTTAAAGACGGAATTCACTATGTCCTTGAGCTTGGCATAAAATTCATTGAATGCCTCATTCATCCTTATTTCTTCAAAGCTCATGGTAAGCCTATGAAGCTTGGAATCTTTCACAGCTTTGGTACTTTTATAAGTGTTTTGAAGGATTGTCCGTGCCTCGTGGACACTCTCAGTGGATGAGATCCAAGGGAGTCAATTTCGTACCGGAAGCAATTTCGGTTTAGTTAGGGGAACGATATATTTTGGTACCGGTGAATACCAGTGTACCATTTCGAGATTACCACTATATATCAAATCCTATATAATTAATATATATATATATATATATATATATTTGCTGAATTTAAATCCTATGTCTTTAAGTATATTTAGGCCCAATTCATCTTTATCTCTATCCTTCTACAATGGCCCAATCCATTACAGATAAATCTAAGTTATCTATAACCATTATATTAAAAATTTAATAAAAAAAAAAAAAAAAACTTGAAACAAGTGTAAAAGGTCAAACATCCCACCTAACTCTCATGTGAATTCTGAATAAAATCTAATGCCTTAGTTTTACCACAACCACACGTTACTTTCAAAAAGAATAAACACATCCCACATGTTTTGACAATGCACTAAGAAGCCAAATGCTTAGATATGAGAAGTTTGGTCTCTAGTGTTCATGAGTGAAGAAGAGGAGAAGACAACAAAAAAAAAAAAAAAAAGAGTAAGAGATGCAAATTAAAGGCCATGATGCAGAGGTAGGCTTCGCTGGAACTTTGCCGTTGTCTCAGTGTCACTGATCTAGGGGTTTTTGCAAGCAAAAATTAGTTTCAAAGAGGTAATACCTGTTCTCAAATGATTTCAACCAGAAATCAATATTTCGGCCGAAATGACCGAAACACCCTGAAAGGGCCGAAATCACTCGAAACAGTCCGGCATAAAAACTGAATCGAAATGGGAGGGTCATCTGTACTGGTTTGGTTGTCGAAATGAGATATTTTGGCTGTATCGGCTGGTACGGTGCGAAATCGTCTCCTTTGATGAGATCTTCTTAATCTCCTCGTTAGTCACAACACTAAACAAGGCATTCAATGCTCTACTGTTGAAATTTGCAGCTTGGATCTTGTTATCATCCCAAGACATGGGTGGATCAGTAGGTTTGGTCCATCCAGCCTCGAAAGTCAGCTAGACCTTTTCATCTAAAGATGGCAAAAAAAACTCTCATGCATAATTTTTAGTATGCATAGTTAGTACCATAAAAAAGAGGAGGTTTAATAAATGATTGTCCATGATCCATAACAACAGGGGTCAATGGATCATATAAAAAAGATTAAAACATAATTAGAGAGTGCCCTTTCTAATACCACTTGTTGGGTTAAGATAGATTAACCTCGGTTAATTAATTCAATTACCCAAGTTAATTAATTAGGTCAAATTACATGCAAATCGTGGAGGTACCAACAAATCACCAAATAAACTAAATGCAGTGGAAAATAAATTGACACAGTGATTTTTTGACAAAAGGGAAAAACTTTTGTAAGGCAAAAACCCCACCGAGTGAATTTAAGGTCACCATTCCCAAGAATCCACTAATCAATAATCAAGCGGCTACAAGTATGAGAAATCTTACCACTACACTGGTCTATCCCAAAATACCAACCTACAGTTAAACCTTCACTCCAATACCCAATTGGACTTGATCTTGTAGTAGTCTTCTTTCCTTTGTTGCCCAAATCTCCAATCTGTGACTAACTCCTTTGCACAGATCCTAGTATGTGGCTAACTCCAGCAACTTAAATGACTGTTGTTGGCTGCAAATTTCTTCACTTCATCAACAACAAAGATCAGGAAACACTTGGTTGCAAAACCCTAAGGTGTATAAATGCAATAGCTTCAACTGAGAATATGTGTTCGTAGTCTCTATTTTCGTGTGTGACGAACTTTAAAATAAGTCTTATATATGACTAGAGTTGTGAGAAAAGAAACCCTAATCAAACAAGTCATCATAGGTCGAATTTCAGATTTGGAAATTCTGAAATTGTAGTTCTTGATAGATTGAGCTTGTGTCGAGCTTTCTCATTAATCCTCGATATCAGTATCTATCGAGCTAGTGTCGAGACTTAATGAACCAGCTTTTCTTCACTTTTTTTTTGGATCAATCTTCATGTCTTTAGTGAACCCACTTGATATGTTTGAACAACATACTCCTTGCTAATACATTAAACCCAACTTAGATCTACCAAATTACAAATAAATTGCATTTTGTCAAAGGATTAGTCAATTACATAGAAAATATGACTCTAACAGCTTTCTTCTTCAAGAGAGTTACGTAGCAACTCTAAAAAAAATTAGAGTTTAGAGAGGCTATTGGAGGGTGTTTTTTGTGTGTTTCCTCTCCAAAGATAGTTTCTAAGAGCCTATTGGAGATGCTCTAAGATCTAAAAATAAATTCCCACTATAGCTGATTTAGTTATTTTCTTCACTTATTTTATTCACCCCTCTCTCTCTCTCTCTCTCTCTCTCTCTCTCTCTCCTTTGAAAAACTCAAACTTCCTTCACACTCTCTCTCCTATCACCAACTTAGTGGGTCGTCTTTGTAGATGAGACGACATTGAAGTTAGGCGATCAACTGTGGGTTGCATGGTGGTTGATTTGAGAGTTTTGGATTTGGTTGTGGTGGCCATTATGATTGTACCAGGTAGTTGATGTTGCTACTGGTAGGTTTGGCATTGGGTTTTCATAGCTAGGTTTGGCCATAATCGATGGTGGTTGTCACTGGGTGTAATGTTGGCTGGGTTTGGGTCGTTTGGCCACTTGTGGTGTTGACCATTAGTGTTGTATGGGTTTAATATTATTTTAATGGATGAGAGGTAAAGTAAAAAATGGAAGGAAGGGTTTATTGTCAAGTAAGAATATAAAAATAAAGTAAAATGCTAAAGTTACAAACTATTTTACTTTTTTTTTTTTTTTGTATAAACTGTTGATGTGATGGGCAGTTATTAGAAAGTAAAAATGTGATATTAAAGTTGGTCTCGTGAATTTGTAATTTTTTAGCAATGAAACTTGATGGGCCTCATATATACCAATGCTTTGAGCTAATCTAGTTGGAAAGAACTAGTTGATTTTGTATTAAATATAATTGTTTTACGTTCTCTGGGGAAATCTAGTGATCATGTTTGTTTGTATTTTTGGTTTTTAGTAATTCTTTATTGATTAAAATAAAATTTAATGATTTTAATATAAAAAAATATTAAAAAAAAATTTTTAACAGTGTGGAGAACAAAGAGAAGTGAAATAGGAGATCCTCGCACTCTTAGTCTCACTCTTTTAATCACTAAAAAAGGGAAAAAAAGAAAAAAGGAAAAAGAAAAAAAAGAAAAAGAAAAAGATGCAATAGCATGACACACCATCACAGAGGAGAATTTTGTGCTTATAGTTTTAAATAAATTAAGGTTAAAACAATGGATACCCTGAGAGCATTAGTTTAGAAAATACTTTTAATAACTTATTAAGAAAAAAGAATCATTAACAAATGTTTTAAGGGCATCTGTTAATTATACCCATAAATTAAATCCGAGAAAGATAGTATTATAAACATTAATGCAATTCATGGATATGCGCTACAAATTTTTTGTTCTATTGTTTGTGTTTTACTTTATACTGTACCAATCATAATATATATATATATATATATATATATATATATATAAAGTGATAAATTCCTGTCTCACTTTTTGTGTTCTAATTGATACTATATCTTCTCTAATCGCGCTGTATATATATTCTGGTTGAATTCAGGCACAACCCCTGTGCAAATAATATTATTCGTTTAGTCAATGCTGAAATCTAAATGAAAAGAATAATCATCTAGGAACTGCAATTAGATGTTCCAAATATTTTGACTTCTATAGTGAAAGTACTAAAAACTTGGCAGGGATGGAGAACGATGAGAACGGTCATTTCAGTCAGTATGTATCCCTCGAAAAACATATCCGCGAAGGTGAATGGGATGCTGCTAATCAGTTCATTATCTCCAATCCGAGGGTAGTGATTGCAAAAATTTCAATTACTGGAAGCACGGCTCTACACATTGCTATCTTTGAAGGACATATGAATATTGTGGAGGAGTTGGTAAAGATAATGTCGGAAGAAAACTTAAAATTTAAAAATAGAGGTGGTTATACTGTTCTAGGTTATTGTGCTATTGCTGGAAACATCCAGATGGCAAAATGTATAATTGGGAAGAGCCGGACCTTACTTAGCATTGGAAATGGAAGCGATGACCTCATTCCAGTCGTGCTAGCTCTTACGTATAACCCCCATGGAACAGAAATGGCGCGCTATCTCTATTCTCAAACTCCTCTAGAAGATCTAATGCCAAGAAATGGCATCAACGGTGCTACGTTTATTACCCGGGCTATTTATTCCAAAGCTATTGGTAAGAAGTTCAGATTCAAATATATTTTCGTATTCATTTCTATGCTTTGAAACACTAGGCATGATTCCCTTTCAATTAATTGCTTATGTTTGCAACTCAATAGATATGGCTTTGGATTTACTCGAACGTTACCCTGAGTTGGCTATCGCTCCGGATTGCAGTGGGCGGTCTCCTGTGGAAGTATTGGCTGGCATGTCTTTTGCATATCGGAGTGGAAATCGTCTCGTATATTGGAAACAGTGGATCTACAACAGTGAGTATCACTCTCTTTTCTCGATCAGTCTATTAAATTATATGCTATTTTGCTCACACCTTGGAGAGTTAATTTATGAATCTTAGTTTTATATATAGTTATTTTAAAACCTCCTTTTTTTATATAAAAAATATATATATATATATATATATATACAATTATACTTTCACCCAACTTTTTTTTTAGGTAAAAGACAGAAATTATATTGATAATTGAAAGTATACAAAGTAAAAACTATAAGCATAAAGCCAAATAGGGGAAAGACAATGGCTATAGCAGTAGGAAGAAACTGCCAGGAAAAAAAAAAAAAAAAGGTACAAGTATAAAACCTGTGCAGACGAAAGTCACAAACAAAATCAAGAGCTTCATTGTGCAGCCACGAGCCTCAGATGACTGATACTCATCCAAGAAACCAAGGGCTCCATCTAAAATGGATTTGGGGTGGGCTTGAAATTTTTCGAAACAAAACTTATTCTGAGCACTCCAAATTGCCAAGACATCACCGCCCAACATTCCACATCAGATTGAGGATGTCTGTCCACCATCAGCCTAAATAAAGCGAAGAAATCTTGGATAGCATCGAAACATTTTTGAATCTTTGCCTTAAACAAAGCCAAGCATTCCTTGCAAATGGACATTCCCATAGTAGGTGGCCTACAATTCAGGTTGCTAGAAGCATAGATCACACTGTATGTAGATACCATATTTTTTCCATCCCCGATTTGCATTTTAGACCTGGAAAATTCTAAAAATATTCACTTTTCTCCATGGGGCCGCGGAAACACCTAGATTGACATGGCGCAATCCGTTTGGGCATCGGAGCACTCGAAGTGCCGTTTTAGGTCCAATTGACCAAAATGCCCCTAGTCAAACCTTGGGTTGACCGAAAGTCAAAGTTTGTCAAAATCATCCCAAAACAACATTTTTCATATTTTTACATCAAACCTGAGTTACTTAGATATTTTTGTTAAGTTTGACAAAGTTTGACCTGAGGTTGACTCCCGAAGGCATCAAAAACTCTAATTTTGATCCATCCATTAGAACGGGTTGGGGCTAGTGCCATTGTAAAAATTATTGAATTCTATTTCCAACTACTATTCATGGATTAAAATCGGAGTTAAAAAGGTTGAGATATCTTGAAAACTGGGCGGAGAGCGTCAACACACTTCTTGAGGCCAAAACTTTTGCTCCGACCGTTTGAATTTCAACTTCTTTAGTGTTTTGGAAACTGGACATCTAGATCTTTCTAGGGACACCAAGATCAGATTAATTGGAGTTTGGAAACCCTTCAAATATGCATAAAAAGTTGAATCAATTGACCCCAGATAATTAATTCAATTATTCAAATTGATTACTTAGATCAAATTACATGCAGTATTATGGAGGCACAAACAAATCACCAATCTAAACTAGAGTGCAGCTGAAATCAAATTTGACACGATGATTTGATTACGAATGGAGAAAATCTTCACAAGAAAAAACCTCACCGAGTGAATTTCAAGTTACCACTCCCGAAGAATTCACTAATAATAAACAAGCGGTTACAAGTATATACTTTAAACTATATACTAGTGGAATCTTACAACCATATACTGACATACAGTTGAACCTTTACTTTAATCCCCAATTTGACTTGATCTTGTAGAAGCCTTCTCCTTTGCATGAATCCTAATATGTGATTGACTTCTTTGCAGAAGTCCCACTACATGATTGACTTCTTTGCACGAATCCCACTACATGACTGACTTCTTTGAACTAATCCCAATATGTGACTGACTCCACAGCAACCCTTTTGATTGTTGTAGTCAATTTGCAGCAACTTCACATAAAAACACTAATAAGATCTTCAATTGTTAGTGCCAAAGATCTTGCTTGGCACAAAACCCAAAGGCAAACAAGTGTCACAACAAGATCTCTTTCTTCTGTTTTCTAAACTCACAGGTTCAAAAGGTGAAGGCTAGAGTTTCAATAAGAAAACTTTATGAATCATTAGGGTTAGGGTTTTCTTTCTCTACCACATTATTTAAATAGGAGCTTAATGGGTCTTTTAAATGGGCTCTCTTATTCCTATTAGGTTTACACATACCTATAAACAAATAGCTAATTAGAATAAAATGTTGCAGGCTGAATTCTGAAATCCTGTATCTTAATATATCGAGAGGTATCGAGCTTCATTAAATCTCGATAGATCAAAGGTGTCGAGTTAGGTATTGGTACCTGCAGATTAAGCTTTTCTTGAGTAGTTTCTTGAGTATTTTTCATATCTTCAATATTACCGCTTGTTATACTTCTTCAAAGTACTTCATGATAATCTTGAAACCACTTAGAATTACCCAATTACAACTAAAGTGCATTTTGTCGCAAGATATTCCAATTAAATAAAGATATCCCTAACGATATCCCCCTTTAGCAATCCATGATAAAACCCCTAAGAATAAAATGAATGTTCTAGAATACATTATACTAATGATCACATAGAAAATAAGTCTACTCTAATACTTGAACTCTTGAAAAACTTTGCAAGAAGAGAGATCAATGTATGAATATGACTTTGCAACCTGTCATTAACTAAAACACTAAACAAGATACATCAAGACATCATGTGTGAAATATAAGACAAGTTATATAAATGCAATCCACGTGCAAGAGATAAGAAAAGAAAAGCACATGTGATACAATAAGAGAACATAAATTAAAGTAAATGTCAAATCAGCTCAAATGTATATGAAAGGTTTACAAAAACTAAAAGTACATGAGGTAATTCCTCACTACCTCCCTCAAAGCACTCTTCCCTTAACAACTAACCTATCCACTTTCAAAACTACTCCCCCATTTTGTCATCATAGACAAAGGTGGATCACAGTGAGGTAGTCATCTCATCATCAGAAGAAGTGGAAGAAGCTTTTTCATCATCTCCACTAGAAGAAAAGGCAACTCGATATACATTCTCTGGAGTAGGAACAAAACCACCTAGTCTAGACTGGAGGCATGCAATGCGTCCTATGCGAGGGTTCATCTAAGACATCTTATCAGTAAGATGTGTCAAAAAATCATCATGATTGGTCTGAAGTTTTCGAATTGCACCAATGTCACCTCTAACTAGCTGTAACTGATCAAGAATGGCAGCAAGAGTTGCCTCTACTCCGAAAGAAGAAGATGGAGCAAATGAAGATGATGGTCGGGATGTGAAGGCAGTACCCTCAGCAATTCTAAACTCAATCTCTTCCTAGTAAGCAGGAGTTAGATTATCTCTAGACCTTTTGGCCTAGGCCGACAGTTGTGAAGAGTTCCTAGATAAAGTCACCTTCCATAAAGCACCCATGACATAGAAAGGAGAAGAAGAAGGGAAAGAAACACAAAAATGAGTGAGGAGCCAAGTGATAGCAAAGGGGAAAATGAGCTTTCTCATGGTTTGTAGTATCAAGATACGTATCCATAATGGATAATATCATTTGCAAAGGAAAGTCTATGGATAGACCTTTAGTAGTGAATAAAGAAATCGAGCACGAGTTTCGATGATTGTGTTATAATGAGATTGAAGAGTGCATATGAATGTCATGATCATGTTTAAAATCCTAGGGTTTTGAGCAAAATCACGTGTCGCCATACTGAGGGTTCCACCCCAAGTAGATGGACATTCACAAAAACTAGAGGCTAGTGCATCTCGAGAGATAGAAGATAGCACCGGTGACCCAGGGTAGTCAGGTTTTTCTACCTGTGGAACTTAGAGTACATCAACGATAAGCTTTAGTGTAACGGTGATACCTATACCTCAAACATAAGTAATGAACATGGGAACAGCGGTATTGGTGATGTATATGTTGGAGTAAACTCGTGTATAAATATACTGGGATAGGTAACTAGTCATTCACATAGGAACTCCCATCCATAAGACTTAAACATATTGGGTACCATTGTTTGTAAGCTCAGACAAGAGTATTTATCATTTTGCAAGAATAGAACGTAGAGAAAATTCCTCCTTAAAAGCCACACGGTTTTTGGTATCATAGAACCGATCTTAAGGAGGAATAGAGGAAGAAAGAGTAGAAGATTTAGAATGGGAAAAAGGATTACATTTGGGAATGTGCTTTTTGGGTGCCATGGGTTGATAAACTTTTGAGGGAGAGATAGAATCAATAGATTTAGACACATGTAAGAGTAAGAATTGAAGAACAATGGATGAATGTGCATGAGCATGTGACATGAACAAATATCTTCCACAAATAGGGCACAAACTCATTTCAAACTACAGCACTCAAATATAATCAAATACACAATTCTAGAAAATGTATGAGTATACTCCAAAATGCTAATGGACTACAATGCATGAAAATACTATAGTTAATCAACTAACCCCAAGGCCCAAACATGCGAAAATTTTCAAAATCCCCAAAATTTCAAAAACCTAGTCTAAGATGCATGAAATGTATCAAAAGTAAGAAAAGAGATAGATTTAGACCACATACCAGCAAATTGATGAAGTTGAAAGGCCAAAAATGAGATTGGAGACTTGATTTTGGTGGTTTGGGTCAAAAGGAATCGAGAGAGGTCAAAGAGAAATCTAAGAGAAAGTGCTTAAAATGAACAAAGTTGTCCCACAAGTATATATAGAAATCATAGTCTCGATAGATCAAGGAGGTATCGAGTTTTAAAATTCAATGGGTCGAGAGGTATCGATAGCTAAATATCTCGATGAATCAACTAGGTGTCGAGGAGGTATCGGCCAAACAGAATGTTGAGAAGTTGGTCTCGATGGATTGAAGAGGTGTCGAAGAGGTATCTAGAAAAATCTAGAAATTGTCTTTGAAGTTTGATGGATCAATTAGGTATTAAGGATGAACTCGATGTATCGAGGAGGTATCGAAATGCATAAAAATGTGAATTTTCAAGGTGAAAAAGCATGAAGTGTATGCAATCAAGACATGATCAAAACCATGCACCTACCCTAAGCAATCAATACCAAAGAAAATTTTCCAACATCACTCTCAAACAGGCATTGGACTCTTAATCATAAAGCACTAAACAGTCTATCCAATTTTAATTCTAAAATCAAGTTAAGACAGTTTAGTAAGCTTTTAATAACACTTGCATCACTTGTTATGGCCAAATCACACAACTCATGTACAATGTAACAAGAATAGAAGAGGTTTGCGTGAAGTGTGTGAAAAAATTTGCATACAAGCATATGTTGCACAAATATGTTTGAAATTTTTATGAGAGAATCATAAATACTCACATCATAATCATATCCTTTTGATGGGAACCATCACCTTTGAGGTACATCCTATAACTCCTACATCTCCTAGAAACATGTTTGCAATCATATTTTAAAGCTTTTTGATTCCTTTTGCTTTAGTTTTTCTTTTGGCATATTTTTCTTTTTGCATAGGTTTCTTTTATGCATATTATACATGGGTATATATAAGAGAGAATAGAAAATACCCATTAATTTTATTTGAACACCCTTTTTCTTGCTGTGCAAGTGCTACACCTTGTCATAGCACGACCTTTATAAGTTGCCCACAAGTGTTCATGATTGACAAGTTTTAGTGGTGAGATAGTTATTTATGCATTTCTCTTAGGACTTTTTAGTACTACTAGTCAAAATGAGTGATATAGTTATGAATTTTCTTATACCACTTGTTGGATTATAGATTGACCCTGGTTAATTAATTCAATTACCCAAAATGATTAATTAGATCAAATTACATGCAATATTGTGGAGGCACAAACAAATCTTCAATCTAAACTAGTGCTCAGTTGAAATTAAATTTGACACAGTGATTTGTTTACGAATAAAGAAAATCCTCACAAGGAAAAAATCCTACCGGGTGAATTTCAAGTCACCACTCTCGAAGAATCCACTAATCAAGATCAAGCGGTTATAAGTATAAGGAATTTTACCACTACTTGGTCTATTCCGAAATACCAACCTACGGTTGAACCATTATTCCAATCCCCAATTGGACTTGATCTTGTAGAAGTCTTCTCCTCTGCACGAATCTCAGTATGTGACTAACTTCTTTACACGAATCCCTCTACGTGACTAACTCTACAGCAACCCTTTTGATTGTTTTTGTTGATTTGCAACAGCTTCACATAAAAACACCAATAAGATCTTTAATTGTTGGTGCCAAAGACTTTGCTTGATATAGAACCCAAAGGTACACAAGAGTCACAATAAGATCTCTTTCTTCTATTTTCTAAAACTCACATGTTCAAGAGATGAAGGCTAGGGTTTAAATAAATAAATAAACCTTATGAAGCATTAGGGTTAGGGTTTTCTTTCTCTACCACCTTAGTTAAATATGAGCTTAATGTGCCTTTTAAATGGGCTCTCCTATTCCTATTAGGTTTACATAAACCCATAAACAAATAGCCAATTAGAATAAAACATTACAAGCTAGATTATGAAATCTAGTATCTCGATAGATCAAGAGGTATTGAGACAGGTATCGAGCTTCATTAAGTCTCGATAGATCAAAGGTGTCAAGCTAGGTATCGGGACTTGTAGATTTAGGTTTTCTTGAGTAGTTGGTGAGTATTCTTCATGTCTTCAATACTACCACTTGTTATACTTCTTCAAAGTGCTTTATGATGATCTTGAAACCACTTAGAATTACCTAATTATAAGTAAAGTGTTGTCATAGGATATGTCAATTACATAAAAACATGACCCCAACATACTTGTTAACATTCAGACTTGCAAGTATCACATTCTTATAGATTTGCATACCTAATGGATTGCTTGGATGGAGGGGGAGGAGAGGAGAGTAAATGGGAGGGGTATGATTTAATGAACCTTGCTTAAATGTTTTTTAAGAGGGGAAGGGGAGGGGTTTTAAGGGATTTGGAGGAGTATCTTATCCCTCCTAACCCCTCTTTTTCAATTCCCCCAAATTGGAGAGCTTTGGAGGGGGAGTGGAGTGGAGGGGATTAAAAAACTTCCTCTAATATGTCAATTTATATTTATTTCTTTAAAAATTAATAAAATAAGGTCATTATTGTCAATTTATATGAAATTCTCCTCCCTTATCACTCCCTACTTAATTTTTAAAACATCCAAATAAGGTGAAGAGGTAACGATTCCCCTTTACTCTCATTTACCCCTCCCACTTCTTACTCTCTACTCCCCTTTCCCTGCAAACTTCCAAAAAAAGTGTAAGAGTAATATGATTCGTAGAATGAAAAGCCATATTAGAGTTATCAAAAGTACTTTAATGAATCAATTTGACCTTTATACTATGTTTGGAAGTTTGGAGGAAGAGGAGAGTAGAGGGTAAGGAGGGGAAGGAGAGGAGACTAAATGAAAGTAGAAGGGAATGGTTACCCTTTCACATTGTTTGGATGTTTTAAATCCCTCCCCTTTATGTGAATGTTTAAAAATGAAATAGGAAGAGGAGAGTGGAGGAGAACTTAAAGGCAAAATTGGCATTTCAATTTTTTTTAATCCCTTATGTACTCCCTTCCCTTGCCAAATCTCACTAATTTGGGAGAAATAAAAGAAAAATAATATGTCCACAACATTTTTACAACAAATCTTAAGTGGCAGGCTATTATTGGTTGTTATTGTTGGGGCAAAAAAGTAATCTTAGTGTTAGGTTCAAATTTGAATCAATAATAACTAATCACCTATGATTTGTTGTGAAAATATTGTAAAAATATTGTGGACGTAGCACCTCTCGAAATAAAATGTGAGGTTACAAGGGGTAAGATAACCCTCCAAATCCCTTCAATCCTCTCCCCCCTCCCCCTCTTATAACATCCAAGTAAGGTTCATTATACTATATCACTCTCATTTACTTTACTCTTCTCTCCTCTCCCTCCATTCAAACAAACTGTTAAGGAGCTCGTTCTTTTATATATAAGCATAAACAAAATATATCACAAATATGTTGTTTGCAGCCTTAAAAAATATAATTGAGATAAACATGCTATTAGTAACTAATTTGTAATCTAAAAATAATACTAATAATAATTGTGGGGCCCGGCCCAAAATAATGGGCTAGTTAAATACGGGCCCGTCCGAGAAGCATCGTGTCCGAGGAGAAGTCATAGCCAAAACATTATTCAAGCCCAACTGCGGTAAAAGAAACCTGTCCGAGGAGTAACACCTCCTCGGACATTACGAAGTCCAGACCAAGAGCTCGCCCCAACCACTGCAGTTCATCCTCCAAGCACATAAAAAAGAATAAAACCCAAAATATCTCATGGAAAGCTGCTACCACCACATTAAATGTGTCACAACCACCCTCTTGGCCGCATTAATGAGGAAAAGACCCCTGAACAGTACTACCTTGGCCACTGCAACTCACAAGGGAGTGATAAGGGTGTCTGATAGTGGGGGCTTAGATGATCAACAAGTGTGGGCTTAGATGATCAACAAGTGTAAGGTTTAGATAAGAATGAAAGAGCTATATAATGTAGTAGAGTCCTTCAAAGAAGGGGGGGAAAAATGTATTATCTGTACCCAGAAAATATAATCTTCTGTGAGACATCCATTCTTGTGTTTTTGTTTCTGCAATGATGTTGCCCATGCATCAGACCGACTAAGTTCACTGAGGCTAAGTTCTTTGACCCATCCTCTACAAAGATTTATTGTGTGTTGCACCTTGGGCCAAGGCCTGATCAGTAGGATTTGGACCAGGAAAATCGTGCAACTACAATAATAATAAGTTGTAATCTCATGCATAAATTGCTCCATTTTTAAAGAAATACGAAGGTGATTTGTTTACCTATTTACATACTTACTTTTTAATTTCTGACAATTTTTTTTTTTAATTGTGATATAATCAATTTTTAAAAAATTCAATATTTATAAATAAACTTAAAATTTAGTTAGTATGAACATATATTGAAAATCATAGTTATAGTACTTTAGAATATGGTAAACTTCTCATTGATGTTTATACTTGAGTTAGTAGTAAGTTTTGGTAAGAGATTTTGTATTAGTTTCAAATTAATTTGAAGTAATTATATTAGTTTCAAATTAATTTGTAGTTTTGAACGGGCTTGAACTAGATTCAAATTAGTTGGAAGTAGTTTTGAATGGGTGGAAATTATTTTTAAATATATACTAGAAATTGCAAAAAGTTAGAGAGGATTGTAAATTTAATTTGGTGTATCTAACATGAAAGAGTGGATTAACATTTTTTTTTTTTTTTTGAGCTTCTACTTTAATTGAATATCAAGCTTGTAAAAATTTCATTTGCATAAATACATTTAAGAATAATCACAATTAGATACATATGAAACTTTCTATCTAAATCTAACACTACCAATATTTGTTTTTAAATTTTTTGCTGATCCTTAAAAAATCATGTAAGGATATTATACGATAGAGTATGTTAGTTTGTAATTCTTGATTACCCTATTATGGTAAGAAATAATAAGGTAGTTTACTTTCTACTTCTTAATTTAATTCATATTAGTGTGCTATACAATTTTGTTCAATCACAAAAATATTTATTAAAAAAAAAAACCATTAGTTTTTTTTTGTTTCTAAACATTATATATATATATATATATATTAGAATCAATAGTTTGGAGTGGAAGGATTTAAACCCTAAATGTCTTCATTGAAAATACAAAGAAGTGTCAACTAGTTGAGTTATAAGGTTCTTGAAGGTTTGAAATAAATTGTGTGCTTGAGCTAGGTCAAAACAACTGGTTGTAAAGTTTATATTTTTAGGTTGGCAACCATGAACAAGTGTAACATTTTAGAACTTAGTTTGTCTAGTTGATTAGTGTTGAAATTATCTTTGGAACAAGACAAATGAAGTTTAGAACAAATGAAGACTCAAGTAATCAGAAAGTGGACTATTGAAGATTGCTTTTCAATTGCAGGCTTGACTAATCAAGACCCACTTATCTCGACTGACTGAGATTTGTACAGATTGTGGATCTGGTTTTCTACTCAGCTATTTAATCTAGGGTTTTGATGGATCTTAATCATATATAAATACAAACCCTAGAGCACATTTTTGCACATTCAAGGATGCAGTGTTCTCTACACAAATTTGGAGATTTTCCATACCCTTTTGGAGCTATAGCTAAAGACCTTGTGCAAACAATAAATCCAATGATAAAGCAAGGTTGTTGCATCCAATCAACAACATTTGCTGATCTAAATCTTTGAGTGAAGATCTCAAAGTCACAAACTGAAGAGTTTGTGTGTAACAATTTCACAGTAGAACAGTCTATGGATTCAGAGTTACATTTGGTCACAATTGATAAGTACTATTAGAGGTCACAGTAGATTTAAGGTTAAGTTTATTGTACAAACATCAATTCTATTAGTGAAATGTTGCCTTAAGGATTGTTTAGGTTTAATCCTCCCTATGTTTTTTACTATGAAACCACAATTTCATAAGCTTCCCTGGGTCATTGTTCTTTAGGTTCATGTGATCTATGTTTGTTTGATGTTTTAATCATTTTAATCAATAACATAATTAATTAATTAATTAATTGGTTAAAAGTTTATTAATTTGGTGATAACTAGGTCTAAAACCCTAACACTAGTGTTAAATTGGATGGACACTTAATACTACAAAATTCAAGTGAATTTGATATCTAATTTGGGAAATTTTGCAATAATTGGCTTAATTAAAATTTTTAATTTATTAATAGTTAGTTTTTTTTTTTTTTTTTTTTTTTTTTTTTTTTTTTTTTTTTTAAAGAAGAAAATTAGCACACATTATTGAAAAACAGAAACAAGACTAGCCAAAGACGGCTAAGAGAATAGAATTGATGTGTGGTGGAATATCCTCTATCCACACCATTAGACCACTAACATGTCTAGCATGTCTAGCAAGGTTACGAGCAACTGAATTACCTTTTCTGTGAATATGAAAAACACAAAAAGAATAAAAGGAAACTGTAGAAAGTTTTTCCTCCGCGATAAGGTGACCATAGTAAGAGAATGATTCATCTTCACTACAAAGAGTTTTGATGATAATCTCTGAATCAACTTCTATAATAATCAAAGGAAGGCTGAGGTCTTGAGCAAAATTGACAAATCTCACAGCAACCATGGCTTCTACATCAGTAACGGACTGTGGAAGTAGGATCTTTCATGACATTGATGCTAAAACCAGTCTTTGAGAGTCTCGAACCACAACCCCAATACCTAACTTGCCTAAATCTTTAAAAACAGCACCATCAAAATTGACTTTAACCATAGGAGAAACTGGAGGGGACCAACGAACACAATCTCTTTGAACAACTAGGTAAGTGATGTCCCTGGGTTGACTTACAACAAATCAGTATGGATCTATCTGGCCATCATGATAATATCCATGAGAGGGAAGGATTTATCTTCAACCTAAAGTCCATTTCTGCGAAACCACAGTGTCCAGATAAACATAGCAAATTGATCTAAATCTTTATCCTCATCAATAATTTATTGGACCAGATCCAAAAACATAGGAAAGTGTTTTGTCCGGTGAAAATTCCAATTCGGGTCAAACTCCTACACACCAAAAATTTCAATACAAAGCCAAATTGCATGAATCATGTCCCCAGGTAATTGTTTACATTGCTCACATGTGTCTTCAGCTAGAACATTCCGATGAACCAGGTTGAGTTTCACAGGAAGAGCATTTTTATAGGCCATCTAGAGAGAACTCTTAACCTTATTCAGAACTTTGCAACTCTAGACATGTTTCCAAACCTCCTGACATTGGCTCGGATTGGAAGAAGTTTGTGACTCAGATGCTCTATGTTTTGAAAGAAAGTTGTATCCTGACTTTACTATATAAACACCCGAAGAAACATGGGGCCAGACAAGCTTGTCCTCTGAAAGTCCTTGCCCGAGTGGGATTTTCTTTGTCAATTCAACCTCCCGATTTGAAAACAATTGATGCAATAGGTCCACATTCCAAGTATTATGAAAAGGTGAAAATAGAGAGTTTACTGAAGCTTTAGAAAATAAATCCACTACAAGAGATTGGATTTTAGGATGCTCCAAAGATGGGAGCCATGCATCCTTCCATATACTAACCTTGGGCCCATTCCCTATCATCCACCGTGCCCCCCTCAGTAGAACATCCCTACCCTTTAAATTGCTTTTCCATGCATAGGATCCGAAATTTGCCTCAGCCGCTTCCATAATAGAACAATTTGGAAAAAAATCTAGCTTTGAAGATGCGATAACAAAGAGACTGTTTATTGTGGAGGAGTCACCAAACTTGTTTAGCTGGGAGGGCATTATTAAATAGGCTAAGGTCTTTAAATCCCAGACCTCCATCTGATTTCGGTTTTCAAAGAGTATCCCATTTCACCCAATGAATCTTGCGACGATCTCCTCGCTGTCCCCACCAAAACTTTCCGATCAAACATTCAATTTCATTACAGAGACCCAATGGTAATTTAAAGCAGCTTATAGTGTAAGTTGGAATAGCTTGGACTGCGGCTTTAATTAAAACTCTCTTCCTTTGATACGAGAGCTTTTCTTCCCAGCCTTGAAGTTTATGCCAGACTCGCTCTTTTATGAATTCAAAACTAGCTTTTTTCTTTCTCCTTATCAAGGATGGAAAGCTTGATACTTCTCATACTATCTAATCTCTAGGACTCCCAGTGCTGTCTTGATAAGTCGTCTGATACTATCTAAAGTAGATTTACTAAAGAAGATAGCCGTCTTGCTTTTGTTTATCTGTTGCGTAGAACAATTACCATAGGTCTCCAAAACTTCAAGAACTTTTTGACACTTGCTAATTAGCTTTGCAAAAAAGAAGACTATTGTCTACAAATAAAAGATGAGTCAATCTAGGGCCATTCTACAAAGAGAAAAACCCCTCAAGTTACCCAAAGTAGCCTCTTAGGATGTCAAACCATGTAGCCCTTTTGTGCACAGTAAAAAAAGAAAGGTAGAGAAGGGATCTCCCAAACGGATACCTCAAGTTGGATTGATCAAGCCTTTTGGCTCCCCATTAACCAGGATGGAATAGGTTACAGTCTTGACACAAACCATCATCAACTTAATCCACTGCTCCCCAAAACCCATTTTTTTCATCATAGCTTCAAGATAAGACCACTCCATCCTATCATAGGTCTTCCTCATATGCAGTTTAATAGCCATATAATCATCCTTCCCTTTATGTTTCTGCATGCTATGTAAGTCTCAAAAGCAACCAAAATATTATCATAAATAAGTTTGCTTTTAGTAAAAGCACTCTGATGTTCTGTTATAATATTTGGTAGAACATTTTTTTAGCCTATTAGCTAAAACCTTAGAAAAGATTTTATACAAAACATTGCAAAGACTAATAGGTCTATATTTAGAGATACGTTCGGGGCCTTTTACTTTTGGGATAAGGGCCACATATGTATAATTCAAATGAGATGGAAGTGTTGCAATATTTAAAAAAATTGAGAATGGATTGAGTTACATCATTACCAACTAGCTGCCAATGATTCTGGTAGAAAAGAGGAGGCATACCGTCAAGACTTGGGGCCTTCAGGGGAGCCATTTGTTTGATCGCTGCCCCTACCTCCCAATTCATGTAATCAGCAAATAATTGAGCGTTCATGTCATCACTTATTATGCTTGGAATGGAATCAATAGTGCTCCCTGCTTGAACCGGGCTTGATGATGAAAAGAGAGCCTAGTAATAATCAACTATAGAAGCTGCCACCTCCTCTTAAGACAAGCACCAAACACCATCACAGTTTCGTATCGAGGTAATGAAAGTCTTTCAACTTTGTTGAGTGGCTCTACTATGGAAATATTTAGAATTTTTATCCCTCTATGTTGTCCAATGAACTTTTGATCTTTGAAATCACATTCGTGTCTCTTTATCTATAAGGTCTTTAATTTTGTATTTTATTGATAAAACCCAAAAGTTCAAACCAGTAATCATAGCCTCCCTTTAGGCTTCTTTGAGCAAATCTCTCTTCACTCTCATTTCACGCTTGACATTGCAAAAACATTTCTGACTCCACTTCAATTTTTTTCATTGTTAGAATAAATGGGTCTAAAGATACTTGTGAAGACCAAACTACTTCCATAGTGTCTGTACACCCCATGTCAGAGAGCCACATCTCCTTGAAATGAAATGATTTTTGGAATCTGGGAGGTTCCATACTAGCTGGCACTATCCAAATAGGGCTATGATCCGAAGAGTCAGAGTGCAAGTGATGTGCCCTAGTCCCACCCAAATTCATAAGCCAATCATTATTGGCAAGCCCTTGGTCTAGTCGTTCCCAAATTGAGTGTCCATCAGCAAAGTGCTTCTGCCAGGTGAATTTCAACCCAACAAACCCAAGATGTAAGAAACCACATTCATCAATTGTATCCCGAAAGAGCTGCATTTGGTTTTGGTTTTTGTTTGCCCCACCAACTTTCTCTGAATGACTGACCAACTCAATGTAATCATTGGAGTACAGCTAAAGGAGAGACATATGATTATTTAAATCACATAATAAACTCCAAGATTCATGCCTCAATTGTGTAATTGGTTCCCCGTAAAAACAAATAAAACTCCATGCATCATCGGTCCCTTTATTCACTACAGCCCACCACTCCTGTTATTTCTTGGAACAAAAAACATATTATCAAAATCTAAAATTTTCTTTATTTTTTTAGCCTTGCTTCATCCGCCCATATCTCAGCAATGAACACGACGGAAGGATCTTTTGTCTAGACTAATTCACCAAGCTCTTTTCTCTGTTCGTAGGTTCCCAAGCCCACGATAGTTCCAAACTAGGCAATTCATTGTATTTGAAGTGGCTGATTGTCAGCTTCCACCAATTCAAAAAGGGTCCTGCCATCCTCCTTAGAAACCTGTAATTTTTTACTATGCAACTTTTGCTGATCTTCATCCATTTTGTCTCCCCACATGTTTCCCTAACACAGTAGCATGCATAGTAAAATCATTTGAGTTATTTTTTCAAGCCATTTTTTTCCATTTGTGTGGAACTTAATTCCCATCCAAGAGAGTATGTGTGCTGGACTAAGAAGGAATACTACAATCAGGATTCTCTGGGTTAACCTCATCAATGCTACCTGAATTTTCGCCGTCAAAAGAATTAGCCAAATGGGGAATAGATCCCGAAAATAACTCACCAGGGAAGGAAAGCAGTGGGGAGTCAAATTTTTGTAAGCCCGAATCAATCTCCTCTATTTGAATTTCGAAAGTGTCCTTCATTGGGGGGGGGCCGCTGGGGGAAGGAACCCGTAGACTTAGGGATATTTGAAATATCTTTAGGTTAGCAAATATTCTCTGTATGGGAAATATGCAGGATATCGCCCTTTTCCACCATTATAACCATATTTGTAACTTGGGAAAAGTCAGACCTTAATGCACCACCGTGAGCACTGGAAGTGCCACCATCGGGAGGAGGTGGGCAACTTGTGCCACCCCAAGACCTAGCACTCGACTTCCCTTTCTTCTCCTTCTTCCTAGCTTTGTAGTAACCAGGTACTATGACCACATTTTTCCTAAACATGGGGTTTGAAGGTGCACAGATTCATGGCCCATACTCCTTGTTCTCTGAGGAAAGAGTTCCATTGCTCTCTATCCAAAGATCACAGTCTTTATCGTTGTGGTTTAAGCACCCATACCAATAGCAGATATTAGGCAGGCGTTTGTATTTAAAAGAGACCCAATGCTCGGACCCTTCCTCTTGAGAGATCACCTGACCCCAGCACTAAGGGAGATTAAGTTAATTAAATTTTTATTTATGAATACTTAAGAGTTGAAAACTTAATCCTCTATTGAACTTCTAGTTTTTTTTTTTTTTTCCCCAAAAAAAAAGTTTTATTATATTTTTATAAATAATATAAACTAGTTGTTAACTTGTGCATTGCATTAAAAAACTAAGAAACATACATATTATATATGATAAATAATAAGTATTAACAAATGAAATTTCAAAGAAAATGTGTATAAAAAAATCATATGAAATTTAATTAGTTTGTTTAAAGTTTGATTAGCACAATTTATTCAAAATTTATTTAATATTCATTTGTCTAAATCTAGTGAAACAATGAGTTTTGGTTGTTTTCAACTTTAATATAACAATTTAGCACTTGTTATAACTCTAAAATTTAAAACCTAATAAAAATAAATATTATATTTTTAACATAAATGAACGTGAACTTCTAAAAACTTATTTAATAACTAATCTCGTCACACGCGCTTCGTGCGTGCGTTGAGGCTTTTTTTTTTTTTTTTTGTGTCATAATTTTTCATTCATTTCAATTTAAGGTTTACTTATGCATTTAGAACTACGAATACAACTAGGAGTGTCACGAGGCTAGTTTCAAAAAATGAACAAATATTAAATGTTTATTTTGTAGAAAAAAAAAAAACTCTGTTTTTATTTAGATATATAATTTTTATTTTGTTAATCTAATTTATAAGTTGATAAATCAATTTGAAAATTAATAGAAGAGTGACCCTATTTTTTAGGCAATGTTTTATTGAGAGTTAGAGTTGTATTTTTACTGAATTGTCCTTTAGTTTTGTCTCTACTTAATCATAGGAGAATATGGGCATTTTTGAACCAAAAAAATGAGGATACCAAACAGAGAAAGTCCCTTAAATAGTACCCCCTCCGTCCCAAATTGTTTGGCCTGTATTCCATTTTGGAATGTTCCAAAATTATGTCCTGTTTGAAAAGTCAAACATCATTAATTTATTAACATTCCCTTTATGCCCTTAATTGATTTGTGGGAGCATTTTTTTAATAAAAAAATTAAAAACCAAAATTTTGAAATCCACTATATGTGCCATCTTTATTCAACAAAAAAAAAAAAAAAAAAAAAAAAAAAAAAAAAAAACCTTCAAAGATAAGGTAGTTAATGATAAATTTGTTTAAGGGTAATTTTGGAAATTTCAACTTTTTTTTTTTTGAAGAGATAAGACAATTAATAATGTTTCCCTAAATAATTGGGTTTTTCTAGCTAGGCCAAACAATTTGGGACGAAGTGAGTAGTATAGATATTAGAAAAAAAAAAAAAAAAAAATGAAGTCTTCCAATTTTATTTTTCTTCATCATCATCATTTTTTCTTTTTCATTTTACATGAGATTAATTGGCCACTTCTTTGCAAGGAATATGCAGTCCACTAGCTGATGACACCAACCAAATCCCTATAAGCTTCCAAAATTCAGAGATGGAAATATACGGTCAAGCAAGAAATATCGAATCAGGTAAATTGTTGTCAATATTTTTTTTTTTTTTTTTTTTGTTCAATAGGAATTTTGGTCTGTCACAATAAAAAAATATTTTAGAAAACTTTAATTTTTCTCACCTAATAAATAGTAATAGCCTTATTTTATATTAAAAATATGGATACAACAACAACAAAGCATTAATATTAAAATTTGAGGGTCAGCTATAGATTCTCAATAGATTAAATTGGGCCAGCCACATTAATTCTATTCCTCCAGTCTATTCTATCTAAAATCATGCTCTCCGTTGCTTTCTTAATTGACATATCCATTTTTGTTACTTCTTACCATCCCTTCGTCTTTGTTTCTACTTTTACTAAAGTTATATTTCATGTACTTTGTTTTAGTTCTACTTAAACAATATGTAGATCAAAATTATTTTCAGCTTGTAACTATCCCACAAAGTAAGGGAGGGGGTGGTTATGTGTAGGATTTAACTTCTCCATCTTCCATACAATGTGGCAAAGGTCTTCTTGTTTATTATCTTCTTGACAAGTGTCTTACACATGACATTTGTTCCCAAGACATATGCCATGGTTACGAAACTTCCACATGTTATGCCTACCAAGTCACATATGTCATTCTTTCCACTAATATATGTGGCTTTACGCCAACTAATAATTATAGATTAAATTAACAACCATATCTTGGTCTTAAATTTTTTTTTATGGTATAAACACTATCATCATTCAAGAACCTTCCAACTCCATGTGTAATGTCTTGTTCCACTCATTGTTTTTAAACCTAGACTAGACCGACCGGTCCAACCAGGTTAACCAAGAATTGGTCCTTAGACCGGTTCTATAAGAACTCGGTTCATCCATGTCATTATTTTGGTAAAAATCTCATTGTTTTTTAAACCAGACTAGACCAACCGGTCCAACTGGGTTAACCAGGAATTGGTCCTTAGACTAGTTCTACAAGAACCCGGTTCATCCATGTCATTATTTGGTAAAAATTGATGAAAATATGCTGCTAGCAAGACTTGAACCTGCTCTTAGTAAGTGAAATAACATGTCCAGCATGCAAACCATTGGGTCACGCACATCTTGTTGGTCATGAATGAAAAATTAATATATATAAACCAATTTAAGTTTGAAATATATTTAAAAATTGGGTAATTTCATTAACTACTCCTGAGGTTTGGGGAAATACCAAGAACATTAACCATTCTTGACTCTCTCTCCTTTGTCACTTCTCTTGCTCCTCTCTCATTTTATCTCAGACAAAAAAACAAAATCCACCATAGCCCACAGATCTACTAGTTAAGACCACAACCACCACCTCACTACCATCGTTACAAAGCCCACCACCACAAACCAAAACCATAAATCAGAATTCAAACCCACGCTCACAGCCACCTAAATCAAACCAATCCAAACACCCACAGCTAAACCAAACCACACTAAATCAATTCCAACCACCCAAACCACCTAATCATGCAGATCTTAAAGGACACCCAACATAAACAACATCCAAGTTGAAGAGAGATCAGGTTTGAATTCATATCTACAAACAATTGTTCACATAAACAGGAACTACATAGCACCCAAACAACACACACCATTCAAAAACCCACACCTAGAAACACCAGATATTTCATCAAAACGTAACTCTTCTCAAATCTAAACCCATCATCAGTGAGACCCCCAAACAGAAAACCACCAAATCAAACCAACCTATAGAGAAATAACAAATCAAACCCAGCAAACCGAACAAATACCCATGCTGATCCTCAACCATAGAGTAGAGAAACCAAGATTCAACAAAGATCGTGGTGGCTATGGGGTCACACCGATTGGTGGTTGTGGGTCACACCGACTGAGTTTCGTGGTCATGGTGATTTGAGAGGAGAGGTCTGAGAAGGGAGAGGGACACAAGATAAGAAAAAAGAGAGAACATGCCAAATTAATTATTTTGGCACCAAGAATATGACAACAGCAAGAAGATCTATGGGTATCTATGGGTTATGGAGGGTATTTTTTGGTCTAAGATCCATGAGAGAGGGACGGTAGATAAGAAAGGAGAGGGAAAAGAGAGTTAGAGAGTATGAGTAAAGTCTTTGACCCTGTTTAATGACTAAATTGTGCCTAGGGACTAAATTGGTTTGTTTTAAAAAGTTTGGATTTGCTTGGTATTTGCCTAAACCTCAGGGTAGTTAATGAAATATACCCTAAAAAATTAAATGATACATCTTGGTTTGACCTTAGTTGAACCTCGGCCCGATCTTAAAAACCTTGAACCTCTCCCTTTCCCGGTTCATTAAACGGTCCGGGTTTCAAAACCATGGTTCCACTACCAGAGACAATGCTAAGGGTGAAAGAGTAACATTGATTAGAGTTTGAAGTGCTTTATCTCTTGCCTTCCTTTTTGATAGAGCGGATTCTCGCCTTTTAGAGTTGTACCACTCTTATCTAGGAGATACTTTTCAGGATTTAGTTGTGTTCCATCAATAAAATCGAGCAAGGAGTATGATCAAAGAATGGAAGGTATTATTTGATGCTTCCAAAGCACATAGTTAGAGCTATCAGCTTGATATAAATAGGATTTGAAATGTGGGATAGAAATAAATTTGGCGTTTGCAATTGTGGTTGAGAACTTGTGGGATTGAAGTTATTTGTAGTTGATTAGCAAGGCTAGTTGAATACAATTTGAGACCTTAAATGAAAACTTTAGTTAATTTAGTTAATGTTATGCATTATAAATTTTTTTTTTTTCATTTAAATGCATTATTCTTACTTCTTTTTTTTATTTTTGTAACTAATTCACTTGAACGATGTTAGGGATATAACAAATTTTGTCACGTAGGCATTACAGACTAAAACATCACCAATAAATAAAAAAATTGTTTCAACCAATCATTTATTATGTTGTTTAAGTGGTACCAAACTACCAGTCTACTTTAGCCACATCATTTTTTAAGTATTTTTTAGTAGAATTTGTAGCAGTTTTAGCATTTTTAATTACTTAATGGTGATTTGTTGGATTTCTATTAATCTTCTTTTTCTTTTTTCTTTTTTTGGTGAGAAAATGCTAAAACTACTACAACCTTTATTACAAAAATATTACAAAATGATGTGGAAAAGAATGTATTTGGTAGCATTTCAACAAAATAATAAATAAATATATAAATTAGTTCTTATAATTGGTAGTACAATAATTTGTAAGACCCATGCAATAAAATTTGTAGTATTTTCAATATTAATCTTTTTTTTTTTTTTTTGGCATTCTTAAAAGGAAAAAAAATCAAAAATTGTTAGGGTCATATTTTATGAATTGGTATATCATATGACAAAATGCAATTTACTTATAATTATGTAGTTCTAAGTGGTTTTAAGAACAATATGAAGTACTTTGAAGAAGTATAACAAGTAGTATTATTGAAGATATGAAGATTACTCAAGAAACAATACAAGAAAAGCTGAAACAAGTAGTCTGGATACCTAGCTCAACACCTCCAATCTATCAAGCTTTAATGAATTGCGATACATACCTCGTCACCTCTCAATCTATCGATGTATACAGATTCTAAATTTTTAGATTTATTTTTTGGCACATGATGACAAGACTTTTCTAGGGTTTCATAGACACAGAGACTACTATTGAGATACATGCTTTCGTGAAGCTACTATGACATCTTGTGCATCTTTGGGTTATGTTACAAGCTTTTTTCAGATCTATAAATGTGAATTGAAGAACTTTGCATCAAACAACAACAATCAAGTTGTTGTGCAGTTAGTTATGGATTGAGATTCGTGCAAAGGAGAAGTTTCTACAAGATCAAGTCTAATTGAAGATTAGCATAAGGGTTTAACTGTAAATTGGTATTTTGGGATAAGTTGGATAGTGGTAAGATTCCTTATACTTATAACCAATTATTCCTAATTAGTGGGTTCTTCAAGAGTGATGACCTAAAATTTACCCAGTGGGGTTTTTATTTGTGAAGGTTTCCCATTCATCAACAAATCATTGTGTTAATTTATTTTCCACTGCACTCTAGTTTAAATTGGTGATTTGTTTGTGTCTCCACGATATTGCATGTAATTTGGATAATTAATCAACTTAAATAATTGAATTAATAAACCGAGGTTAATCTATTTTTAACCCAACAAAATTGAACAACTCACATTTTTTTTTTAATAAAAAAGTACTTATTCACCCTGGCATTTGGGGGCAACTTATTCGCCGAAGTTGCCCAGGTCTAGGGTCGGCTAGTGATAAGTTGAAGAAATGGAAACAATTTTTGGTTCTTTCAAGGCAATGGAGATTTGATTCTCTACTCTACATGGATTTTACAGTTCTATGTATACTTTTAAGCACGTCAATAGCTTCCTCTAGGATCTAACAAACTTCTAACTACACGAATAAATACATTACAAATCTGCATCAGCAAAACTAATCTTGGTAGCAAATGCGTAACCTACTAATAGCAACCCTAACTAACTATTCTCTATTCTTTTTAAGTAATCGTATTTGATTTTGTTTTTTCTTTTTTCACTTTACAGCTCGAGGATCAGTTTGGAATCTCCCTAAATTCCTGGGTATGATACATTTAGTCAATTAATTTCATATCTTACTCATTGATCATTGTGGTCAACTTCTTTTTCTTCATTTTTTTTTTCTCTCAAATAGTTGACTAAACATTGTTTGTTTATTGACTTAGAAATTGATCAAATATATGAATTGAAGCTTCTTCACCACCAATCCAAAAAACTTTTACTTCGCATGTGCGAAGTATTACCGGGTTTGAATCTTCAACAACTAGAAAATGGTAAGGTTATTGAAGCCATGATCAAAGCTGTCAAGCAAGGGAGAGTTGAGTTTGTTACCGAAATGCTGAAAGCATGTCCTGACCTTGTATGGTGTCGTGAAAACTCCACGGATCGAGACTTATTTAAGTTGGCCGTTCTTCATCGTCAGGATGAAGTATTTCGCCTCCTATGCAGATCTCCTGCAAAGAACCCAAAATTTGCTTTAGAAGATCGCGATAAAAATACCATATTACACTTCGCTCCGCTAGACGTAATACGGTTCCAGGAGCAGCTTTTCTTATGCAAAGAGAAGTACAATGGTATAAGGTATAATATATATCCCTCACTTTATTTATTTATATATTTTTAATATAATTTCAATGATGAGTTGTTTTCAGTTCTCTTATGATTAATTATCTGACACTCTTTGGAAACTCTATTCTAAACTACAATGTGAGAATGCGTGAGTGAATAGGTGACTAAGGATCCACGTAAATGTCAAAATGTGTGAGGATAACTACGACTTCAATATCCCACCAATAAGATAAAGAAAATGAACGGAAATGAGATAATTAAAAAGAGGGGGGGGGGGGTGGAATTATAAACTGACAAATACGAAATGGAAGTGAAATGAAATAGAGTAAAAGGTTGGGTGGTTTCATATTCTAATTCCCATAAAAAAAAAGTCATTAAATTGTTAAATTAAAATAATAATATAATTTAATGTACAGAATATAATAATTGGTTATCTTTTACAATATTTAAACTATCTATAACAATGTTTTATTGATTTGATATATTAACTCTTGTTTTCTATATAATTTTAAAAATTTTGAAAATTTTATATAAAAGATAATTACTAATCTTTTATCAATTTGATATTTTGCTAGCTAAGAGATATTATGTGTTTTCATTAATTCAATTGTGAATTTATCAAAAAAAATGATTAAAAAAGGTTATTAAAGTGCGTAACAAGTAATTAACAAGAGTTTTCCACTCCATTAAGTTCAAAAGATAAATCTATTTAATAGAATCAACTAATATAAATTAGATGAAGTTATATAAAAAGGTGTACAATTTATACCTATTTAATATTATTAGGTCTTAAATTTATAAAATTGTTTCGATTTAAGGTTTTGGTCCATCTCTATTATTTTGGATAGCAACATGACAGATTAAAACATAAAACAAGTGATTAAACTCTACATTTCGCTTAAGATTTGTTCATAAGTCAATTTTGCAATTATTGATCAATAGAAAGCTTGGAGAGAAAACTACATAGAGAGAGAGTCAAAAAATAAAAATTGATTCCTTAGTAAAATACAAATTTTATAAATGGTTTCCTTTTTTTTGTACTCTATTAGTGTCCAAAATAACATAAATGAATAAAATATATGAATACAGGCTTCAAATTTAAATGATTTCACAAGTTTATGACTTTAATTAACAAAATTAAAAACTTGAGACTTAATCTAAAAAAGTGTATAAACTCTAGTACTTTTTATGTAATTTCACCTATGAATTACAATAGATAAAACCTATAGAGTGCCATATCATTATAGTTTATCCTATTTACTAGGCCTCTCTCTCCAAAAAGTTAAAATAAAAAATAAAAATGCCTAGATACTAGGCCAAATAGGCCTAGGAGCCCAAGGCCAAGTCGTAACTGTCATGATTCAAAGTATCAATACTCTTTTTCACTACACTTTATTATCCTTACATTACAATGTTCTACCTGTATATACTTGCATATCTAGGTATTTTTGTATTTTTGCATTATTTAGTGTGCCTATATAAAAGAGAAAAGTATTCTTTCACACTCATTCACATCCACTATTTTATAGGTCTATCCATAATTGATGTAAAAATTTCCACATTTTAACATATAAAAGTGAATGTATAAAAAAAAAAAAGATGTGAAATAGCGCATGTGTGAAAATCAAAAGTCATATAAAAGTAACCCATATACTATACACAAAACTCAACATGCTAACTTTCAAGCATTCAATCTTTCTCACTTTTTAATCCTATAAACTTTTCATTTATAATAGATAGAATCATTCTAAAAAAAAGGAAAAAGATGCAAAGTCACTAAGTATTTAATATATATATATTTTTTTATATCTTAAGTAATAGTCTTTATGAGATTTTGTTTAATAAATCAGGAGGTGGAGAGCATTGTCCCTCCTTCCAAATTAGAATGTATAAACACAAATGGTAAAAGACCTCGAGAATTGTTTACAGAAAGCCATAAAGTGTTGGTGAAAGAAGGAGAAGAATGGATGAAGGGGACATCATCTTCTTGTACAGTGGTAGCTACTTTGATTGTTACCATTATGTTTGCAGCAGCAATTACAGTTCCAGGTGGCAACAAACAAGAAACAGGCTTGCCAACCTTCTTAAATGAGAAGGTTTTTATGGTCTTTATAATATCTGATGCTTTGTCTCTACTTTCTGCCTCAACTTCACTGTTGATGTTTCTTGGCATCCTCACATCACGTTATGCAGAGGAAGATTTCCTTAATTCCTTACCCAAAAAGATGATAGTTGGCCTTTCCACCCTTATCCTCTCCATAGCAACCATGATGATAACCTTTTGTGCTTCTCTTTCCATTATTCTACCAGGAAAATCACGGGTGGTCATTCCTGTCATTTGTCTTGCTAGTGTTCCAGTTACCCTATTCACATGCATGCAATTTCACCTTCTTATTGACATGGTCATTTCAACATATGGATCAAGGATCATAAACAAGAAAGCGAAGTATGGGTCATAAGTTATTTGTGATGTAGGTGATGTTAGAAATTATTATTTTTACTTTGTTTTGAAAGATATCTAATGAACTTTCCTCTTGTGATGGATATTGCGTGTTATTTTTATTTTTATTTTCTCATTTTAAACCCTTTTATTTTAAATCAAATAAATCATAACTCCATTATATATTTTCACTCTTTATATTATCTATTTAGTTTCTAATTTAGTTATCTATTTTGAACAAGGATAGTATGATTCCTAATCCGTTAAGTCTCATTCGTGATAATTTGAATGTAGATCTTTACCTTTTGAAGCAAAGGTAGTCTAATTAAGATACAAAAGTATCAGTATCCATCACTAGATAATAAAAAAACTAATTGATAATGTAAGGGACAATCTATTCTATACCATATTAATTCATGTATGAATTCAAAGTTATGGTGACATTCAGCAATTTATTCTATATATAAAAGTGAAGAAAGTAATTGTCTTTTTTTGATAAACAAGGGAGTGAACATCTTCTGTCCCACAGTCCCTATACCACTTTGTATTCCACAAATAAAAACCTGACACGTGTCCACTTATTTAAGCAAATCCAAAATTTATGCTTATTCTTATTTTAATTACCTAAAATAAATATATATATAGCCAGCACATCTTATTGTTGCCTCACTAACAGCAGTAGTAGAGGTTAGCGACAGCAACAACTCCGCCTTTCATGGCCGTCCATCACCTCCAAGGTTTTGAGCATATCGGGAAAGGGAGAGTCAGGAAGCAGTGGATCTAACACAATATTTGGACAAATGGTACAAAGAAAATCCCAACATATCCCCACCACCACCTCCACCAACCTTCTTTGGAGTCAACGCCATCAAAGCAGCCATTTACAACCATCCAACCATCGGCGCTGCCAAGGATCTGAAGCCCATCACGTGAATACCTCAACTCAAACTACTGGGCTTTTCTTCTAGAGATCCTTTTGGTTTTGAATAGCCTTTACGTTGGATTTGTTTATGTTTTACTCTCCACCTTTTATTGTTGATTTTGTTTCTTAATAGATAGTGAAGAAATGAGAAATAAAGTCAGATTTGTTGGTCATTTTGGTGGAGTGAGGGTAATTGGTGGGATTGGCTTGGATCTCCAGTGGTGGTGTAGATCGGGCGATTGTGGCTGCCGTGACAGGTGACGTTCAAGGCGGAGATGGCTGGCACCGGCCAAGGTTGGTGGTGGTTGTGTGTTTGGTTTCTTAATTTAGTTTGGGTAATTAATTAAGAAAAGGCATAATGAGAGAATTTAATTAAATAAGAAGATAAGTGGCAAATTCTTATCAGTGGAACATAGTGTTCAGATTTTTTTGCAAAAATAATCCTATGGAATAGTACCAAGATACAGAGGTTTCAAATCCAAAAACTCATAATAGATTCATAGTCTATTTTAGACCTTAAAAATAATTTAAAATATATACCATTTTAGTTCTCTTCCTTTATATGGATTGCTTATATTTTTGGGTAAACCACAAAGTTTTTTTTTTTTTTTGAGAAACAAACACACACACAAGGGAGAGGAAAAGAGATTCTAACACAAAGGCACACCATGGTAAACCACAAAATTAGTCCTTATCATTTACATCATATGCCAATTTTAGTCCCTAACTTTTCAATAATGTCAATTTGATCCCTAACATTTTTAGTATAGTGTCAATTTAATCCTTACTGTAATCTCTTAGATTAAAAAAAATTGATGTATCAAACAAAATAAATAAAAAAATATATATTTTCATATTACAGCAACTGCCAACTATACCGCCACATCAGATTTTTTTAAAATCCAAATTAAAATGTTTGTCGTGAGTCTAAAATCCCATAACTCCCTTAAAATTTCTAGCCATTCTACATAAATTACAACGTTGGATCCAAACTAATGGTCATTAACACTCAAGTAACAGTATGTATTACATTATTTAAAAAAAAAAAAAAAAATTACATCAACCCACTACCTAAAATCGTCTTATGCTAAGAATATCAAAATCATCACAATTCACAACCAATCCCTATTTCACTATTTGGTTGCCAGAAAAATACCCAAACAACAACAACAATCAAATCAAAATAACACCCACTCTTCTAATCCAAATGCAAAAACCCATAAAAAAAATAAAAATAAAATCAAACTGAGTGAACAAACACTTTCTTTCCTTTTCCTTGATTTTCTCGGCAACCAAACAGACCCATAAGCATCATAAGAATCAGTTTTAAAAAAAAAAGGATTATAGAGAGATGGGTTTTGGGGAGGCCAACCCAGGTGAGGTTTTTGGATTTGGATCTTTGCAGAGACGATTAGTAGAGACATCCCTTGCATGACTTTCATTTGGATTCTTTGTTGTTGTTGTTCTTATAAGAGTTAGGATTCTGATTTTGGAATCCTCCTTCTGTGTCTTCTTTGTCCTCTGCCATTATTTAGTATTTACTATGCAAAATATGAACTCTCTTCTATGCCTAAGCCTAACGTGAACACCGGATTCAAACATTTTAAATTTTTTTTTTTTTTTTAAATCTGACATAGTGGAACAATTGGAAGTTGACATGGCATGGAAAATAATTTTTTATTATTCCATTTGACACATTAGCTTTTTCCATTTAAGAGATAACGACAAAGACTAAATTGATGCGGCACTGAAAATGTGAGGAAATCAGATTGACACAATTGAAAGGTTAATGACCAAATTAACATATAGTATAATAGATAGGGACTAATTTTGTAATTTATCCTCTTTTCTTATGTGCAAAAATATGCATGTGTTTCCTAAATTTTGGTTTAGATTCTATTTTAATCCATGAAATTTATTTTTATTTTTCTTATAATCCTCATAAAAAATATATAAGAGACATACCTTTTTTTTTTTTGACAAAAAGAAAAAGTCGTACCTAATTTATCTTTTTCGTTCCCTTCCCATTATCATATGGCTAACGGAGTGGTGATATAACCTCTTTTTTACTTGGTTTTGACCATAAACGGTTAGGCAAAACGCGGCCAAACAATTTTCATGTGTTACACTTGGATCCCACAAAAAAGACTCTTTAAAAAAGACCCAAAAAAGAAAAAGAAAGATGAACACAATATTCTTCTATATATTTCCAAATAAAACATAAACATAAAAATTTAAAATTTAAAAGGCAATTAATAATTGGTTGAGAAAACAAACAATTAGAGGAAATTTTGATCTCCAACAACAATCACTCTTTCTCTCTCTTTGTCTTAGGTTGAGCGAGAGAGATGATTGTAGGATCGAATTTTGTAAGGAAGTAATATAATGGAAAAAAATAAAATAAAATAAAAGACTAACTTGAGCACTAAAATATTTTAGGAATTAAAATCACATAAGCAAGCATAAAAATAAAATATTTTAGGAATAAAATAATTTTTTTTTTTACATTTTTTTAAATACGGTACATGTTTTATTTTATTTTATATATATATATATATATATATATATATAAAGTTCTATCCTCATCCTTGAAATTTCACTTTCGTTGATGTCTCTAAATAAAATATATATTTTAGGGGTGAAAAATAGAACCTAAAGGTCTAAACTATTATTTAGGGAACAAAAGGATATAGTTAGGTTTTATTTCTATCTCAAAATATCATTGAACTTTTATATATATCCCTGAAACTTAACAAGAGTGGACAAAAGGACCAAATGTATAACATTTGTCGACTACGGATTTTCTAGGACAAACTGCACCATCGTTCTGGGGCCTTAGCAACATGTGTTTTGATGAATGTGAGACTTGCGATGATGCGTGTGCAAGAGCGAGGCGCTTTATTTTATTTTTCCATTTTAGAAGTAGTCGTCAATCATTGAATTCTGAGTGTAATTGGTCACCTTGTGCTGCACATCAAGAATTCATAGAGAAATACATCAATGGTGATTTCAGAAAATTTCTTCTAGTTGATGATGAACCTTTGGATATAATGGGCAAGGGTGATATTTGAATCATACTATTGAGTCGAGCTCTATGGAAGATGCAAAATGTTAGGACAGACCTAGAATTGAAGAGAAATTTGATTTTTGTTGGATAGCTTAATAGGAAATGCAAGTACTTTTGTGGGTGGTAAATAGAAAGTCACCAAATAAAACATGGTCATGGCTCGTGAAAAGATGTGCACTCTCAATAGGATGACCAAAAATAAGGAGATTCAAGTATGTGCATATATAGTAGGATTATAATCATGTGAGTAAGAAAGAGATGAAGATATTCTTGTTAAAGAGAAACATACTAGGTAAAGATGTTGAGAGGATTTAATGTCTTGGATGTGCGTGGGAGTGGATGGGTCAAATATCATGGGAAAGGATGAAGTGTTAACATGACAAGCAAAATAAAGTATGTTATTTTGATTTCTAGGACTATAACGTAGTTTAATTTTAGTCTTATAAAATATGTTTGGCGGTAATATAAGTTATTACATTATGTTTCAAGGCGATTAGGAAGTAAACTAAAAATTGAAATAGATCCTGATGGTGTCAAGAGGCTATTCCCTCCTTGCTCCAATTAGCTTCCCTTTATTAAAGACTTTAATAAATTATATAATTTTCTTTACTCCGAATTTTTTTTTTTTTGTAATACTTATTAGAATACGCATGAAAATAGTAATGCTAGTATTTTAAATCAGGTTTATAATACATTACATAACCAAAGTACAACTACAAAAGGGCATAATTTTTGTAGTTATAGACTGAGGTTATAAATAGCAAACACTAGACACACATAACCAATGTGAGATAAACATTCTTATATATTTTTTTATTAAACAGTAAAATTTATTAAAACACATGCTAAGGAGACAAGGAGCCCTTGATTTGGATTGAGAGAAATTCTTTCTTTTATCCTCTCCATTGTAGACTCTGATTCTTTATAAATACATTTTATTGTTTTAAATTTTTAAAAATAAATCTTCAATTTTTAAAAATTTTAATTAATGCCATGAACTTTTCCAATCATTTTAATTCATGGCCCTTAAGTGCCACAATTAACTAAAAGTAACCAAAAATTGCATGAATTGTGGCTAAAAGTCTAAAATCCACACATATATATTTGATGTGCAATTATAAGAACTATAGTACACTATATGATAAGTGTGAACTTATATAATAATCAGTAATTTATTTATTCTCACCTAAATATTTATAATAAATATAAATATTAAAATTTTTTTTGTTGAGTAAATATTAAAATGATTAATATATTTTACGTTACGATACAGAAGTATTAAAACTACTACTTAACTAAAATTGGTTTTTTCTTCATATTCTTTTTTTTTTTTTTTTTTTTTTTTTTTTGAGGAACTGGTTTTTTCTTCTTTGGCATAAGTAAATAAATGGTTTTTTATTTTATTTATAAGAATCTAGTAACTAAAATTAGTTAAAACTTTTTTTTTAAAGTCCAAAATACTTAAAAATTAAAAGATTTATTAACGTAAGCTGCATATGTTAGTATTCTATTTTAAGAAATTTTTTATAAAAAAAAAAAAAAAAAAAAAAAAAAAAAAAAAAAAAAAAAAAAAAAAAAACAAAAAAGTAATGTACTGTTTTGACAAATTTTTCAAATTTTCATTAAAAAAAAAAAAAAAAAAAAAAAACTTGCTACGGTGCACCGGACCCAAAGGTTAAAAGTAAAAACTTTTCCAATCATTTGTAATTAAAACGTGAAAAGACTTGAGAGCCGAGGCGGCTATTCTATTTCTATAGCATAATTATGATCTAAGTTGTGTAATTTTTACGATTAAACGCTCTTTGTCTCAACGTGAAAGAAGTCCGGACTTGCATTGCACCTACTGGTTGGTTCTCTCTCTGTTTCAGAAATTTCATTTTCATTATCAAAACGCAAAGCACCGGAGAGAAAGTAAAGCTTGAATTTCAGGTCTGTAACCGTAATTTTCTGTTTATCGAAGTCTTCTATTCCGACCTGTAAAGCTTACCTGTTATCGCTTCTTGAACAACATCACTATCATCATAGAAACAAATTCTGAGAATTGGGTTTTTCACTTTTGTACTTATTGAACTAGATTTCAGGGTTTGATTGCAAATTTGCTTTGGAATAAAAAAAAATCTGGAATTGTAAATGGCTTATCATAAATATATGAAGCAATGAAATTTGAGTACTGGGCTATTTTATTTTATTTTTGATTGATTTGAAGTTGAATTGTTTATTTTATTTTACTTTCAGGTTTGGTTATATTTTGAAGTATCAGAAATATTAATAGAAAATCTGAGGTGTTGCTGAGTATTGGGTTTTTGGTTGCATGTTCTAAGGGTGTGGATAAGTTGCTTATTTGAGAACTCAAGTTGTAGAATTGCTAGCCAACCAAAGACAAAGTTGAAGGGAGGAGTGGGGAAAGATTCGGAGGATCTGGAGCAAGCAAAGCTTAGGGCTGGCCTTGATTCTGTGATAATCAGGGAGAAACCAAACGTGAAGTGGAGTGACATGGCCGGGCTTGAGAGTGCCAAACAGGCATTGCAAGAGGCTGTAATACTGCCTGTGAAGTTTCCCCAATTTTTTACTGGTTAGTTCCTCAATCATTATTTTTAAGTTTTGGGTTATTTGCTTTTAGTTTTCTTGTTGAATCTTGGCACGCTTGCAATGTGAATAAGTTTGATTTGGTTTATGGTGACACTTGATAACTTATGAATATTCAAAAATATGCCACTGGTACCATAAATTCAAGTTTATTAGTTGCGGAGATTGTATGCTCCAATTGTATTACTCAGAATTTCTGACTTTCAAGCTCTGCTTTTGCAATGGAAACTGTACAAACAAATCCCACCAGAAACAACTGAAAATATGTATGTAGAAGACATGTTGTAGTACAGTTGTACAATAAAAAGCTCTTGTCAAACACCAAAGCAAAATTCTTATGGTTAATTGGGCTTATGTTCTGTCAATTGAATTCAAAAAGGCTCAAACATTGGACTTTGATGGCCCAGAGTATCAGCCTAATTCTGAACATGAAAGAATCAGCTGAGTTTAGAGAAGGTAGAAAGGATATTTTAAGAGTTATTGTTACCATTGCTTCACTGATTTTTTAGATTTTGTACGGTGTATCTTCCAATTGATCTTCCAATTGTAAAGATACATATCAAGTAATAATATCAACTATAATAAGTTTTAAGACCCATTTGAAAACCTATTGCATATCAAGTTTCATTCTAAAGTTTGAGGGGTTTACATTGCTTCAATATGTGAGGCACACTACTTAGCCATGAGCTCAGACTCAGACCATCCCTTGCACCTGGCTGTGAAATTTGCATCAAGAACTTGATTTTCCATTCCTAATAAACGGTGGGATTTGAACTGTCTACATTAAGAAGAGTCAAAAAGACATTATCATTTAATGCTTAAATCTAAAAGATTCATGAACTGGCAACATACTTCCAGGCCATTTTCTGCAGTATTTCCTTTTGGAGCCACTAACATAAATATCTTGTCACATATGGTACATCTTGATAATAAAAGAATCATTTGATCTCTTTTTCAGGGAAGAGAAAACCGTGGAGGGCTTTTCTATTATATGGTCCGCCTGGAACGAGGAAGTCCTATTTAGTAAAGGCAGTGGCAACAGAAGCAGATTCAACTTTCTTTAGGTAAAAATTTGACCAATATATAGCAAGTAACTAGACTACAATAACAGATAAAACAACTATAGATGGCAAGTTATTGGACTACAATAGCAGATTTTACAACTAAGGCTATATTTGTTGCCAATGACACGTAATTGTGAGTTGTATATTTGAAATCTATGTGATCATCTATCTTAGTTCTTCTCCTTCTTTGAGTTTTGCCGCATAACTTTTTTTTTTTTTAATATATATCTAAGAACCATTTGATCTCTTATGCTTATTTTTTAATAATATTTTACAATATCAGTTTCATAGTTTAAATTGTGCAATGCACTGAAATGTAAGAGATGAATGTTTGGAAGTAGAATAACTGAAAAGGAACCTGGTTTTATAGCCCTTGACAGGCAAATATTTATGATGACTTTACAAGAGAGTTGCAAGATCTGCACTAGTTAATTGGAAGCCTTTAGATTTCCAAGAAAATGATATCCTTCCATTATGTTAGATTACATTTTGATACACGAATCAATTCCTTTAAATGGTGTAGTCATTAGTTTATTTTACGAAAATAAATGAGTTCACCTTAATTACTATGAAATATTTTAGGAAAACTCCAATATGCTCGTTCAAATGCAATGGACACGATATCTTTTTTGTTTACCAAACTATAGGTAGGTCTGGATACTAAATTTTGATGGTATTGAGAGGATGCTGGATATATAGGTTTCTTATTGATGAAAGATTACCATAATACACTACTAGTCTACTACACTTTTTTTTTTTTTTTTTTTTTTTTTGATAAGTAACGAAAATTTTATTAAAATAAGAAAACAACCAGCCCGAGTACATTGGGAATGTACTACGGGGGCACAAATCAAGAACCAAAATTACAACGATCAAGTAAAACAGTAAGAGAAGAACAAGAAAGATGACAAAAAACCACACTCAAATCAAGGAGTGTGCAAAAAAAAAGACTTAACCTCTAGTGTAGAACGTTCACATCTCTCAAAACTTCTAGCATTTCTTTCACGCCAAATACACCATATCAAGCAATGAGGCACAAGTCTTCAAAAATGTATGTTATGATGTTGTCCAAACATACCCTGCCAAGACTTAAACAACTCAATAACCTTGTGAGGCATAACCCAGTGGATTCCAAACAAATAGAACACCAACGACCACAACTCACAAGCTATGGAGCAATGAAGTAGAAGATGATCCACTGACTCCCCACAACTCTTACACATATAGCACTAATCAAGAACTAGCACACCACAATCCAGGATAATCTAAAATATGGTACACCTTTGTTCTAATATGCAAATTTTCACAATCCAAAAGTTTCCTCATTTTTTTTTCTCCCTTTTCTTTTTGAAAGAGGATAGTTTTAAGTAAAATGAAAATCTTATATGCTTTATAGAGTTTTTGGAGAGAACTAGGCTAAAAATTATAAGGGTTTAACTTGAGGACAGCTTTGTTGTATTGTAACTTCTAATGAAACAAGATGTGTGTTGAGTATAAGTGTAACCTCATCATTCCATGTTCTGGGGTAGGTCATGTAATGTGTTCCCATACATCTTCTGTGTTCTAGTATGATCATTTTTCTAGGTAACTTAGTCTAAATGTTTAGATTATATGAGAGATTGCTATATTACTTACTTAGAAATATGACCTTGCAAGTATTGTAATACTGTTGCTTCCTAGGAGAATGTCAACCTTTTCCCCCTAGCAGCTAATCAACCATTTTATTGTTGAATTTCTACACTAGTTCCCATTTTTCCATTTGGTCTTCTATGAGGGGGGAAAAAACATTGAAGGAAATGTATTAAGCTTGGAGATTTCGTTTCTCTTGCAAAGAAATTTGACAAGTAATGTTATTTATGAATAAATAAATAAAATGCAAGAAGCCTACAAACTTGGTTCGGTTTCATTTGTGCATGGTCAACATGTCATTCTTATTCTCATCCATTTTCTGTTGATAAGTTTTGTTTGGGCACTAATGCCCATATCTTAGTGATGATCTTTGCTTTCTATGCTTTCATTAGTGAGCCATAGTTAAACAGGGGCTTGGTTAGGCTTATTTGTGAAGCAGGAAATTTGAATTTCTGTTCCAAATGAGCATATTAGAATGGAAGATTTTGAAGAACTTTGTTAGGGGACCATGATGCAATCTCCACTAAAATTTGCAAGATGCACACAAACCATGCAAGAATGTGTAATGTGTACCTTGGAGAGTGAATGTAAGCATATGAGGATGCTCTCTTCATATCTTGTTCCTTTTTCCCAGTCTTTTTAATGACTTGGTAGAAAGGCAGCAAAGAAGTTTGCAATCAATGCCAATTACCTCAAATAGTCTCATGAGAACATTGTTAAAAGGCAACAAGTTGGAATACTGATGTCCACTAAGTGAGATGACAGGAAAAAAAAATTATGAAATGTGGATTTAATGGATCAAAAAATCTTGCTTATACCAAACTTAAGATATTTGAGTTTCAGTATGCTTGCAGTTCTTAATAAATTTTTTTTATATAGTTTTTTTCGTCACTTCATATATGACTGGGGTTGACTGCTTCTCATGATTTTTATTGTAATTGTCACATCATTCAAGTGAATTTGAATTTCCAAATGCATGTATGATTTACACTTCCAGTTGTATGCCCATGGACATAGAATTTTTTTTTTTTTTTTTTTTTTTTTTTTTTTTTTTTTTATGTCTTTATATTAATAGAATGTTGCCAACACATGATGAGTGCTAGATGCTGTCAATGCACAGTGTTTCGTCCTCAGTTCTTGTTTCAAAATGGATGGGTGAAAGCAAAAAGCTAGCCTCAAATCTTTTCCAAATGGCTCATGATAATCATTGACGAAATTGATTCCTTATGTGGCCAGCGAGGTGAAGGCAATGAGAGTGAAGCATCTCCACGTATCAAAACAGAACTTCTTGTACAGATGCAGGTATTTTGTGTTCACTGGAAGTGGATAAGAGCTTTGTTCCAAGCTTATCTTATACTAATACAACTGACATCCTTATACTTTAATAGGTGATATGCAATATTAAAAGCTTCCCTATCATCAACTTTTTTTTGTTCTGCATTTTCTTTTTCTCTTTTACTTTCCATAAGTGGTCCAGTTATTGTTTCAGTTGCTAAGCTATCTGTCTGTTACTTTAGGGAAAGATTATAGAAGTCATATAATTTATATATGTATATGCATTCTGCTTCCTGCCAATACCATTATGTATAGTGTTTAGACTTGATTTTTGGAGCTTAAAATTCTTAGGCCTTTCCTTTTGTCCATGAAAAAAATTTTTGTTAGAATAATAGTTAAATGATTAAATTCACAATTTTCTAATAGTTTTAGCTTTTGTGACAAAAAGTGGTCTTGAGTTCAAGCCTTGTCTCCAATCTACCTCCCAAAAAAAGGGGAAAAAAAAAGGTTACAATCATATGTGTTAAATTTGTTACAAGGACAGAATACCGGTTCTTCTACTTTAGAGATTGGTGCATGGGCCTTATTGGAATGTAGTTAATTTTGTTACAAAGGCAGGTTGTACCTATGTCAGTTGACTATCAAGCATTCTCCTAGTTATTGCCGAGTCTCTTAGGCCATGGCCCATATGAAAAGCAGGTTCCATTTCACATTCTCCTCATGCTCACTGAAATTCTGGCCATAGGATCTCTTCCCTGTTCTCTCACTAATCCATCTTATGGTAGTGAAATATGCAAACTGTTGCAATGGCTAGTGATCAAACTACCACCTGATAATTCTCCAATTTGAACTCTCAATAGCGAGTCTGGAGTGTATAGTCTGACCTGGATTGAAGACATAGATCCCTTCCTACTCCATCTTTAGCCCACATCTCTTTTGTCTTATTCCCTACTACAATTATCTTTAACCTGCATTAGTTCTTAACTACATTAAACAGTGGTTGTTGCCTTTGGTTTTTCTACTGTTAATCTTCAAATGGAAATTTTCTTTAACACATTTCAGGGTGTAGGCAGCGATGAGCAGAAAGTTCTGGCTCTTGCCACCATGAATACTCCATATGCTTTGGATCAGGTAAGAAAACTCTGATCCATTGGACCTAAGTTATAGAGTTTTATGACCTTCATTGCTTTGGGGTTGAGACTAAGGAAAATTAAATATAGTCCATCCGTAGGCGTTTCGATAAGCGAATTTATATCCCTCTCCCAGATTTGAAGGCAAGGCAGCACATGTTTAAGGTTCTGTGGTTTTGGTAGAGCCATAGTAATTGATTCTTTTGGAGCTTATGATTTGCTTAATATCCTCAATAGGTTTTTAATTTAATCAGGTCCATCTTGGAGACACTCCTCATAACTTAACTGAAAGTGATTTTGAGCATTTAGCTCACAAAACAGAAGGATTTTCAGGTTCAGACATAGCTGTTTGTGTAAGTGTCTAGTTTACATTAGTTTCTGGTGTCCCTTTTGAGATATTATATGGCTGAAAGCTGTTAGCTACCTCCTCTCTTTTGATAGGTTAAAGACGTTCTATTTGAACCTGTTCGTCAAACCCGTGATGTGAAATTCTTCAAAAAGAACTCTAGCGACATGTGGGTCCCTTGCAAACCTACTGAACGAGGAGCTTTTCAGGTTACCTTGCAGGAACTTGATGCACAAGGCCTAGCTTCAAAGGTAAGTATTGGGTAGGAAATTGTTTTATTTATTATTATTATTAATGGACACTACATAAAGCTCTGAACCAGAAATCATTGCCAAAATTAGCACTATAATCATATTCAGTGCTAGGTATCAATAACTTAAATAGAATTATTAAAGATTTATTCAATGCTGTGACTTATGTAGTTAGTCAATTTCAGAAAAGTAGGAATGAAGAAAAAAGTGGAAAAGAGAAGGTGGGATGGGGGTAGGGGAGAGATTTAACAAGAGCATGCCTCTATCTTATGTGCCTCATTCAATTTCATTAATGCACATTCAATGATGATTTTCTCTTCCATCAAAATTACACAATTCTTTGGAGGAAGGTCAATTTGTGGTATTTCTTTTCTAGCCTCATTCATCCACTTTTAATTTATATAATGACTTGAATGTAACTGGCTCTGGGAATGTATGACTTGCAGATCCAGCCACCACCAATCACAAGAGCAGATTTTGATAAAGTACTTGCAAGACAGAAGCCAACTGTAAGTAAAACCGATCTTGAGGTGCATGAGAGATTCACGGAGGAGTTTGTGGAAGAAGGCTGATTGCTTGAGTTTGAACACAAGGGATGATTAACTATTAGAACAGGTAAAACCACTAGTATAAATGAAATATGTATATATAGTCATCAATATAGCTTGTAATAGAAAGTTCAGCGTCTTTTTAAGAGAACACCGTGCCATATTGTTTCAATCTCTGTCTGTCTCACCAGAAGAGGAAGAGGTGGAAAGCTCTTAATTGATGTATAGTGTTACTGGTCATAGTCTCCATATTCAATAATGATGATTGATAATCTTACCAATTTTTTCCCATCTGGGTATGATCTCCTACCTGTTTGCCACTAGATGTTCATTGGAAACAATATCCTAGCTGCTGCTAGAACCAAATTTGTAATTAACCAATGATGAACATCTAAAATAGACATAGAAAACAAGTTGCTATATGATTGATATCATTAATGAAAATTAGCAAATGATGACAGCTAAAAAATTTAGCGTTACGAGAGAACTACTGTGATACTATCTTATTGAGTATGCGCCAGGGCGCCACCATTAAAAGCAAGGTAACCTAAGGATAAAACTCTTATGTTTGGAATGGAGGGAGAGAAGGAAGAAGGTGTTCTGGAGTCATGGAGTTCACCTCATGTATAATAAAAGTAGCGTCAATAATGAATCTATGTGAAAAAAATAAAATAAAATAAAAAATTTGTCAAATAACACATTGTAACCTTAACATGTGGAAGATATTATCACAGGTAGCACCCCTAGCATAGTCTAGAAAGGTAAAGTTTTTTTTTTTTTTTTTTTTTTTTTTTTTTTTTTGAATCCGTAAAGCTTAACATAAGGATACTAATTGTGTGCGTCAATAAAAAAACACTCTTGAAGGTTGGTGCTAAGTAGATAACTTACACAAATAATTTATAAGAACTAAAGGGTAAAAATTCCACAATAAGAGATCTAAATAACTGATTTCAAAGAAACAAGTAGCAAAATAGTTGTTTATTGATATGAAAACTGTTTTTCCGAGGTACAATAGGTTGGATTGAAAGCTATAAAACTCAGTCTTATTCTGCTTCTCTCTCTCTCTCTATTTCTTCTTTGAGTATTCTCTCTCTATTTTTCTGAACCCTTTTCCTACTGCACATCCCCCCTTTTTTAGGCACCTTTCCCTTCCTTATCTCTCCAGCTGGCTTGCCTCTAGCTAGATTTAGGGCATGCTTGTCCCATCACCCCTCTACTATGCCATTGTTTCATCATGTAACAGGAATTTTGAGGGTGTCTTTACTATTCAGGCTTGTCTATAAGCATTTAATGTGGAAGAGGTTAGGTAGAGAACATCTCATTAATGCAGAGATGACTGGCTCTGTGATCTTTATCTCTTTATGGAGTTTCCCAGGGCAATTTTGATGACATGTGCTGATTATTGGAAATCTAAAGAATAAGCACACATTATCTCTCCACCTTCCAATCAATTTCAGCCTCCAAAGCAATGACAAGGTATTGAAATCATCTATCTTCAAATCAGCTCTAGAAGTTCTAGAAACACAAACCTTGAAGGAAAGAGTTTCAAATGGCAGCCAAACTTTAGCTTTGTCCACGAAGACTTGAATATGTGCTTTCTTTTCTTCGTCATCTTCTTCTTGTGTGTGTGTGGTTCGACCACAGTTTGAGCAGTTCCATGCTTTTTTCTCACATAGAGGTTCTTAGGGTTAAAAGAATCGCAATGGTGAGAGGTTTACGGTTAACCGGTCAGACCATATAGTCCGGTCCGGGTATGAGAACCATGGTAGAAAATGAAAATAACTAGTTAGATGATAGAACCAATCTTCGAAGAATCCGCGGGATCAATAATAACAAGTGACACAATCATATTCCGTAAGTACGACTCTTATTATTTAATGATTTCAACTAACTAAAGTACATAATTGTTTTTTTTTTTTTAATATTTTTTAACGAATTTTTTTAAGGGGTAATTAACTAATTATACTCCCCTCCCTTGATGTTTGAAGAAAATAAAACTCCCCCCTTCTGTTTATATTAGTAAATATTTTAAATTTCTATGAAATTTTCTTTACCAAAGTTTAACCATTATTCGTAAAAACATAATGAAATTTGTTGATGATAATGCAAAATTTATCAAGCACCAAAATACTTGCAATGGCAAATCTCTCCACAACCCGATGACAAACTAAAAAATAAAAAAGTCATACTAATTATAAAATACTCTTTAATGAAAATTTTAAATCAATGGATTTTAATTCTGAAATAGAGGAAAATTTTGGAAACCTACCCTTAAGAAAATGATATGTTAGTACACAACATTGTTAATTTAATAGAGTTTGATTAAATGGATGTCAACAGGGGAAAATGTTTTTTCCCTTAAAGTTTAAGGTGAAATGTTGTTTGACTCATTTCCCAACACCTTTAGAAAAGGGGGGGGGGGGGGGGGGAGTGTAATTACCTCTAGTTTTTATTATACACATATTGAGTTACAAAATATTTCATTTGCATCTTGTTTTGTTTTTAAAGTATTTTGGTTTCAATTCTACAATATATGATAAGCAAATGGTATAAACAAAAAGAAGAAAAAAAAAATCAAACTTTACTATCACACATTTTTTATCCCCCCCCCCCCCCCCCCCTTCACCCCATCCACACACAAATTCTTAACTCTGTCACTAATGTGGATATCAAAAAAATGTGGACATCGTGGATGAAATTATGGACATTGTGTGTATAGAGTATATATTAATAAGTATGACGGAAGAAGAGTTGTACTTTTACCAATTTTTTTAAAAGCAAAACAAAGCCATGAAAATAAGCTACTCTAAATGAATCTTATATTATATGTCACTTTGTTTAATGTCAAAATTCTAGATGAAGATGACACATTAATTTCAAGGCAATAAAAATCAAGAGATGTTATTCGTCATATGCCTTTTCTCTTGCCAATGGCCAACCCATGATTGGCACTCCCTGGCTTAGGCTATCAATCACTAAATTCCACCAACAATGGCTAAGAAATGCTCCCGTCACTTTGTGTGGCAGAATTTCCAACTAGGGTGCCTAGTTATTTACTAGCAAGCCCCGTTTGTTTTTTCTTATCGGTTTTCAAATACTTTTGATAACCAGTATGCTTGAAATTCACCATTTATGTCAAAACCAGTAGGTGGCCTAATGACCCAAATGAATGGCATTACACTCTCTTCCAAAGCAACAGCAAGTTCCATCATTTGGGAAAGCACCAATTGTATTTTCAGAACCGAAACCTCGAGAAATTATAAAGTCCTCATGGTGGACAAATGACGTGGTCCACCATTCCACTAAAAGACTACCACCTATTTAAAATTGCTGAGATAAATTTTTTTTTTAAAATAAAAACTAATTACTGACTTAGTAATTTTAAACAATTGGAAATCTTTTAGTAGAATGGTAAACCACGTCACTTGTCCACCAGAAGACTATATAATTTCTTCGAAACCTCCTGGTGCTAGTTCAGCCATTCTATGCATTACTCTACCAAAGACCCAGCTTGTTTTCCGATTCTTTGGCCGATAACATGTGTATCAGAGATTCAAAGGAAGATGAAATCATGGCTTGAGGGAGTACAAGACCAATAGCCCAAACTGCCAGTTTTATATATTTTCTCAAAACTTTCAATCTTGGAGTTTCAAGTTCTTCTATTGCATTACAAAATCACCCATAAGAACCAAAAGAAAGTGATAAGTGATAACTGTGATTGAACAAACCTTAGTGGAATTAATTTAGCCAAGGTTAATTGGCTAAAAGGATAACTACAAGATTAACCATAATTGTCTTTAATGCCCATAGGCTTGATTGTAATTTCATTTCTAAATTAAATTATAGATTTTAGTGGAAAATATTAAAATGATTATATAATTAATAAATTAATTTGTAAAAATCCTAATAAAGTCTAATAGAATTTTTTTTTTTAAATTTTATATCTTTTCTAAGGTTTGTATTTGTAAAAATAAAAATATGTTTATGAGTATAATTCTATTTTTTTGTTTATGTTTATGTTTATACTTTGGTAGTGCTGGCTCTATGGTATAAGCAATTGATGTGGTCGCCTAAGACCCCGAGTAAAAAAAAAGCCCCAAAATTTTAACTAATAGAGTTATTTATTTCATTGTAATAGTATTAAGCCCAAATATTAGTTAATAAATAAAATAATATTTTTTGTCAAATGAAAAACAAACAAAACAAAAAAGAGAAATGCTACGTCTACAACATTTGTCATAACACTTTTATAACAAATCCTAAGTAGCAAGTTGTTACAAGCTGTTATTGATAGCAAAAAAATAATTTCAGTAGTGGGTTTAAATTAGAACCACTAACAACTTAACACTTAGTATTTGTTGTGAAAAAAATTGGGAATGTAACACTTCTAAAAATAAAAGATCAATACACAAAAAAATTCACAACATTTTCACAATAGTTCAATTAGCAAACTTTTACTAGTTCTCATATAAGTTCACCACTAATATTACTCTTTTACTTACCATTATCAATCTGACACATCAACAGGTGTGAAAAGTTTTGTTCAATTTTTTGTCTATAAACATTCTAAAAAAATAAATATATGTGGTTCACATTAATTAATAGTAATTTTGCATCTAAAACAAGATAATCAATTTTCACCTTAGAACTCTAAATGCATCAAGCTACCCCTGTATTTTGGGAATTCAATCTATGATGTTAAGCATCTACTTCGTCTGTTCTATATGAACATGTACCCTTTACTCTGGGGAATGGTACATAATTCATAATCCAAATAACTCAATGCCTTGTGCCATGCGCCATGTATGTTATTTATCTCTTTTAGATTTTACAATGTGTTGATTTTTTTATTGTTAGATTGTCAATGTATCATAAATTTCATGTTACTAAGGTCTACTGCTAACTGTGACCCATTTCATTATCTTGCTTTTTTTCACCTAAGTTGGGTTATCTACGGTTGGGGAAAGGACACATTTAATGCTTGTGATTCGGTTATTTTTAATAGGGTAAAATAATAATTTTCCTTCTAATAGTTTAGACTTTGGAAGAATATTGTATGTTTTTATGTATTCGGAATTTGCATTCTTCTTACCCTTATTTTATTTTTTTAAGGATTAATTTCCATTCAAATCATTTTGGAAAACTCTCATATCAATCCATCAACTAAGGAAGATCTTCAATGCAGGAGTACTAATGTCTTATATTTCATAGGCATTAGGAGCTTCGTACATTTCCTATCAAAGCCAAGTACCATTTTTTTTCTTCTTGTTAGTGTAAATTTCACTTTTAAACCCTATAGATAGTTTTGGGGCAATCCAAATAAAAACCCTATAATGTCAAAAATACCAAGTTAAAACTTAAATTTTTAAACATAAAAATTTCACTTTTAAATCCTATAGTCAATGGTCCCAATAACATTTTTAGACTGTTTTAATTATCTATGGAAAGAGTAGTTGTTGAAGTTGAAACCAAAACAAAGGAGAACATAAATTGAATCAACTCAAATGGACTTTACTTAGCTCTAATGGCTCCAAAAGTGGCTTTGGAAGCATCTTGTATGTATATGTGTGTGTGTATATATATATTCAATAAATTAATTTGTAAAAAGCCTAATAAATGTACATATAGATGGAATTATAATTATTTTATTTATTTATTTTCTAAGGTATGTATTTGTAGAAAGAAAAATTATGTTTATGAGGAAACAAATTTTTTTTTGTTTTTTTGTTTATGTTTATGTTATTGCTGGTTTTATTTAATGTTATATTTAGGAAAAAGTTCTAGATGTTATACACCTATAATATTTTTAGTTTTTTGAATTATATAAGGAAAGAACAATAGTTGTTGAATTTAAAATTGAAACAAGGGAAAACATAATTTTTTGAATCATATAAGGAAAGAACATAAGTTGTTAAATTTAAAACCACAACAAGGAAAAATATAATTTGATTAACTCAAATGGACTTTACTCAGCCTCCAATGGATCTAAAACTGGCTGCAGAGGTTGGCCAGCTACAAAGTGAAATATTAGAACTAAACCAACTGAAGGGTGGGCCAAGAACTATAAAATACTAAAATTAAACAAACTTTAGAACATAACACCATAGTTTTAAAAACCGGACCAAACCGACTGGTCGACTGGTTCAACTGGGAACCGGACTCTAATTCGGTCCGGTTATGGGTAAAAAACGAAAATGACTTAAAAACTAGAAAAAATTAGAAACCGGCCGGTTCAACCAGAGAACTGAGAACCAGCATGGTCGAACTGGTTAATGACCGGTTGGGATTTTTTGACTTTTATCAACCTAAAACTACGTCGTTTTGACCCTAAAAACTAACCTTAAAGGACCTAAACATTCTCACACACTCTCACAGTCTCACGCTCACGCCTCCCTCATCTCAGACTCCCTACCTCACTCTCATCTCATCTCACTCACCTCATTCAAGTTTCAACTCAACTCAAGGAATCGCAGGCACGCCTCTCTGCCAGCCTCCCTCATCTCAAATTTGTTTTCCCTTCTCATCCTCACGAGTCACGAGGTCTGAAGCTCTATGCCTCTACCCTTCTCGATTGGGTGTTTTTTTTTTTTTTCCCCCTTCTGGTCTTGCCCTCGCCCTTTACCCTTCTAGAGATTGGAGCTGGAGCAGGGGTGGTGGTTCGATCTTTTTGGGTGTGTGGAAAAGAAGAAGAAGAAGATGATGATGATAATAATGACAATAAGAGAACCTGGACTTGAGACACGTACGGTGAGAAGAGAGTATAGCGATTAGAGTTAAAAGACAGAAAAAATAAAGTAACAATGGGAGTTGGTGATGATATTAATGATATAGGGGACTTTTCACTTGGGTGGGTTGGGAAATGAGAAAAAGTGGACAGCTTAAACCTTCTTAGAAGGTTACTTTAATATTTTTAATTACAGCATTGTCTAAAATTTGAGTTTTTTTTAATAATAAATAATAATAATAATAATAATAATAATAATCTTACTTTCTTATATAAAAAATTATTAATTATTTATATAATTTAAATAAATAATAATTAAATTATTTATAACGTCACCAGTTCGACTATCGCCTATCGGTCAGACCTTGATCCGACTATAAAATCGGTGATTAGCACCTTTTTCGGTTTTTTCACCGTACTAGTTTTTAAAACCATGATAACGCCTTAAAAGGAAAAAAGAGGGAACCTGTGATGTGCATAGTATTATTAATACAACTATTTAGCTGCCCAACAGATTCTTAATCCATTTTAATAATGCATATAAAATATCCCAAAATCCCCTTAAAGTTAATCCAATATATTTAAACATGCATGATTTGGCAAATATTATATATATATATATATATATATGTATGTATGTAGGTATGTATATAATGTCCAATAAATTTAAATATTGATAGAATTATTTTTGGGGTAATTACACTTGTAAGGACCCAAAGAACAACCCAAGCCCACTTAGAATAGTGGCACCCAGTACTACAAGCCCAAGACAATAAATATGTAAGAGAGTGGGAATTTCCAAGTCAATTGCAATGCAAAGTAAATCACAAACTTGAGGATAAAAGGACAAAAGCAATTAATATGAACGAATGAAGCAGTGATTTAGTGTAAAGTCTTCCTTGGGTAGGTCCGAGGATGGATTGTTCATTAATAGTCAAAATTGAGTTCTTATAGTAAGATCTTTAGTTCTCTTTCTCTCAGTTCATAAAATGTTCATCCCTTCTTCTAGGGGTTACTTTCCTTATATAGTATTTTCTGTTGCATCTCAGCCCTCCACATGTATGTCTAAGAGGAATCACTAGGATACTTGTCCCATCAAGACCCTTCTGGAGGTGGTAAAGAGAGCTATGAGCTGTGGAGTCATTGTTCAGGTGTCTTTTCCTTATAAATGCGGTTAGCTCAGTTGGTGCAGAGCATTAAATGTGGGAGTAATGGCCACCTTCCCTAATATTTCCATTTTCCATTGCTTGCACGACTCTAGTGCCCTCCATAGTGCTCTACTTTCTGGTGTAGGGAACTGAGTAAGGTACTCTCGAGGTGCATTTGCTCCTTGGGTTCCTTGGACGATGGTCTTGCTTGCCTCCTTTCCTCGAACCTCTTATTCTAAGTTTAATCCAGACTTGAGTGGTCTTAACGTCTTCCCTCTTTGGTCTTAACCCACATGTCAAACTTGGGTTGACGCATGAGTGGACCTTTCATCATCCTCAGGCAGGGCCCATGGGCCTTAGAATGTCCTTGGATTACTTGCTCCCACAACACTCTCTTCCCTTCAGGTTTGAAGAAATTAACACTCAATTTTATGTAAATTAGTAACAAAATATTTTAAATTTTCATTAGAATGTTTTTACAAAAGTTTAACCATGGTTAGTAAAAAATATAATTGGTAAATTTAAAATAAAATGCAATATTTATCAAGTACCAAAACACCTGCAATGGCAAATCTCTTCATAATCCATTAAAAAAAAAAAGCGCAGAAGTCATACTTAAAATTTTATAAACTTTAAAACAAAGAATTTTAGTTTTTAAATGGAGGATAATTTTGGAGACATAGCCTTAAGCAAAAAAATGAGTTAGTACACAACATTTTTAATATTAATTTAACAAAATTTGATCAAACGGATGTGAAAAAGGGAAGTGTTTTTTCTTTTCAAGTTTGGGGTGGAGGGTCATCTCCCCAAACTCAAGGGAAGGGGGTAAAATTACCCCTATTTTTAATTATGTATGTTTTTAAATATTTTTCCCTTCAATTTTGGTGTAGAATGTCATCTCTCCAAACTTCAATGTCACAAGGATTAAAAAAAATATTTACTTCAATGCTTTAGTAAAAATCAAACTAAATTATATATTGAATAATTGAATAGGCTACATGTAATTAATGTCTTCAAAATTATAGTATTTAATGTACTAAAGAAAAAGATAACAAATGCATCATATAATGCTGACATGAAACTTTTGCGTGTAGAGCATTTCATTTCCCCCTTCAAAGAGCATGCAAAATAATAGACGTTCACAGACTACATATATATATATATATATATATACACACACACACGCACATAATATATTAATGACTAAAAACTAAATGTGAACGACTAGTGCTTCACTTGAAGATCTGGAGCTAATAAAGGCTCTTGTCTCTTGCAGGTACTCATCGAACAAAATTTAGGTGGCAGTATGAGAATAGTCCAACACCTTGAGAGCAGTAGCCTGAATATCTTGCTTGACCTTGAAGACGGTGGATCAGTAATCGTTCTCTTGTCAAAATTCCTATCTGGGGTGACCCCTGCTGTATCTTGGTGGATTAGTCTTGGCAACATCAACAACTATCATCCAGCCATTAATAATCTGCAAGAACCATGAACAAAATAGAGAGATTACCCTTTCGCTTACTCAGAGTGTTATATTTGTTTATCTACAATTATGAACCAAAGCTTAAGGAAAACAAACCTGCGCTTGAACATTAATCACAAGAAAAATACAAGGAAGATTCGTAATGGAAGAAAACTTACCTTGCCATTCATCTCTTTGAGTGCTGCACTAGCAGCCTCCTCTGTAGTGTACTCTATAAATGCGTAACCTTTGGACCTTTTGGAAATTTTGTCCAATATAATTTTAACTGTTGAGGAAGCAGTGCATCAGCACCGGTATACCCTTACTAATGAAACATGCTATTTATGAGCATGGAAAGGCAAACATACCTTCAACAAGCTGACCAAAGCCTTCAAATGCAGCACGTAAGGTTTTCTCTGATGTGTAAAATGACAGCCCTGTTTTTAAATCAAGATTGCAAATCACTGTCATTTGTGAATAAAAATACGAGGGAGAAATAAAGTTGCTGGACTGGAGAACTTTTGGATTTCAGAATGGAAACTACAAGGAATACATTATGATCTCATAAGAGGAAACCATGGCATGGTCCAGGTAATCTCCAAAGACTAAATAGAACCAAATGTTAATCAGGTAAAACTCAAAAAAGCATAATTAGACAACCATTATAGTAGAACAAGCATGCACATTTCATAAATAGGAATCTTGAATTATTTCAAAAAACAGGTCTTCAAAAATATGACATTTTCAAGCAAAGAATTCAAACTCACAGTCTTGCAACATACCTGTAACGAATAGTTTCTTTGTTTTTATAGGGGTTGTTTGACTTGCTTCTGAAGGATCTGGCAGATCTGTGGAACTCTGTAGATTATTACCTGAAAATACAGCTTGTTTACTCTACGACGGAAAGAATTGTTGCAATGGTAAACTAAATATATAATCTGAATGACATTGAAATGATTCATTGGGAATTGGCCTCATATTAAAAACAAATCAAGATTAATAATTTCAATAGTTTATTCTAACCCCATATACAACAATAGTGATCCAGATATAAAATCATCATTTGCATATTTTCCACTGTGAAAACATTGAAGAGTAAGCCTTATCAAAAAAAAAAAAAATTTGAAGAGTAAGACTTATTAAAAAAAACTTCGAGAGTAATGACATATTCCACTTCACATTAGAAGAGTTCCTCTCCATAATAATAAAACATGCTTAAGCTAACTAACAGAACCATGATAAAAACATAAATAAACAAGTACTCTAGCACCTGGTAAACATGGCATCAATCAGTCGCTCTATTGAGGAAGGTTTCAGAATTTACTCTAATAGTTAACAGATAATGTCTATTCTGCCAGCAGTCAAGTTCTATCAAATACTTGACCAATCCTCTAACCAGCTGTTTACACTAGGTGATAACATGTCATTAAAATCCTAAACTGAAAAAGTTAATGGTTTCTGTAGGACTAGGTCCTTAACAAAAAATATAACCTAATGTGCTTGGCATGTTCACCTCACTGATGAATGTATCAGAGCAGGTGAAAACAGTGTGATATGAGCCAGGCAGCAAGCAATGTCACAAGGTTGGCTGCAAGTTTTGCATGGTACCGAAATAGATTAGATAAATTAAATTTGTTTTGCCAAGTTTTGCTGTGGTTTTATCAAATAATAATGAAGAGTAGTTCCTTAGACTTGGGAGATAAAGTAGAAAATAGATTGGTTATCATTCCTATTAGTCTTTTCAATGAGGTAGGAGAGGTGTTGGCTATTTATGTAGGTTTTGTATTCGATAAAGGAATCTCAGAATAATTCTGACTCAAATGTCTCCCCACCCCCCCCCCCCCCCCCCCCCCCCCTCTTATTTTAGGAGGCTGGCCAGCCTCAAAGTAGATTGTTTTGCCTACTATTCTTATAGCACTTGATAGAACCGGAGTCCATCACACTGTATGAGGTTTTTTTTTAGAAATTCCAAAATGTTCAAAATTTGTAAAAATGAAAAAAAAAAAAAAAAAATGATGTTTGACAGGTTATACTATAAAATTTCTTAATCATGTAATGAAAAATATTATATTAAATGGGATTGCTTAGAGTGTAATATCACCTAAATACCTACCCTCAAGCATTGTCCACTGATAAAGATCAGTATATTATCACAGAGCACAAAATACAGGTTTCAATAAATTATATATTTTTGCTTTTGTTGGGGTGGCTGATGTCCGTCACTCCCTCATACAGACTTAACTAGCACCAAATATGCCTCGCATTAACCATTGAAGATTTCTGTCCCACACAACCAAATCATCTTGACAGTCTCACTTACATCATCTGATCATCATTAACCAAGTTGGACTAGCCAGTAATCCATCTTGGCTAAGGCATGTTTCAGAGCAATTGGATTAAAAATTAAAAAAACTATTGTTAATTATTATGCTATTTAAAGAGAGTATTAGAATTATGGTTAAGTGATTAAATTCACAATTTCCTAATAGCTTAAACTTTTGGGAGAATCGGTAATTTAACAGAGAGGTTGGGCCTTAGTGCAATAGCAAGTGCCTTTCACCCAAAGTGACAAGTTGCAGACTTGAGTCTAGGAATCAAGCTCTCCAAAATAAAATTGGGTGTAAGGCACTAAGGTTGCCTACCAATCACCTCTTCTAGACTCCACAAAAGTAGGATTTTTGTGCACTAGGTACGTCAATTTTATTATGTTATTGTAATATCTTCACCAATTCCAGCATTGCATACCTCCTCCTCATTTGCTTGAGTAACAAATAGCAGAGTTTCTTAAAACTTCATGGTCATACCCAGTGCACAAAGCTTCCACTGTTGCGGAGTATAGGAGAGGTCATGGTAGATAGGCAGCCTTACCCCCTTTTTCTTAAAACTTCAAGCATGTTGTAAAATATATGCCAAAACCACCTTTTATACATGAACTTCAATTTAAAGATGAGCCTTAATCAATACACAAGAACCAGACCTGAAGCCATTTTCTGACATAAACTGTTGTTATCAAAGTTAATAGCGAGTATTAGAGAAATGCACCACCATACATGTCACTATAACGTTAAACATCAATTTTTGGGGTCTATGGAATATAATTTCTTTTCCCATGGCTTTCCAAAATAGTTTTCCAAGAACAAGGAGTAAGCAATTTACTTTCCTCAGTAGCATTTGAATCTTCTAACCCATTTAAAGTTATCACCTACACCTTAACTCCAACCAGTTGGATGAATTCCATTTAAGAATATAATAAGTTGGACCCTACCTTTTTCAGTCTCACCCCTCACATAGATACATTGGGAATCTCTCTTTCTCAATGCATCTGATTCTTTTCTCCTCGCTCAAGACTTCTAGCAACTTTGTATGACAGTTTTTGTGACAAGATTGGCTATACTTACCTCTTTCTTACTCCAGCATCAGATACCTTCCTAATCTGCTCATTTTGTTAAACCTTCTGCAAGCCATATGGTTAAAGTTTCATGGGTATACTTCTCATGGCCATAGTTAATACTTCATATATTGTACAATTCTACTAACTACTGCATGTCTCAGTATATCTGACATAAAACTTCCCTTTAAATGACCAATTCCAACAGCAACATTCTCATTGAGCTTGACAATAAAATATGATCAGGAATTACTTCCTAGAGCTTTCCCTTGTGCTAAAGCTCACTTAGCAACCTTCACAGGCAGTACCAATCTCTGTCCACTTTTATAAGTCATTAATTGACATTGTGTGCTTTCTGTTGCAAAGCCATGCTCTGCCACAAACTCTAGAATCACAACTGCTATACACTACAAAGCGTTCCCAAGCCCAACACATGATTCTAACCAAGGAAAAGACTCATCTCTGCCACAAAGAACTGCAGCCACTATAAAGCCTATTTTTCTACTCAATACAAAGTCTTCCACTTTCAAGGAAAAGACACATGGCTGCTACTGGACTATACAACTTTCCTTTAGCTGCTTCAAAGACTGGCCATCTACAATGACATAGAATTTACCCCTCCACTAAAATCCAGCTCAAATTAATAAAACATCTAAAGTTAATTGCTTTATTTACATAACTAAATTACTTGAGAGATCATCTCATACAGTGAAATCACATAAACATTCTGGTTGATTAAGGATTAGAATCTCTAAAACATGTATTTGTTATGACACTGACACAAATATACTAGCATAAGTTACATGGTGCTGCTGCTATGTACTTTCTTGACACAGAGGCCTTTCAAATAGAAATTATTAAAAGAAGAAAAGAAAAGAAAGAAACAGTCAAAGTTAATAATTTGCAATATATCTCTGAGATCAAGATATCACTGAATACAATGCTTGAAGAGAAGCGAAGTTGCAAGGTAGAAAAGATGTGGAGCATGTTATATCTAATCAAACATTAAAAAAACACACAAAGATATTATCTGAAAAACGTACAAACCTCCATAATTCTTATTCTCTGACTCAAAATTCTTATCTAGCTGAACAGATAATACACCTGGTACACCTACACCATCTGGAAGCATTTGTCTTCAAGCTGCAAAATACATATCACAACCATGGAAAAGAGAAACCAAATGCAAATACTAACCAGCTAGTTCCCGTGCACATTCATCGTCAAGTTCACAACAGAACCCAAAGTTGGACTGCCAAGAAACATGATAAATACACATTTGTGTGTCTTTCTCACTACAAAAAGTATTATTCCACTTTCAGGGTGAAGAGAAAAAAAACCAATCAAAGGAAGAATATTGCATTGATGCACTATTAAAGACGTTACAATAAAATGGAACAGAAACATAATAACAAGCTCAAATGTTATTTACTTACTTCCCCAAAACCTTGGTCAGTATTTGAGCATAATAATCAACCATTTGAGCCTTTGTAACAACTCCAATCCCTGGCTTGTCCATTCGAACAAGCCAGTGTTTGGTACTCCCCACGGGAAACAACAGATTACTTCCAATTTGTGAGCTTGACAAATAACTGGATTGAATATTTGAAGAACTATAATCCTTTTTCACAGAACTATAATCTGGGTCAGGCCTAACTGATAAAATGCCGGGTAATCCTAAAACATATTCATTACACATTAATATTAATGAAACTATGAAAGTGCCTCTCACAATTTTAGTTTCTCCACAAACATGAAAGCAACAGTATGGTACAGAATTGAAGTACATCAGATGACTCAGACTTTTTCTGCTATAGAAACTTACCGGCAAGTTCACGGGAGATTTCTTCATCAATGTCACAGCAAAAGCCGAAGTGGGTATCCCAAGAAGCATCATATATACACATCTGAGCATCCTTCTCACTGTTATTCAAAAAATCAGAACCAAAGCAGGATTTCAGACCAAAAGCTAAGAAACATTTGCAACATGCCAACATGACAAGAAAAGAATATTTGAAACATACCCACCTGCCTAAAACTCTTTCCAATGTCTTAACGTAATATTCAATAACTTGTGGTTTGGAATTGACCCCATGTGGAGGTGCCTCCATGAGCACCATCCAATGGTGGTTGTCACTACTGGGAGTGGAAGTTAGTGAAGTTAATGTTGGTGGTGGTGTTGTTGAAGTGGCACTTGTTTTATTAGAGAAACATAGACAAGAAGAAGAAAAAGAAGAAAGATTAAGGGGGTTGTTTTTCTTTGGAGAAATGGAGAATTTGAGGTTTATGGTTGGAGTTTGGAGGTGGGTTTTGTGAGGTTTGAGTGGAAATATTTGTGTTGTAGAGATTATGGTTGAGGAAGAGAGAACTTGTTCCATGACTGCTTTTTTTTAGGTTTCATGGCAAACTATAAGCTCTCTCAAAGTCTCAACTATTGAAATTTGCTATTAGTTTATCTCATCCGTTTGTGTTGTGTTTCTGATATTTTTGGGCGCTTAGAAATTAGAACTGTGTCCGTGAAAGGCTGAAGGGGCAAACCGGTTACAGGCGGGTTGGTGTTTGGGTCGATTCAATTACGGGTTCATACAACTTTTTATTTTTGGTTTTTGATTTTCTAATTTTGGAAATATATTAAACGTGAATCAGAATCAAACTAATTTTAACTTAATTGAGATTTGAGCATATTAAGAATCTGTTTGGGAACTGCTTATTTGCTAAAACTAATTTTTTTTTTGCTGAAATTACTATTGATAAAGGTAAAAGTTAGCTAAAATAGTATAGTGGGACTCATGAATAGTATCAAAAAGGACAATAAAGCCCATAAATAGTAGCAAAAATAAGCTGAATAGTAAAATAAGCTGGCTTTTTAATTTTTGCCAAACACCCACTAAGCATGATATTTGAATGTTAAATTTGAAAACCAAAGCCATTTCATGACATTATAACTCAAATTTCTACCTATTATCTTTTCTTTTCTTTTTTTTCTTTTTTCTTTGGTGGTTGATAATTAGGAAAAATAAGATTTAAACTTTGGATGTCTTAGTCATGGTGTTTTAGAACTCGAACCGTTCAAAGAAACGAAGAGGAGAGAGGTTCAAAGTTTTTGAGGTCGGATCGAAATTCAACGAAGGTCAAACTGTGATGTATCATTTAATTTTTTAATATATTTGGTACTTAAATTTATCTTTATAATAAATAATGTTTCATTCTTGACTAACAAGCTCCGTTTGGCCTAGTGGTTTAATTTTATTGAACTGTGACATATAAAATTAAATTTTACCAAAATACTGAAATTATTAAATCGTGACATATAAAACCAGCCCAAGACCTGGTTTTCGGTTAACCTGGTCAGGTCTCTCGATCTGGTCTGAATTTCAAAACAGCGTGTCTTAGTTGAAAACACTTGAAAGGTATTGTTGAGGGTTCTTTTTACGTTTCTTTCTCTAAGAAGGAAGTTGGGCCTGGCGCTTCGCGGAATGGGCTCCAAAGTACCATTCTGCCGTTGCCAGTTTGTGTGCAAATGTTGAGTCCAAGTCTAAGGGAAGACACTGCAAAGTGGGCTTATCCTCTATTTCTGCCGCAGAAGGAACTTTTCTCCAATTTCTATCACAGATTTGACTTTTCTATTATGCAGCAAAACTTTCTGCTATGCAGTTTAACCGTCTGCTGTGCAGTAAAACTTTCTGTTGTGCAATAAAGCTTTCTGTAGTGCAGTAAAGCTTTCTGCTATGTAGTAAAGTTTTCTGTTGTGCAGTAAAGCCTTCTACTGTGCAGTAAAGCTATCTGTTGTGCATTAAAGCCTTCTACCGTGTAGTAAAGCCTTTTGCAATGTGCATGACTACTCTTCATTTTTTATCGCAAAAATACTTTTCTACTTCCTGCACATAAACAAATCTAAAACCCAAAGAAAATACCAATCAAGCGAATGTTAGCTTACATGGGTTAGCATATTCTCAAATATATATACATATATTTGTAAATATACTTATATATATTCACATATACATCTATAAAATATATTTTGCAAAACATGAGAAACAAGATATATGTATATATATACTTATGGCAGGATAATAATTAGTTCGTGTCAAAAGTAAAACACGTAATAACAAAGAAATAAGAAAGTTTCAGCAGAAAAGGCTTAGCTAGTATAATAGCTAACACAGTAAATATAATAAAAAGTGCTACAGCAGAATAACTAGTACAACAAGTAAAGATACGACAGCAGGACAACTAATGCAGCAAACGTGATAAAAACGTGCTACAGAAAAATGACTAAATACAGCAGATATAATTTATAATGAAAGAAATCAAATATATTTGCAATCGAAATCAAGTATTGAATATTCCCATAGAATAAGTAAGCCAAGAAGGAATCCAAACCCCAACTTAAACAATCATGTCATAGGCTTCTACCATCAAAGTTGTGCATTTTGGAAAATAGACCTAAATGGCTACTAACTATTACTTTTGGAGACTTCAAAGAGTGGGTTTGCTAAAAGGGAGGGAAAAGATGGTCTATTGATGCATGCTCCTATTCCTGCCATGTTTTCTCTCTTCTTTTTACCACTTTCTTTCTTTCTTTCTCTCCATTCTTTTTACTCTTAGTTTCTTATTACTCTCTTGCCGTGGGTTGTTCCCCCTTTTGATATTTCCTTTTCTTGGATCCCTCTCTCTGGGTGCTTACTACTCTCTTACCATGTGTTTCCCCCCTTAGGTGCTTTCTCCTCCTCTTCATTCATGGCTACCTCCTCCTTTTATAGTGAATTGATTCAATGAGATTTCTCCCTTCTACCCCTAGGGCTTCACCAACTGTTTTTGGCTTGTTGTGGGCATTCCTTTAGGACTACCCACCAACCCATTGGTTGCCCGACCACTACCTCTGCTCAGAATACATTTACTGCACCATTATTCACTTCGTGACAAAATTCCATTTTGTTTGTTCTTGTTGTATACCTCTATCTCTAGGTTCAAATTGATAAGGATTGGGCTACCTCACTACCTAGTTCTATGGCATGCATCAGATGGTCTCAACCATCCATTACTTCTTTTGGGTAAGATACCATCCCAGCAAGGTATATTCCCAAAAGAAGTCACGGCTGGAAACCAAATATAGACCTCTTTTCCCCCCACCACCAAACCACACTCTCTGAATCCCATTGACCATGGGCCCACCTCCCTTGTATTGGCTGGGTACAGGTTAGTGGTGCTCTGGTCCTTGTGTGCTTGCTCCACTATCTTCTGTTTTTGTCTTCTTTCATTCCCACGCCGTTTCTGTTGTAGCAGATTAGCTTTGTTTTGTTTAGCTGCGTGTCTCTGTCTTATTTCTTCACGCGTTTCCTGCTATGTTTGTCATTTCCTTTAGTTTGACTTTTCTTTCCTTCACGTGTTTCCTGCTGCTGACATTTTCTGCTATTCCTTGTTCCTTTTCATCATGCTTTTTCATATTAGTTTTCACGCCTGTCTTTCTTGTACAAAAGGATTTGGGCCTTTGTGGGCCAAATAATGTTGACTGGATCAAAAGGGTCTTGGGCCCAATTTGTCTTTATTTACCGAAGCCATTCTGCTAAAGAACTATATTCTGCGGCAGATCTATATTCTACTGCAGATTTGTAATCTGCTGCAGATCTGTGTTTTGCTGTAGATTGCTTTCCTTTACACTTTTTTCTTTGGACCTTTCTTGCTCTTCGGTCTTCTTGGTGGGTCTTTGGGCCTTGCTTTTCATTGGGCTTTCCTTCGTATGGGCTTTTGCGTCTTGCAACTTATTGGGCTTTCTTCCTCATGGGCCTTTGGGTACGGATTTGCAAAAATGGGCATCAACAGGTATCAATTGGAAATACATCTACAAGATTCTTGCAAAATTTCTTCATACATCAGTGATAAGTCTTGAACTTGGGAGTATTTAAGATCATAAAAACATTTTTCTTGTAATGATTTATACTCTAAACTATATATTTTTCACTTATAATTTGGAGGTAGTTTTGAATCAAATAAGTTTTAATTTAAACTATGAATTTTCTAAATCTTTTCAAATCTGTCTCTAATGAGTTACTGCTAATTTAAAAAAGTAACAAATTCACATAAACTGTAATTAAAACTTACTTGACATCAAAATCCTTTGATAATTTCATGTGAATTGCATATTGTATTTTCACACTAAAAATACTTTAAAACAACATAAAAATTCTAATAGACAAAATACAATTTAATAGAAGTGCTATTATTTTGTGAATTAGTTTGTACTAACATTCCACTTGATATTTACATGACAATCTCTAAACGAATAAATTTGTATAAATTTTAAATTTTGAGTTTTTAATTGAAACTTTTTAAAATCTATGATTTAATTTATATATATCTGTATCTATGAATGTGTTTTTAGGGATGCCAAATATGACATCACCACCTATACAAGCTATTACAAAACACTTGGTAAATACAACAATGAACTATATCACTTGGAGGTGAAGCTTCAATGTCATCTTCTACAGCTCAGGGATGCATAAAGTTTAAAGGAACTTTCTAAGGGATAAACACATTGGAAGCTTATTTGCTCTAATACAATTACAACATTGCTCTATGCAAGGGACCCCAAATATTTATATCAGCTTGGGACAAACAATCAACTCTCACTTAGCAATGGTGATTCAATGTTAAGGTGAAGCTTCAATGTCATCTTCTGCAGCTCAAGGGTGCATAAAGTTTAAAGGAACTTTCTAAGGGATAAACTCATTGCAAGCTTGTTTGCTCTTATACAATTACAACATTGCTCTATGCAAGGGACCCCAAATATCTATATCAACTTGGGACAAACAATCAACTCTCACTTAGCAATGGTGATTTAATGTCATCCTCTGAATTATTGCTTGAAGGTGCCCTAGGTTCAAGCAGGCAAGCAAAACATAAGGAAATCATCTGAGGAGATTAGGATTTAGAGTTAGTTAAGAGAGAGAGAGAGAGAGAGAGAGAGAGAGAGAGAGAGAGTATATGCTTACCATGCATACAGATGCGCATATAATACTGAAACCTTTGCAGTTGAAAGGAGCATTGCTAGATAAGAACCATGCTGAAACAACAATTTAACTTGTTAGTAATAAATATGAATTGATTCTAACACTCAACTAAACAAGTGATGAGTTAGTCCACTCACAAGTCAATGGACTCATTACAAGTGGTGATAGCAAACTTGATAATGATTCCACACCAGCCACAAATCCTTGTGCTTTTCCCTACACAAAGATATGAGCATGCATGTCAATGGAGTGACCACAGTTCAAGTGCTTTGTAATTTATTTAGCTCAAGAAGTAACTCAACACAAAACAAGCTATTTTGATACGGGAGAACCCCATATCTACTTTTATTTCTTTTTCGTTACAAATTCTCTATCAGTCAAGTGAATGCAACAATTTCATTCGATAACCATAGATAAAAAATCGAAAGAGAAAAATAATTGGACCAATTTACCAAGAAAGCTGCCACTTTAAACTCAAAACTCACTACTAAGTCATGCTGATTTGATTCATACTAAAACATGTTGATGAATCTACCTGATTTTTCCCAACTGAGTTCAAAGTTCAATCTAAAGAAGTAGAAAACATCTAGGTCTAGATGAGTAGTGTGACATATGAGATGATAGCATTAGCTTTTCTCAAACAACGTTATCTAATTAAACAGCCTCACTCTACATATGACAATACCAAGAATACAGAAAACAGGTCTTTCTTTATATTGGCAGTAAGAGTAGAAGATTTTTTTTTTTTGGTGGAAATCATAATTTTCCAAAAAGAATATCAAGAACTATGGAATGCAAAACTGTAGGTAATGAGATCATAGGTATTTTCCAAACCTGGTCGTTTGAGCTCGATGCTCTTGAAATAATGGCATAAGTCTACATGTAATTTGACAGGAAAAATTGAAAGACCATTAGAATTAAAAGGTGAACTGAATAACCACATTTAATATTATTTTATGAAAGAATTGATGATTCCAATACTTACAGCAGGTCTTACAAGGACAACTACCACTTTAAATGTGGCACCCATGAATGGTACCTGCATTGTGGCAATGTTACATTGTTACTGACTGAGAAATGTATTCACGGTTGAAAATAATAAAAAGAAGGCAAAAATGCAAAACTCACCCTTTAAGTTTCATCCCTTTTCATTTAAGTCCTCTAAGTTTGAGTTTTGTTATTTCAGTCCTCTAAGTTTCATTTATTCTCAATCAAGTCCTCCCTTAACAATCTGTTAAATGTTGCCGTTATCTACATTAAAAATGCCATTTTGTCATTTTTAAAAATTTTAATTTTAATTTATTATTTTAAGAAAACGTTAATTTTTTTTAAAAAAAAAAAAAAAAAAAACCCAGAAATTATACTAAGAAACGACGAACATCATTGAAGAACAAAATTCAATCCCTACCCCATACCCCAGCTCAATACCGAGAGATTGAGAAAGAGAACGGGAGATACCACAAAATCTCACCGAAATTCAATTCCGAATATCATAAACTCCCCCTCTTAAAAAACAGGGATATTACATTGTACTCTACTCGGAATGCAAAACCATACTCGAAGATCGTCACTGATTCCCTGGAATTCATCGACGAAGTTCTAGGCTACCGGATCTCTGGGTGTTAATAGGACAAAGAAAAAGAAAAAAAAGACAAAGGTTTTACAAAAATCAGTTCTAATAACCTTCCAAACATTCAAATTCCCAATTAGAAAAAAGAAAAGAAAATAAAAAGGAGAGTTTTTGGGACTGATTGGGATTCAAAGAATAGTCGTTGAACACATACGACGCCGTAACCATTATGTTGCTCGCGTCGTAGCAGGGCCCGCCTTGCTGTATTGGGTTGCAATCGGCAACGCAGGGCCTGCAGGCCTAGTCCAGTGCCGTCTGTAATGCTGCGTCCTCCGCATTGTTCTTCGCCACGCACCACAACTCCGTGCCCACAACGCTAGCCTGGGCCTTGGAAACCGACGCGCCGGCGGTGAGGAGTGGGAGCGTGAGGACCAAGAGATCCGGTAATGGTTTACTATTCTTTCTTTCCCCACTTTGTTATTTGGAACTGCTTTGCCTTTTGTTTTCAAAACCCAATTTTGGGGTGTTTAATTCAGCTCTTTAAAAGCAACTAATTTACATTTTGGAAAATGGGTTTCATGATTTTCAATTTTGGGTGTTAAGTTCATCTCCCTGAAAGCAACAAAATGGGTTTCATGATTTTCAATTCCGGTGAGATTTTGTGGTATCTCCCGTTCTCTTTCTCAATCTCTCGGTATTGGGCTGGGGTATGGGGTAGGGATTCAATTTTGTTCTTCAATGATGTTCGTCGTTTCTTAGTATAATTTTTTTTTTTTTGAAATTAACATTTTCTTAAAATAATAAATTAAAATTAATTTTTTTTTAAATGACAAAACTAAAATAATAAATTAAAATTAAAAATTTTTAAAAATGACAAAACGGTGTTTTTAATGTAGATAACGGTAACATTTAACAGATTGTTAAGGGAGGACTTGATTGAGAATAAATGAAACTTAAAGGATTGAAATGACAAAACTCAAACTTAGAGGACTGAAATGAAAAGTGATGAAACTTAGAGGGTGAGTTTTGCATTTTTACCTAAAAATAACTAGGAAAATTTTAGTTTTTACTTTCACAAACTCTTGATTAACACATGATTGATTTTATAACTCCAAAAGGAGGAATAGAAACTATAAAATTCAAAATAGCCTAAAGAAAAATCAAGTAAAGAAAAGATTCTGCTCAAGTGTTTCTATGTCAAAAAATTTTCCTTTAGAATAGAGTTAAATAAAACATTCATCAACTGTGTACATACCCACGGCACCCATGCAAGGCCATTGAATAATGCCTGCACAGCAAAAAGAACCATTAGTTTTTCTTTTCTTTTGTAATTTGTGCTGGGGGTATTATTGTATTAAAAGTAAAAATTATAAGCGACTTATATAAGCTGTTGATGCAAGTGTTCCTATGCACAATATCACCTTCTCTCCAACCAATGGATTTATTAGTGGAAGCACCAACAACTGGAAGCAAACCACAAACTGAACATATTATAGGAAGAGCATTTCTTAAGGATTTTAAAGTTTTCATAAAGGAAAACAACATGCTTAACATGAACATCATACGGAATATTTTGGACAAAAGAGAATTCATGTATGCCAGTAGTATGACAGTACTCTCAATTCCAGAGCTCATAAAATAAACTTCTTAATTATAAAAATTTTCAAATATGAAAAATATTGTGCTCATTAAGAGGGAAAACAATAAAACATAATACAACCCTAAGAATTGTTTCATTTTTATAACCACGATGCCTTAGCATTGTTTTCTATCCAGAAGACAAATTAACAACCATTACAACACCAACTGGAAGAATTCTTATTTTGATAACTTCAAAGCAACCAAGCAGAATATTTAGAGAAAAACTCTAGCATATGCCAAGCAGATATTGATATGCTACCTTGACTGATGGCTAAAGAATAATTCAAATCTTCAGTATAAGGGAATATCAATCTCTTAAGTAAATAAAAGGAAACTTTTGCTCTATAATACACTTCACTTGTGAAATAATTGAACCGAATCCTACAAGCATCAGAATTTTTGAGAACTCATTTTTGTCAAAACCAAAAGCTGCCTTCAGATAGTACTGCACAGGTGGTAGCATAACCATCATGTCATTGAATCAAAAAGAAAACATTGTTTAAATTACAATTATCTTATGAGCAGATAAATTACAATTATCATTACTCAATGTCATGGATTGGTTAAATTACAATTATCTTATGAGCAGATAAATCTAGCACTATCTTATCCTAAACTATTGATTAATAAGAAAGTCATTGGCTTTGTAGTCCCTAGCAAGTCTGAAGCTTCAAACCTTTTCTTTTTCTGCACGGGTTTTAGCGCAAATGTTCTCAAATTACTTTGGTGGGTTCAGGACATATACTTATGATAACTGTTAAGCAACCAAGTCATGACTCCTCTTATTCAAATTCCCCTGAATAAAGCTCTCTAGTGTCTCCTGCCTCATGTCTTAAGTCTCTACCAATTTCTCTTTCTCCTAGTCCTTCCACATTCTTTTTCTATAAGTTCTATGAAATATTTCCTTTAAAACTGGACATCTTTAGCTATATATTATAATCAAAATGATTTTTATCTATTTTTTGTGTAAGCACATTGCAAACAAATCCTACTCCTACAAGGTACATTTACAGGGCATTTCCCCTTTCTCCCTTTTCTTTGATTTCTCCTCCGCTTTTCAATCCCATATCACACAATGTGCCATTACTGATTTATAATGACAATTGGATTTTGGCCAAATTTAGATTGGTGGCAACAACAAGCCTCACAAAAGCTTTCTGTTGCATACAAGGTTTTTTTCAAAATAATTGCTTTAAAGATTCTGATTGAAACTACTCTGGAATGGCTGAATGAATATGTCGTTTATCAAAAAGTAAAAAAAAAAAAGTTATATATATTTTTGAAATATCTGATGTTATATGATGGTACTAAGAGGAAATTGCAGCATGCAACCATCCATTTGCTTGTTAAAATGACAAACTAATAGGAAACATACCATTAAGACATAGTTGATGCCAGACTTTCCCAACTCAAAGAAGAAAGAAACCAGAGAAATGCCCCTCAATGTCGGACTGTAAAAGAAAAATGAAGCACTTTTAGCCAGACAAAGACAATTTACATATAATGTTTTGCAGCTATAAAGGTTTGGTTGCAAAGACTGCCTAAGAGATTTTAGATATGGTATTTACATAATGCAAGATGAGAATATTTTACGCTGTCTTGATTATAGACAAAATTACCTGCTCACAACTATAGTAGCAGCATCTTTCATTGATTTGTATCGTTTCTGGATAATTTAATTGGCGTAGTCAAGCAAGCTGAATTTTGGTCCCTCTTTGGAGCCAGCTTAACCGTCTCAATCAGAAAGAGTTGCATATAAACTGGACAAAAGATCAAGAGAGCTATTGAAACCTGAAACAAAAGGTTGAAATGGTAAAATGATTTGACAAGAGGAAAATTTGACAGAATTAAGGCCGTGTGGCTAATGCTGAGTTTAAAGCAGCAACATACAGGAAAAATGTACTTTTCTGGGAGAAAAAGTGCCAGAAGATTTCCCAAGACATGCGAAGCAGCACAAAGGCCTGTTATCCAACTAAAAGCTGCTGCCCTCTTATTCTCTTTAACAACATCCGCCTGCAAAAGATGGGAAAATGAGACCCCCAATATTCCCTATTCATGATTATCAATCACCGAGGAATAACTTTTACCGAATAAGCAATATCAATGCAGAAAATACTCCCTTGACTTAGAATAAAAGATATTGTACGAAGCACATAGTAAGCATATACAAATCCTGTAGACTGATTCCAGGCAAGTATAGCTGAAAAAAGAATACAGAAAAATAAAATTTGTAAATTCACTTTGATGATCTTGACAATATCATTAATGTACTGCTAATAGCATCGTACAGAGAAAGTATTAATGTCATTCACAACTTTGAAAGGTAATCATGTATAGTTGTAATTGAAATTTCCCTTTTTTTTTTCTTTTATATTTGTTCTTTCAACGTGTATGGTCGAACTATAATTACATTTAACTCTTCTTTGTCTCTCATTTTTCATACATCATGTAGGGTGCTTATCTTACTCTAGATCAATTTCAGATGAATGACGTAGTCAGTAGCCATTCATTCAATCAGAATCAGCAGGAGTTCAAAAATTTTCATGTGTTTGCAGATATATAATCCACCAAAAACAAAAAAGATCACCTTACCCTTCAATAATAAAAAAGTTCTTGGGTAGACTATCTGTTAGATTTGTTTAGCTTGAAGCCAAATTCATGCCCTAGAAATGGTTTCTTGGTTTGAATGCTAAATCATCAATTTTTTGACATGCACATGATCTATGGTTTCCCATCCACTATCTTCAATAGCATTTGTGACTTCTTTTTTTTGTTAGAGGAAAAGCATTTGTAACTTCAATAGTACTAAATCACATTAAATTTTAAAAAGAATAATAATTGAAAAAAAAAATGATAGTGAAACAGCTTGGACAAACACATAATATTAATGCAACACATATTAGGGGTTTCATATCCATATATAATTCTCATAGTTCAGAAGGAAATATATAACAGCATTATACATGTAACTTCACAGAATCATGAAAGTTGTTCAAACGAAACATACCAAATGGGAAAATAGAAGTGGATATAGTAAGAAGGAGCAGTGGTTTACGCCCATGTTCATCTGCAAGCTAACCTAAAAGTGGAAGCACCACCATCTTGAAAATTTCAACCACCTGCATGCATTTAACAAGAAATTGCTTTCTGAGTCGCTCAATGCAATCATATGATTAAAATCAAATTGAGCAGCATAAAGTAAAATAAGTATCTTTTGAACAATGTTAGATACACAATATTTTTCACAATAAATTTCAGAATTGTTGAGTTATCAAGTTGTTATTTATTTATTTGTTTTTTTAAATTTGAAACCACTACTAATACCCCTTTATTATCTATACTTGGAAAAATGACTCTTAAAGTTATGGTATAATAGCATGCATCTTATAAAGTTAAGTTGAGTCGAGAACAGTTTAAAGGACCATAAGTTGGTCATCTCAAGTGTGTTGATAAGTTTGCCGCTTGTCTATATATCAAAAGCCAAATTACAAAGACATACTAATGTGAGACTGAAAGGAAAAGAGGAAAGCTAGAAGGTGAGATCTAGCAAGTCTAGAGTTTATTTCTCCCCTAATGTCTCTGTTAATCTCAGATCCTCTCTCTGTGATGTCCTTGGCTTCCACTCTACCCCCAACTTAGGTAAATATCTTGGCTTCCCTCTGAAACATGTGGGTTCCTCATCCCAGGACTATAGCTCCATTATTGAGAGAGTTCATGCTAAGTTGGCTGGCTGGAAAGCAAACTTGTTATCTTTTGCTGGCAGAGTTGTTCATTCTCAGGCCACCAATATTTCTGCCATTCCTTCTTATATTAGCTCTTTTAGCCAAGTAGAGATGGAGACTTTTCCATGAAAAAGAGTCCCCTTGAATCTTGCTCTGATACAAGGTCCACAATAAAATAAAAAAGGGCAATACTATCTTTTCTAAATGCACCAGATGGCAAATTGGGTGTAACTCTTGCAGCTAAAATTATGGTATGACAAGTAGTGTCCTCTCGGTATTGTGAAAAACCTCATTGATGGTCCTCTGACATTGATGGAGGAAAAACTCTTAGTTAAAGATGTAATCTCTAATGGGTTTTGTAATGGAACCTCCACTACATCTCTCCTTTCTTTGTTATCTTTTCCCAACCTTATCAACTCATCAAGGCCATTCCCATCAGGTTCTATCTCTGTTAGAAATACTGAATGAATGTATTGTATTTCACACTTAATAAAATATACATGAGTGCTTTTATATAGGAGGCAAAATGTGTAGTAAAAAAATGTTTGCTATACAAGTAAACAATGTGGGCAAAGTGTGTAGTAAAAATATGTGTGCTATTCAAGTAAACAAAGTGGGTCTAAAGCCTACAAACTATTACACGTTAACAGCCCGCTCAAACTCAAGATGGGTGTGAGACTAACTTGAGGTTGTCAACCAAAGCACAAAGGCGTCCCTTAGGATGTGACTTGGTGAAGATACCTACAAGTTGATCTTTAGAGGAGACCAAGAACAACTTGAGAGAACTATGTGAAAGTTCAATAAGTGTATAAAACACTATGAACGTTTAGACCTCCAATTAACAAATTACCAATTCAAGCTTAATATCAAACAATTAATGTGTAGAATATGAACATAAACTTAAAACAGAATTAATAAACAATCTAAACCAAATAAAATAACATCCATAACAGAAATTAAATGGAAAAAATAAAGGGAAGAAAGATGCAAACACAAGGATAACACACGATGTGTTATCGAAGAGGAAACCGAAGCCCTCGGCGTACAACCTCTCCGCCACCCTCCAAGCGGTAAACAATCCACTAAAGAATGTAGTTGGGATACATGAACAGCAGAGGACCCTCCAAGCCTAATCTACCCAATGTACCTAAGCCCACCAAGCTCCTACTTCAACGAGGTTACGCTGAACCTATTTCTTCTTTAACTTATCGGATTCCGCTAATTGACCATAGCATCAACCAATATGAAATTGGTCCCTTCTTAATTGCTTCCCAAACACCAAATGGCCTTCTCACAGATATGGGTATGGTGAAAAAAGGTTTTGGTAATGTACCTCTCAAGGATTTGACAATGGAGAGGAAGAGAGTAAAGGAATTTGAAGAGTCTCTATGTGAAGATTGTGGATGAATCAATCTTGTTTTTCTCTAGGGTTTTTCTCTCAAAATTCTCTCTGGAAGCTCTCTAAATATCGTGGGTATAAGGGTATATATATAGTAGGGTGAGAAGGAATGTGAAAAGTCAGTTTTTCCCAAACAGGGTGGTCTGGCGAGTTGACCTCGCAACTGGGCTGAGTTGCGAGTTCAAGCCGCGAGTTAACGGCCTGGCCAGCCTGGGACTTTTGTCTTGTAGTGCAACAGCTGGTATGACTCTTTAGCTCCCTTACATGCTCCACATGTGTGCCAACTTTGGCAGCTTGCCAGTCGCGAGTCACCCGCGAGTCTCTGCATTCTTGCACAATCTTGAACATTTCTTCACACTCTCTCACTCACTACTCTTACATGATTCCCACCTAAATACAGGGTTACTAATTGCTAAAATACAAGCAAATTTGGCACGGAATAAAGCCAACAAGATGGTTGATAAAATTCAACCTTACACTATGGACAAGATGATAATGGATAAAATGACAATTGATCTTGATGTGTTTAGTTCATTCATGGAAGACATCATTGTAAGTATTATGAATGGCACTATAGTTGTCACAACAAAGAGGAGTAGCAGAGGATGTGGACACACCTAAGTCTTTAAGAAGCCATCGAAGCCAAATGAGCTCAAATGTGGTATCAGCAAGGGTACAATATTCTGCTTCAATATTGGAGCAGGCCATAAGGGTTAGTTTCTTTCTTCACCAAGAAATCAAAGAAGAACTAAGAAGAAAACAATAACTAGTGGTAGACTTGCGATCAGTGGGATCTCCTGCCCAATCAGCATTAGAGAATGCATAGAGAATAAGAGGAGACTAAGCAAAGTAGAAAAGACCATGGAAGAGAGTGTCTTTCAAGTATCGAAGAATGTGTAGAACAACATAGTGAGTCGATCGTGAAGCAAACAGATATTGGCTCATCTGTTGAACATCATAGGAAATGTTTGGACGAGTGACAGTGATGTAAGGTTTCCCAACTGCAACAACAAAATATAACCCACACCCAACAACAAATAATACCCAACTGCAATGACAATAAAATCCAAACCCTTACCTGAGATGTAAATTTGTTGAAAGGGAGGACTAGTGACAGAGAAAGGCAATGTGGTGTGAGATCAGAGGCAATGTGGTGTGAGAAGTGTGAGTGTTATGGGTGAGTGAGGCAGTGAGTTACTGAGGAGTGTTAGAGGCTAGGAGTGTTATGGGTGAGAGAGTGTGCAATGAGTTATTGAGGAGTGTCTTTGTGTTAAGTAAATTTTGCCCGACAAAAATCGAGTCTATAAGACTCGAGATCCATGTATTTTAATTGAATTTCCCATAAAAAATCGAGTCTTAAAGACTCAGTTTTGTTTTGTAGAACTCGAGTCTATAAGACTCAAGATCTATGTGGCATAATAGTTCCAACTCAGCAAATGGGAATCGAGTCTTTAAACCTTGAGTTTTATATGAAACTCGAGTCTATAAAACTTGAGATGCTAGTTTGCAAAATTCTTTCAAACGCATGTTAACTTATTATATTGTTTCCTCTCACTATGCTAGCTTGCAAATTACCTCCTTATAAAGGAGTCCAAATCTTCTATCCCACTCTTCTTACTCCACTATATACTCTACAAATAAAAACATACCACATGTCCATCTAGTTTATTAAATGCTAAATTTATGTCTTCTATTATTTCAATTTTCTAAAATAAATAAATAAATAACCCATTATAAAGAGCATTCACTTGCCATGCATACATTTACCTTACCTTTGAGAAGGTCACTTATAAAGAGCATCCTCCACCGCATGATTGACGATACACCATTCTAGCATGCTGTAAGAACCACAATTAATGGACACGGTATTATTAAAAAGTCAATGATCTTAAAAAATTCTATGTAAATCACACAAAAAATCAAATAAATGTCAAATGTAGTCTTTATTTTGAAATTGATTAATTTAATGATTTAGATTAAATATTACAAATTTAAAATTTATCCAATGTTAGTTCATTTAAAATTTTAAATAATATGATATTCTGTACACTGTCAAATAAATAAAAATCAACTGTGAAATAGGTTCCCTTGATTTCTAAACAGGAGTTGTGCGTTGATAGTAGCTGTTCTGTTCTCCTGAATTGACAAGTGCTGGTAGTTTGTTACAGTGGTTAGCGTTGGCTGTTGAGTTGGCGTTGTATTGAGCTTGACAGTTAGAATAAATTAGTTAGTTAATACTTGTTGTAATAGATTGTATTTGGGAAGGAAATTATAAGGTAAGAAGCTCTAGCTCATTGCAAAGAGGCATATTAGAAATGTTAAGAAAATTGCTCTCCTCCTCTTCTATCTCTTAGTTTCTCTTTCTTTGTTCTTACGTCTTGATTCTAAGGAGGCCTAGTTCCCTCGAAGATCTACTTCAATTTCATAAGAATCTCTGTATTCTTATCATCCCTCCATTTTAATGTGATTATATATATATATATATATATATAACTCTTCCACGTTGCACTTTTTTGCGATATGGTTCATCAATGTCAATGTCTATAGCAAAGAAAGAAAATGACTGGTGGCAATTATGACGTAATGGTAGTAATTTTAATTGATTTACCATTTTAACTTTATTTATTTATTTGACGTCAAAGATAGAAATATATTAAAGAAGAAAAGTGAAACAGTACATAGAAAAAGGCTTGGCTGAGGAGCTGTAAAACAAAAGCCTTTTTTATTTTTATTTTTTTAAGGCATAAGAATAGATTAATTAAATTAAGGGTATTTTTGGAAGTAAAAAATGTAATAATTAACTTTCTGAATTCTCTTAATATATATATATATATATATATATATATTTCTATTTACTAAATTTATTTCATTCTTCTCCAGTTTTTTAAGAAAATGGATAGGAGAAATCAAGTTTTTACAATAGAGACATTCTGAATTTAAATCTCTATCCTCCGACTATTTGCTGAATTATCAAAAGAAATTATTACCGGTTGTTATTGCTTTTTTTTTTTTTTTTTGGTGGTACTCAGCAAAAATGCAGTAACACGCTAGGACCAGCCAGACAAGTAATAATTGCTAAATAATAAACACGGAGGATTTATACAAAGCAGCAAAAGTATTGTTAAATATTTGCCCATAAAATCCATGTGCATTGTGTCAAAAAATTATAATAAAAAATTATCCATATAACATTGCTCAAGGAAGACCCTATCCGGAATTCCAGATGTGACCAGCAACGTAACCATCAAAACATCATCCTATATTTTTATACCCCATGAGGACCGACTTTCATTTTCATGATTTGTTTACTTTTGCCGAGATCTCTATAACATGCTTTCTCACTTGCCATACAGCCAAGGACACAACGTTGTGAAGGCCTTTCCAAATTACTGTCGTCAACTTGAAGTTTGTCGTTTAGATCCTTAAACAAATAATTAAATCTATATCACGCGAGGCTGAATGGGGAAATGAAGTTAGTTTATTGGATGTCTAGCTACCCAACAAAATATATAAGCTGGCGTTTTGATTCTTAATTTCGTTGCCACAGTAAAATTGCTTTATTCGCTCAAGTCTTCGTCAACTTAAAACTTAGGTATTTGATTATTATCATCAATACAGAACATTTCTCAAGGTTCTATTAAATAAGCAAGCTATTGAGAAAAAAAGAAAAAGAAAAAGAAAAAGAAGCAAGTTATTGTAATGAAATTAACTACAAGAAATTTGGTCTTTAGCGACGGCATATTGCCGTCGCTAATGATTTAAATATCGTCACTAATTATATTGGCGACAAAATATGTTGTCACTAACTTTCGTTAAACGAAAATGGTAACAAAAAAGTTTTTTAGTGACGATGTTAATATTGTCGCAAATACAATACTATTAACGATGACAAAATTGTCGGTAATAGTGACAATTGTTGTCATAAATAACTCAAGAACCCAAGACGAAATGTTGTCACCACTAGCTCATTAGTAGTGACGAATTTTTTTGTCATCGCTAGTAGATTATTATTAACGATGACATTTTTGTTGTTGCTAATATGTCATTACTAGCGACGACACTTGCTGTCGTCACAAATAATGATATATTAGTGACCACAAACATGTCGTCACACCCAACCCAGCTTGTCGAAACTGGCCCAAAGGTAACCAATATACAAGTTTAATTAGGACTCTATAACTATTTTCTTTTTCTTTTTTTCATGGTTGTTCAATTTATAGGTTTCATTCTTAATTTTTGTTCTTCCATTCACTTTTATTTGGATCTAATATTCCTGTTTAATTTATGCTTTTTTATTGCCTCTATTCCTGTTACGATTTTTAATGCATTCATTCATCTTATGCATTTAATTGTAGGAAAAAGAAACTGGGTAGCTAATTATTTCAAGAAACAACTAAGGATGCTTGAAGGTTGTTTGGGTATGCTCTCTTCTAAACACACAACAAATATATGGTTTTTGTTTTAAATAAATATTCTGTTTTTTATTGTTTGATTGAAGGAACATGAGAGAGTTTGAATGTTAATGTTGATTATAATTTCTCTGTAGATTTTATAATTTTGAATTTGGTTGGAAATTTTTATAATTATTTGTCAATTTGAAATTTAAAGTAGTTGAGTATGAGGTTTGACCTATAAAACTTCATTGCTGCCCCATTATGTGTTTGTCGAATATTTCCTGTCAAGCCTTTGGTTCCTTCAACTAAGTGTCTTTGCACTTTGTGCTTGACTAGGTTAAATCTAGATATTGCCATTAGAAGGCATTAGATGTTTGTGTATACAATCTGCTTATGATTCGTTCACCAATTTGACATTAGCGGCGCTTTATAATTCTGAATTTTTATTGCACTCTTTATAATTCTGATTTTCTATTCAGTTTATTTTGGATTTAATTTTGTGAATTCTTATCTAGGTTCATGTATGGCTGCCAATCTCTGAATTCTTATTGTAATTTATGCACGATTGGGTGTTGGTTACTTGAGCTTTTAAGTTTATTTTAGGTTTCTAATTGTGTTGGGAATGGCCTGTTTTAAACATATTGGCTAAATTATTATGTAAGCATCCAATTAAGAAGTTGTATATCTGGCTGGAAACTCAGATTTAGTTTGTTATGTACTATTTGATTATTGAATGCCCTGTAGATTTTTTGTTTGGGGTAGGGTTGGAGTAGACTATGTGTATCTGTGGTAGTCTTTTTTATATCATTATTGGTTTATTTAAGTTTAATCTAAACTATATATGCAATACCATGGCTCTATTTGGATTTTGAAGTATTATACCAGAAGTATTTGCTATATAAAATCCAAAAACTGCATGTACTGCTCAAACTTATGCTTTAAATTTAATTTTTACTCTTCACCTTGCTTTACTTTTGTAAATTAAAGGGTTTAGGGGTTTATCTAACAAGCTAAGTCTTGAATCATAAATGATTTTCACAGCAACTAGGACTTCATTTCTGATTGTAGCTCCTGTTGGATTCATATGTTATTTGTACTGCTCATTTTGCATCTATGTTCATCAAATTTACACTTGCTTTGAAATTCTCCAATCCCAAAACAAAGAGAGAAGGAATGAAAATTCCATTGACATGAGCACCAGCCTAAGCACTATCTTTAACAATTACAACTCCAGCGTCCAATTCAATGGCCTTTACAGCCAATGTGGTACTCTCTGCCTTCCAAAGGTGGACCATATCACTAGAAGGTTGGCCAAAAAGCTTCACCTACTTTTCTGTACATATCATAATTTTTACTAATTATTTCTTCTTCTTCTTTTTTTCCCTAAAAACTCAAAAAGTAAATCTGTATGAAGTGCTTGATCCCCAATTTAAATTTTTCTGATAATGTATCCAACAACAAGTAGTCAACGTACTGTGGGTATTAGACAAACAGTGTGGGTATGCACACTATGTAATAGATGATGATTATGAGGCAATGTGCCACTTCCATTATAGATTGATATTACAGCTTCCTTCAAATTTATTGCTCATGTAGAAATGAAAGGTTCCCCTGTTACTCTGGAAGATATAACACTTTATTTGATTCGATGATTTTAAAAAAATGTTAGTTTAGTGTGGAAGTCAATGAAGCAGGGACTTATGAGACATATCAGTAGGCCATCCACAAAATAGCCTTTCTGAGTAATAATTTTTTTCACCTTTTTATGATGCGTTTTGCTTGGTTTTGTATTTTGCATTATGCATAATTGGTTGTTGTGCATTTGGTTGGAGTCAGTGATATGTTTTTGTTATGATGAATATTTGTGCATAGTACTTTCAAATGATCATATCAGCAAGTATTCAGCATTCCAAAAAATATAAATTAATGAAACTTTGATTCCACATTTTGTCAGTTAAATTATCTTTCATTTTTTCTTATTTTGGGTTGATGATTTTTTCTTTTGACCAAGACGACGGCTTATAAGTTTTCCTAGCACGGTCATACGGACTCATACGATTAAACTGGGTATTCTGGATGTTCTGACTAACATTCTTGTTGCAACATATTCCTTTGCCTTCCTTCATCAATATACAACATCGACTTTTCTTTGTGTTGCAGCTAGGACGCGAATTCCGAACATATGGACGTCGGAAACCATAAGGAAGGTTTTTTCCATCGAACGAAGGTTTGTCACAATTCACTAGCACTAATATAAATGCCAATAATGTAAATGGTACAATCCATTTATACTCCATATTTTGCATCTAACAATTGACAAGGTTATTGGAGACTGGAGAGAGTTGTGTAATGTGTTCCTTCACTTGGAAGAAAAGGAGTGGATGTTGATGTGATTATGAAGAATCAGGAATATTTAGGGATTAGGTTTGCATGACATAATTAGGGGAATGATCGATTCAATTTTACTTTGAATTAAATTACATATTTTCATTCATTTTTAAGTCATTATACCATCAATCAAAATAAATATATGTAATTTTTTTCGTTCTTTGCTTTCTTTCTTTTTATTTTTTATTTTTGTATATCTTTCATCCTAATATGTCAATAAGTTTTTAATTTCTATATTACATTATTCTTTTTATTTTTTAAAGTTCCTCTATTTCTGCACTTATACATCAATCAAGTTCTATTTCTTGGCTATATCTGTTAGGTATTTGACAAAAGGCCTACAAGAGAATTGTTGTACATGTATTGGAATAATATTATAAATGAACCGGCATAAACTATTTGATGATGGCCCATGGTCACTAAGCTGCATCTTGCTGTTCAATGTGTCATTAAGTCATGTATTTCTATTTTATAACTTATATTCATGGGTGTATATTTTTGCTATATGAAAAATGGGGTGTGATGATGGGGTGAGCTGACTTGATTGTATTTTTGAAGACTAGGTTTGATTACTGATGTGTGGATTTCTATTACCTGATTGTTTGATTCTCTGCTGGTAGATGGGTGCTTTAATAAAAATATGTTGGATTGCTTTAATTGGAAATACATACCTATGCAAATATTTATGTGTGCTGTTTCAAGTCCACCTTTTATTATTTATAAGGCTTAACCCTGACAAACTTTAGTAGTTTTGGAAATCCTTTAACATTTTTGGCAGTTATAAATAAACAATTAAGTTCTTTGTCAATCTAACATTTTAATCTATTTAAATTTTTATCATTTTGGGTGTGTTATTGATGGTTGATATACAGGATGATTTGTTTGGTCTGTCATCTGCTCGTCCTGTAACTCCCTTGATATCCTGGCTCTAGGAGGTATAAAACAACGCAAGAAAGCTTGGCGAGCTAAAACTTTTAGAGTTACTTCCTTTCCAATCGAGTCTAAAATCTTAACAATTTATGCTAGGTTTGTTAATTCTGCTTCCAAAAATCTCCCTCTATGTTCTTGATATTTGGTTCTTCATTTTGTGAATTTTAATTATTTTTATTTTGCTTCGTTCTTCTCTCTTCAAATATTACGATTATTTACTGGTGATATTTCTGCATTATGGTGTTTTTAATACAAGGCTACTTTTGAATCAATCTGTATCTATGCTAATGGTGTATATATTGAGAATTTTAATAATAATGGCATGGAAGATTTTGATAAAATCATGAATCTTAACTTTTGTTGAGGGCTGTAAAAGTAGGAAATGAAAATTCTAGAATTTTGCTTTTGTCTGCATAGTTTTGCAAGGTAGGTTGCTTATGATGGGGGAGCTTTAGTTGTAGAGAAGAGAGAAGAATGAAGCAATCCAAGAGAGACTCTTTGTGATACAGTGTAGAGTCAACAACAATATGCCTTCACCTATTTTCTCATATTTAATATGACAACTTAAACAAGCTTTATGAAGAAGGTTATTTTTATTGATAAAATATAGTTAGTGAAGCTGCCCCCAGCAATTTAATAAGATTTTGTTGTTGATTTACAAAACTCTTTGAATATTATGATCATTTGTTATTAGTGCATGTCATATATTTTACTTTCTGTTAGTGTTTCTTTTAAATGTGACATGTAATCTTTTGATTTGAAATTTTACCCTTTATGTTGTGAAGGCAATAACTAGTGATAGAACATCATATTATTTTTCATCTACCCAAATTGTAAATCACAACAACAAAAAGTATGTAAGCTTTTGCCTAGAATGAACATTGTAAATTTCTTCAAATGAGCAATAATTTGCTTTGTTGGCAAATTAAGAAATACGTGACGAGGTCACTATACACACACACGCACACACACCTATCTTGGTTGACTAGCTCAAATCCTAATGAAATTTGTATATTCCTTTTTGTGTGAATTATTCCTTAAAATCCAAAGCGAAAAGGTCCATTTATATATACACACACACCTACCTTGGTTGACCAGCTCAAATCCTAATGAAATTTGTATATTCCTTTTTGTGTGAGTTATTCCTTAAAATCCAAAGTGAAAATGTCCATTTAAGTTAAATTTCTCTCAACCCAACAAAAAATGCATTTAATTTGATTAAAAAAATATTAAGCATTTCTAATAACTTTCCCGTGCATCGCACGGGTTAGTGACTAGTAATAATAATAATAATATTCAACAGAGTATTGCCCGATATTACAGTACAACGTACAAACAGTTAGATTACGTTAACTATTCACACAGTCGGTCCATTATTTTTTAACAAATTGGACTAAACATTGAAGGATATGATTCTTCAAAATATATATATATATATATATATATACCATAAAGGGGGAAGGGGACGCACGGTTGATGGGAAGAGAAGGAAGCACAGTAATATTGTAAAGAAAATAATGTAAGTAACTTGAAAGTAAATAACTTGAAAGTAAGAAAAATAAATAGCTTGAAAGTAAGAACAATTATAAGGCGGTAGAACCACCCAAGTATATATGGAAATAACTCAAAGTAAATGAGAACAATGGATCAAAATAAATGGAAGCAATTTAGAACCGTTCGGTATGGCGGTAATCCGTCCAAAGTGGCGGTAGCAACAAGTAGAATAATGAACATAAAACTGAAAATACTTGTTATTGAAAGTAAGATTAACACTTACAGTAGTAGTGAATACAAGATCTCAATAGTTACAGGTTAACAATTACAAAGCTTGAACTAGTCCTAGTTTCAAGGTTTGTAGGATTACAAAGTTTGTAGTGAACAAGGATGAACAAGATAGTAGTAGTGGAAGTAGGGTGAGTTCTCTCTCTAAGAAGGCTAGTTCTAAGGGAAGAGAAATCAGAACTAAAACTTGACTTAGAAAACCTTGAAATTTAAGGGACAACCCCTTTTAAATAGGCAAAATTTCGGAGTGAACAGTGTCATGAACAGTAAAAGTGAACAGTGTCAGTGAACAGTAATCCGTGAACAGTAATCTGTGAACAGTAAAAGTGAATAGTTTTTTTTCCACTTTTTGAATTAAAAACTTCTGAACTTTTTGTCTTTTACTTGGTCCAACATTTTCAGGAGAAGCATGGCAAAAGGGCAAAAGGAATATCATGCATGCCACCATGTACGTAGATTCTCATTTCTTTTCTTAAAAGACTTCAATGTGACATTTTTTGTTGGCAAAAATGAAGCCTTTGTCAGACGCATCTTCTCATCTCTTCATATATCATCATGGCTTGTGGCTTTTCAGACGCATTTTGAATATTGTAATAAATTTGGCCATTGTGCAGGCTAGACAAATAGTGGCCGTTGTGCAGGCTAGACAAATAGGGGAATCAAAATCTTCCGCAGAATCCAGAGTATCATGAATCAGTTCCAGATTTTCCGCAACATATTCGAAGGACAATAAAATATTTTGGCTTTTGTGCAAGCCAGACAAATAAAGTAGCACCAGTCTTGTAATAGTAGTAACCTCAGGAATAAACTCATCAATCAGTGGATGTAGCATCTGATGGGTAGTCATCACAAGGTTCCCATGGAGGGTCATCATTACATTCATGCTCATGATAGAGAACATATTGGTTACAAAATCCACAGTATAGAAGTGGCTCAAACTCTAGAGTTTTTCCTGGAGTGAGAAAACTTCTTGGATTACAGTGATCTGCTATTCGCAAATGAGGAATGGCATTAGCATAAGGTCTCGGACCAAAAACAAAAATTCTATCTGAATTCCCCATAAAGTGATAATTCTTCCATAAATTCTGAGCAACCTCACGAATTTGATTGTTAAAATAATTACTCCAGCAGTCTGCGAGAGCCCAAGGATTTTTGAAGGATAAATAAGAGTCTCCTTCATACCATTGCCCTTGGTGCGTGTATCCATTAATGAGAATGAGATGTTTTGAGGGCTGGACATTCATCCAGTTATCTCTTTCCCATTGAGGCAAAGTGCTCTAGCATCTGATCAAAACAAAAGGACTTTCAAAATTTTTAATAGCAGTCTGAATGATTTGTGGGAGCTGGTTGGTTTGGTCATGGCTTGTTAGTCTTATGAGCCTAATAAAGCCATACTCAAACATTTGGGAGAGCCAGTTAGGACTCCTCTTAAGATCATCTGAACCATCATCATAATTGACTAGAAGGCCAGGAAACAGGTGTTTCTTTTCATGCACTCTGAAACTACTCCCAAAGTGTTCTTTCCAATCAACTTGTTGAAGAATGTCACTAAAATCATTTGAATTAGCAGGATCAGGAATAACAATTGTAACAAGTATCTTGAAATGTTCGAACCATAAGTCAAAAGACTTAAACATAGCCTTGCTTTCCAGAATACGAGATTGTATGTCTGTTGGCAAGTTGGCAATAGCACTTTTCAACAAAGATTGGGTCTTAAGACTCAATCTTGCGTAATCAGTGCCCATAATAGTCTTTTTATCCATTGAATGGATGTCCTCTTTGCCAAAGAGTTGACTAGTATTGGGTTCATCTGTGATATTTGGGTGGTTAACAGGATGGCTTCCAAAAGCCTCATTTTTTGAAACAATGTCATTTTTAGAAGCAAAGTTATTTTTTAAAACAAGATCATTTTCTGAAATAGGGTTAACTTGGTGGCTCACATAAGCTTCATTTTGAGCAATAAGGTTAACAAGATGGATTTCAAGGTTTCTGAGGGTTTTTTGGAAAAGATCATGGTGGTTTCTAATGAAAGCAAATTGAAGGCTATCAAGGATGAGTTTAATAGAATTTGGTAATTCTGAACAGGTTCCATTGTGGAATTGTAAATTTCTTGACAAAACTTCTTGTAAAGAAATTAACATATCACCAATGGAATATGTCACCGTTGCCGGGACATCTCCTTGAAGGGATGTTGATCCACTGGGTTTTACCCTAGAAGATGCGCCTTCATGCATTTTAAAAGGTTGTCCCGTTGGGAACCCTTTGTTTTGAGAATAGTCCTGTATAGGAACTTTGCCCTTTTTTTTCTTCTCCATAATAATCCACTTACTAGTGGTATAAATATGAATATTATTATTATTATTATCCCACTTATTAGTGGTATTTATCCACGCATCATTGTCCGATTCTTGCAAAGAATCATTGATAATGTTAGGATAATGAATAGTATTTAACATTTTGGTACTATGAAAATTACCTTTAAAATCATCAGTGAAATATTGGTAAGAACTCATCACTAGTTCTTGAATAAGTTCATTCATTGGAGAATCTTTCTTATAAGACATATTATCAATATCAATTTCAAACTTTGAAGCAAATTTGAATTTTACTTTCTGTCCAAATGGATCAGTATTAATTCCATCATGTTCAACAAGAAAGGGATACAAAGCATTAATAAATGGCAGACCAAGAATCACTTTATCAGTCATATTTTTGACAAGAACTGAAGAAATCTTGAAACAAACATTATCATGGCACACATGAGCATTATTCAATTCATACTTAATTTTCATTTGAGAACTATTAGCAGAAACCAATCTTTCAATAGATTTTTCAAAATATTTTGAAGGAATTAATCCTTCTTGGATACAGTTCATGTCTGCACCAGAATCAATCATAGCAATAATAGTGAAATGATAATTAGGAGAAACAACAATTTTAACTTTTGTAAACCATTTTGGAGGAAGTATTTTATTAACAAAAGCAAGTTGAGGATCAATGAAAGTATCAGGAATACCTTTATCAGAAAGAAGAGCCTGTTGACTGGATTCATCTCCATCGTTGTGCTCATTTTGTTTATCTTGTTCATTATCAGATTTATTAAGATCTTTATCAATTTTTAACATTATCAATTCTTGTTTGAGATTATAGTTATCACTTTTCATGCTTTTAAATTCATGTTTTAATTCATTTATCTCTTGTTTAACAATATTAATTTCATGTTGGAGATCATTAACAGTTAGCTCTTTAGATTTCTTTTTATTAAATCTTTCTAAAGTTTCTTCAAAGCTTATGGTAGATTTTGGTTTTTTACCAGTTTCATCTCTTATCAAATTTTTCTTAAACCTATCCAAATATTCTTTTTGCAGTTCAGGGTTTTGAATTTGATTTATTAGTTGAATTATTAATTTTTCATCTTCTTCACTCTTAGTGAGAGCATTAATAACATTGCAACAAGAATCTCTACAACCAATTTTAATATTAGGAGAATCAGAAGAATCATCAGCAGATTGATAGCAAGAATCAGATGAAGAAGAAAAATCATCTTCCAAAGAATCAGACGAGTTGTTTGATTCAAGGATTCTGAATAACTCTTCTTGCCCATTATCATCAATATTTAGCATGTTAAATTTGTTTTTTAACTTACTAGGTTTTTCTTTACAGTCTTTACTGAAGTGTCCAGATTTTTCACAGTTAAAACATTTACTTTTACCTGATCTTTGTTTAACATATTTTTTAGAAACATTTTTCTTCTTAGCATAAAATTCATTAGGTTTAACAAAGTTATTTCTGTGTTTTTTTATATTTTTTATGGCTTTTATCATGCTTTTTACTTTTTTGCCTAGAAGGAGCAATAGGAGGCAAACCATATTGTTCACAAAAATTTCCCATTTCATATTTAGCTTTTCTTTTATTCTTTAATTGGTGTTTTAGCAGTTTTTCATCATTACACATATTGATACCAAGTTTTTTAATAGTACTGAAAATATCACCATAGGTCAAATTATCATAATCAATAGAATCATTTTTACCCATTAATTCTTGTTTTACCTTATGAGCAAAGATAGGAGGCAGACCGTCAATAAATTTTTCTTTCCAATAAGGCTTATGACAATCTTTCCGGAGCATCACTCTGGAAGTAAAAACATCTTGATACCATCTGTAATCAGACATAGTTGGACAAATCAAATTATTCAAATAATCAGAAACACGAGATGAAATATTGGATAGAGTACCAACAAAATGTTTGAGAATAGTATAGATCATGGTATTAACACCATCAAGAATACCACGACCAATACTTTCATAAAAAATAGGCAAACCTTCATCATTCTTTTTAACAGCATGTTTAATAGACTCTCTGGATTCTTCAGAGATGTATGAATACCACCATCCACGAAGAGTACTAGAAAAACCAGTAACAAGTAGATTAACAATTTCAGGTTGATCAAGATCATGATTATTTTGATAAGCAATACCCACCATAGACATGTGACTCATTTTATTGATGATTTCTTGTTCAGACAAACCATCAATATTCCATTCATAAAGCTTATCAGCAGAAACAGAAAACTGTGTTTGAAAAGATCTCTCTTCAAACTGCATATCAGGAGGAGTGGGTTTTGAATACCAGTTTTTAGTAAAAGACATGGGTTTGGAGTTTCCAACAAATCTTTTAATTTCTGGGAAATCATCATCAAAGATTCTTTTTGCAAGAATAGAAGAAACAGAAGAAACAGTATCAGAATCTATATTTTCTTCAAAAACAAATTCTTTTTTGGAAATAGTTCGAGCAGCTGAAGTAGAAGTACCCTCAATTTTAACCTTTAAATCAGAAAGCATTTTTTCAACAATTTCAAGAGTCTTGGACTGAGAAGTTTTAAACATAACTTTTTCTCTTTGACTGGGTAAATCAATCAAAGGTTTCTCAGTTTTAATAGAAATAGATTTTTCAGAAACAAGTTTTTCAGAAACAGGTTTTTCAACAATTTTTTCTTCAATACGGTCAAGCTGTTGACCAATAATATGCAAAGATTGATTAGTAAAATTGTTTTGTTCAATAAGACTAACAATGGGAGTTTGATCATCAGCAATTTTGAAAGGGGAGGCCTTCACTTCCTCTTTTGTCACTTCATCTTTCTTAGTAGTTATCAAAATTGAGTCAAGAGGAGGATGACTAGACCTAATAATGGTTTTATCTATTTTAACAAAATTTGATTTCTTTATCACATTTAAATGTTGTTTTGAAACCTCGTCTTTTGAAACATAATGGTTTTCAAGAAAATCAAAAAACAAAATATGTTTTTTCAATTGATTCATTTTTTCCAACCATTTTCTTTTGACACGGTCTTTTTCAGACTGAGCAAAATTATTTTGGAAATATTTTCTTTTGGTTTTGTTTTTTGCAAGCATAAATTCATCATACAAAGAAACCAAATTAACTTCAAAATGTTCATCTAGAATAGTCAAAACTCGTAATTGGTTTTGGTAAATAAGAGGATTTTCAATAGGGGGAGAATCAAAGTCAGATGGAGTAACAGAAACAGAGTCTTCTTCATCATTAACAGCAACATTGTCATAAGGAGAGGAAGATTCAGTTTTAGTAGAATAAAAAGGAGTGCTAACTTGTGAATTACTACTGGAAACTCCTTTTAGATTTAAATCAGAGGATTTTTCCAAATTCTTTTTCAAAAAATCATTGATCTCACGATCTCTTTTTGAAATACTTTCAGATCCAGCAAAGGAATGTCTTCCTTCATTGATCCTCAAGGGTGGATTGTTTTGAAAACTTATTTTAACAGTACCATCAAGATATTGTTGAATATGGGTGAGATCAAGTTCATCAAAAACAGGTTTAGCAGGAGGGGTTTCTTGTTCCAACAACCAATCATTAGGAAGTTTAACATCTTGCCATTGAATCATTTTTGGAACTTGAATTTTAGCATCAGGAGTTGAACATTGAATTAACATGGTTTTACCTGAAGGTTCTTTAGGAATCCTAGCATAAGGATTCATTTGAGTACCCATTAGTCTATAATAAATGCGATAAATCAAAGCAAAAGGCTTACTTCCTTCTTCCATGTGATAACCAGATGAAGCAATATTCAATGTCAAAGCTTTAACAATATTAGGATCATCCAAAGCAAGAGTAAGATTAGGATAACAGTTGAAATAAACAGGACCATCATACATAGAAGCAATAATCATACCAAGAATGCTATCTTTAAAAATCTTAAATCTAGCATCTCTTAAACACATGAGAACAGAAGCATTAATACCCTTTCAGGTGAGTGGTTTAATAGCAACTTGAACCATACCAATATGCAAATAACTAAATTTTTTAGCAGCAAGGAAGTCATTAATATTCCTTTTAGTGAACAGACAGCATTTTTCATGAACTTTTGAAATAGAGAAAATTTGTTCAACAGTTCTAGCTTTGTAAGCAGAATGAAAAGTACTTTCAACAAAACTAGTTTTATAAACAAGTTTAGTATCAACTTTAGAAATAGTCCAATTACGAAAATCAGGGATCAACTCATTATCATCAATAGTGTGATCTTCTTCATTTACAATATCAGGAGGACAACTAGTCCTGGAGCTGATAGAGGAGTTGGATCTCCACAACCTATCCATACTATCCTAGGTTCAACACTCAGTTATCATGTTTTTCTCACAACCGTTGCATTTCGTAACACATACCCTAACCAACCTTATACCTCTCATGCCCTACACGCCCTCTCTTGGTTCAAACGGGCCTTATAGTTTAGTTCTAGGAATTCACTTTACGACTAGGGTGGCGCCAACGACGGTAAGAAGGGAACACAATAACGGAATATCAAGTGTTCGGGTAGACACAGACAAGAAACAAAGACTCTTTTCTGGCCGGTGGTAGTGTTGTTGTGTCTTTGTTTCTTGTCCGTGTCTACCCGAACGTTTGATATTTCGTTGTTATGTTCCCTTCTTACTGTCATTGGCGCTACCCTAGTCGTAAAGTGAATTCCTAGAACCTAACTATAAGGCCCGTTTGAGCTAAGAGAGGGCGTGTAGGGCATGAGAGGTAGAAGGTTGGTTAGGGTATGTGTTACGAAATGCAACGGTTGTGAGAAAAACATGATAACTGAGTGTTGAACCTAGGATAGTATGGATAGGTTGTGGAGATCCAACTCCTCTATCAGCTCCAGGACTAGTTGTCCTCTTGATATTGTAAATGAAGAAGATCACACTATTGATGATAATGAGTTGATCCCTGATTTTCGTAAATGGACTATTCCTAAAGTTGATACTAAAACTGTTTATAAAACTAGTTTTGTTGAAAGTACTTTTCACTCTACTTACAAAGCTAGAACTGTTGAACAAATTTTTTCTATTTCAAAAGTTCATGAAAAATGCTGTTTGTTCACTAAAAGGAATATTAATGACTTCCTTGCTGCTAAAAAATTCAGTTATTTGCATATTGGCATGGTTCAAGTTGCTATTAAACCACTTACCCGAAAGGGTATTAATACTTCTGTTCTCATGTGTTTAAGAGATGCTAGATTTAAGATTTTTAAAGATAGTATTCTTGGTATGATTACTGCTTCTATGTATGATGGTCATGTTTATTCTAACTGTTATCCTGATCTTACTCTTTCTTTGGATGATCCTAATATTGTTAAAGCTTTGACATTGAATATTGCTTCATCTGGTTATCACATGGAAGAAGGAAGTAAGCCTTTTGCTTTGATTTATCGCTTTTATTATAGACTAATGGGTACTCAAATGAATCCAAGTGCTAAGATTCCTAGAGAACCTTCAGGTAAAACCATGTTAATTCAATGTTCAACTCCTGATGCTAAAATTCAAGTTCCAAAAATGATTCAATGGCAAGATGTTAAACTTCCTAATGATTGGTTGTTGGAACAAGAAACCCCTCCTGCTAAACCTGTTTTTGATGAACTTGATCTCACCCATATTCAACAATATCTTGATGGTACTATTAAAATAATTTTTCAAAATAATCCACCTTTGAGGATCAATGAAGGAAGACATTCCTTTACTGGATCTGAAAGTATTTCAAAAAGAGATCGTGAGATCAATGATTTTTTGAAAAAGAATTTGGAAAAATCCTTCGATTTTTTGAAAAAGAATCTAGAAAAAACCTCTGATTTAAAGCTAAAAGGAGTTTCTAGTAGTAATTCACAAGTTAGCACTCCTATTCTACTAAAGCTGAATCTTCCTCTCCTTATGACAATGTTGCTGTTAATGACGAAGAAGACTCTGTTTCTGTTACTCCTTCTGACTTTGATTCTCCCCCTATTGAAAATCCTCCTGTTTACCAAAATCAATTACGAGTTTTGACTATTTTGGATGAACACTTTGAAGTTGATTTGGTTTCTTTGTATGATGAATTTATGCTTGCAAAAAACAGAACCAAAAGAAAATATTTCCAAAATAATTTTGTTCAGTATGAAAAAGACCGTGTTAAAAGAAAATGTTTGGAAAAGATGAATCAATTGAAAAAACATATTTTGTTTTTTGATTTTCTTGAAAACCATTATGTTTCAAATGATGAGGTTTCAAAACAACATTTAAATGTGATAAAGAAATCAAATTTTGTTAAAATTGATAAAACCATTATTAGGTCCAGTCATCCTCCTCTTGACTCAATTTTGATAACTACCAAGAAAGATGAAGTGACAAAAGAGGAAGTGAAGGCCTCTCCTTTCAAAATTGCTGATGATCAAACTCCTATTGTTAGTCTTATTGAACAAAACAATTTTACTAATCAATCCTTGCATATTATTGGTCAACAGCTTGACCGTATTGAAGAAAAAATTTATTGAAAAACCTGTTTCTGAAAAACCTGTTTCTGAAAAATCTGTTCTTGTTAAAACTGAGAAACCTTTGATTGATTTACCCAGTCAAAGAAAAAAGTTATGTTTAAAACTTCTCAGTCCAAGACTCTTGAAATTGTTGAAAAAATGCTTTCTGATTTAAAAGTTAAAACTGAGGGTACTTCTACAAGTACTTCAGCCGCTCGAACTATTTCCAAAAAAGAAATTATTTCTGAAGAAAATACAGATTCTGATACTGTTTCTTAAAAAAGAATCTTTGATGTTGATTTCCCAGAAATTAAAAGATTTGTTGGAAACTCCAAACCCATGTCTTTTACTAAAAACTGGTATTCAAAACCCACTCCTTCGAATATGCAGTTTGAAGAGAGATCTTTTCAAACACAGTTTTCTGTCTCTGCTGATAAGCTTTATGAATGGAATATTGATGGTTTGTCTGAACAGGAAATCATTAGTAAAATGAGTCACATGTCTATGGTTGGTATTGCTTATCAAAATAACCATGATCTTGCTCAACCTGAAATTGTTAATTTGCTTGTTACTGGTTTTTCTGGTACTCTTCGTGGATGGTGGGATTCGTATATCACTGAAGAATCTAGAGAATCTATTAAACATGCTGTTAAAAAGAATATTGAAGGTTTGCCTATTTTTGATAAAAGTATTGGTCGTGGTATTCCTAATGGTGTCAATACCTTGATTTATACTATTCTCAAACACTTTGTTGGTACTCCATCCAATATTTCATCTCATGATTATTTAAATAATTTGGGTTGTCCAACTATGTCTGATTACAAATGGTATCAAGATGTTTTTACTTCCAGAGTGATGCTCCGGAAAGATTTTCATAAACCTTATTGGAAAGAAAAGTTTATTGACGGTCTACCTCCTATCTTTACTCATAAGGTAAAACAAGAATTAATGGGTAAAAATGATTCTATTGATTATGATAATTTGAACTATGGTGATATTTTCAGTACTATTAAAAAACTTGGTATCAATATGTGTAATGATGAAAAATTGGTAAAACACCAATTAAAGAATAAAAGAAAAGCTAAATATGAAATGGGAAATTTCTGTGAACAATATGGTTTGCCTCTTATTGCTCCTTTTAGGCAAAAAAGTAAAAAACATGATAGAAGCCATAAAAAAATATAAAAAGTACAGAAATAACTTTGTTAAACCTAATGATTTCTATGCTAAAAAGAAAAATGTTTCTAAAAAATATGTTAAACAAAGGTCAGGTAAAGGTAAATATTTTAATTGTGGTAAATCTAGACACTTTAGTAAAAACTGTAAAGAAAAACCTGGTAATTTAAAAAACAAATTTAACATGCTAAATATTGATAATTCTTCTGATATTAAAATTGGTAGTAGAGGTTCTTGTTGCAATGTTATTAAAACTAATGTTCTCACCAAGAGTAAAGAGGATAAAACTTTGGAAAAATTTAATAAAAAGAAATCTAAAGAACTAATTGTTAATGATTTACAACATGAAATTAATATTGTTAAACAAGAGATAAGCGAATTAAAACATGATTTTAAAGATATTAAAAGTGATAACAATAATCTTAAACAAGGACATGAGCATAAAGATGGAGATGAATCCAGTCAACAAGCTCTTCTTTCTAGTAAAGGTATTCCTGATGCTTTCACTAATTCTCAACTTGCTCTTGTTAATAAAATAATTCCTCCAAAATGGTTTAAAAAAGTTAAAATTGTTGTTTCTCTTGATTATCATTTCACTGTTATTGCTATGATAGATTCAGGTGCGAATATGAACTGTATCCAAGAAGGACTGATTCCTTCAAAATACTTTGAAAAATCTACTGAAAGATTGGTTTCTGCTAATGGTTCTCGGATGAAAATTAAGTATGAATTGAATAATGCTCATGTATGCCATGCTAATGTCTGTTTCAAGATTCCTTCTGTTCTTGTTAAAAATATGACTGATAAAGTGATTCTTGGCTTGCCTTTTATAAATGCTTTATATCCTTTTCTTGTTGAACATGATGGAATTACTACTGATCCTTTTGGACAAAAAGTAAAGTTCAAATTTGCTTCGAAGTTTGATATTGATACTAATACTGCTTCAAACATGATTCATGCTAAAATTAAACATCTTAAATTCCTTCAGCAAGAGGTTAGATACAAGAAAATTGCTGAACAAATTTCTGATAAATTGTTGCAATCCAAAATTGATAATTTTTAGAAAATGTTGATTGATGATGTTTGCTCCAATGTTTCTAATGCTTTCTGGCATAGGAAGAAACATATTGTTGATTTGCCATATGTTAAAGATTTTGATGAGAAAAATATTCCCACTAAAGCTAGTCCTATCCAAATGAATGTTGAAAAACTGTTGAATTTTGCAAAAAAGAAATCCATGATTTGTTGCAAAAAAAATTGATTAGGAATAGCAAGTCCCCCTGATCTTGTTCAGCTTTTTATGTCCAAAAGAATGCTGAGATTGAAAGAGGAACCCCAAGATTAGTCATTAACTACAAACCATTGAATAAGGTTTTAGAATGGATTCGGTATCCTATTCCCAATAAGAATGACCTTGTCCATAGGCTAAGTGAAGCTGTTGTGTTCTCCAAGTTTGACATGAAATCTGGGTTCTGGCAAATCCAGATTAGTGAGAATGATAGGTACAAAACTGCTTTTACCACTCCTTTTGGACATTATGAGTGGAATGTTATGCCATTTGGCCTTAAAAATGCTCAAAGCAAGTTTCAAAATATCATGAATGATATTTTTAACTCTTTCAGTCATTTCACCATTGTTTATATTGATGATGTTCTTGTTTACTCTAGCTCTATTGATGAACACTGGAAACATTTGAATTCGTTTCTAGAAACTATTAAACGAAATGGTCTTGTTGTCTCAGCCAAGAAGGTTAAACTATTTCAAACCAAAGTTCGTTTTCTTGGCTATGATATCTCTGAAGGACAAATTCTTCCTATAGATAGAGCCATCCAATTTGCTGATAAGTTTTCTGATGTTATTATTGACAAAACACAGCTCCAAAGATTTCTTGGGTCATTAAACTATGTTGCGGATTTTTACAAAGATATGAGGAAACAATGCAAACCTTTGTTTGATCGGTTAAAAAGTAATCCTCCTCCTTGGTCTGATGTTCATACTTCTATTGTTAAACAAATCAAATCTCATGTTAAGACATTGCCTTGTCTTGGTATTCCTACTGTTGGTGCCTTCAAAATTGTTGAAACGGATGCCTCTGACGTTGGTTATGGTGGTATTCTAAAACAAAGAGTTTCTCCTGAGTCACCTGAACAAATTGTTCATTTCTATTCTGATATTTGGAATAATGCACAGTTAAATTATAATACTATTAAAAAGGAAATTTTATCTATAGTACTATGTATTTCAAAATTTCAAAGTGATTTGTTAAACCAAAGGTTTTTGTTACGTATTGATTGCAAAAGTGCTAAATATGTTATTGAAAAAGATGTTGAAAATATTGCTTCAAAACATATTTTGCCGGATGGCAAGTTATTTTGAGTGTTTTTGATTTTGATATTGAATATATTAAAGGATCTCAAAATGCTATCCCTGATTTCCTTACTCGTGAATTTCTGCAGTGTCCTAATGGTAAGTAGACGGTCGAATGACAAGACACCTGCCACTGCTAATCCAATTGTTAAAAAAGAACCTGTTTCCTCTTTGGATATTGTTAACCGTTTCACTCCCCTAGGTACCATTCCCAAACCTAATTATTCTTCCATTTTAGCTTCACAATATGATCCCTATGCTTTAGCCACTGTTCACCAACCTGTTAAACCTATTTACCCTAATGCTTCCAATGCTTCCCAGTATGTTAGAAAACAATATATCCAAAACCTGTTCTCCGTAGAGCCAAATAGGGCCTCCATTACTAACCCTTTTAGGCTTGCTACTAGTTATTTTCCTCCAAAATTTCACTGGATTTCGAAACATAGCCAAAAGACTGTCCAATATTATTCTGAAATGCTTCGACATGAGAATTCAATCATTATCAAAGCCATAACTGACAAGGCTAATAGTGATAGGATTATTTACCACAGTGTTTACATAAAAAACATTATTTCTGAGGAAATGTGGGGCTCCAACCCTACCGCCACAAGAATATTACCAAAATTCCCTATTCCCTATTCATATCATGATTATGTTACTGCCTGGTTCAGATTCATGCTCCACCAAAATGAAAATATGTCTCATTCATGGTTTGTTAATTTTGATAAAGATTTTGATTTTGAATTCCCTCTCTGGTTCATCCGTTGGTGGTCCCAATTTGGTTCAATTGTTGAAATATTCCCTATGCCATTGAAGGATTCTTTCCAAAATTTTACATTAAGGTTCAGAACTGATGATCATGGAGCTAAGTTCACTCCCCTGCTTCATTTTGCTAAAAAATATAAGGTTCCTTGGATTCTAAAATGGCAGTATGTTAAAGATGGTGATGTTCTCACTCGCTGTTTTTATGTTAAATGGTGGGATAAGTTTGCTCACACCCAATCCATCATTAACAATGTTGCCAGAGATTTCCCTTCCCCAAGTGCTTCCCCATTAAGAATCACTACTTCTATGCAAAAAGCTGCAACTGATGCACCTGCTTCCTCATCTGCTAAAAGTGGTAAACCACCTATTAAGACCAAGAAGAAGAGTTCTCCTTTGGATGCAATCTGCAAGGACCCTAATGCTTTATATGCCCTGCTCGCTAAAATGGTTAAAGAAGATGAAGCTGCTGATTCAGATGAAGAACGATCCTCTTAAGCCTCTGTTTCAAAAGACCCTTACTACCCTTAAAATCAGGAGTGGTTTGGTCATGATGACGAAGATGCTGATGACTTAGCAAAAGATTGATTGAAAGCTTGATTTCCCTATTTGTCTGGCCTGCATAATGGCCAAAAATGTTGCAATATTTACTTTCTGGTCAAATTCTACTGTTGATTTCCACCTCTGATGATAATGTTCTGAAAAGATGATTCTCCATGTTTCCCGTAACTTTTGGTCACACCAAGATTGCTTTCAGCAAATTATTACTGTTAACTTTTATTGTTCACAAGTACTGTTTACTCAGAAATATTGCCTATTTAAGGGGGGTTGTCCCTTAGAAGAAGTCATGTTTTAGTTCTGATTTCTCCTCCCTTAGAACTAGCCTTCTTAGAGAGAGAACTCACCCTACTTCCACTACTACTACCTTGTTTATCCTTGTTTACTACAAACTTTGTAATCCTACAAACCTTGTAACTAGGACTAGTTCAAGCTTTGTAATTGTTAACCTGTAACTGTTGAGATCTTGTATTCCCTACTACTGTAAGTGTTTATCCTACTTTCAATAACAAGTATTTTTAGTTTTATGTTCATTATTCTACTTGTTGCTACCGCCACCTTGGACGGATTACCGCCATACCGGACGGTTCTAAATTGCTTTCATTTACTTTGAACTATTGTTCTCATTTACTTTGAGTTATTTTCATATATACTTGGCTGGTTCTACCGCCTTATAATTGTTCTTACTTTCAAGTTATTTACTTTCAAGTTACTTACACTATTTTCTTTACAATATCACTGTGCTTCCGTCTCTTCCCATCAACTGTGCGTTCCCTTCCCCCTTTGTGGCTTTCATTTATTTTGAACTATTGTTCTCATTTACTTTGAGTTATTTTCATATATACTTGGCTGGTTCTACCGCCTTATAATTGTTATTTACTTTCAAGTTACTTACATTATTTTCTTTACAATATTACTGTGCTTCCTTCTCTTCCCATCAACCGTGCATCCCCTTCCCCCTTTAATATATATATATATATATATATATAAACATTGAAGGATATAACCATCCATGCACTAATAACGTGGGTCTTTTGTTTCAATAATTGTTTACTACATCTGCCACTTGTATTATATTTATGATTTCCTTTCATAAATATGTGGGCATAAAACAATTTGAGACCCACATGTAAGGATGGAATTAAACTTTTTTTTCTTTGGAAATCAAAGCATGAACAAAAAAAATTAAAAATATATTAAAATTTAGAATTAAATTGATATATAAAACTAGTATTTATTCAATATTAACAAAAGAAATATATATATATATATATATAATTATTTCTTAAAATGTTTTTACTCAATCATTTTTTAATCTATCCAAATATAATAAGTTATCGATTCATTTGGCTCAAGACAAACTTGCTTGTATCATTTCCTCCCTATTTTCTCTTCAAAGTTTTCCATCCACCCTATTTTACCTCCAAACAAACACACCCTTACGTCGCCTACATTGAAACACAATATTGTGACAACTATTATGCTTCGTCACAATAAGGTTTTTATTTTGCTATTAAATTTTATTGGTGGAGATATAATAATTTGTGCATTGACAAAATCGTTCATACTATTAAAATTGATTTTATTCATAAGAATGACCAAAATACTCCTAAACCTTAAAAATGACTAAAATACCCTTAAACCTACAAAATGACTAAAATACTATTGAAACCTCTAAAATAACCAAAATACTCTCGAAATCTCTAAAATGACAAAAAAAAATAAATACCCCTTAACTTGTAAAATGACCAAAATACCAAAAAAAAAAAAAAAAAAAAAAAACTTTGAAACCTCTAAAATGACAAAAATACCTCGAAAATTATAAAATGACCAAGATACCCACGAAACCTCTCAAATGACCAAATATACTCTGAAAACTCTAAAATGACAAAAACAAATACCCCTATAACCTCTAGAAAGATTAAAAAAAAAAAAAAAAAAACTCCCAAAACTGTTGGATTTGAAGAGTGTAATGAAAGGTTAATTCTAGTAAATTATAGTTACAATCAAACGATTGGATTTAGAGAAAGGCGCAGTCAAAGTTTACTTAAAGTTAGTTAAATTCGGTCAAACTTAATAGACGGTCCCGAGACCACTAGACTTGGTGAAATTCATATTCAAATCTTGATCATTGGGACTGAAGAGTATGGTGATACATTGGTGTTGGTGAAATTTGAGACCAATTGGATGGTCAGATTGAAAGAACATAGTCATACAAGTACACAAACACATGTCCATCACGCACCATACTTAGATTTGAATTCTAACCATTCGATTTGAAGAGTGTAACGAAAGGTTAATTATAGTAAAATATGGTCACAATCAAACGGTTGAATTTAGAGAAAGGCGTGGTCAAAGTTTAGTTAAAGTTTGTCAAACCCAGTCAAACTTAATAGATGGTCCCGAGACCATTGAACTTGGTGATATTCATATTCAAATCTTGATAATTGGGATTGAAGAGTATGGTGACATATTGGTTTTAGTGAAATTTGAGACCAATTGGATGGTCAGATTAAGAGAACATAGCCATACAAATACACAACACATGTTTGTCACGTGCCATACTTAAATCTGAAACCTAACCATTGGATTCAAAGAGTGTAATGAAAGGTTAATTTTAGTAAATTATGGTCACAATTAAACGGTTACATTTAGCGAAAGGCATAGTCAAAGTTTAGTTAAAGTTGGTCAAACCCGATCAAACTTAATAGATGGACCTAAGACCACTAGACTTGGTGAAATTCATATTCAAATCTTGATCATTGGGATTGAAGAGTATGACGACATATTGGTGTTGGTAAAATTTGAGACCAATTGAATGATCAGATTGAGAGAACATAACCATACAGGTACACAACACATGTCCATCCATCACATGCCATACTTAGATTTGAAATCTAACCGTTGGATTTGAAGAGTGTAACGAAATGTTAATTCTAGTAAATTATGGTCACAATCAAATGGTTGGATTTAGAGAAAGGCACGGTTAAAGTTTAGTTAATGTTGGTCAAACCCGGTAAATAATAGATGGTCCTGAGACCATTGGACTTGGTGATATTCATATTCAAATCTTGATAATTGGGATTGAAGAGTATGGCGACATATTGGTTTTAGTGAAATTTGAGACCAATTGGATGGACAGATTGAGAGAACATGGCCATACAGGTACACAACACATGTCTGTCACGTGCCATACTTAAATCTGAAATCTAACCGTTGGATTCAAAGAGTTTAATGAAAGGTTAATTCTAGTAAATTATGGTCACAATTAAATGGTTAGATTTAGAGAAATGCATAGTCAAAGTTTAGTTAAAGTTGGTCAAACCTGATCAAACTTCATAGATGGACCCAAGACCACTAGACTTCGTGAAATTCATATTCAAATCTTGATCATTGGGATTGAAGAGTATGGTGACATATTGGTGTTGACGAAATTTGAGACCAATTGAATGGTCAGATTAAGAGAACATAACCATACAGGTACACATCACATGTCCATCCATCACGCACCATACTTAGATTTGAAATCTAACTGTTGGATTCAAAGAGTGTAATGAAATGTTAATTCTAGAAAATTATGGTCACAATCAAACGGTTGGATTTAGAGAAAGGTACGGTCAAAGTTTAGTTAAAGTTGGTCAAATCCGGTAAAACTTAATACATGGTCCCGAGACCATTGGACTTGGTGATATTCATATTCAAATCTTGATAATTGGGATTGAAGAGTATGGTGACATATTGGTGTTGGTGAAATTTGAGACCAATTGAATGGTTAGATTGAGAGAACATAACCATACAGGTACACAACACGTCCATTCGTCACGCGCCATACTTAGATTTGAAATCTAACCATTTGATTCGAGTGTAATGAAATGTTAATTTTAGTAAATTATGGTCACAATCAAACGGTTGGATTTAGAGAAAGACGCAGTCAAAGTTTACTTAAAGTTGGTCAAACCCGGTCAAACTTAGTAGATGGTCCCGAAACCGAGAGAACATAGCAATATAGGTACACCATCACACGCCATACTTATATTTGAAATCTAACCGTTGGATTCGAAGAGTGTAATGAAGGGTTAATTCTAGTAAATTATGGTTACAATCAAACGGTTGGATTTAGAGAAAGGCGCGGTCAAAGTTCAGTGAAAGTTGGTCAAACTCGGTCAAACTTAATAGGTGGTTCCGAGACCACTAGACTTGGTTAAATTCATATTCAAATCTAGATTATTAGGATTGAAGAGTATGGTGACATATTTGTGTTGGTGAAATTTGAGACCAGTTGGATGGTCAGATTGAGAGATCATAGCCATATGGGTACACGACACATGTCCATTCATCAAGTGTCATACTTAGATTTGAAATATAACCGTTGAATTTGAAGAGTGTAATGAAAGGTTAATTCTGGTAAATTATGGTCACAATCAAACGGTTGGATTTAGAGAAAGATGCAATCAAAATTTAGTAAAAGTTGGTCAAACCTAGTCAAACGTAATAGATGGTCTCAAGACCACTAAACTTGGTGAAATTAGGTTCAGTGGGAAGGTTTTTAGTGGATTATTGGGTTTTGGAGTAGTTGTTAGAAAATGTTAATGAAGAAATAATTTTGAAAGATGATGACCATCATGTTAACATTGACTTGGATAAAGTTGATTAGGCAAAATTATGAAAAAATTTATTATTTTGGCTCATATATCTTGTATTATCATTTCTGATTTTAATTAATTTGAATATGTATGTTATAAATATATTTTAATTTGATTTATTTACTTACTTTTGGTTAATATTATTACATACTTGATGATTGAATTGGTTATTAGTTGAATATATTATGAATTTATAATGAATATGCCTTTCATATATTTATTATGAATTTATTAGTTTGGTAAATATTGACTAATACCTTTCTTATGACACATAGTGCCCGTTTGGATTCAAAGTTTCCTGGCGTCTGCGTTTTTGTTCTGCGGTTTTCTCTTTTTTTTTTTTTTTTTTTTTTGGTTCGGCCCGCATTTGTTGACTTTTGCACAGTGAATAGTGCATTCGTGCACTGTTCACGGACCCACAAATTCCACTTTTCAGCAACTTTTTCATTAAAAATGGGTCCCACAGCACTATTCACACATTTAAAAATTATTTTGCTACAGTGTTTTCAGTTTCAGTTTTCAGTTTCAGCAAAAATAAGCTCAATCCAAATGGACCCATAATACAAAAAAAAAAAATCAAAAATTAATTCACGATACGATTCACATTTTGATAACTATGGGAATTAGTTAGTATTTTGAGTGGAATTTGAACTTTCTCAATTTTTGTTATTTTATTGTTTTCGAGTTTCAAATGGGTAACATTATGATTTGAGAGTATTTTGAAGCAACAACCCCTCCCTTGTCTCATTTTTTATTTTATTTTTTAATTATATAAAAAAAGAAAATAGATTTGAGAGTTTTAAATTACTTTGGAGGTTTCAAGGTTATTTTGTTCATTATATAAGTTTGGGGGTATTTTGGTCATTTTGACGAGGTTAATGGTATTTTAATCATTGCAAATATTTTAAAGGAATTTATGTCATTTTAAATATTTTAAGAGGCATTTGGAGGATTTGATAAAAAAAAAAATCATATTATATCAAAATTATTTTGGCCACATATTAGAGATGACAATCTTTGTCTTCATTAAAAGATCCATTATAGCGACGACCTAATTCATTGCTAATATATAATCTGCTTCCCTCCAATAATTCCCACCACTTTTTGAGAGTGAAAATTTTCCCCTCCATTATATTTAGGTAGATATATTTGCGACAACAAGTTGTGTCGTTGCTAAAAGGTGATTATCAGAGATGATAAATTATATCATCACTAATAGCCTTCTAATAGCGACGACCAATGTGTCATCGCTGATAAATAAAGCATATATATAATATATGTACTAGATATTTTTGGCCACAGATCTGTGACGAAACACAAAGTCGTCACTAAAGATGATTATTAGCGATGATAGATGTTGTCATTAAAATAAACCCTCTTTTAGTGATGTAAATGTCATCGCTACAAAATTTATTGTCATTGCTAAAAGTTTCCCTCCATTTTCCAAAAGTAAATAAAATTCCCTCCATGGCGTTAGCGACGACTTATTAGCGACTACCTTAGTGTCGTTGCTACTATACATTTATTAGTGATGACCATATATTATTGTTGCTAATGTGTGCCTAATAGTGACGACTTTTTGGTCGTTGCTAAAACATTGGTCGCAAAAGACCAAAATTCTTGTAGTCATGAGGAGAAATGTTTAATAAATTATTTGCATTTTTTGCTTCTCCGGAAGAAAAGTTTGAATGTTCTCTGAAATTTTAACAAGATGTGAATTGATGTCATGAGGAGAAATGAATTGATGTCACTTATAAAATAAGACATCTGTAGTTACACTCTTGAGATAAATATTATCAAATTTCAATTTAAAACCCTAAAATATTAAATCTATAAGGTATATTGCTGTCTTAGTCTTGCTTTTATTTTCAGACATCCATGTCGAATAAAAATAGGAAACTGGAAAAAGAAAAAAAAAATTGCTGCTTATTTCAAACAAAGGCTACAAATTACTGAATTTTCCAGATGTTCACAAACGTTAATTTACTTGGGTTATTTTATCGTTCCTGTTAAACATAATCTACACAGGTTTGTCTTTTTCTATCTCTATATAACCAATACCTAAGATTTCCATGATTTGTTTACTTTTGCCGAGATATATCTTTAACATGCTTTCTCACCATTCAGTCAAGTAAGCAACTTTGGACAATTACCTAAGACCTTTAGTAAGTTTGGTTTATTTCCAGTACTTTTTCAATTAGAATCTCTTTTTGTTTTAATGAAAGATTGCCACGTCACCCACTAACTAAATAAAATAAGAAAATTAAAATACATTATCATTTGACATTGTATATTTAAAACAAAATGATATGCCCAATTAAAAAAGTAATAGAAATAAGTCAAACCTAGTCAACTTTTAAGTTTGTCGTTTAGATGCTTCAGTTACGCACATAAACAAATAATGAAATCTATATCGCGTGAGGTTGAATGGGGGAAATGAAGTTAGTTAATCGGATGTCTAGTGACAGTATTCCTTAATTCGCTCAAGTCTTCTTCAACTTAAAACCATGGTAATTGATCATTATCATCAATACATGAAATCTCTCAAGGTTCTATTAAATAAGCAGGTTAATGGAATTTAAAAAAAAAAAAAAAAAAAAATAGAGAGCAATTGCGGCCAAAATGGCCCAATACCACGAATTTTTGAAATATTTTGTAAAAAAACACTGTTTCGGAACTATATAGGAAAATACCACTTTTTATGGAACTCAAGTTTCTTAAACTCGTGTTCTTAGGAGTTTTGCCACCGTGGCGCTGCTGAGGTGGAAATTGGGCCATTAAAAAATGCTTTTTTTTTTTTCTAAGGTACTCGAGCTTGGTGAGCTCGAGTACCTTGTAAGGAACTCGAGTTTAATAAACTCGAGTTCCTTATAACTTTTTTTTTTTTTTTTGGTTGTTGGGATTATTGACAAATAAACATAAACATAAAAATAAGTAGCTTTTTTTTTTTATGTTTTTATTTATTTAAATAGAAGCATTGTAAAATATAGAGATTTTAATTTCAAAATATGAATTTAATTTCTACATTAAGTAAAACTGTTCATTGTTTTCTCATAAAATTTTTCCCGGGGGCAACGCCAAGAGGCTTGTCCATGAGCGCTCCGACTTGAGCCTATTAGCCCAAGCCTCCGCTCCATGGACTAAGCCTCCAAAAATCTCCCATTAAAAACCACACAATATTATTCGAGTCAGGTTGGGTCGTCAACATGAATCAAATGATACCCTTAAAGTGTGGATGAAATGTTTTATAATGCTTAAATTTATAAAAGATACTAGTGAAAGTTCCATGCGTTGCATGGCTTTAATCCTAAATTTTCTTTATATATTTTTTTGAGAAATTATAACTAAATGAGTTATTATTACATAATTTTAGAATTATTTTCTAACTATATATAAGACAACTGATGATTATGTACATTCAACTTTTACAAATCTAAAGATTAACTGTTCATTAGTTTTGACTAAGTTTATATGAAATCATTGTGTCATTTTTTTCCTTGCTATTCTTTGTTGCTACATATGATTCTTGTGCTTTGGTTGGACAATGTCCTCTGCTTTGTAATGTAGGAAACACCTTAGGAAGTGAAATGCCTCCAGTTAGATATGTTGATGTTTCCAATATTTGTGTAATTTGAAATGTTAAACACATAACACTTATCACCCAAATTAGATTTATTGTACATTACTTGTAGCAAAAATTAATAAATTCAATACATACAGACTCATCCAAACCACACAGACCAACCACTCTTTCACAAAAAAACTATATGGCTCCTAAAGTAAGGACTTGCCACGTGAATACACAGATATGCAACCCTTTGTAATGCACCGTTTTCAAGGATACAGAGCATCCCTGTAAAGTTTATGCATCAATTTTGGAGGTGAGTTGTCCACCATTACTACACTGATGTTCGTAATGCTGCATGTGCTGCTCAACAATTTGGTACGTTCTTTGGTTTTCCATTGAGCTTACACGATTTTCTTCATTCAACGATTTCGAATTTTTCAACAAATTTAGATGATCAATACATTAGTACACAGTTTTCCATTTAATTTTCACGATTTTGTACATTTAACGAATTCAAACTTTTCAACAAATTCAGACTATCTGTACATCTAATTTACACAATTTTATTTTGTACTTTAAAGATTTTATACAATCAACGAAATCAAATTCGAACGATCTATACATCTAAATTTTGTTTTTTACAAATTCGAATAATCTGTACATCTAATGTACACCATAACTAAATGAATTTTCACGATTTTGTACTTTCAACGAAATCAAATTTCTCAACAAGTCTAGAATATTTGTACATCTATACATCTATTCAAATCTGCTTACTACATTCATAAAATTTGTTTTCTGCATTAATTAAAACTATTCATTGTTTTCTCATAAAAATTGTTCACTGTTTTCTACATAAACTATTTCTGGGATTTTGCATAAAATTATTTTCTATTCAGCATTATTTAAAAAATTGTTCACTCTCTTTTCTGCATAAATTATTCTATGTTCACTGCATAAATTGTTCATTGTTCATTGTTTTCTCATAAAACACCTAGTGAAATCATGTTTTCTAAATTTAAACGCCAAATCTGAATGCTTTTTCTTGTTTGAATTTCACAATAATCGAATCTATTTTTCTGCATTGATAAAATCTATTTCTACATTAATATAATTTGCTCTATACACATCTTGTTTACTGCATATTCAAATCTGCTTACTACATTCATAAAATCTTTTTGAGGGGGAGAGAGTACAAAAGTCTTTTTGAGGGAGAGGGAAGGCTATTACAAAAGGCTTTCTAAAACTTGGAACTTAAACGCTTAGAATCTTAGAAACTTAGAAACTTGTCTTCTGTCTTTGTAGTCTGTCTCTTTTATAGGTGAAATGAACCATGGTAAAGTAGGTAAATTTAACTCAAGTTAATTTGTCGGTGATATGGAAATTAGTACTGATGAGTAGTAGTCTGTCTGCGTCTGTCTGGGAATCTTTCAGATCTCAGGAATCTTTCAGATCTCGGGAATCTATCAGATCTCTTTTTACGCATGCTAGTAAACAGTAGTAACTTTTGAACACCTGTCTATATCTGTCTGAACTGTTTGTATCTGTCTGGACAGTCTTGATTTGTCTGGAAGCTATTCACGCATGCTGGTGAATAGTGATCTGTCGCCAGTGAATAGTGATCTATCACTGCGGGAGAGCATTCTGTCTTGGCATATCTGTCTGTCTTTCAATCTGTATACGCGTAGTTATCATAACCTAGCGGATCGGAGTTATCCTCATACTGCTCATGCTCATGGACTACTCCATAATTACTACATAGAACGCAGTATGAAATAGGAAGATAAATAGGAACACGATCTTTTGCCGTCTCGTGGTAAGTCTCGTTTTTTGCTGAATCTTAGGGTGGAGCTTTGAAAAGCTTGTTCCCATAAGATAGCTTTTAGGAGACTGTGATTCTGTCTTTATGGAGCTTGAATCTCCAACCTCTACCAGGGAGTTGACAACCAGATGCTTCAATAAATGCACTGGTGCTAAAAAGATATAATTCCAAAGCCTTTCTGTCAATGTCCTTTTGTAAAGTCCTTTTACAATGTTTTATAAGAAAATCATCTTTAAAATTTAAAGCATATATAATAAAACAAACTTTTTTCTGTACACCTTTGTGCTCTTGCTGGGTAGTGGTATAAGAGTAGCCATGATGATCAATTTTATGCAAAATCCTGGAAACAGTTTATGTAGAAAATAGTGAACAATTTTTATGAGAAAACAATAAATAGTTTTAATTAATGCAGAAAATAGATTTTATGAATGCAGTAAGCAGATTTGAATATGCAGTAAACATGATGTGCAGAGAGCATATTATATTAATGTAGAAACATATTTTATCAATGCAGAAAAATAGATTCGATTATTGTGAAATTCAAACATGAAAAAGCATTTAGATTTGGCTTTTAAATTTAGAAAACACGATTTCCCTGTACTTAGTTTTGGAGGTTTGCCGACCATGATGTGCCCGACACTTCCAAGACTCTCGTACGTGTATATTGGCATATTAAGGAAGGCTATTACAAAAGGCTTTCTAAAACTTGGAACTTAAAAGCTTAGAAACTTAGAAACTTGTCTTCTGTCTTCGTAGTCCATCTCTTTTATAGGTGAAATGAACCATGGTAAAGTAACCTGAGTAGGTAAATTTAACTTAAGTTAATTTGTCGGTGGTATGGAAATTAGTACTAATGAGTAATAGTCTGTTTGCATCTGTCTGGGAATCTTTCAGATTTCGGGAATCTATCAGATCTCTTTTTACGCATGCTAGTAAATAGTAGTAACTTTTGAACATCTATCTGGACTGTCTTGATTTGTCTGGAAGCTATTCACGCGTGCTGGTGAATAGTAATCTGTCATGGATGCCATCTTCGGTGGTTCTACCCAAGCCATTAAAGATGCAATGGCTGTCCTGAATCAAGAAATTATGTAACTGTGGTAGTCAATGTTGATGTGAATTTGAATTGGTTCAGAACCTTAGGAACAAATACAACGAGTCCATGGCTTAGGTGATTATCTTGTTTTGTGTTTCATTCTCTTTTCCCTTTGCATACAAATTTCATTCTAGATATGATTCACATTTATTTGTTCATTCTAATGATTTCTGCCTTTATATAAACTACAAAATGAAAATTCTTTGTTTGGGTTCTTGATTTTGAATAAACAGAGTAATATCAATAACATTCTGGTGAATGATCATTATTGACAACTACCCTCTAGGAAGCTGTTTTATATTCAGGTATTTGTTATTTTGTTAGCTTTAACACATTATTAAATAATTTATGCAAAAAAGAGAGTAAACAATTTTTAAAATAATGCTGAACAGAAAATAATTTTATGCAGAATACGAGAAATAGTTTATGTAGAAAACAGATTTTATGAATGCAGTAAGCAGATTCGAATATACAGTAAACATGATGTGCAGAGAGGAAATTTTATTAATGTAGAAACATATTTTATCAATGCAGAGAAAAAGAGATTCGATTATTGTGAAATTCAAACATGAAAAAGCATTCAAATTTGGCTTTTAAATTTAGAAATCACGATTTCACTAGGTGTTTTATGAGAAAACAGTGAACAGTTTTTAAATAGTGAACAGAAAATAATTTACGCAGAAAAGAGAGTGAACAACTTGTTCTAAAGTTTACACAGTAAGTTGTTATTAATTCTCATCTGGACCTATTAGTGACATTATATTTTTCCCTACCATTAACAATTTGTCATGTAGACTTTATTGTGAAATTTTTGAAAAAATATTGTGTCCATAACTTGCATAAAGAGAGGTAATTAAAACATATATATCTTGTCTTTTTTGGTAATTTACAAATCAAACCGCCACTTTTATAAGTATTAGCCAAACACTCAACTTTGTCAAAAAGCATTTTTTGATAGTTTTTACCAAACATGCTACTTTAAAATTAAAAAAAAAAAAAAAAAAAAAACTCAGTTTCATATTTTACTTTTTAAAACTTCCACTTTTTCCAAAAGAACTGTTTGAAAAAGCTGAACCAAACTCACCTTAGTAGAACTAATAGATTGTGGTTTTTTTTTTTTAGTTGCAACTTACGCATATGCAAGTAACAATAATATGCAAGTATTATAAAAGATTTAATTGCTTGAGTTCAAATCATCTCCTTCATTAATAAATAAGGAGTTATAAAAAAAAAAAATTAGAAAGGTTTTTTATTGATAATCTTAATTAAAGATATTATATATAAGGACAAATATACAAAATTATGCATGTGTATATTATAATAATCATTCATTTAGTTAGAAAATAATTCTAAAATTATGTAATAGTAACTCATTTAGTTATAATTTCTCAAAAAAATATATAAAGAAAATTTAGGATTAAAGCCATGCAACGCATGGAACTTTCACTAGTATCTTTTATAAATTTAAGCATTATAAAACATTTCATCCACACTTTAAGGGTATCATTTGATTCATGTTGACGACCCGACCCAACTTGAATAATATTGTGTGGTTTTTAATGGGAGATTTTTGGGGAAAAATTTTATGAGAAAACAATGAACAGTTTTACTTAATGTAGAAATTAAATTCATATTTTGAAATTAAAATCTCTATATTTTACAATGCTATTCTATTTAAATAAATAAAAACATAAAAAAAAAGCTACTTATTTTTATGTTTATGTTTATTTGTCAATAATTCCAACAACCAAAAAAAAAAAAGTTATAAGGAACTCGAGTTTATTAAACTCGAGTTCCTTACAAGGTACTCGAGCTCACCAAGCTCGAGTACCTTAGAAAAAAAAAGCTCGAGTACCTTAGAAAAAAAAAAAAAAAGCATTTTTTAATGGCCCAATTTCCACCTCAGCAGCGCCACGGTGGCAATTAAACTCGAGTTCCATAAAAAGTGGTATTTTCCTATATAGTTCCGAAACAGTGTTTTTTTACAAAATATTTCAAAAATTCGTGGTATTGGGCCATTTTGGCTGAGCAATTGCTGTAATTTCAAAAGCGAGTGTTTCTTATACATAAGCAGTGTGGGTGTCTAATCATTTCATCAAGTGAGAGCTACCGCGCGCACAGTGGCACTTACGGGCAGAAGTTTTGGAAGAAAGAACGCTTAACTTTTGTAAGTAATTACATTATTTTTGGATCACATTCTTCGTTTGCATGCATGCATGGCAGTGTGGTGAATTTATTTTTTATTTTTAATGCCATCATTTGTTTTCAATAGAAAGTTATTTTTCACCCTCTGTTTTGTACACACGGATCAGACGCTAGTCGTGATGAGGTTTTCTGAAGAATCTATGAATATAAAGTCTGAGAGAAAGAAGAAAGGAACTCAAATCCACTATTTTTATGGTTCCTACTAAATTAGTTAGGACTACTAAAAAATTGTTAATCTTCTCATTTTCACCAATATTTTTGAAAAACCCCAATCAAGCTACGGGAGTGGTGAGATCTTTTGAAAAATTGATATGACACGTAGTTTTTTTTTTTTGTTAAAAGCCTCGTAGGTTGTTTATGCAGTGAATGGTTAAAATTAATAAAAGTATAAAGTAAATTTTAAACTATTCTTTTGTAATTTATTTAATTTTTTGATAATCTATATATATATATATAAAACCGAAGCCTTTACAGGCACCACAATTTTCCACGTCAACACAATATATAAAAAATAAAAAATAAAAACAAAAACATTATAACTCCTCAAAACCCTAGGAACCTTACCCCTCTCTCAAGTTAAGAAATATAAAGCCACGATTTCTGCAAACTCTCAAAATAAAAACATTATAACTCCTCAAAACCCTAGCAACCTTACCTCTTTCAAGTTAAGAAATATAAAGCCACGGTTTCTGCAAACTCTCTCTCTCCAGACGTAGGAAGCCCTAAACGCACGGTATAGCATTCAAGATCTACAATGCATGGTATAGATTTTAGCTTATAAAGTTCAGCTTTTGTAAGGTTAGTTTTGTTTATATATTAATTAATACATAGTATTTTGTTCACCATTGAATACTCATATAATCAATTTCCAATTCAGTGTTCAAGAATTAAACCAAAATTCTAACTGCTCTATCATAAAATATTATTATTAGTATGAATTTTATGGAGTTGCAGTGTTCAGGAATTAAACCAAAATTCTTTTAAATTATCTATAATATTTTGTCCTCCAAAAATTTTCTCTCTTTGATTTTAGTATATTGTGTTTCTTAAGCTATAGAGAGATTTTCTTTGGTTTCTGCAAACTCTCTCTCTCCAGATGTAGGAAGCCCTAAATACACGGTATAGCATTCAAGATCTACAACTCACGGTATAGATTTTAGCTTATAAAATTCAGCTTTTGTAAGGTTAATTTGTTTATATATTTTGATAGAGAAACATGTTCAATGTGGTACAGCTTAATAATCGCATTAATAGCCAATAGTTAATACCATTTGCAAATTCAATTCATGGAGTTGCAATTTTCATTAAATCTTTCAATGGCTTGAAGCACTTGCATTTTAACAAATTGGACATGTCTTTAAAGTCCTTTTATTTCTTTGGGGAAAAAAAAAAGAAAAAAAAAGGAGAGGATATGTTAAAACTTGGCATCATCAACTTATAAGAGAGGATATGTTCTTAGATGGTAGGAATAGGACAAAATGGTTACACGTTTGTTACGCCTGACTGCCAAAAATTGCTCATAAAGATGTATGCACATGATCTACTTCCCTTTGCTGTTAGTGAAAGATTAAATGCACGCCAATGTTGAGATCAACCACTCTAAAAAAATAGTCTGTGCAATCATAAAATATTATTATTAGTATGAATTTTATGGAGTTGCGGTGTTCAGGAATTAAATTTTAAGACTCAGTTGCACAATATGTGTAAATTCTTCAGAAGGCTATTTTAAATAGTAAGTCAATGTGTCTCTTCCATTTAGGTATTAGTTAGAATTGTTTTCAAATGATTGTACCAATAAAGGTGAATGTGTATAAATTTTGTTTAACTATCCCGTGCATCGCACGGGTTAGCGACTAGTGTAATGAAATTTAAACCACTTATTATTAATAAATGGTAAAGATTTCCGTACTTTAACGGTAGAGTTATCAAAAAATTTTACGATAGAGTTATCCTATGAATTTTAGGTGAGAATCTCAGTCCCATGCCAAAACAATTTTTTGAGAACTATTACTAATCTTGGAACTTTTGATAGTAAATACGACTATAATGTTGTTTCTTTGAAATACGTACTCCATCAAAATCAATAATATATTTAAAAGCTCATAAATATTTAAAGACTAACTGATAGGATTGATAGATTGAATTACTTTTCAGACCCAAAAAAAAAAAAAAAAATTGAAATGATTTATGTTAACCAATAAAATTTTTTTTTTTTTTTTAAATGCTTAGAGTTTCCAACTTTCCAAGTCCTACACCTAGCCAGTCAACTACTGGAAGTCCTAACACAATAGGATTTTTTTTTTCCATTCCTTTTTTTCACCTCCACACATCTTGCTTACGGTCGTAGCCCATTAGTCTTTCATTTTAAGTTTATTTGTTTATTTTTTTTTTCATTCTTTTTTTCACCTCCACATGTTTTGCTTTGAAGTCTTGTCATTTGCTTTGAAGTCTTGTAGTTAGTCTTTCTTTCAAGTGAGTGTACCAAAACTAAAAATAGAGACAGATACACGTTGAGAAGTAAATGAAGAAGATGAAGGGGCTGTAGAAACAGAGGCTGGCGAAACAAAGGAAAAGAAGAAGAAATGTGTAGCAGAGACAAATACGAAGAAGAGGAGGAAAAACCAAGGTAAGAGTGAGGAGGTGGATCTTGAAATTTGGGGAGTTTTTTTTTTTTTTTTTTTTTTTTTCTTTTCTTTTTTGCCCAGTATTTATTTTCCGACCGAAACTCGGTATTTATCCCAGTATGTCTGAAACGGCTCTGGTACAGCTGGTATTTAAACCGAAACGAAACAAGAGCATTTCTGTACCGGCCTAAGCACCGGTATGGCAAATTTCGGCAGTATCGGCCGGTATAGTACGAAATTAACTTGTAAAAAAGACAAAATTCAACTCACAAAGCACAACACATGGGTGGATATCATGCCACCACTAGTCACTACTACTACTTTCTTTTTAAGTCATTAATTATTTAAGTCTCTTAAAAAGAGAAAGAGAGGGCTAATGCTCTCTCTCTCTCTCTCTCTCTTAGACAGTAAGAGAGACTATTTTTGTGTTCAAAAGCTCACTGCTCACTTGCTCATATGAGAGAGAGAGAGAGAGAGAGAGAGAGAGTTAGGCTGGGGCTGGGGTGGGGCCAGCAGCTCTGCTTCTGCCGTAATGCTACTACTGCCTCTCCTTTCACTGCTTCAATTCAATTGTTAAATCTTTGAGTCTCTTTGTTAGGCTTAGGGTTTTTTCTTTTTGAAATGACATATTAGTTTTGTTTTAAATTTCTAAAAGGGGCAGTTTTTTTTTTTTTTTTTTTTTGGGTAAAATTTGGTGAATCATGTTAAATTTTCTTTAGCCTTGCTATTTGTGATTTTTGTTGTTGGGCTAAATTTTTTGTGCTTAGTAAATTTTCTTTTTGATTTTAGAACTTTTTTTATTTTTTTGGTCTTTTAGAGTGCAATAATATTGTTTGGAGGGGCCAAAGGTAATTTTATTGAATCAAATTGCAAAAATTAGTGGCACTACCCCGTACATCCAATAATAGCTTCGTCCTTAACACCAAAAGTATTAATGGAAGCAAAGCCAAAGTTTGAACAGTGGGAGTGGCCTTATGCCAAAGAAACAAATATTTCGGTATTAGTTGATTCTATTGTGCCGTTTCAGGATGCTACATATTAACCTAATATGTAGTAATACAAAAATATGTTATACTAGAACTATATTATCTTTTTTTTTTTTTTTTTTTTTTTTCACTTATATCTCTACCATAATCCCAACTAGGCCCATGATTTTAGTTTTCTTACCTGCATACAAGCCACGTTTTTTGTTTTGTGTTTTTATCTGTTTTGTTCTCCTCCACCCATTCCTTATCTTCTAGACCTTTCTTTTTCTATTTTTTTCTCCACCTTTTCCACATTCACACAATTAATCATGGTTTTAAAAATGGACTAGAGGCAAAATCCTTTTTGCCTCTGGTTTCCGGTTTAACCCAGTTTTGTTCGATTTTGGGCATTTTTACTAGACCAAACTAGTACCTAGTTCCTGGTCAGACCGTTGGGGCCGGTTCAGTTTTTAAAACTATACAATTAATCATTATTATTCCTCCCCTCTCCTTCAGCTTGTTTCTCTTTCTTCGTCTCATCTTCTTCCTTTTTCTATATTTCGTCCATAGCAAACTCTCTCTCTCTCTCTCTCTAAAGTGTGATTCAAAATATCAATTCTGCACGTATTCGTATGCTCAATCTACTGTCGTGTTGTGTTGCAGTGATACAACCTCTCTGCCTCTTTTTCAATTCAACGTCTCTCACTCTCTCTCAGTTAGGATTTTTTTTTCCTCCTTTGGGAATTTGATGGAAAGACCAAAATTATAAATTCATAAATTAGTTTTGTTTCAAAAAATTTTAAGGGCTAGGCTTTTTTATTTTGGTAAAATTGGTAAATTGGGCTAATTTTTGTAACTTTGCTATTGGTGATTTTGTTATTGGGATTAGTTTTTTGAAGTTTGCTATTTTTAAGTGGGGGAGGTGTAATTTTATGAGTAGTGCTACGTCCACATCATTTTCACAACAAATCATAGGTGGTAAGTTGTTATTGGTTCTAATTTGAATTTACAACTTAAATTATTTTTTTGTCTACCCATAACAACTAATAACAATCCACCACTTAGGATTTGTTGTGATAATATTGTGGACATAGAATTTCTCTAATTTTATTAATGCTAAATTAGTACGTATATGAATACAATTTTTTTTTTTTCAAATTTTAGTAGGGGAGGCTCTGTTTGGAGCATTCAAAAAGACCCATTTTGATATTGTCGAATAAATACCCATCGCCACGCCAATTTTATTTTGACATAATTAAAATTAAAATTCATGTTTTTATAATATGCTTTATGCTATAATCATAAAGTTAGGCTCTTTTTATGTCCAAAAAAAAAAAAGTTATGCTCCTTTGTGATCAAATCTCATGTTATTTATCTAATAAATATTTTGTTAAATTACAAATTACACTTTTTAATTTCGCCTAAAGTTCAATTCAATTCAATTATTAAACTTCACTTTTGTTTAATTAAGTTCTTTACTTTCAAGTTTATTTTATTCATGTCTTCCTCCGAGATGTAATTTCCTTCAAGATGGAATTGAGAAGCCATAATAGCAGCATGGTGTCTGTGTTACAAAAAATGTCTCCATGCATTAAACATTGGGCTCAAGGGATCCAAGGGTTGTAAGTTTATTCCATCAATGAAACAAATCTTATTTTTGACCGTCACTGCCATGAGAAAAGATCTAATTCAGGTGTTGTAATTGTGTCATTTATAAAAAGTTGAGTGATAAGAATAGTGCTTGGATTATCCCCACATTGCAAATAGTAGGGGTTTGAAGCATATTCTCCATTTGAATCTTGGTTGGAGAAGAAGATGTAGCAGATGAAGAAGTAGGCATTAAAGTAGTGGTGAAGTCAAAAAAAAAATTTCAAGAGTAACCAAGCTTTATATATATATATATATATATTTGTAGTAGATGTACGGAGGGAGTCTGAATCTTCTTTTGATGTGGAATATTTATAATTTTGATTTAACATATGATATTTTCTTGAGTAAAAAAATATTTACATTAAGTCTATACATCTTTGCCAAAAAGAAAAGAAAAGAGTAAGTCTTGATATGTCTAAAAATATACAAGTCAATTTAATAAAAATAAAAAATAATTAAATTATATATGATATCCATTAAATATATTTTAATTCAATGAGCTATATATGACGTAAGAGTAATTAGATGAAATTAAAAAAAAAAATCCATTAATTAACTATATAAATGCATTACATATTTTTAATAAAAAATTAAGGAGACCATTATTTAAATTTATGTCCATTTTTTTTTTTAATAAAAAATACAAGAGGGAGAGAGGATTTTTGAAAAGCTAAGGGGGTTATGGCCTCCCATGCATTGAAGGAAATCAATTTGACAATCAAGATTGAAATGAAGAAAAGTAAATATTTTTTAGGAATAAACAAGATCGAATTAGGAGATCCATAATGAATCAATTTGCTATGCTCATTCAATCAGAAGAAGGAGAAAAATGAATTAGAAAAACAAGGAAAACGGGCTAATTCAGCTCTCATACCATGTTAAATTTGTGATTGGAGATCAAGAATGTGATAATCTTCTCTGGTTTCCCATTGAATGAATAAATCAAATTCTGCTCATATATAAAAGATCAAGAAGTAGACAATACAAAACTGAAAAAATCAGAAAAAACTGAAACTCTGACTAATTAATAGCTTGTAAGTTACAGCTAACATAACAGAAAGGTCCACCGACTCTAGATACCAATGACGACATAAGACGTGTATGATCTATGGTGGGATAAATACTCAACTTAACAGTCTTAACTACCTGTTGGTTTCACTATTCTGATGTTAAAGCTGTAGGTCGTATATAATAGAATCATTTGCTACAAACTTCTTCATTAGATTTGATCCAAGTTTCAGTAAATTTTTTTACCTCATCCAAAAAAAATGTAATTATGTTCTGTTTTCCCTCATCTGTCCAACTTTATTTTGTTCTCTTAGATCTGCTATCAATTATTGGAATTTTATTTTTTTTAATGGCTGCTACTAGTTATATTCTTGTTTGGGTAGCTGGTATTGGTAGAGTGTTAGTGAGCTTCCCTTCTATCCATTTTGTAATTTTTCTTTCATTTAGATCTTCCAAATTACAGGTTAAATATAAATGGGTGAGGAAAATGCCATAAAGTTGCTAGCTGCTATTTTTTTTCTTAGGATTTTAATCTCTTTCTGTTAATTAAATCATAATATATTTTCATTATCAAATGGAAAATTATTAATTTTCTCATACTTCCAATATTCACACTCTATACACACCGGACCTCACTTTGAAAAAGAGTAAATTCCAATGTTTTCTCCTCTAATTTAGAATTAAAATGCAAACTATTTACTCTAATTTCTTCTAAATAACCAAAAATAGGCTCTAAGAAACTTAAATTGTGTATTTTACCCTTCACTTAAATTGCCGTTCACACTCCTATAATAGGAACTTTGGAAAAAAAAAAATTCCCCAAAGAATTTTAATGTATTTTTAATCATTCAGGGGAGGGCATGTGTAAATAATTTATATTTTAAAGGAAGTAGGGGTGGCAAAATAAGCCTAACCCATTTGCCCGCCCAAACCCACCCACTCTAATTGAACCCAAACCTACCCAATTATTAGTTGGTTTAAATGGGCATCAACCTAGTTAGAACCAATGATTATTGGGTTTTAACTAAAAACCCATTGAACCCCATTTAACCCAAAAATAATATACCCAAATTCAACCCAGCCCTTCCCATATATTAATTATAAAAAAAAAAAGAAAAAAAAAAAAACCCAGCCCTCAGACAAATTAGACTCTAATTTTCTTATTTCTGTTTCCCTAACTTTCTTGGTAACCAAACACATTCCAATTTCATTAATATCTTTAACAAAAGCATTAAAAGAGAGCTCACCAAAGTCCATTTCTAACGGCTTCGAAGCATTGAAGGAAGCATTTTCCAAACCTTGAGAGAAATTCGAGACCCAGACAACCTAGATACGAAACGTTGTGTACGGAATCGCCGCCTCGGCTAAGTTTTGGGAGAAGAGGAAGAACTATATTAAGCTCTAGTTCAAGCTTGAGGAAATGTGAGGGATAGTCTGGCTAGACCAAATGGTGAAGAAGAATTAGATGAAAGATAACAAGGGAGATCAGGTGGAGGAGTAAGAGGCAGAGGAAGAGGAGGATCTGAGTCTTCCTCCGATAATGATCTCCAGCGACACCTCGAAGTTCTCATACACGAACTGGTAGGGCCACTGGTCCGCGATTTGGATCTCGCGAATCGTGTCGAAGACATGGGCTCGAAGGTGTGCACTGGTTCGTGATGGGCGACGACAACGAACATGGACTCATCGAGGCATCCCCAAATGTTCTCCAGCGAGTCAACAAGGTACTTGACCCAACACGCGATGCCGTAGATTCAGGTCTGGGTTGAGTTAGGGTGGATGATGAGCTTGGGGGTTTCGGAGGAGGAGGAGAAAGCTTTTGTGTTTGTGTGTGTGTGTGTGTGTGTTGGTTTTCGATTCATAAACAATTGGAATTCAATTTTCAAAATTCATTTCCTTATTTTTCTAAATTTTCTCGACAACCAAACGGTGGACATTCCTCTATTTTGCTGTTATTGTGCTGTTACAGTGTTTATGGGCATTTTGGTAATTTTGATGATTGGGTAATTGGGTTTACCCATTATAATTGGGTTGGGTTGGGTTTGGGTTAGCAGCAATTAGTTAAATGGGTTTTAATGGGTGAATGAGTTTTATATACCCAATCCAATTATGTCCACCCCAAACACGCCCAAACCCACCCATTTGACACCCCTAAAAGGAAGTGACTATCTTATTCCAAATTAAGGGGAGATGAGTGTCATAACAAAAAGTCTTAGAAAAAGTCATTGTTTCCCCTTTCAAAAATGTGCATACATGATGTCCACTTTTTGTAAACAATTGTCTGGAATGCAAAGTGTGTACATTGGAAGTATGAGGAGAAGCTAGATTAGCTAAACACGTAAAGCAAGAATGGTTGAAATGTAATATACCTAATACCCCACTACGGTATTTTGGTTATCTAAAAGAGTCTAATAGAATCTTCACTGAGTCACAATTTTATATGTGAGAATGATATATTAAATTGTTGCTGGTGTTTCTATTCCAAAGGAGGAGGAAGAAAGTTTTGTGGCTTGGAGCAATTGGATGAGAACATTTTTAATTGTTGCTGATCTTTGGAACATTGTTAAAACAACCACCGAACCAACTACACCTGCTTAGAGCAAGAAGAATGCTTTGGCCTTATATTCGATCAGGGAATCCTACGGGTCGGATAGATTTTCTTTGATAGAGAAAATTAGTAAGGCTGAAGACGCTAAAGATACACATGCTCTAACATTGTAAAATAATAGCTTAGAGTTTGCAAAGCGATGATAAAATAATAACACTAGAGTGGTTGCCATTGTTTCTTCACTGTATTCGGTGTGGTTGTGGTGGTGGTGGTTTCGGTGAGTCTTTGGCCATTTTGGTCATTGATGGGGTCGTAAAGAAATGAACTTTCTGAATGAAACTAAGAAAGAAACTCTTTCTTAATAAGATTCTTATTACCGAAGAAAAGAAATGGAGAGCATAAAAATAAAATACAAAGCTCCTCTGCTATTTATACTACATAACAAAGCATGTACACGAGCACCGAAAAAGAGTTGGAAAAGAAAACAGAAATAACAAATCTAACTAACGCTTACAAAAGAAACTAATAAGATTATGACACGTGTGCTAACTATACGACATCGCTTTGTGAATTTTCGTTTGTTCTTGTTTAATGATATGGCATCGTTTCCTTGTCTCTTGTTTCTTTTTTTTTTTTTTTTTTTTTTTTTTTTTTTTTGCGAAACCAGCCAAGAAGACTACTTAATTAAATAACGGAAAATCCGACAAATAACAGTTATAAAGATCCGGAGGAACAGACTCCTTCCAAACCACAAAAGGACAAGGTAACCTAGCTCTCTTAGCTAAGGCATCCGCTAAAGCGTTACCTTGCCTACACACATGAGAGAAAGAAAAGCTCTGAAAATAGTTTACAAATAATAAAATATCATGAATGATATGACCACAAGATGAATGAGTAAAAAGTCTATTACGAATAGCTTGAATGGAAGACTCTGAATCACCCTCAAAGACCACATTACGAAGGCTAAGTTCCTGAACAAACAGAACCGCACGTCTAGCTGCCAAGGTCTCAAGAGTAAAAACTGAATCGGGCAATGGGATCTTCTCTGCCATAGCTGCAATGATCTCTCCATGCTCATTCCGAACAACCACTCTAATACCCACTGCACTTATATCCTCAAAAATGGCCCCATCAAAGTTTGCCTTCACCCAACCCATATCAGGAGGTTTCCATCGAGGTTGCTGTGCACGAATTTTCTTATTGGGACAGCGCCGAACCTACTGAAACTCTTGCAAATGACGCCTCGCTATGCCAGCCACTTGAGTCAACAGCTAAACCACCTCACCAACCCGCATCTTGTTTCGACGATTCCAAAGAGCCCAGCAAACCATCGTAAAAACTTCAGAATTTAGAGAGGAACAGACCACCAACTCAAGCAATTCCCTGAACGAACTGACCCTGGAAAATTCCGAGGGTAGAGCTGGGAAGCAGGAGCACCACACCGAACATACAGCCTCACAAGACCAGAGGGCATGAAGAACATATTCCTCCCCTACATGACAATGATTGCACACCGCGGATGGAACAATTTTCCACTTACATAAATTAAGCATAGTCGGAATAGAATCCGTACAAGCACGCCAAAGGAAGAATTTCACCTTGTTTGGAACATTCAACTTCCAAAGGCTATTCCAAAACTTTCTCTGCCCATCTGTATCCGAGGATGAAGCCACCCCATTACCATGTGACTCACCTAGCAAGTGGTACCCGGAGCGAACTTGATACATACCAGTCCGTGAATAAGGCCATACCAGAAAGTCCCACTGGGCAGAGAGGCATACCAGAATAGATTTTATCAACTGTTCTTCAGAGGGAATGAAAATCGAATCTACCAAAGCTGAACTCCACCACTGAGAGTTTCTATCAATCAGCTGGTCCACTGTAGCTTCTTCAGACAAGATTGACACAGGAGAAAGAACTCTACCTGATTGGGCACCGGGCAGCCAAGAGTCTTTAAAAATCTTTACTGAGGAGCCATCACCTATCCGCCATCGAGCACCTAACAAAATCACCTTGCGGGCTTTGAGAATACTCCTCCAAGCATACGATCCCGAACCTGCCTTGGCATCAAAAATGGTAGCCGTAGGGAAATATTTAGCTTTGAACACTCTAAAAAACTAAGGAATTAGTGTCATGAACCAATCTCCAAACCTACTTTGCTAACATCGCCTCATTAAACTTACCCAACTCCCGAAAACCAAGGCCCCCTTTTGATTTTGGTTGACATAAGATTTCCCACTTCTTCCAATGTATTTTCCTACGATCACCCCATTGACCCCACCAAAATTTTTGAATCATAGCTTCAATATCATTACATAATCCAACAGGAAGTTTAAAACAACTCATCGCAAAAGTTGGAATAGCTTGCACAATCGCTTTCAACAGCACCTCCCTACCCGCTTGAGAAAGTAATTTCTCCTTCCACCCCTGAAGCTTACCCCAGACCCTCTCTTTAATATAATTAAGACTAGCCCTTCTATTCTTCCCCACCACAGCCAGAAGCCCTAAATAGCGTTCATATTCCTTAATCTCAGGAACACCTAGCAAGTTTTTAATGGCAAATTTTGACACAGGAGAAACAGATCGTCCAAAGAATAGAGTGGTTTTCCCTGATTAATCTTCTGACCCGAAGCAAGTTCATACTTCCGCAAGATATTTTGAATAGCCTGAACCTCCCTAAGCTTTGCTCTACAAAAAAGGAGAGTATCATCTGCAAAAAATAAGTGAGATATCCGAGGGCCATTACGACAAAGGGAAAAACCTCTAATATCACCCACTCCCATAGCTTGCTAAATCAAGCCGTTAAGACCTTCAGACACCAAAAGAAATAGATATGGAGATAAGGGATCGCCCTGTCTAAGTCGCCCTGTCTAAGTCCCCTTGTAGGTTTAATGTCACCATGAGGTTCCCCATTCACTAAGATAGAGTAAGAAACAGAACTAATACAACCGTAAATTAACTGGATCCAGCGGTCGTCAAAACCCATCTTCTCCATAAGCCTACACAAAAAATTACATTCTACAAGGTCATATGCCTTATTCATATCAAGTTTCATATCCATAAAACTTGATTTGCCCACCCTCTTATGCTTCATATGATGGAGAGATTCAAAAGCCACAAGAATATTATCAGAAATAGCCTTATCTGACTGGAAGGCACTTTGAGACTCAGAAATAATATCTGATAACAACTTCTTTAGCCTATTTGCCAAAACCTTAGACACCAGCTTATACATGATATTACATAAGGCAATAGGGCGAAACTCCCTAACTTGCTTGGGACATTTTACTTTAGGAATCAAAGTAATATAAGTATGGTTAAAAGAAGGACACTGTTTCCATCTTTGGGTCCTACTGTTTCTTCACAAAACGCTGCCATTTTCTTCATCTTCTTTCCTTGTTTTCTCTTTTCAACTTTAACATGGGTGCACGCAAAGAGAGAGAAAGAGAAATAGGTATGGTACGGGCAGTGATTATTGGGTTATTAAGAATTTAGGTGGGTGTTGAATGAGGTGAGGGTGGATGAATGAGATTCAAATGAGATATGGATGATAAGGAAGGTCTGTGTTTATCTAAATTTTATATAACTGTGAATTATGAGTTTGATTTCTTTAATATGTAACCAGCTCCCTACTTTCTTGATTGATAAGCAAAGTGCCATAAAGAAATGACTCTCCAAGTGTTGCTTGTACAAATCAGAGCATTGGTTCCATATTTCTTTTTTGGTGAAATTACTATTTTGGTTCATACATTTTGGGGTTATAGTCAGTTGGTTTCTACACTTGAAACTTACGTGGTGATTGAAAAAAAAAAATGCAAAAATCAATTTCTTTCTAAACAAACACTTGGTCCACTTGGTTGGAGGGTGAAAAAATGAGAGGGGACCAAAACTGATTTTAACCAAAAAAATAAAAATAAAATGGAAGGATGGAAAATGAGGAGATGAAGGAAAAGTGGAATGATAAAAGAGATTTTAATTTCCCCCATTTGTGTTTGGTTGGCGGGTGGAAATGTGGGGGGATAGAAAACTTTTTTTGTTTGGTTGAGAAGAAAAATGAGATGATAGAAAATAAAATCTGTATAAATTTACTCATATGCCTTATTAAAAAATGATACCCGATTAAAAAAATATAAAAATACAATCACCCAAGGTTATTAAAAAAGAAAAATAACGTCCAATAAAAAAAACGTTTAAAAAAAAAAATCCTTATAGTTGAAGAAGAGTGAAATGCCCTAAAAGGAACCAAACACCAAAAAAAAAAAAAAAAAAAAAAAAAAGAATAAAACAAGAAGTGAAGCAGTGTATCATGTCCATAAAAAGAAAAAAAAGAAACAATCAAAACGTGAGATGAAGGGTAGTTTAGTCATTTGACTACAACTACTTTTGTCCTCTTTATTTTCTCCCCAAATTGGGAAGGTAAGAGCATCCGCATCAGTTCGGCTAAAATTTCTTGTCTATTTTACACTAAAAACCTACTTTTTCTATTTTACATACCTACTTCTCAAAATCCTCCACATCAATCCATCTATTCTACAATCTATTTTATTTAAATAATCAATTTTCTCAATTTTTATTATTATTTCTCTTAACTACCCTTTACATACGTGCTCTCTCTCTCTCTCTCTCTCTCTCTCTCTCTCTCTCTATTCCCATTTTTTCTGATTTGTTGCTCTCTCTCTCTATACCCATTTTTTAACACAGATCACCTCTCCCTCTCAGTCTAATCCACACCCTCTCGGTCAAATCTCCATAGAAACCTTCACCACCATCTCACACCCCTCACTTTCTCTTGCTCCTTCTCTTCCACGCTCATTGAGAATAAACATCAAACAGCTTCACTACAAAACCAATAAGACCCATACCCACTCCTCAAACAAGACTCAATTTCCACTCCCTCTTAGTCAAATCTCCTCTACCTGTATTTGACCCTTAAGCTGCCTCAAGCATCATCTCTGCCATAAGCCGCCTCAAAACCCATTCTCGTTGACCCACAAGCATCGATTAAGCACCAATTGTTCTAGTTAAGCACTGATTGTTCCATTAGCACTGATCAAGCACCGATCGTTCTAGTCAAGCAAATCTGTCTCTCTGTTGGTTTGTTCGTGTGGGTTTGTTTGTGTGTGGGTGTGTTTGTGTATCTCTGTGTTGATTTGTCTATGTGGATGTGTTTGTGTGTGGGTGTGTTTGTGTGTGTCTAAGGAAAAAGAAGATGAGGAGAGGAGAAGTCACTAAGTTCGTTGTGCACAGAGAAGAGAGAGAAAAAAAGGTGCGAATGTGAAATTAATAAAATAATATATGCATGGTTACTATAGCAAATGTGTTAATATACACAGTCTCAGAAAGACTGATGTGAAAGATTTTTGGGGCAAATTGTGTAAAATTGGTTGGTTTTTGCATTTTGCAAAATTTTACATCCACTGATGTGGATGCTCTAACATTTTGGTAGGACCCAAACATTTTCTTCTCTACAACATTTCAAGCTTTCTCTTACTTTTATCTATTTTTGTGGTTTTCTTCATTTGTTTGTCTTTGCTAAATGGCCATGTGAACGCTTTTTTTGATCAATGGCATGTGTATGTTATTTTCATACTTTTTTAAAAAATAAAATAAAATTTATAACTGGGAATGTTAGGATTTTTTTTTTTTTTTGTTCTTTGGTTTTTATTTTTTTAATTGGGCATTACAACATTTCAAGCTTTCTCTTACTTTTATCTATTTTTGTGGTTTTCTTCATTTGTTTGTCTTTGCTAAATGGCCATGTGAATGCTTTTTTTGATCAATGGCATGTGTATGTTATTTTCATTCTTTTTTAAAAAATAAAATAAAATTTATAACTGGGAATGTTAGGATTTTTTTTTTTTTTTTTTTGTTCTTTGGTTTTTATTTTTTTAATTGGGCATTATTTTTGCTTTAATAAACTTGGTGGAATTATTTTTTTGGTTGATGTTTTTTTTTTTTTTGGTGCACAATTTTTTTTTAATAAGGACATATCATTCAATTTATAGCTACGTCATTTTTCATCCTCTCATTTTTCTTCTCAACCAAACAAATGAGTTTTCCACTTTTCTATCTCTTCACCATTTTCATCCTTCCCCTTTTTCACCCTTTCAACCAAACAAACCCTAAATACTCAAAATTTTATCTTTCTTCTCTTAGCCATGAATCACTATATGAAACTTGAGTCTTGAAACATTTTTCTTTATTCTTGTCTGTGGGTTATCTAAACTAGAACAAAGGGGTGGTTATCGCTTTTCTCTGCTTGTCCAAGATGAAATTTGCTGCTAGGATTTTGAGTTTCATTTGGCTTTTATCTCTTTGTTGGTCAAAATATGTGGGTACATGAGTTTGGCTTTGAATTTTCTCTGGGTTGTATTGATAATTTGAAGAGCGGGTGAAATTTTCTGGTTTTCATGTTATCTTGCTCTAGTGGAAATTGGGTGTTATGGGTGAAATTTTCTTTGCTCTTACTGATAATTTGTAGCATTTTTTTAATATTAATTAAAAAATTTAGGCGAAAACCACATTTTCGTCCCTACATTTTCACGTGATTCCCACTTTTGTCCCTAAATGTGACTCATTTTAGTCCCTGCCGTTATATCAAAGATGGAAAATGCACACGTGGCAAATGGAGTGCATTGTTGGCACACTAAAAGCTGACGTGGCCATTAAAATAATAAAAAAAATGTTATTTGACATTAAAAAATGCCACATCAACATCTAAATTTAAAAAAAATTAATTTATTAATTTTAACTAAATAAAAAAAAATCAAAACAGAAATAAAAATAAAAATTCATATGAATTAAGATTTAAAAGTATCTTGAACAAGAACACCAACCCAGACTTAAGATCTCAAAATTGAAAACCAAAAATCACGAATAACTCAGAAAATAAGATCACAAAATTAAATATAAGATCCACATCAAAATAAGCATGGAATTAAATAAGAACAAGATCAATATTCCAAGCTCAAAACAATCTTTCCCGAACTATTAACAGGGATCTAAGCATATAGAACAACATATGAACCCTCTAGCAAAAGCAAAAAAATATCAAACCCTAATAAAGCTGTATTTCTCTCTCTCTCTCTCTTCAATCATGCACGCCACACTCTTTCTCCCTCTCTCTTTCCCAACTGCAGATATGCAACCATACTTCTCTCTATTCTCTTTTGTTGCTAATCTGTCTCGATGGTGGCGGTGCAGCGGTGGTGTGGTTGTGGCAATGGTGGCATGAGGGTTATGGGCTGTGGGTAGGTGGGTTGTGGGTTTTGTGGCATGGGTTTTTGCTAGGTTGTGGGGTGGTCCAGTGGTTGTGGCGCGGTGGTGGCATGGCCATGGGTCTTGGTTGGGTAGTTGGACTTTGAATCTCAAGAGTTCCTCCCATTCTCTCATCCTCTTAGCTCTTGGGTTCCACAAGTGACAAACTCATAGGGTTGGATCTATCATGGGATGTCCGGATCTATCATTGTGTTGGCCGTGTTTGGGTGGGTAGTATTTGGGTTGGTCGGAACTATGTTTGGGTGCCGGATCAATGGTGGTTTGGTGTTTGGGTGGCTGTGGGTTGGTGTTTTGGTGGCTAGGTTGGTGTTTTTGTGGCTAGATTGGTGTTTGAGTGAGTTTTTTTGTTGTTGTTGTTGGTGGTGGTTGCTGGGGTGCATGCGGTGGTGGAATTATTTTCTGGGTTTGTGATTTTGGATTTTAATTTTGTGTTCTCAGATTTGGGTTTGTGTTCTTGTTGTTCTTGTTCAAGACACACTTAGATCTCAATTCATGTAATTTTTGGTTTTTATTTCTGTTTTTAATTTTTAATTTAGTTAAAATTAATAAATTAATTTTTTTAATAACGTAGCATTTTTAAATGCCAAATAACATTTTATTATTATTATTTTAATGGTCACGTTAGCTTTTAGTGTGCCAACAGTGCACTCTGTTTGTCACGTGTGCATTTTCTGTCTCTGATGTAACAGTAAGGACAAAAACGAGACGCAATTTTCAGGATAAGGACGAAAAGCGGTGGGAAAAAAATTAGGGGCCAAAGTGGAATCGAGTGAAAATATAGGGATGAAAATGTGGTTTTCGCCAAAAAATTATTATTATTTTACTCGCCACATAAGCATCAAGTGTGCCAACTTGTCATTCGTTTGTCACATAAGTATTTTCTGTTAATGAGTTAATGGAAAGGACTAAATTGGCTGCAACTTGAAAATAACAAAGACCAAATTGACTATTACAAAAATGGGGGGACCAAATTGACGGTGACCCCAAAATGTAGGGACCAAAATAGTGTTTTTACCTTCATTTTTATCTATGTTGGCTCCTCCTATTCACTAAAACAATAAAACACAACCCCACATCCGAAGCTCTATCCCTGTTCAAATTTTGTCTTTTTTCTTGGAATCTTTTCACCTAAGTTAAAGACAGAATTCACTATGTCCTTGAGCTTGGCATAGAATTCCTCGAATTCCTCATCGTCATCCATCCTTATTTCTTTAAAGCTAGTGGTAAGCCTTTGAAGCTTGGAATCTTTCACAGCTTTGGTACCTTTATAAGTGTTTTGAAGGATTGTCCATGCTTCATTAGCACTCTCAATGGATGAGATCTTCTTAAACTCCTCATTAGTCACAACACTAAACAATGCATTCAACACTCTGCTATTGAAATTTGCATCTTTGATCTTGTTATCATCCCAAGATGTGGGCAAATTAGTAGATTTGGTCCATCCAACCTCGACATCCAGCTAGACCTTTCCATCTAAAGACTGCAAAAAAGCTCTCATGCGTACTTTCTAGTATGCATAGTTGGTTCCATAAAAAAGAGGAGGTATAATCAACGATTTTCCATGATCCATAACAACAGGGGTCAATGGATCACACAGCAAAGATTAAAACATAATCAGAGAGTGCTCGCTCTAATACCACTTGTTGGGTTAAGATAGATTGACCTCAGTTAATTAATTCAATTACCCAAGTTGATTAATTAGGTCAAATTACATGCAAATCATGGAGGTACCAACAAATCACCAAATAAACTAAATGCAATGGAAAATGAATTGACACGGTAATTTTTTTGACAAATAGGAAAAACTTTTGCAAGGCAAAAACTCCACTGAGTGAATTTAAGATCACAATTCTCAAGAATCCACAAATTAATAATGACGCGGTTACAAGTATGAAAAATCTTGCCACTACCCTGGCCTATCCCAAAATACCAGCCTACAGTTGAACCTTCACTCCAATACCCAATTGGACTTGATCTTATAGTAGCCTTCTTTGCTTTGTTGCACAAATCTCCAATTTGTGACTAGCTTCTTTGCACGGATCCCAGTATGTGACTAACTCTAGCAACTTGAATGATTGTTGTTAGCTGCAAAGTTCTTCACTTTATCAACAATAAAGATCAAGAAACACATGGTTACAAAACCCTAAAGCGTACAAATGTAGTAGCTTCAACAAATAATATGTGTTCGTAGGTCTCTGTTTTCGTGTGTGAAAACTTTTAAAATAAGCCTTATATATAAGTTTGGTCCATAAGTGACAATTGTTCGTTTGGCATTGATTAGTTGCTTTAATTGTAGAGCTCTAGTAGAAGAGCTTTCGTAATATAGTTTTAATTGAAAAGCTCTTTAACGTTTTATGTGTTTGACAAGTTACAATGAATATTGTTTTAAAGTTATAAATTTGTAAAGCATGAAAGGTAAATTATGGAGTTTTTTAAGAGAAGACTACAAATTTCAACCTTCAACGGAAGCTAAAAGGCTCTTAAAAGTCTTTAGCGTAGCAAATGTTTGATAATTTCGGTTAAAAGAGCTTAAAGACACTTAAAACACTTTTTTGTTAGTGCCTTATTAGGCACACCACAACTCATCTTTAAGCTAACTATGTTGGCTAGGCAAGAAATATATTCTATTAAGATTACCATAGACAATATTTCAGCCCTCCACTCAGATTAATCAAAAAATGTTGAACCACTTTTCCCTTTCTACATAAGAAAAATGAACCTACCATTCCTCAATGAACCTACCATTCCTCAAACCCTCCCAGCTGAAGGTCCAAGTCCATCACGAATATTTCAAAAACTCTCAATTATCCAAGAAACTTCAAATTAAAGAACACCTACCATCTTTCTGATCTCGTTTACATTTCCTGGACAAATTGTTCTCTTAAGTGAACTTTCAGAAAGCAAGAAAACCAATGGTGCTATTGCTATCACAAAGGTCCTAGTGTTTTATTAAGTTCTAAGTCTCAAAGGAGAATCTATATAATCTCTCTCTAAATCTATAACACATATGAAAGGGCCTTAACTAGATGTTTAGCCTGACTCCATAAACCCATCATGACCAATAATTATCTAATGCAGCCATTGTATACAGCGGGGTGTCTCATAGCTTGTAGGTCCCATGCACCTCTAAAGCCTACAAGCTGTGAGATACCCGCTGCGAGATCATGTCGTGAGATTGAAAATAAACTATAAACTATAAATCTTACAATTCCATAAACTATAAATCATAAATCTATTGTCAATCTACAAGATCATGCTGTGAGATTGAAAATAATTATTTAGAAAAACACTCGAGTCCGCTGTAAACACTCAAGTTCTCATCAGTAAATTCAAAATTGTCAAAAGGAAAACAAAACTTCAACATACATAGTCAGACAAGCACCTACAATTGTAAAAGTTGCATATCGAATAGAAGAACTTTTCCATACATAGGAACAAGATTTGCAAGGGATTACTCACTGATAGGCCAAAAACAAATTGACCCTTTTATGATAGATTAATTGATTAATTAGCCAAGTTTATTAATTAATCAAATTAATATGCAAACACATGGTAGCACAAACAAATCACCAATAAACTAAGTATGGAGTGGAAAATAAATTGACATAGTGATTTGTTTAAGAATGGGAAAAACCATCGAGGCAAAACCCCACCGGGTGATTTTAAGGTCATCACTCTCGAAATTCCATTATTATCACAACGAGCTGTTACAAGTAAAGGAATCTCAGTACCTTATACCAATCTACAGTTGAACCCTTACCCCAATACCCAATTGGACTTGTTCTGTAGTGACAATTTCTCCTTTTGATGCACGGCTCCCAGTACGTGATTAACCAATTGTGCGGATCCTAGTACGCAACTTCAATCACCAATTAGAGAAGGCTGTTAGTTGCAAAGTTCTTCAGTTCATCCCAACGATGAAGATCAAGAAGATGCTTGGTCATAAAACCCTACGGTGCACAAACACAGCAACTTCTTCACAAGAATGATGAAATAGGGCAAAACTGTATCTCCGGTCACAAATTGCTTAAAAAAACTTTGCTCAACACTTGTGCAACTTGTGTCCTCTTTAACAGCCCTTAAGATAATCCTTTTATATGTCTGGGGCTGTGAAAAAAGAAAGCCCAAACACATAATCACAGATTAGAGTCACAGCTCCCAATACGTGACTAACTAATTGTGCGGATCCCAGTACGCGACTTCAATCACCAACTAGAGAAGGTTGTTGGCTGCAAAGTTCTTCAATTCATCCCAACGATGAAGATTAAGAAGATGCTTGGTCATAAAACCCTACGGTGCACAAACACAGCAACTTCTTCACAAGAATGATGAACTAGGGCAAAACTGTGTCTCTGGTCACAAATTGCTTAAACAAACTTTGCTCAACACTTGTGCAACTTGTGTCCTCTTTGACAGCCCTTAAAATAATCCTTTTATATGTTTGGGGCTATGAGAAAAGAAAGTCCAAACACATAATCACAGATTAGAGTCAAAACAGAACTGAAATTCTGTTTTTCATAAACCTCGATAGATACCCTATTTGTCAAGCCACGGGGCTGAACAGCTCTTCAAGCTCGATAGATGGCTAGTTGTCGAGCTTTAATGACAAGCACTTTTTAACTTGAATCTTGGACAGACTTGCATGGCTTCAACACTTGATCTTGAAATAAAGTTTCTTAAAGTATTAAACACATCCTAGATCTACCTAAATACAAGTAAAGTATGTTTTGTCAAAGGATTAGCCAATTACATAAAATAGTGACATATGTTCCTAACAAGAAAATCACATATGTCCTAACAATAATCCTTAAAATAATCTTTGACGGCCTTTAAAATAATCATTTTATATGTCCAGAGCTATGAGAAAAGAAAGCCCAAACACATAATAACATATTAGAGTCAAAACAAAACTGAAACTTTGTTTTTCATAAACCTCAATAGATACCTTATCTGTCGAGCCACGGGGCTGAACAGCTCTTCAAGCTCGATAGATGGCTAGTTGTCGAGCTTTAATGACAAGCACTTTTTAGCTTGAATCTTGGACAGACTAGCATGGTTTCAACACTTGATCTTGAAACAAAGTTTCTTGAAGTATTAAACACATCCTAGATCTACCCAAATACAAGTAAAGTGCATTTTATCAAAGGATTAGTCAATTACATAAAATAGTGACGTATGTTCCTTAGAAGTGAATCACATATGTCCTAACAATCTCCCTCTTTGGCAATCTATGACAAAACCACAACAAACAAATGAACATATAAGAGAAGTCATAAATCACTCAACTCATATTCTCTTGTTGAATACAATAAAATCTATCCTAACAAAAACTCTTGAAAAACTTTGCAAGAAGAGAGTTTATGGCAAGTAGACTTTGACAACCAGTAATTTTGAAACACTTTAAACAAAACTCATCAAGGCATTTTTGTGTGAAACAGAAATAATAGATTGCATACAAGTAATAAGAAGCATGTGCATAAAGAGAGAAAAGAAACAACACATGAAAGGGTAGGTGAAAGAAACATACATCAACATATAGATAAGTACAATGTATGTCAATAATAGTCACAAGACCCATGTACAAGAATAAATGTATCTAAAATAGAGAAAAGAAAAAGATACATATAATCCTCACTACATCCCTCAGATATCAACACTCCCTCTAACAAAAATGTCCTATACTAACTCTCCCCATAAGAATGACTACTCTCATATCTAAAACTACTCCCCCTTTTTGTCACGAGTGACAAAGGGTGAAAGTGTTAAATAGACATCTTATCGGTAGAGTTAGCATCATCATCATCATCATCATCATCGGTAGAGTTAGCATCTTCATCATTATCATCATCAGAAGCATCATCGTCATCACCACCATCATCATCCTCATCCTCAGAATCAGAAGTCATTGGAGGTGGTGGAGGAGAAGTCTCGGAGCAAAGCCACCCATGACCACTTGTCGTTGTGCTATACAGCCAACACGAATGTTCACCTGATACAGTTTTGTAGAGAGTGTATCAAGGTGAGCATCCATGCACTGAAGCTGTGCCATGATGTCTCCGAGTGACACATCGCTCGTAGAAGAGGAGGGAGCGGATGTGGATGGAGCAAATCAAGATGGAGCCGAATGGGAGGGAGGAGCTGCTGACCTGGACTGCCTCGACCTAAACTGTGGTTGGACGTTGGAAAGGGAACAAAAAAATGGTGTAAGATCCTTGTGATAGCCAAAGGAAAGATAAGCTTATCACGAGACACCGAATCCCTATAGAAGTCTAGAATAGACAAAATAAAATGAGAAGGGAAATCTATGGTAAGATGCTCAAGAAGGGACAACAAAAATCGAGCACGAGGCTCTGTGATAGAGTTATAGTGAGAAAGAGGGTGAAGATCGAATGTTATAACCATGTTCAAAAACCGAGGACCTTTTGCAAAGTATAAACAGTAAGTGAACTAACTATCACCCCAATCAGAAGGGCACTCACAAAAAGCAGATTTGAGCTTATCTTTGGACACAGTCCTCAGATGCTCACAACCTGGGTAGTCAGGGAACTCTACCCTAGGGACATGGAGCACATCCGCAACAAGCTGCAGTGTGACAGCAATGTGCGTACCTTGAACGTGAGTATGAAAGAGAGGTACTGAAAAATCAAATCCATGTATGTTGGAGTAAAACTCCTGGATCAGCACGGATGGACATGTGACCGGGACGTCACACAGTGACTCCCAACCCCAACTATGAATGACATCGGGTAGGTCAATGTCGGCGAAGTCCACCAAAATGACTCGGTGTTCAGAATGAATGCCTCATCGAGAAAAGTTCTTCGAGAAGGCCTTACGGGCATCCTCATCACAGAACCGAATATGTGAAGGAGTAGGATCAGAGGAAGTGGATGCCCCAGAACGAAGAGGGTTTTGGGATGGAGTAGACTTATAGTTAGGTGCCATAGACACGACTAACATAAACAAAAAGAGAGGGAGAGAGAGAGAGACAATTAGAAAAGTCCCAAGCAGTTCAAATATATCAAAATATATTGAAAAGAGAGTACGTATGCATGGGAAATGCATGAACATGTGACATGCAATATAAAAGGCATCATGGGCTCAGCCCAATCCAATCCTACCAGCACATAATCAATTTGCACACATCTAAATGCATGATAATACTGTTATAATGCTTATGTGATGCAATGTATGTGATTTTAAACTTATTTAAGTAAAAACCCATCCCAAAATTTCAACAGAAACTCATCAATTTTGAAAAACCCCAAAATTTTTCAAAAAACCCCAAAACCTAGGTTTCAAAACATGAAATGCATGTAAATGAGAGATTCGAAGCTTGCCAAGTGAAGAAAAACTTGTAAAAGCTTGAAGAAACCTTAAGGAAGAAGTTTGGAGTGAGTAAGAGAGGTTTAGGAGGTGAAAAGACAAAACTGTCGAGAGAGAGATTGAGACAAATGAAAACTGGATCGCACAAAACCTATATATAAAGGTTCAGTAAATCTCAACAGATAGAGGTGTTGAGAGGTGTCAAGACATCTGTTGAGCCAGGTGTCGAAAAAACAAAACGTCGATAGATGCAGTTGTTAAGGATCTATTAAGGGACAAATCAATAAAAGGCTAAAGGAAGCTCGATCGATCCACCAGCTGTCAAGAAGCTATCGAGGATCCAGAAGAAATCTCGATTGATCCACCTAGCTGTCAAGAAGCTATCGAGATTGCGATAAAAGGAAGATGAAAAGCTCGATAGATAGCCAGGTGTTGAGGAGGTGCCGAGAAGCTGTTGAGATTGCATAAAAACAGTTTTTTAAGAAGGGAAAAACACAGATATGAATGCAATCAAACATGCAACTCAACCAAGGACCCAAACAACATTTTATGTTCTCAAAATTATCACTCAACAACAATTTTAAGCACATAGATCCCAAAAATACACACACACACTAAACAAATCTAACCAATTTTATATTTCAAAAACAAGTTAAGACAGTTTAATGAGCATACATTAACACATGTAAACCTTGTGATAACCAAATCACATTGTACCTGCACATGTATTAGGAGTAGCAAAGAACATGTTGTGTGTGAAAAACATCACAAGATTGTATAAGTATATACATGTTATGATGATTTGAGAAATGAGAAAATCACTTTAACTCACACACAATCATAACTGTTTGATGGGACTATCACCTTCGAGGTATATCCTACAACTCCCACATCTCCTAGAATACACGCTTGCAATCATATTTAAAGCATTTTGATCTTTTTGCTTTTTATTTTTCTTTGCATATTTTTCTTTTTAAAGCAAATCATGCATGGGCATATAAGAGAGAAGAAAGAAATACCCAATGATATTAAGCATTTGACATTCCAATTTTGCTATGCTGAAGCACACAAATGTCATTGACATCGCACTTTTGCTATGCCGAAGCATACAGATGTCATTTCATGATTGGTGGGCAATAGTGGTGAGATGGTTATTTATGCCTTTCTCTTAGGATTTTCTAGTCCTTTCCATCAAAAAGAGTGATACGAGTGTTAAGTACAAGAGATCACTTAACCTTACTCATCACAAACACGAGCCACAAAGCTTACTTGCTTAGTTGTGCATAGAGATGCTCATCTAAGCTACAAGAGATACACAGTTTAGAAAACTTTGTTTCAATGGTCAACCATGGTACACAAGTACCAATGTACACAAAACATACACTGTTTTTGTATTTTTCTGATTTTTCAACTTTTTTTTTTTAATTTTTATATCAAAAACAAAATAAACAAAACTAAAAACATGTTAAACAAAGCAAAACATAAAAATTAGATGTAAATGCATGAGGAAGAAGGAGGAGAGAAAGAGATCAATCCATGGAAATAACACCAATGTTTTGATGAAGGAATTCAAAGCGTTTGTTGTCAAGAGGTTTGGTGAACAGGTCAGCCTTCTGATAATCGATGTGAATAAACTCAAGAGTGAGAATACCATCTTTGACAAGCTCCCTAATGAGGTGATGTTGAATCTCTATGTGTTTGGTTCGAGAATGTTGAATCGGATTTTTAGAGATGTTGATGGCATTGGTATTGTCACAATAGATGGTGAGATGCTCTTGACAAATACCATAATCATGGAGGAGTTTTTGCATCCATAGGAGTTGGGTGCAACAGCTACCGACAGCAATGTACTCAGCTTCTGTAGTGGAGAAAGAGATGAAGTTCTGCTTTTTGCTCATCCAGGAGGCAAGATTGTTACCCACATAAAAACAACCCCCCAATGTACTCTTTCTATCATCAGCATTCCCAGCCCAATCAACATTAGAATACCCAGTTAAGCCATCATTTGTGTCCTTGCTGTACCATACATCGAACTCAGCAGTGGTTTTGACATACTTTATAATTCTTTTTAAAGTAGTCATATGAGATTCTTTGGGATTAGCCTAATATCTAGCACACACTCCAATACTGTAAATAATGTCAGGTCTACTAGCAGTAAGATAAAAAAGACTACCTATCATGCTTCTATATAGAGATGAATCTACACTTTTGCCTAACAAGTCCACAGTGAATTTAACATTTGGGCTCATAGGGGTTCTAACAGAACTAGCAAATTCCAAACCAAACTTTTTCATAAGGTTCTTAGCATATTTAGATTAAGATAGGAATATACCTGAATCTAGTTGACAAATTTGCAATCCAAGGAAGTGAGTCAGCTCTCCAATCATGCTCATCTTGAACTCGGCTTGCATGAGCTTTAAGAAGCCATGAGCAAGTTCATCCTTAGTCGACCTAAAGATAATATCATCAACATAGACTTGAGCAATTATCAACTCGCCATCTTCCTTTTTGACGAAGAGAGTCTGATCAGCTTTTCCTCTTGTGAACCCATGTGACACCAAATATTGTGTGAGTCAATCATACCAAGCTCTAGGGGCTTGCTTTAAGCCATAAAGTGCCTTCTTGAGATACAGCACATAATCTGGAAAGTGTGGATCAAAGAATCCTTTTGGTTGAGCCATATAGACATCTTCTTTAAGTAGCCCATTCAAGAAAACAGTCTTTACATCCATCTGATAAAGTTTGAACTTCAAATGACATGCTAGAGCAAGGAGAATTTTGATGGACTCCATACGGGCAACTGGGGCAAATGCTTCATCATAGTCTACTCCTTCCATTTGTGCGTAACCTTGAGCTACAAGCCGAGCCTTGTTGCAAATCACATTGCCTTCCATTTCATTATAGTCTTATTGCTCACCCTCCGGTCTAGGTACTAAAGTCCAAACATCATTCCTTTGAAACTGAAGCAGTTCATCATGCATTGCTTCGACCCAACTTTCATCCTGATGAGCTTCCTCAACTTTCGTGGGTTCAACCTGTGACAAATAACAAGAATAAGACACAAAGTTAGCAAAACATTTATCAACTGTATGTTTCCTTAATGTGAGTTCATTCATATTTCCCACAATAACTTTTGGAGGATGATTTAATTTGGTGAAGTAGGTATATCTGCAGAATCTTCCACAACATTGGGAGTACCAGGAGTACTTGGAGATGCAGGAGTACTTGTAGGCTTTAGAGATGCAGGAAGAATTTCTTTGGGGAATTCCTCAATACCTTTCTCAGAACCGGAATTTGAAGACTCATCAATAACAACATTCACTATCTCCATTACCTTCATAGTTCTTTTGTTGTATACCCGATAAGCCTTGCTTGTGGAGGAGTAGCCCAGAAATATACCTTCATCGCTCCAGGAATCAAACTTTTCTACATTCTATCTATCCTTGAGGATGAAGCAAGTACTTCCAAAGATTTTGAAATACTTCACATTCGGCTTCCTTCCTTTCCATAACTCATATGGAGTCTTCTTGGTACCAGGTCTGAAGTATAACCTATTAACCGTATGACATGCAATGTTAATGGCTTCTCCCTACAAGTTTCTAGCCACATCCTTGTTGTGTAATACAACTCTGGCCATCTCCTGAATAACCTTGTTCTTCCTTTCTACTATACCATTCTGTTGAGGAGTAATAGGAGTAGAGAATTCTTGAGATATACCTAATCTTGTGCAAAAGGACTCCATATATGAGTTCTCAAATTCTTTACCATGGTTACTTCGAATTCAATCAATCTTTAGGCTCTTTTCATTCTGTAGTCTTGTGCACAAAGCTTCAATGTGCTTATGAGCATTAGACTTGGATCGTAGGAGAATGACCTAAGTATACCTAATGAAGTCGTCTACCACAACCATGATGTATCTCTTTCCACCAAGAGACTCGGTTCTAGTTGGACCCATAAGATCCAGACATTGAAGCTCCAATGGTCTAGATGTAGCTGATGTCTGAGTGCCCGGATGCTTAGCTTTCGTCTGTTTCCCAAGCTGACATGGTCCACACATTACATTGTTCATTTTGCTAAGCTTTGGTATCCCTAAGACTGCCCTAAGACTGATTCATGCTTAGATATAATAGAAAGATGTTTGTAACTTGCATGTCTCATTCGTTGATGCCATAGATCTTCATTTGGCAAACGAATGCTATTGCACACAATATCAGCATCAAGAACCAATCCATAATAGTTGTCTAAAGTGTGAACGCCACTTATGAGTTTCTTTCCAGACTCATCCATGACAAGACACTTTCCTTTTGAGAATAGCACCATAAAGTCTTGATCACATATCTGACTTATGCTCAACAAGTTCACCCCCAGACCTTCCACATATAGAACATTTGCAATGTCTAGCAATCCAGGTAGAGAGATGATTCTCTTTCCTTTAATCTATGACTTGCTCCTATCACCAAAAGTGACATTGCCACCTTTCTTAGACTCGAAAACCTTGAAGAGAGATCGATCTCCAGTCATGTGTCATGAGCAACCGCTGTCAAGGTACCATAAACATGTGTCCATAACTTTAAATGTGGACTTCATCATAAAACACACTTCGTGCTTAAATGACAGATCAGTAAGAATGGTGCTTTCTCTCATATGTCTTTTACAAGCTAAACCTTTAACTTTCACTCTTCTCAGACGAACTCCTTTGCACATTTTCATTCTGAGGCAGTCTAGTTTCTTCTTAGGCAAACTGAGATCTTTTACAATGGTCATCACAAGTGAATTCAAATAACTTTTAGACTTGTATTTTCTGATACACTCAAACAAGTTGAGATTAGAAAAACAAGAGGTATTTGAATTAAAAGATCTCTTCAAGCAGGTAGCAGCCATGACAACAGGGGTCAATAGATCAAACACAGCAAAGACTTAAACCTAATCAGAAGGTGCCTGCTTTGATACCACTTGATAGGCCAAAAACGAATTGACCCCTTGTGATAGATTAATTGATTAATTAGCCAAGTTTATTAATTAATCAAATTAACATGTAAACGCGTGGTAGCATAAACAAATCACCAATAAACTAAGTATGTAGCAAAAAATAAATTGACATGGTGATTTGTTTACGAATGGGAAAAACTACCGAGGCAAAACCCCACCGGGTGATTTTAAGGTCACCACTCCCGAAATTCCACTATTATCACAACAAGCAGTCACAAGTAAAGGAATCTCAGTACCTTATACCAACCTACAGTTGAACCATTACCCCAATACCCAATTGAACTTGTTCTGTAGTGACAATTTCTCCTTTTAATGCACGGCTCTCAGTACGTAACTAACCAATTGCGCGGATCCCAGTACGTAACTTCAATCACCAACTAGAGAAGGTTGTTGGCTGCAAAGTTCTTCAGTTCATCCCAATGATGACGATCAAGAAGATGCTTGGTCACAAAACCCTACGGTGCACAAACACAACAACTTCTTCACAAGAATGATGAACTAGGGCAAAACTGTGTCTCCGATCACAAATCGCTTGAACAAACTTTGCTCAACACTTGTGCAACTTGTGTCCTCTTTGACAGCCCTTAAAATAATCCTTTTATATATCTAGGGTTGTGAGAAAAGAAAGCCCAAACACATAATCACGGATTAGAGTTGAAACAGAACTGAAATTCTGTTTTTCATAAATCTCGACAGATACCGTATCTGTCGAGCTATTGTCGAGCTACAGGGCTGAATAGCTCTTCAAGCTTGATAGATGGCTAGTTGTTGAGCTTTAATGATAAGCACTTTTTAGCTCGAATTTTGGACAGAATTGCATGACTTCAACACTTGATCTTGAAACAAAATTTCTTAAAGTATTAAACACATCCTAGATCTACCCAAATACAAGTAAAGTGCGTTTTGTCAAAGGATTAGCCAATTACATAAAATAGTGACATATGTTCCTAACAATTGAATCACATATGTCCTAACACTCACCATTTTTTCTTTCACTACTTCATTAATTGCGGATCCATCCTTACGAATATGCAGCATTGAATATAATGCTGCAAGCTCTACAGGATGTCCATCCGCTTTTGCCTGCAATATGAACAACATAATACTTATTGGTTCCACATAAATATTGGTCCACATAAACTTAAATAAGTCAAATCATTTAAAAATTAGTCATAATACTTGTTGCCTTCTTTGCAGCGTGCACGGCAAAGCTACATGAACCACCAGTATGTAAGTCCTCCTATTTAGAACGATGGTCCCTATTCTTCTATGACTCTATCTACAAAATTATGGAGTTAGGGAATACCATCAGAATAGCAAGACAAAATTGTTGATAAGCTCAAGAGGGTAGTTTTGAAAAAATAACTAAAAAAAAGAGAGGATAAGACATGTAAGGCAGTTGGAGGTCCAGTTTGTTTTTGTAATGTTATCTACAACATTTTTGTTGGTACATATAATATAAGCTCTCACCCATATTTCATTTTTAAGCTAATGAAGAAAGATGTTGAAATTCATAGGCAAACTGGTTCCAATGGAGAAACTTAATGAATCATGACAATGCTAACAATGACTAGATAGGAAAGTATACTATTCATAAAGTAAAACCTATTCTTTGGGCAAAAATAACCATCACATTTACAACATGGCAGTAATGAAAACCAAAAACACAGATTAAGTACATCTTAAAAAAAATAAATAAAAAGAACATACCACTGCATCCTCAGTATACCAATGGTCAACAAGAACATCCCAATCTTCTGGTATGCAACCCCTGGGTCGGTTGCTCTTCACTGCCGCTTTGTTCTTAAATGTGGTACGTAATGTGCCGTTTTCAACCTACACTTGTGATTTCTCCAAGCCTTCCCAATTTTTTGTAAAGTAAATGTCTTCAACTCCACATATGCAATGGGATTAGTAGGGACGATGTATTTTCACTACAATCAAATAGTTGAGTTAACAAATTACAATCAAATAGTTGAGTTAGAATTAGAATTGCAACAAGCATGCTAAAATTCCATAATTACAAGTATTATAAGTTCCTGGTTTACCTCTACAAGACACCAACACTCTTCTTTAAGTTCTGCTGGCACATCCCTCCAATCCAGATATTTTATTGGGCACATTTGGGGTTTCCATGCAATTGTCCCCAAGAAACTAGTGAAAGTCCTCGCCCCTTCATCAACCGGCTGATGCATACTATTTAGCGGCAACTCAATTACTTGGTCGTCGGGAAAATCCCAAACCTCCAAGTACTTGCTAGGCCCGCGAGTGACACGTATAGGTGGCTGGACATCTAAAATTTAAAGGAGACAATATCGTTAAAGTAAGTAAACTAGAAACACTTCCAACAAGAAAACTGAAATACATTCTTTCTTCTAGAAATCAAAACAAATCCTAAACACAATCTTAAGTTTTCTTTCTTTCTTTATTCATTTATTTATTTAAAGCAATAGGGGAAAGTAAGAGCAAATCTAATTCTGCATATCAAGGATCCATGGTTACTATAATTGGTAAAGGGATGGGATAAGTTTGGAGTGAGTTTGAGGTTCAAATCTAACCAATCGAGAGAGAGAGAGAGAGAGTAAATTTCAAGCTAGCCAAACAAAAAATATTAAAGATTAATAAAAAAAACAAGTGAAAATTCAAAATTGCTGATTGTGCAAAGCAAGACAAAGCTCAAGATCACCAAAATCAAAAAGGTTTTGCAAATACGATGATGAAGAAGATATCAGAGAATCAATTACACCACACTACGTAAAAAGATATCAGGTGAGGATCAAACACCTGAAGTAGAACTTTGACAATGCTAATTATGAGAAACTAGAAGAAGGTAAATCATTTATTCATAAGTTTGTAACTTGCTGATATACTTGTCAAAAAGAAAAGTCTGTATCTTGCTGATATAATTTTTTGTTTCTTTTTGTCACCATAAAGCCTAAGTTCTTACTATTCTTATCAAGTTGTTATCAATTCATGTGATAAGATCTTCTTGTTGAACAAGCTACATCAGGATGCTCGATGCCTATATATATAATCAGAAGGTCAAAAATTACTATACCATTTTGGACCATACTTATCTTCTATGCCTAATTCAAAAGAACTAATAAACACTGCAAAGCTTGTAAGCATTAGTTGTAGTGAGTAAAGTCACAAAATATTTGCAAATATCTGTTGGCATCAAGACCCATTTTAAGGAGGTATTAAATGAGAGGACTAGGAAGGGATGTAGAATGGGTACATCAACAATCTAACATTCAAACTAGATGTACAGGAATTAACTTGGATCTTCAAAACAGAGATGCATCTAAATAGCGCTTTCCAATGACCCAAAAAAAAACCCTTAAAACACATTCCACAAAGGAGAAATATCCTTAATAGTTAAAGGTGGGGGGGACATATTTCCACAAATTCCAATGTTCAAAAAGATGAAAAACAAGACAATCACCTTTGAAGTGCATATAAAACTGGCAAAGAAATTGAAGGATAAGAAATAGCTAATATTTGGTATCAAGTTGTAAGCCCATACCTTGCGTAGAAGCTACGTGCATTTCTTGGTTTGTTTCTTCATCCACATGTTCTATAGAAGCTCCTTCCACAGTTATGCTCTTGGAACGAGTGCGCAAAACTGATTTTCGCCTTGCCATTTCAACTGTCAAAGTGTAAAATAAAAACAAGTATATAAGCACAACGACAAGTAAAAAACAAGTTGATATGAATGAAATATAATGTTGGACACATTTCATAACATAACAACAAAGAAACAAAAACAAAAACAAAAGAAGAAAAATGTAATATGAATGAACAATTGTTCTGCATGTAACTAATTATTATTAACAACAACAATACTTTCACCAGGGTGGCATTTACACAACTGTCTTATTCTCTTATTTCATTATTTTTTTTCCCCTCTTCTAGCAGAATCCATGAGACAATTCAGACCAAAGGTACATTGTATCTAAATACCAATAACTAGCAAGAACTACATTCTAAAAAATTTCTATTTAATTAGTAAGCATATCAACCACACTAAATTAAAACATAGTTCAGCCTTAAAGAAACCCAGATACAATCTTGCATTTGGCAACCAAAAAAAAAAAAAAAAAATCAAAACACACAGACAAACAGCAACAGAACAGTTACTGTTAAACTCCAAACTCCCAAATCCGCCCAACCAAACCTTAATCCAACAATATTATCTTAAATGCCTAAAACCCATTGAAAGCTCGAAATTGTGTTAAAACACAAGAGCTTGTTTAGACCCCCAATTAAAAATTACGGCTAGATTGCTTTTACTATAACTTATCTAAGTGCGGAAACAAGAGTAAATGAAGCACAATCAACTGATACTACTCTAGTGTATAAACATGAACAACAAATAATAAAAGTAAAGTACAAGAGTAAGGGAAAAGAGATACAAACACAAGATAACATGGCAATGTGTTATCGAAGAGGAAACCGAAGAACTCGGCGACAAACCTCTCCGCTGCCCTCCAAGCGATAAATCGATCCACTAGACAATAAGTTGGGATACACGAATAGCAAGAGACCCTCCAAGTCTAATCTACCCAATGTACCTAAGCCCTCCAAGCTCCTACTCCAACAAGGCTTCTCGAAATCGTGTCTTGTCTAGCTTTCCAGATCTCTCAATACGCCCGATTGCATTCGCCAAGCCTCACCGGCTTCTTTTGGCAAATCCCCAAAGCTTTCCAAGCCCCAAAACACTCTCTACACTTTAAAAAGGTGTGGTTTGTGTTTGGGTACAAATCTCCTCTCAAGGTATGACAATAGGAGAGGGAAAGAGAAGAGGCTACAATGATTTCTCACTAAGGATGAGTATCTCTCTCTCAAAAAGATGGGTGTGTGTGTTGTAGAAAACCTATCTAGGGTTTTTCTCTCTGAATGGGCTCTTCTACATTTGTGGGTAATGATGGTATATATAGCATGGGTGAAGGATAAGAAAGTCACACATAAAAATCCTCTAGGCAGAATGTTTCGCAACTACCTCGTGGGAAGGCCTTACCCACGAGACACTCACGAAAATGACAGCCTGGCATGACTCTTCAACTTCCAGTCATGTGCTCCTCATATGCCCTTTTTGCGGGAACCCTTCTCACAAACTTCTCGCAAGCTAGTCGTGAAAGGCACTAATCTTCAATTAAGTTTGAGTCTTCACCAACTTAATACTAAACCCAATACAATAAAATCTCACAAAATACGAGGCAATAAATTAAATCAATTACAACACTTTTTTTCATGGAATAAAGCCAACATAAAACATAGTTGTAAATCACAACTTTACAATCTCCCCTTTTGGCTATTCCATGACAAAATACCCTATAATAGATTCTAGACTTAAACGTGAGTTTGGAAACAATGGCAAAACTCATTTACACCTAAATCTAGAAGTTGTGAAGCACTTGGAACCTATATACCTGTAACCTGAAACACTTACACAAAACACATTAGACCCTCAAGATAAATCAAGTAATAAAAGGACAAGTATAATGTAACAAGTAAATTGAGATCAAGTAAACATTATGTGAAACATGTGAGCAACTTGATCATACACCAAAACAGTCATATGAAAATGACTACAATGATCATATAGTAAAGCAAATGATCATCCGAACATGCAACCAATAAAGTACAATAGCATAAGGATGTATGCATGTCCAACACATAAGCATGATGCGATGAGAGCAACAAAGCATAGATACTAAATATAACTCAAAGCACCATAAAGAAAACAAGAAAACATGCATAAGGTAAAACAAGACAAAACAAGGTTTTCTCATAAAAGGATGTCTTCTCCCCCTTGGTATATGCATCTCCCCTATGGCTTTCTCCCCCTACGATTGTGCATGAGGTGGAATTTCTCCCCCTTTTTGTCACGAATAGACAAATGAATCAAGAGGAAGGAGGGAAAGAAAATAAGATATGAACAAGGGTAGAAGATGATGCATGAGGGGTGCAAGATGAATGAGAAAATGAAGCTCAAACGAAAGACAAAAACAAAGAATACTACAAAGCATAAAGTAAACATGATATGTTAAGGATGATGGAACATGATATAGATCTAGGCATGATAAAGACACAAGAACATGTTATATGTGCTAAAAGGTCTAAAAAGACTTAACTAGCATGACTGAATGCAAAAGCATGTCAAGTGTTAGAGTGTGTGCAACAAGGTGCATCTAGTGTGCATATGAGATGCATGACCAATGCATGAGCAAGCACTCAAAGGGTAAAGTGTATAAAACACACAACCAATGATCATAACATGATAAACATGCATAATCATGGTAATTCCCAAAAATTGGTACTCACCGGAGTCCAAAACAATGAAAAAATGTCATTTGGGCATTTTATCAAACACATAGAGTGCACACACTACACATGTATGTTAAACAATGCATGAACATATGAAAAACTTGCCTAAATACATGTTATTTTTGCCACAAGAGGCCAACATCCAAAGCAAATCATCATTTAGAACAAAGCCCAATCAAAAAGATTGACAAAAATTAGTTTTCCAACTCCCATTTAAAAAAAATCTCAACTATGAACATAAAACCCCCAAAAATATAATCTAAGGATCAAAATCAATGAAAAGAGTTAAAGATTACCTTAGAGATGTTAATGAAAAAAAAAAAAAAAAAAAAAAAAAAACTTCAATTTAGTTGGGTTTTGATGTAGAAACATTAAAACAAGGGTTTGGGAGAGGATGAGAGACGTTTAAAACAAATGACCCATGAAATGCCCTTTAAAAACTTGATCTGGAAATTTTTGCGGGAAGCTTACTCGTGAAATTTTTCGCGGGTAAGCTTTACTCGCAAAACAGTCGTGAAACTCTCTGTCCAAAGTTAAAAAAACTTGAGATTTGGACCATTTAACTCCCAGTTGAGCTTACACATGAAATGGGTCACGAAAACACCCAAAAACATGTTTTTTCACACAAAAACAACTTGAAAAACATGGGCGATACAAATCACTTCCAAAAGCAAATAAAAAGAACAAAAATCTTTTTTGTTTGATCCACATATGGTTGAGCACACACACATCACATTTGAACATGTACAATCACACAAATGAAATAGATATTCATTGAACATTAGACTTGTGTGTTATGTGTGTATCAAATGAGGAATAGTCCTTAGTCTAGAGTGAAGTTTCAATGATCAATTCAATCAAGTCATACACAACTAGTACTAAGTCAAGTGGTCTATCTCAATTATAGAAATGAACATATATGACCTCCCACAAGAAAATGATTACAAATCTTAGAAGCTTTTTATTTGGCTTCTGCAAAAATCATAACATTTGATCATTTTTGAAAAATACATCTCATTTTGAGATCGGTGCTTGAAATTTTTGATATTTCCATATTGAGAGTGAGCCTTTGGCTTTTTGAGCACCATACATTTCAAATAAAAAGTCACTTTCCCTTTTTTTAGTCAAATACTAGTATGTGCGACGGCTTTTATAGCTCATAATCTCTTTTTTATTCTGAGATTTACATTTGGTGAGCTTTATTGCAAAAACATAAAAAATAAAGGTGGGAAGATATATAGACACAAGTCTATGCAAGTATCAAGACCATCAAGACTATTGACCAATCATTCATGACAAGCTTGAAGATCTATTTACAACAATCACACATAGTTTTCAAGATTTCTCCCACAAAGATATATGTGCATACAAATCAAGCTAGGCTCGTAAATGCACTATGCCATGAGTACGAAGGTACAAGGCCAAACTCACATGTGAAATGTACTCAAACATATACGATCAAACTTTTTGAATTTTTTACTTTTTATGTGGTTTTGGATTTTTACTCACACAAAACAAAAGTATAAAAGTAAGATCAAATGCAAAAACAACAAAAACAATGCATATAAAGAGATGCATGATGCACAAATGCATGAAAATGAAGCATCAAATGCATGAAGGGTCCTACAAAGATCGAAAGAATTAGATCAAGGACTAAACGAGCAAAAGCTCAACCATAGGAACCCTTCCTCATCCAAACGGAATGATTGTTTGGAATGAGTGTCTCATGAGAAGTGAGACAAGGGTTGGAAGAATGAGAACCGAAGATGCACATAGACAAGGAGGAAAGAACATCAAAAAATTTCTTCAATAACTTACCATTTTCCCTCAAATCCGGTTTAGCTTGCACAACACAACTTCCAAACAGCTCAAGTTTCTCTTTTCTTTTGATTCTTTTAAGAGCTTGAAACTTAGAGCAATGAGGTTTAAGATGACCAAAGACACCACAATGGTGACAAATAATGTGTTTAGATCCACTAGGCCTTTTGGGAAGGGATCTAGCAACATGGGTTTGTTCTTTCTTTAACTTATGACATTGAGGTCTTATATGACCAATCACACCATAATGGTGGCAAGTAGGAACAAACTTAAATCCTCTCAATTCCCTAGGATGGGACCTAAACAAAGGCTTAGGCTTAAGAGTCTTTCTCTCCACTTTTTGATTTCTTTTGTGTGGAGGAATGTACATTGATTTGTCCTTTGAGGTAGAACACACAATAGGCACATAATCGGGTACCACAACATGATTGCAACAAATAATTTCATCATTTTTAGCAAAAGGTTCAGGAATCAAACACTTGGCATGCATCTTAAGAGATTCATCTTCACAATTTAGCTCATCAACTAGTTTGTTAAACAAAACAAGTTTCGCATCCAAGTCCATATTTAAACATTCAAACTCTTTCAACTTTTCAAGAGAATTTTCAGCAAGCTTCTTATACTTTCAACCAATTTCTTGGATTCATTGAGCTTAACAATCAAATTAAACTTTTCACAACAAAACTTGCTCAATTTTTATGAAACTTCATACCCTCTTTCTTTAAGAGTTTGATGTTAGGAATTTCAACAATACCCATAGATTCATGTAACACGTCATCACAATCATGTGGATAAACACTAATAGATGCATTTTCACAAACACATGGCATGTTACAATCAACAATATCCATAGAAGCATACAAAGCATTATCCACGGAAAAACACACAAGGGGTCTAGGATCACACTCTGGTAATAACACCACAACAAGTGTACCCGCTCTGATACCAATTAAAAGCTCGAAATTGTGTTAAAACACAAGAGCTTGTTTAGACCCCCAATTAAAAATTATGGCTAGATTGCTTTTACTCTAACTTATCTAAGTGCGGAAACAAGAGTAAATGAAGCACAATCAACCGATACTACTCTAGTGCATAAACATGAACAACAAATAATAAAAGTAAAGCACAAGAGTAAGGGAAGAGAGATGCAAACACAAGATAACACGGCAATGTGTTATTGAAGAGGAAATTGAAGAACTCGGCAAAAAACCTCTCCGCCGCCCTCCAAGCGATAAATCGATCCACTAGACAATAAGTTGGGATACACGAATAACAAGAGACCCTCCAAGCCTAATCTACCCAATGTACCTAAGCCCTCCAAGCTCCTACTCCAACAAGGCTTCTCGGAACCATGTCTTTTCTAGCTTTCCAGATCCCACAATACGCCCAATTGCATCCACCAAGCCTCACCAGCTTCTTTTGGCAAATCCCCAAAGCTTTCCAAGCTCCAAAACACTCTCTACACTCTGAAAAGGTATGAGTTGTGTTTGGGTACAAATCTTCTCTCGAAATATGACAATGGGAGAGGGAAGGAGAAGAAGCTACAATGATTTCTCACTAAGGATGAGTAGCTCTCTCTCAAAAAGATGGGTGTGTGTGTGTTATAGAAACCCTATCTAGGGTTTTTCTCACTGAATGGCCTTCTCTACATTTGTGGATAATGAGAGTATATATAGCATGGGTGAAGGGTAAGAAAGTCACACATAAAAATCCTCTAGGCAGAATGTTTCGCGACTACCTCGCGGGAAGGCCTTACCTACGAGACACTCGTGAAAACGATAGCCTGGCACGACTTTTCAGCTTCCAGTCATATGCTCCTTACATGCCCTTTTTGTAGGAACCCTTCTCGCGAACTTCTCACGAGCTAGTCGCGAAATGCACTAATCTTCAATTAAGCTTGAATCTTCACCAACTTAATACTGAACCCAATACAATAAAATCCCACAAAATACAAGGAAATAAATTAAAGCAATTACAACACTTTTTGTCATGGAATAAAGCCAACATAAAACATAGTTGTAAATCACAACTTTACACCCATCATTAAAATTAATTAAAAAAATACAATAAAGCCCGTTCTGTGAAAATTAACCAAGAAGGAACTGACTTTTACAAAGCAATCTAGAGCCTTAAAAACTCCAACTGAGACACAGAGAAAAAATCAACCCCACAAGACGAAAGTGTAGACAAATTATCTTAAACAGTGCATGCATGCAAAGAAATTTTAACCAAGCTAATTTCCCTCTAATTTTCCTTTCCTTTCTACCATTTTCTCACCTACCAAACACAAACCAAGACCAAGAAAAATATTTGAATTTTTTTTTCATTAACAAACCAACGCACATTTGAAAATCACAAACCAACGCAGAGACTAAAAAAAAAAAAAAAAAAAAAAAAAGAGAGAGAGTGTTCGAGACAACTTACAGAGAGAGCATTTGGTTTTTGGGAGTGAAATGAGGTGGCGGGGACGAGGTGGATTGGGGTTGCTAGGTGGCGGCAATGACGTGGATTGGGATTTTGGGTTTGCGAGGAAGAGTGAGAGAAAGAGAGAGAGAGCTAGAGAGAGAGAGAGAGAGAGAGAGAGAGAGAGATAGGGTTTAAAAGATAAATAGTGCTTGGGTGGGATTTTGGGTCTGCGAGGGAGAGTAAGAGTTAGAGAGAGAGAGAGAGAGCTGCGATTTTGGGTCTCCAAAGTGAATGAGATAGAGATACAGTGAACGAGAGATGGAGAGATACATTGTTTTTGGCAAAAAAAGAAAACCCAAAATGAAAAGCCAAAAAAAACATAGAGGGAAGATTTGGGGAGGGGCGCGGATTTAGAAGGTCTATAGTGGCGGTCTAACCCGCTGCTATAACTAAGGTAAAACGCTGCAAAAGGAGACCCTATTGCGGTGGTCATACAAAACGCTGCTAAAGCTTGAATATTGCGGCATTTTTCTCTACCGCCGCTATACCATCTATGCGAAATGATGTATTTATTGCAGCGAGTTTCAGGAGTGTCGCTATATCTACGTTACCATTGCTAAAACATATATATGGCGGCGGCGGCTTTATGTCCCATTGTTGTAGGATGTTGCAAAAGTCTATACCTATAGCGGCAGTCCCAAAAAAGGCCGCTATAGACCCTATGTACCACGGCTGTCACAAAAAACGCTACAATAGGCAACATATAGCGGCCGTTTTTGCACCCGCCGCAATAGTCCAGTTTTTTTGTAGTGCTTGGAAGTTGGAACCTACTTGGAAGTTTGGTGCATAACTCCAACAAGGCAAAACCTGTTTCCCATTAACTGTGTCTTGTTTGTATACAAACGTGGATCTCGTTGGCCACATGAAGGTCAATGTACAAAATCAAATTCACATCTCCTCCAAGTTGCTATGCTACGGTCTAAAGATGCGAAACAAAACCAATGGTGCATGTAGTTGCAGACCTTCAAAATAGAATTTATTCTTAGCAATCCTTATGGAAGGTAAACAGAAGTTTTACTTTTAACACTACTCTATTAGGTCAAATACCTATATGTTACAAGGAATTAAATAACCCCAAGCAATATAACTAAACAAAACTCACACAAGCATTAGGGGAAAAAAAACAACAACTATACAAGAACACAAAATTTAAGTAGGTGAAAAACTCTCTACGTTAGAGGAAGAAATCACCAATCAAATCCGACCAATCCAACTTTTTATCAATATTAACAACAATCTTAATCTTAGCAAACATTTAATTTGGATTTTTTTTTCTAGTATTATTCTTTTTTACCTAGCAACCATAATTAATTTAAGCAATAATAAATGTATTGTAATGTATTAAGAAATAATTATTTTGTGTCTGTTCATTTGTTCATAATTTGTAAATACTTTTTTTTGAAACAAAAGGTAGACATAATTTGTTAATACTAAATGGGTGTTATTCTGAATTTTCATAAATTTTTCTTGATACTTTGACTCCCCTCAATTGAAATCTTGTCTCTGACGTTTAGTACACTATAATAGATCCTATAATATAATTGTTCCTTAGCAATAACCATTCAATTATTTGGTTGTTATTTTATTACGAGGAATAGTTATTTCATTAGAAAAATTATTCTTTTATAATGAAGAATAACCATTCATTATCAAAATAACTATAATAACTATTACTTTAACTACTTGATATTCTAAAAATTAAAACTCCCAAATAGCCCTTGCAAAATTGTTGCTAACTTCTTCCCTGTTAGGCTCTCTCCCTATTAGCACCTTGCATCTCTCTCTTGGTTTATCCAAAAACTGACTAAGTTTATGAACAACATAAGCAATATCTAGTCTAGCTAAAGTTAGATATAAGAGTCTAACAATTAAACTTCTAGATTTTTATACTAAGGTATAAAAACTAAAGTTTTCAATAAAGTTGTTTCGACTTGTTGGAAAGAAAATATTTTGATGTGAGTCAATAATGAGAAAGTCTATGGGCTCAAGTTTTGTGGCACTAACTTTTGCTAGAATCTTGACATGGTTGAGTGGTGTATAAAAAGCAATGGATTTATGTAAAAGTAATGGTTCACAAATAACAATTCCATCTTTTTTCAAGTTGTTGCTAAAGTTGTGTCAAATGGCGTGATTCTAGAAGAACCCGTTAATATTGTTGTAGTATTTGGGGGTTATCAATATTTTATAATTTTATTTTTTGATGAAAAAGGTAATACTTAGATGCAGTATATTGGATTTCCCAATTAGATTCATATACTTGTTGCATTGACAAAAAATAAAAGAAAAGATATTTTTATTTCTAATGACAATTAAATTTAATGCATTTAAGTTTAATCTAATTGAACAACATAATGTACTACACTTAAAGTATTATAATTAAATTTTATCCTAACAAAAATTCGTTATCTTGTCTAAGTCTTCATCACATAGGCCAAATAATATAATTAAGTTTTAGTCTAATAGTGTTGCATGTAGAGATTTAATATATAAACAATATTATATCAAATAGGTGAAGTTTACTTGTATAAATTACATTTATTGTTACATCAATTTACAAATTTTATGTGCTACTTTAACATTTTTATTTTGGGTAAAATAATATTTTGGCCCCTAAATTTTGTCAAAAGTTTCTTTTTTTTTTTTCTTAACTTTAAAAATAATTTAGAGATAAAAATCTTTTTTCAGTGTTTGAAGTATGAATTAAAAAAAAAAAAAAAAAATTTAAGGACAAAACATGAAATGTTTTCAATAATTTAAGGACAAAAAATAAACTTGTTAAAATTTAGGAACGAAAAACAAACTTTAAACTAAAATAGTATTTTACAATCGTTTATATCTAATTTACTGTCATGAAAATCTTGCAAGGAGAAAGATTATAGAAGATGATGTTTGTACACTATGAACAAGGACTACTATATCTAGGATCCATGCGTTATGGAAATGCAGGATGGGGCAAGATGTCTAGGCTGATTGTTCAATTAGGCTATAGAAGTGCATTCAAGGCTAACAAGATGTGCTTCAGTTATTCCGCAACTTGCTAACTAGATTGTTTACAGCTGAGTTTGAATTATTTTTAGTTCAAGCATGGTTGATTTGAAATCAAAGGAATGCTATGAACCATGGGGAAAGATTAAAGGATCGAAGGTGGCTAAACAAAAGGCCAGAGACTATTTGGAGGACTTTCATCAAGCCCAAGAACAATTGATAATCCCAATGAGACATACTGGTGTACATATATGGCAACCTCCTCTGGAGTCAATATTCAAGTTGAATGTTAATGCTACAATTTTTTCAGAATTGAACAACTCTGATGTTGGTGCAATAATTTGTAATGAGAAGGGCAAGGTGATAGCATTTATGTTGGTGAAAGGCACTCTGATGGGAGATAGTGAAGAGGCAGAAACTTTAGCCTGTAGAAAGGCGTTGGAGTTTGCTATTGACGTAGGTTTCTCAAAAATTGGTGATTGAGGGGGATAATGCAAATGTCATGAAATCAATCTCTTCCACTGGCATAAACCTGTCTCGACTAGGCCATATTATTCATGATTAACAATGACTTGCTCGGGGGCTTCGTTGGGTGAACATTAGTTGTGTAAACTAGGGTGCTAATTATGTGGCCCACTCTTTAGCTAAATGCTACGACTTAAATAATGCTCATAAGTGCAGGATTGTCGTGAAGTAATAACTCGGTAAGTCTGAGGTCGAATCCACAGGGAAAATGGAATTGATTAGCAAACCACAAGAGAATAAAACTAAAATAATAAAGTTTAATTGAAAAGATTTTTGATGGTTTAGTAAAGTTAATTTAAATTAAGAGAAAATAACAATATATTAAGGTGCTAAGGTTTAGGGATTCACACACAACACATTTATTGGTAGTCTTAACAATATTTATTTTATAACTCAACTAAAATTCATATGAAGGATGATCTTATTCGGATGATTTAACAATAAAAACTCAATAATTAATTGTCTAAGGTAGTTCCATGAAATTGATTGATTTTAGGCAAAACAAAACTAGTGAATTAGTTCGTAGGGAATATTAAGCATTTAACGTGCCCGGAGTCTACGATAAATTAAAGGATTATACAGAACTAAACACTTTTCTAGATGAGTAAAACAATCAAAAACATAAAACACATAAGCATTAAAACCAATAAATAATTGTTAAGAACATATCAATAAACGGTTGAGTTTCACCCCTTGCCTTAACAAAACTTCTAGCAAGCCATAACACAAATAAAACTCTAAAAATTGTAAAGAAACTTTAAGGAAACCTAAATTATATTCTACGGCAGCTCTCTCCTGAATTTTTGCTCTAAAGAGCATTTAAATAGATTAAGGAATCCTATTACAAGTTGAATTCCCGTTTGGAGAAAATCCTAAGTTTTTAGGCTTCTATTAACTGACATTTTTGGCCTATTTAATTTCAGAATTAGGACTTTTGGTAAACTATAAAGTTGTAACCCTTTAAGTTATATTTCCAGCCCAACTTGAATCGTCACGATTGGACATCTGAACCGAAAGTTATGCTCCAAATGCTAACTGGTGCGCAAGCTGGAATCCTAATCCAAATTGGACTTGGATTTTGTGCAAATTTCTTTTGATTCTTTGCTCCAATTGGACTTGAATTTAATTGGATTGGCTTTCTTTGACTTCATCATGGCTATTGTAAAATTAAAGTCAATTAGCTTTCTTCTTTGTACAAATCTACTTATTTAATTTCATCATCCTACAAAAAATAAATTCACGCATTAAAATTTAATTAAGTAAAAAAAATTGATTATTTAGCATTATTCTAAAACTAACTATAAAATGCATGAATTAACTCAAAATAAGTATGATAATGCTTTCTAATAATGATATAAATATGCAAAATTAATCTATTTCCACTAAAAATGCTAAGAATGTATTTGAAGATATGTACCGGATAAAGGATCCTCTTCCACCCACTTTGGAGGACCCTCTTCCACTAGTTAAGGTCATTTTCAAAAAAAAAAAAAAAAAAAAAAAAAAAGATATTAAGTTAATCAATCATTCATATTTGACAAGAGATAATACGTAATCCTCTCCACCAATAGAATGCCTTATGCCCTTTTTTGGTCCTTTTCACATTCTTCCCTGTTGACTTTTCAGCCTAGGCAGCTTTTTCTTTTTTCTTTTTTCTTTTTTTCCTTGCCTTTCAATTTTTTTTTATTCCACTGGATAAGAAAGAGTATTAATTTATAACTTTTATGTTCTCTACTTTTCTATTCTTTTCTATCACTTTTTAACTTTAAAAATGAATGGCAGTCAACAAGTTCTAATTAAGTTTTAGTTTTAGTTATGACAAAAAAAAAAAAGAAAAAGAAAAAGGAACAACGGTAAATTTTGGTATAATATTTAATTATTTTATTTGATTTTAGTTTCATCTGGTTGACAAATTCTTCAATTATAATGAAAATATGGTAAGACAAGTGAACAACTCTTTTGTTAATTTAGATGGCCATGTTAACCAATGTTTTTAGGACAATTATTAATAAATTGCAATAAAAAAATTTTGATATCATTTTTATGAAAAATATAAAAAGTTGTTAACAACATTTATTAATTTATCATTCTCTCAATAAAAATAACCCATAATCTAATGCGGACAATGACTAACATTTACCTAATTTAAATACACTCTAAAAAGTAAAAAGAGTAAAAGGACATCATCAAATCGAATCTTAAGGCTGGGTTTGGATAGCGATAGACTGCATGTCTGTGTTTTTTTGGTTAGGTCCTGTGCACTGTTCATGGGACTCGCAAGTACGGAAAAACGCAAATCTAACTTTAAAATTGAGTCCCACGGTACTATTCACATATTTAAAAATTATTTCACTACATTATTTTCAGTTTTAAATTTTCAGTAATAAGCAGTATCCAAACAGATCCTAAAGAATGACAAATACCAGCAACTTATTTCCATTCCATTTTCTGCATTATTTCTTCGGGTGACCACTAATGAATATATTACGTCATGTATTGTATGGTATGTCTTTTTCTATTTATGGTTAACCGAGTTTTTTTTTTTTTTTTTGGAGGAACAATAACCAACTACCGAGTCCTATTTAAACAACTAGACTATAATAAGTTTTTCCAATCTTAGTATCTTTTTGTCGGCCAGTAAATATTTCTAGACCAGAATCAATCCAATCTTCTTGGAGTAGGAACTCAGCTCAGCCGTTCAGGTTCGTGTGCTTGCTAACTTTTTATTACGAGCTTTTAATCATTTGCGAAGCTTCTTTGAAGCAACTTTCTTTTTCGTAGTTCCTAGAATTTATCGTTTTTTTTTTTTTTAAAGAAAATTAAAATAAATAAAATAAAAAGCATCGGAAAAATCTCAGGGAAGAAACAACATTGTACAGTGAAAAACCACAACCACTAGAAAGTCAGGGGGGCTTACTCGGAGAAACCTTGCAAGAGTGGTCAGTAATGCTCTGTTTAGATGTTTAAAAAAGGAGGGAGAGTAGAGTAAAGGGAGAGAGAGTAATTCAATTACTTTTTTTGAAAGTTTTTTAAGAAAGTAAGAGGAGGGGTTTCAACTACCTCTAACCCCCTCATTTTTAATTCTTCCAAATTAGAGAGATTTGAAGGGACAGTAGAGTAGATAAATTATTGACCAAATAAATTATTCAATTTACCATTTCTAAATTAACAAAATTACAAACCGATTATATAAATAATTTTTATTTGTTTTCAGAGAAAATTTAAGGAGAATGAAACAAAAATTGAATCTCACTATTTCATTGACTAATGTTGTGAAAATACGTACATTTACCCAAAAAAATTAATTTAAAATAATATGGCATCGTGTCAACCAGTTACTTTTGCTCTCTGCAAGTTCATCAAAATTCCACTTCCAAGTCCAACGTCTTGTAAACTTTTCGTTTCATCGCAATCTCTTCAGTAAACTTTTTTTTTGTTCTTTTCTTTTCTTTCCTCTCTTATTTTCTCACCAACCAAACAATGCCCAACAGTCCAAAATTAGGGTTTCCATAACCCCCACCTACTAAACGAAATCCAGAAAAATGTCAACGATGAGCCTCCAAATCAACCCCGAGTCTCCTCCCTTATCTCTCCAGCCACTGCTCATTCCGGCCAACACCGATGGCCACGATGGTTCACCAGGATGCCACGGAGTCTGGTTCAACATGGTTTTGGTGGTGGTGTCGGTGTTCGTAGGGTACCTATCGATCCACGCGAAGAAGAACCTAAAGAAACTATACAATCGAGGCTCATACATTTTAATTTCCTACTATGCCCTTCTCTGGTTCACTACCTTACTCAACCTCACTTGGTCCTCTCTTTAGGTCCCCTCTTTACTTTCTTTCTAAATTTTTTATTATTTAATTTTGATTTTTTTAAATTTTTTGGTAATTGTAAATATATGACAATTATTAAATAATTAGTGGTATTTAATTTATTTATTTATTTTATTTTTTTTACTTTTATTAGTGGTATTTGATGGAATGAGAATGTTGATTAAATAATTATTTAATCTAACAAATTAATCATAGATCAATGTTGCAAGTCTATTTTCAAATAGGGGTAAATTTGTCTATTTAAATAATTTCCTCTCATTTCCATCATAATTTTTAAAACATTCAAAAAAGAGGAAGGGCTAATTACTCAATTCCCCCTTACTAATTTTAAAAACATCCAAACAATGTGGAGGATAACCATACTCTCCTCTCCACTACTCTCCTCCCCTCTACTCCCCTCTTCTCTCCTCCCTCTCTAAACTTCTAAATAGGCCATAAAGGAGTTGCAAATCGTAGGCCGGTGGTGTTAGAGCTCGAATCTAACCTGATTCGGTCAGATCTAGAATGGAACCACCACTAATGGTCTACAGAAAGAGGCCTGACCATTGTTTAATCTACTTCTTCCTTTGCCCATTGTTTTAAAATTTTATTACCATAGCTTATTTCACAAGTTTTGAGTAATGCTATTCAAATTATTTTATAAATATTTTTGCAAATTGATAATATGGTGAGTGATTATTGGTAAGTGAAAAAATTGATATTAGTGGTAGATCTAGATAAAAAGTAAAAATTAGTATGAATCTGTCATATCAATAAGTTGTAAAATTATTATAAAATAGTTTGTGACTGTAACAGTATTCCAATTTTTTGTCACAATTTAATCATATGACAGAATGTGAATGGTGAAGAAAAAATAGTGCCATGGAGACATTTGGCTAGGGATTTTTGAGCTTCACATCCCACCACTGCTATTGTTCCATGCCAACATCTCTGATCTGGTGTGAAACGTGTTTGGGTCTTCGTTTCTGGGTTTGGATCTCTATTTATGGGTTCGGGTCTTTGTTTGTGTTTGGGTTTGTGTGTCAAATGTCAAGGAAACATTTGACAAAGACCCATGAGCTCCGCCACCACCATTGGCAACGCCACCACTAGTGGCCGTCGATCTTCCTCTTTCTCTGTTCTAATTTTTTTTCCCCCTCTTTTGGTTTGGTTCTTTATTGGTTTGGGTCTTGGTCAATTTGCAGATTGGGTTTGGTGATTTTTGATTTGGGTTTGAAAGGGGGTTTGGGTATGGTCGTTAGCAGATTTATGGGTATTTTTTATTTAGGTTTTTTCTCAAAATGGCTCTAATATGGTGATTTTGTTAGTGTGTGCAAATGAATCTGTGCATGATTGGTAATCTGGGATGATTTTTGGGGGGTTTTGGGTTTTGGAATTTGTATGGCTATGTGTCTATGTTTGTGTTCTATGAGATGGTGCAGTTGTGTAGTGTGATTTGTGCAGCAGTGTAGTGTGATTGAAGAGAGGGTATGAGATGAGAAAGAGAAGAGTTGGTCTGAGATGAGAAGGGTTTGGCTAGTCAGGGACAAATTTGTTTTTTAAGGATCAAGTTGGTTATTTTTGAAAAGTCTTGGACCTAATTGGTATTAGTCCAAACCTCAAGGGGTTTAGTGGAATTTACCCTTATTATTATTTTGGGGTGGCCTGGCCCCCCTAAAGGTTCCCGCAATATATTAGATGCTCTTAATTAGACTTCGGTTATTTCTGTAAACTTGGACAGGTACCTTAAATCTGCCTAAAGAAGAATATATAAGAATAACGATTTATTGAGTTATTTGGCTGGTTATTATGTAAATACAAGTTTATGGTCACTTTGAAAGTTTTTGGGAGAAATAATGAGAGAGGTCTAATTCTATAGATGGGGTGCCAAACTGAAAAATAATTTGATGTGCAATTCTGAAATATAAATATTCTTAATTTTAGATTTAGTACTAATATTGAGCAGTCCTTTTTTTTAAAATATAAATTTTCTATAGGTTTTTTTTTCCAATTATTTATTTATTTATTTATTTTCTGTCAATCCAGTATGTTATATTCTATCCTCAAATTTTATGTACGTAGTTGTGTTTATGAGAGATTTAATATTCATCTTTTTAATAAAATGGTATAATTTTAATGTTTTATATATAACATGTGTACACATTATGACATAAGTGATATCATCCTATATATTGATCCGACCCATAAAAGACTAAAAATTATTTTTTAAAAGAAAAATGCAACAATTTTAGTTGCACAGATTCTAAACCTATACCTAATTGGATTATATTCTAACCGTATTTGATTGCCAAAGTGTACCCTGATCCTAACACCATGTAGGTATATTGACAGATTAAAGATGGAAACAAGGATAGCCTCAAGTGCAACTGTAAGTGAAGTTCTTAATGTAAACATTAATTATTTGGTTTGGAGTGTCCAAGTGAGAACCTATTTGATTGCTCAAGATATATGGGACATTGTTGAAGCAACCGACGAATGTCCCAAGCAAGAAGAATGCCATGGCTTTACATGTGATCCAAATTTCATGCTCGTAACAGATATGTCATGTGATTAGTCTGATTACTTCTGCCAAAATTGCTTGGGAAACTTTGGAATCAATATGCAGCATCCCCAAAAGTGATTATTTTGGTATGTCTCTCTCTATTCTGCACGTGCTCAAACATTTTATACCTCAAATAGGCCTAAGGTCTAGAAGATATTATAATAAATTTACCCACAAAAAAAAAAAAAAAAACACTTAGAAGAAAGAAAAGAAATGAAATACAAAATCATCACGGTTTTCCTCCTCCCCTCTGTCTCATCTAGTTGCCACCACCATTACAACCTTAATAATACACCAATAGACAGTAGTATTAATAGAAGCAAAGCCAACATTTGAATAGTGGCAATGGCCTTATGCCGGAGGACATGTGATGGGTGCCAAATCCATGATTGAAGCATTCAAAAAAGACCCATTCTGATGTTGCTGCAGAAATGCCCCATCCCCATGGCAATTTTATTTAGATATAAATAAATTATAATTCGTGGTCTTATAATATGCTTTTATGCTATAATCACAAAGTTAGGCTCTATTTTTTTTTTTTTCCAAAAAGTAAAGGTAGGCTCTTTTGTGATCAAATCTCATGCTACTTAATTATCTAATAAGTTTTGGGTTAAATTAGAAATTACGTCCTCTAATTTTGTCTCAAATTCGATTCAATTTAGCTTTTAAACTTCACTTTCGTTTAATTCAGTTCTTTACTTTCAAGTTTATTCAATTCATGTCTTTCTATGAAATATAATTTCCTTCGAGATGGAATTGAAGATCCATGATAGCAGCATCTTGTTATAGTGCCTCCATGCATTAAACACTGGGCTCAAGGAATCCAAGCGTTGCAATATTGTTCCATCAACATAACAAATCTTATTTTTGGCAGTCACTACCATGAGAAAAGATCTACTTTCAGGTGTTGTAATTGTGTCGTCCATAAAAAGTTGAGTGACAAGAATAATGCCTGGATTATCCTCCACTGTGCAATAGTAAGGGTTTCAAGCATATTCTCCAGTTGAAGCCTAATTGGAGAATGTGTTTTAGCAAACGTTGAAGAAGCTACCACTGAAGTAGTGGCAGTGCCAAAAAAATTTTCAATATATATATACACACACACATGAAGAATGTTTATAATTTTTATTTTAACATATGATATTTTCTTACTTAAACAAAAATATTTACATTAAGTTTTTACATTTTTGCCAAAAAATGAATAAATAAGTCTTGATATGTCTAAAAATATACAAGTCAATTTAATAAAATAAAAAATAATTAAATTATATATATAGTATACATTAAATATACTTTAATTTAATGAGCTATATATGACATAAGAGTAATCAGAGGGAATAAGCAATACATTAGTCAACTATTTAAATGCATTACATATTTTTAATAAGAATCTAGGAAGGCTAGTATTTAAATTTAGGGTAAATTATGTATTTGGTCTCCATCCTTTACATTATATTTCAATTTGGTTCCTAACCTTTCAGTTTTTTGTTAATTTAGTCTCTGTTATATCTCTTGGATGAAAATTGTTGACATAGAAAATGGCCAAAATAAAGAATTTGTTTATTGCCACATCAACTACAACTAATTTTTTATTTTAGCCGTTAGTCATGTCAGTAATTTCCATCTAAGAAATAACAGTTTAGACTAAATTGACATGACACTGAAAGGTTAGGGTCTAAATTTGTGATTGGAGATCAAGAATGTGATAATCTTCTCTGATTTCTCATTGAATGAATAACTCAATCTCTGCTTATATATACAAGAAGCAGAGACAAAACTAGAAAAATAAGAAAAACTGAAACTCTGACTAATTAATAGCTTATAACTAACATAATAGAACGGTCCACCAACTCTAGGTACCAATGACAACATAACACATGTACTGTCACTACGGTGGGATAAATACATAACTAAGCTACCTGTAGGTTTCTCTATTTAGATGCCTAAGCTGCAGGTCGTACATAACAGAATCATTTGCTACAAACTTCTTCATCTGATTTGATCAAAGTTTTAGTAAATTTCACTTTTTTACTTTATCCAAAAAAATGTAATTATGTTATGTTTTCCCCATTAGTTAAAATTTCCCCTCATTTGTCCAACTTTATTTTGTTCTCCCAGATCTGCTATCAATTATTGGAATTTTATTTTTTTAATGGCTACTACTAGTTATATTCTTGTTTGGGTGGCTAGTATTGGTAGAGTGTTAGTGAGCTTCCCTTCTATCCATTTTGTAATTTTTCTTTCATTTAGATCTTCCAAGTTACAGGTTAAATATAATTAGGTGAGGAAAATGCCATAAAGTTGCTCGCTGCTATTTTTTTTCTTAGGATTTTAATCTCTTGCTGTTAAATTAAATCATAATATATTTTCATTAGCAAATGGAAAATTATTGTCTCATACTCCCAATATTCACACTCTATACACACAGGACATCACTTTGAAAAAGAGTAAATTCCAATGTTTTCGCCTCTAATTTGGAATTAAAATACAAAATATTTACACTAACCTCTTCTAAATAACCAAAAATAGGCTCTAAAAAACTTAAATTTTGTATATTACCCTTCACTTAAATTGCCATTCACACTCCTCTAATAGGAACTTTGAAAAAAAAAAATTCCCCAAAGAATTTTAATTTATTTTTAATCATTCAGGGGAGGGCATGTGTAAATAATTTATATTTTAAAGAAAGTGGCTATCTTATTCCAAATTAAGGGGAGGTGAGTGTCATAACAAAAAGTCTTAGAAAAAGTCACTGCTTCCCCTTTCAAAAACTGTGCATACATGATGTCCACTGTTTGTAAACAATATTCTGGAATGCAAAGTGTGTACATTGAAAGTATGAGGAGAAGCTAAGATCAGGTAAACACGTAAAGCAAGAATGGTTGAAATGTAATATACCTAATACCCCACTACGGTATTTTGGATATCGAAAAGAGTTTAATAGAGTCTTCACTGAGTCACAATTTTATATGTGAGAATGATATATTAAATTGTTGTTGGTGTTTCAATTCCAGAGGAGGAGGAAGAAAGTTATGTGGGTTGGAGCAATCGGATGAAAACAATTTTAATGGATCATGATCTTTGGAACATTGTTGAAACAACCACCGAACCAACTACACCTGCATGGAGCAAGACGAATGCTTTGGCTTTATATTTGATCAGGGAATCCTGCGGGTCGGACATATTTTCTTTGATAGAGAAAATTAGTAAGGCTAAAGACGCTTGGGATGAAATTACAAACTCAGGTAGCTATTTCTCTCCTAAAGATACACATGCTCTATCATTCTATAATAATAGATTAAAGTTTGCAAATCGATGATAACACTAGAGTGGTTGCCATTGTTTCTTCGCTATATTCAGTGTGGTTGTGGTGATGGTGGTTTCGGTGAGTCTTTGCCCATTTTGGTCACTAATAGGGTTGTAAATAAATAAACTTTCTAAATGAAACTAACAAAGCTCCTCTGCTATCTATACTACACAATAGAGCCAAGGGAGTCAATACCGCTCCGGAGGCTGTACCAGTTTGGCCAGCGGTACGATATATTTCGAATACTAGTCAATACCGGTGTACCGTTTTAGGTTTACCGCTATTTTTTTATATTTATAAATAAATATATACATATATATATATATATGTATGTAGGTGTGTGTGTGTATATATATTATAATAAATAGAAAAGTTTACCATAAAACATTTCCTCAATTCAGAACTAATTATTCATGGTTTTAGACTTTAGTATCAATTAAAAGAAACAAAAAACACAATATAAAAAATAGAAAGCTTAAAAGTTACCATTGCATACTAAGAAAACAAATAATACTAATAAGTTAATGCAAATAAGTTACCATTCTGCCCTAACAAAAATTCAAAAATTACAAAACTTAAAAAAAAAAAAAAAAAAAAAATTCTGTACCGGCCGGTACGCTCGATACCAACCGGTATTGCCCAAAATTGGCTGGTACGGCCGGTATTTTTTCCGATACGAAACAAGAGGGTTATATGTACCGGTTTGCTTGCCGGTATAGTATATACCAGCCGGTACGGTATGGAATCGACTCCCTTGAATAGAGCATGTACATGAGTCCAGAAAAAGAGCCAGAAAAGAAAACAGAAATAATAAATCTAACTAACGTAACGGTTACAAAAGAAACTAATAAGATTATGACGCATGTGCTAACTATACGACATTGCTTTGTGAATTTTCGTTTGTTCTTGTTTAATGATACGGCATTGTTTCTTTGTCTCTTGTTTCTTTTCATTAATCATAATGACACCGTTTCCATCTTTGGGTTCTTCTACTATTTCTTCACAAAATGCTGCCATTTTCTTCATCTTCTTTTCTTGTTTTCTCTTTTCAACTTTAACAAGGGCACACGCAAAGAGAGAGAACGAGAAATAGGTATGGTACAAGTAGTGATGAGTCGGTTCTGATTATTGGGTTATTAAGAATTTAGGGGGTTGCTGAATGAGGTGAGGATGGATGAATGAGAGACCTCTGAGATATGGATGATAATTGTGAATTATCATAATTGTGATGAGTTTGTGTATGTCTAAATTTTATATAATTGTGAATTATGAGTTTGATTTCTTTTATATGTAACCTGCTCCCTACTTTCTTGATCGATAAGCAGAGTGCCATAAAGAAATGACTCCAAGTGTTGCTTGTATAAATCAGAGCATTGGTTCCATATTTCTTTTTTGGTGAAATTACTATTTTGGTACATACATTTTGGGGTTATAGTCAGTTTGGTCTCTACATTTTAGTAACAATCAATTTGATCATTGCTATTTGCAACTTGTAATTAATTTAGTCCTTATTAAAAACTCGTTAACAAAAAATGCTGACGTGTCAAATAAATGACAAGTTGACAAATGAGAGGATGGAAAATGCGGAGAAGAAGGAAAAGTGGAATGATAGAAGAGATTTAACTTCCCCCATTTATGTTTGGTTGGTGGGTGGAAATGTGGAGGGATAGAAAACTTTTTTTTTTAGTTAAGAAGAAAAATGAGAGGATAGAAAATAAAATTTGTATAAATTTACTCATATGCCCTTATTAAAAAATAATGCCCGATTAAAAAAAATATAAAATACAATCACCCAAGGTTATTATAAAAGAAAAAATCCTTATAGTTGAAGAAGAGTGAAATGCCCTAAAAGGAACCAAACACCAAAAAAAAAAAAAGTGAAGCAGTGTATCATGTCCATAAAAAGAAAAAGAAAAGAAAAAAAAAGAAAAAAAAAAAAAAAGCAAAAATCAAAACGTGAGATGAAGGGTAGTTTAGTCATTTGACTACAACTACTCCTATCCTCTTTATTTTTTCCCCAAATTGGGGAGGTGACTTTTTGGTAGGACCCAAACATTTTCTCCACTACAACATTTCAAGCTTTCTCTTACTTTTATCTATTTTTGTGGTTTTCTTCATTTGTTTGTCTTTAGTTGCCTCATTTTACTTTTGCCAAATGACCGTGTGAATGCTTTTTTTGATCAGTGGCATGTGTATGCTATTTTCATTCTCTCTTTTTTTTTTTTCCTTTTTTCTTTTTTTTTATAACTGGGAATGGTAGGATTTTTTTTTTTTTGTTCTTTGGTTTTTATTTTTTTAATTGGGCATTATTTTCGTTTTAATAACCTTGGTGGAATTATTTTTTTGGATGATTTTTTTTTTTTTAATTTTTAAGTTGAGCACAATTTTTTTATTTTTTATAAGGACATATAATTCAATTTATATCTACATCATTTTTCATCCTCTCATTTTTCTTCTCAGCCAAATAATGAGTTTTCCACTTTTCTATCTCTTCACCATTTTCATCCTTCCACTTTTTCACCCTTTCAACCAAACAAACCCTAAATACTCAAAATTTTATCTTTCTTCTCTTAGCCATGAATCACTATATGAAACTTGAGTCTCAAAACATTTTTCTTTGTTCTTGTCCTTGGGTTAACTAAACTAGAACAAATGGGTGGTTATCGCTTTTCTCTACTTGTCCTACAAGAAATTTGTTGATAGGATTTTGAGTTTCATTTGGCTTTTATCTCCTTGTTGGTCAAAATATGTGGGTACATGAGTTTGGCTTTGAATTTTCTTTGGGTCTTACTAATAATTTGAAGAGCGGATGAAATTTTCTGGTTTGCATGTTATCTTGCTCCGGTGGAAATTGGGTGTTACGGGTGAAATTTTCTTTGTTCTTACTGATAATTTGTAGCAATTTTTTTAATATTAATTAAAAAATTTATTATTATTTTACTCACCACATAAGCATCAAGTGTGCCAACTTGTCATTTGTTTGTCACATAAGTATTTTTCGTTAATGAGTTAATGGTAAGGACTAAATTGACTGCAACTTGAAAATAATAGAGACCAAATTGATTGCTACAAAAATGTGGAGACCAAATTGATGGTAACCCCAAAATGTTGGGACCAAAATAGTATTTTTACCTTCATTTTTATCTATGTTGGCTCCTAATGTTCACTAAAAAAATAAAACACGAATCCATATCCGAAGCTCTATCCCTGTTCAAATTTTGGTTTTTTGCCTGGAATCTTTTCTCCTAAGTTAAAGATAGAATTCACTATGGACTTGAGCTTGACATAGAATTCATTGAACGCCTCATTGCCATCCATCCTTATTTCTTCAAAGCTCGTGGTAAGCCTTTGAAGCTTGGAATCTTTCACAACTTTGGTACCTTCATAAGTGTTTTGAAGGATTGTCTACGCTTCATTGGCACTCTTAGTGGATGAGATCTTCTTAAACTCCTCATTAGTCACAACACTAAACAAGGCATTCAACGCTCTACTGTTGAAATTTGCAGCTTTGATCTTGTTATCATCCCTAGACGTGGGCGGATCAGTAGGTTTGGTCCATCCAACCTCAATAGCTAGCCAGACCTTTTCATCTAAAGACTGCAAAAATACTTTCATGCGTACTTTCCAGTATGCTTAGTTATTACCATAAAAAAGAGGGGGTATAATCAATGATTGTCCACGATCCATAACAACAGGGGTCAATGGATCACACAGCAAAGATTAAAACATAATCAGAGAGTGCCGCTCTGATACCACTTATTGGGTTAAGATAGATTAACCTCGGTTAATTAATCAATTACCCAAGTTGATTAATTTAGTCAAATTACATACAAATCGTGGAGGTACCAATAAATCACCAAATAAACTAAATACAACAAAATTTAAATTAACATAGTGATTTTTTGACAAATGGGAAAAACTTTTGCAAGGCAAAAACTCCACCAAGTGAATTTAAGGTCATCATTCCAAAAAATGCACTAATCAATAATCAAACGGTTATAAGTATGAGGAATCTTACCACTACCCTGACCTATCTCAAAATACCTACCTACAATTGAACCTTCACTCCAATACCCAATTGGACTTGATCTTGTAGAAGCCTTCTTTCCTTTGTTGCACAAATCTCCAATCTATGACTAACTTCTTTGCACGAATCCCAGTACGTAACTAACTCTAGCAACTTGAATGATTGTAGTTGGCTGCAAAGTTCTTAACTTCATCAACAATAAAGATCAGAAAACACTTGGTTACCAAACCCTAAGGAGTACAAATGAAGTAGCTTCAACAGAGAATATGTGTTCTTAGGTCTCTGTTTTCGTGTGTGATGACTTTTAAAATAATCCTTATATATGACCAGGGTTGTGAGAAAAGAAACCCTAATAGGCCAAATTTCAAATCTGGAAATTCTGAAATTGTAATTCTCGATAGATTGAGCTCATGTCGAGCTTTCTCATTAATCATCGATAGCAGCATCTGTCGAGCTAGTGTCGAGACTTAATGAATTAGCTTTTCTTCACTTTTTTCTTGGATCAATCTTCATGTCTTTAATGAACCCACTTGATATGTTTGAACAACATACTCCTTGATACATTAAACCCAACTTAGATCTACCCAATTACAAGTAAAGTGCATTTTGTCAAAGGATTAGTCAATTACATAGAAAATATGACTCTAACAGCTTTCTTCTTCAAGATACCTATTGTAGCAACTCTAAAATTATTTTAGAGTTTAGAGAGGTTGTTGGAGGGTTTTATTTATTTTTATTTTTTTATTTTTTTTATTTTTTTGTGTTTCCTCTCCAAAGATAGTTTCTGAGAGCTTATTGGAGAGTCGCTGTAAGATCTAAAATTAAATTCCCACTCTAGCAAAATTTAGTTATTTTCTTCACTTGTTTTATTCACCCTCTCTCTCTCTCTCCTTTGAAAAACTCAGACTTCCTTCACACTCTCTCTCCTACCACCAACTCAGTGGGTTGTCTCTGTAGATGAGACGGCGTTGAAGTTAGGCGATCATCTATGGGTTGCATGGTGGTTGATTTTAGAGTTTTGGATTTGGTTGTGGTGGCCATCGTGGCTATACTGGGTAGTTGATGCTGCTATTGGTAGGTTTGGCATTGGGTTTTCATGGCTGGGTTTGGCCATAGTTGATGGTGGTTGGTGCTGGGTGTAATGTTGGCTGGGGTTGGGCCGTTTGGCCACTTGTGGTGTTGACCATTGGTGCTGTATGTGTTTAAAATTATTTTAATGGATGGGAGGTAAAGTAAAAAATGGAAGGATTTATTGTCAAGTAAGAATGTAAAAATAAAGTAAAATGCTAAAGTTACAAAATATTTTACTTTTTTTTTTTTTTTTGTATAAACTGGTGATGTGGTGGGTGGTTATTAAAAAGTAAAAATGTGATGTTAAAGTTAGTCTCATGAATTTGTAATTTTTTAGCAATGAAACTTGACGGGCCTCATATATACCAATGCTTCAAGCTAATCTAGTTGGAAGGAACTAGTTGATTTTGTGTTAAATATAATTGTTTTAGGTTCTCCAGGAAATCCGGTGATCATGTTTGTTTGTATTTTTGGTTTTTAGTAATTCTTTATTGATTAAAATAAAATTTAATGATTTTAATATAAATTTTTTTTTTTTTAGTTTTTAACGGTGTGGAGAACAAAGAGAAATGAAATATGAGATCCTCGCACTCTCGGCCTCCCTCCTTTAATCACTAAAAATGAAAAAAAAAAAAAAAAAAAAAGTGGAAAAGAAAAAAAAGAAGATGCAATAGCATCACACACCATCACGGAGGAGAATTTCGCGCTTGTATTGTTAAATAAACTAAGGGAAAAATAATTGATACCCTAAGAACATTGGTTTAGAAAATACTTTTAATAACTTTTTATAAAAAATGAATCATTAACAAATGTTCTAAGGGCATCTGTTAACTATACCTATATATTAAACCCAAGAGAGAAAGTATTATATTAATACAAATTCATGGATATGTGCTACAAATTCTTTGTCCTATTTTTTGTGTTTTACTTTATACTCCATCAATCATAATAAAAATATAAAAAGTGATAAATTCCTGTCTCACTTTTTTTGTGTTCTAGTTGGTACTATATCTTCTCTAATCCCGCTGTATATATATTCTGGTTGAATTCAGGCACAACTCCTGTGCAAATAATATTATTCGTTTAGTCAATGCTGAAATCTAAATGGGATGCTGCTAATCAGTTCGTTAGCTCCGATCCGGAGGCAGTGATTGCACAAATTTCAATTTCCGGAAGTACGGCTCTACACATTGCTATCTTTGAAGGACGTATGAATATTGTGGACGAGTTGGTAAAGATAATGTCGGAAGAAAACTTAAAAATAAAAGATACAGATGATTATACTGTTCTAGTATAAAGATACAGATGACTTAAAACTCTTCATTTCTACAGGTCCAAACCCACTACCCCATCTTTCTCTTCACACCCCAAAAGACATATAGGTCAGTTCCCTTTAAACAAGCCTTTAATGTTTCTTTCTGTTAATAGTTTTTGTATATATTTTCTTTGTTTTGAGCGTGTAGTTTTTGCAGGGTTGTATGGTTTATCTACAATCATATGCTCTTCTTCCAATGGTCGAGACCATAATTCAGTGGACAGTGGAGTCAAGAGCGTTGAGAAAACGGTAAAATAATAAGCAAACACAACGAATTCCCACAACATGAACAATTAGAATAGCCAAAAAGAGAAGCATAGTAAATTCCAAAGCATACCCAGATTCCTCCACAGTGAATTCTCCAGAGGCAATCCGAGCAGACAACTCGGCACGGCGTTTCTCTTCCAGCAGCTTCTCAACGCTCTTGACTCCACTGTCCACTGAATTAGGGTCTCGACCATTGGAAGAAGAGCATATGATTGTAGATAAACCATACAAACCTGCAAAAACTACACGCTCAAAACAAAGAGAAAATATATACAAAAACTATTAACAGAAAGAAACATTGAAGGCTTGTTTAAAGGGAACTGACCTTTATGTCTTTTGGGGTGTGAGGAGAAAGATGGGTAGTGGGTTTGGACCTGTAGAAATGAAGAGTTTTAAAAGATATGTCTTTTGCATATTGGAGTGGAAATCGGCTTGTATATTGGAAACAGTGGATCTACAACAATGAGTATCACTCTCTTTTCTCGACCAGTCTATTAAATTATGTGTTATTTTGCTCACACCTTGGAGAGTTAATTTATGAATGTTGGTTTTAAATATAGTTATTTTAAAACCTCCTTTTTTTATATAAAAAATATACAATTATACTTTCACCCAACTTTTTTTTAGGTAAAAGGCAGAAATTATATTGATAACTGAAAGTATACGAAGTAAAAACTCTGAGCATAAAGCCAAATAGGGGAAAGACAATGGCTATAGCAGCAGGAAGAAACTGCCAAAAAAAAAAAAAAAAAAAAAACATGGAGGAAACATAGTCCAAGTAAAACCTAAGCAGACGAAAGTCACAAACAAAATCAAGAGCTTCGGTGTGCAGCCACAAGCCTCAGATGACTGATACTCATCCAAGAAACCAAGGGCTCCATCTAAAATGGATCTAGGGTGGGCTTGAAATTTCCCGAAATAAAACTTATTCCGAGCACTACTCCAAATTGCCAAGACATCACCGCCCAACATTCCACATCAAATTGAGGAAGTCTGTCCACCATCAACCTAAATAAAGCGAAGAAATCTTTGATAGCATTGAAACATTTTTGAATCTTTGCCTTACACAATGCCAAACGTTCCTTGCAAATGGACATTCCCATAGTAGGTGGCCTTCAATTCAGGTTGCTGGCAGCATAGATCATACCATGTGTACATATTGTATTTTGTCTACCCTTAATTTGCATGTCGAACCTTGAAAATTCTGAAAAGATTACCATGGCGCCACGGAAACACCTAGATTAACGTGGCACAACCCATTTGGGCATCGAAGCACTCGATGATAGGCGAAGAATATATTGACCCCTTGTGATAAATTAACCAATTAATTTAGTCAAATGAATTAATTAAGTTAATTAACACGCGAAGCGCATGGTAACACAAACAAATCACCAATTAACTAAACTGCAATGGAAATTAAATTGACACGGTGATTTCTTTATAAATGGGGAAAACCTACATGGCAAAAACCCCACCGGGTAATCTTAAGGTCACCACTTCCGAAAATCTACTATTATCAAAATAAGCGATTACAAGTAAATGAATCTCAATACCTTATACCAACCTACAATTGAACCCTTACCCCAATACTCAAATAGACTTATTCTGTAGTAACAATCTCTACTTTTCAATGCACGGCTCCCACTACGTGACTAACCAATAAATGCGTGGATCCCAGTACGCGACTTAATCACCAACTTAAGAAGGATGTTGGCTGCAAAGTTCTTCAGTTCATCACACGACGAAGATCAAGAAGCTCCTTGGTCACAAAACTCTACGGTGTACAAACATAGCAGCTTCTTCAAGAGAAAGATGAATTAGAGCAAATTCTTTCTCCGGTCACAATTTGCATGAATAAAACTTTGCTTCACACTTATACAACATATGTCACCTTTGACGGCCTTTAAAATAATCCTTATATATGTTTAGAGTTGTGAGACAAGAAAGCTTAAACACGTACTCACAGATTGGATGAAAAACAGCTCTGAAAATCTGAGTTTCATAAACCTCAATAGATGGCCATCTATTGAGCTAGCTGTCGAGCCACGGGCTAAAACAGCTTTTAAACCTCGATAGATGCTAGCTGTCAAGCTTTAAAATCTAGAACTTTCTCACTTGATTCTTGGACAAACTTGCATGACTTTAACACTTGAACTTGAAATCTTATTTCTTGAAATATTAAACTTATCCTAGATCTATCCAATTACAAGTAAAGTGTGTTTTGTCAAAGGATTAGCCAATTACATATAATATTGACATATGTTCCTAACATTAAATCACATATGTCCTAACAATCTCCCCCCTTGGCAATCCGTGACAAAACCACAATAAACAAATGAACATATGAGAGAAATCATAAATCACTCAACTCATATTCACTTGTTGAATACAATAAAATATATCCTAACACAAACTTTTGAAAAACTTTGCAAGAAGAGAGTTTATGGCAAGTAGACTTTGACAACCTGTATTTCTGAAATACTTTAAACAAAACTCATCAAAGCATCTTAGTGTGAAACAAAAATATAAGATTGCATACATTAAATAAGAAACATGTGTACAAAGAAAGAAAAGAAAGCAACACATGGAGAGATATGTGAAATAACATACATCAATATATGTATATATATAAACCAAATATAAGTGCAATGTATGTCAAGTGGTCACAAGACCAATATACAAAAAAATAATGTATCTAAAAGAGACAAAAAAGAAAAGATAAAAAGAAAAAAAAAAAAATCCTCACTACATCCCTCATGAACACTCCCCTTATCTCTTATACTAACCCTCCCCCTATGAGTATGACTACTCTCATCTCAAAACTACTCCCCCTTTTTGTCATGAGTGAAAAAGGGCAAGTATAACTAGTAGACATCTCATCATCACTAGGTGAGCCATCATCATCATCCTCACCAGCATCATCACTGCCGAAGCCATAATCACTCTCATCCTCAGATGCCTTAGGAAAAGGAGAGGAAGCCACAGTAAACAACCCATGACAACCTATCGTCGCGCGATACAACCAACACAAGTGTTCACCTGACATAACTCATCGCTGATAGTGTCAAGGCGAGCATCCATGTGCACAAGCTATGCCATGATGGCCTTAAGTGCCACTCCACCTGCTGAAGACGGAGGAGCGGAGGTGGATAGAGCAGTAGAAGCTGGAGGAGCTGTCTGAGGCTACCTCGGTCGAAGTTGTGCTACACTCCATCGAACGGTAGCTACATCGATGGAACACATGAAAGTGAAGTGGGGAGCCTCGAGATAGGAGATAGAAAAATGGCAAAGGAGTCGCGTGATAGCTGAAAGAAAAATGAACTTATCACGGGTCACCATATCCTTATAGACATCTATAAGGGAGAGTATAAAGTGAGAAGGAAATTTAATAGAAAGATCCTCAATGAGGGATAACAAAAAGCGAGTACGAAGCTCTGTGATAGTGTTATAGTGTGACAAAGTATGAATAATAAATGTCATCACCATATTAAGGAATCTTGGACCTTTTGCAAAGGCCAAGCAAGGGGTGTTTTGACGCTCACCCCAAGAAGATACTGTCTCACAAAATAGAGACACGAGTTCATCTTTAGACACAGTCTTAAGACGACCACAATCAAGGTATTCAGGATGCACTACCTTGGGAACGTGTAGTACCTCGGATACAATATTCGGAGTAACTACCGTGTGTATACCCCGAACGCGAGTGACAAATTGGGGTATAGAATAATCAAATCCGTGCATATTAGAGTAGAACTATTGTATGATCAGGGCACATAACCAAGACGCCACATGGTGACTTCCAACCCCTACTGTAGATGACAATGGGTAGGTCAATGTCAGAAAAATCTGACAAAACAACTTGGTGTTCCGAATGAACGCCTTGTCGTGAAAAATTCTCCGAGAAGTCCGACTTGGCTTTCTCATCACGGAACCGTACGTGAGATGGAGTGGGGTCAAAAGGAGAAGAAAAAGAAGAAGAAGAAGATTCCCCCTGAACTAAGAGGGTTCCGGGACGGAATGGATTTATGTTTAGGTGCCATGATGCAACTAACGTAAGAAAGAGAGAGAGAGAGAGAGAGAGAGAGAGAGAGAGAGAGACTATCAGAAAAGCACCAAATAGTTTTAATATCAAAAGATAAAAACAGTAAGGTACATATGCATGAACATGTGACATGCAAATTTAAATACATCGTGGGCTCAACCCAATCCAAACCTAACAGCACACAAACAGTTTAACATATATAGCACACATCTAAAATCCATGAAAATATAGTTATAATGCAAATGTGATGCAATGCATGAAGTTTTAAACATCATTTTGACAAAACCCATCCCAAAAATTGAGCAAAAACTTCATTGATTTTGAAAAATCTCAAAACTTTCCAAAACTCCCAAAAGTTAGGTCAAAATATATGAAATGCATGATAGAATGATAGAAAAGAGATCATACTAGAGGAAGAATTCTCTCTTAAGACTGAAAAATGAGTGGGGAAGAAGTTTAAAGTGAGTGAGAGGTGTTTTGGGAGGTGAAGAGGCCAAAGCAATCGAGAGAGATCGAGAGAAGTGAGTGAGAAATCGCGAGGTGCCTATATACAGAATCTTCATAAACCTTGATCGATCGAGAGCAATCTAGAGCTATTGAGATTTAAAAAGGTATGTTCTAGCTATCGAGGAGCTGTTCAGAGGTTTCCTCAGCAATGAAGCTAGATGGATCAAGGAAGCCATCGAGAAGCTATTGAGAGGACAGAAAGTTTCTCAATGGATCAAACTAGCTATCGAGAGCTATCGAGAATGCAATAAAAAGCAATTGAAGGGTCTCGATAGATAGCTTAGCTGTTGAGAGCTATCGAGAAGCTATCGAGATTGCTTAAAGATAGTTTTTCAAAGAAGAGAAAAACACAGATATGAATGCAATCAAGTATGCTACTCAACCAAAGATCCAAACAACATTTTAAGCTCTTAAAAACATCTCTTAATCACAAAAAATATTAAGCACATAGATCCCAAAACACACACACACTAAACAAGTCTAACCAAATTTATATTTCAAAAATAAGTTAAGACAGTTTAGCGAGCATACATAAACACATGTATTCCTTATGATGGCTAAATCACATTGTACCTGCACATGTTTCAAAAGTAGCAAAGAATATTGCGTGTTATGTGTGAAAAATATCGCAAGATTGCATAAATGCCTACATGTTATGATGATTGGAGATATGAGAAAATCATTTTAACTCACACATAATCATAACTATTTGATGGGGACTATCACCTTCGAAATACATCCTATAATTCCCATATCTCCTAGAATACACGCTTGCAATCATATATAAAGCATTTTAATCTTTTTGCTTTTATTTTTCTTTACATATTTTTCTTTTAATAAGCATATCATACATGGGCCTATAAGAGATAGAAAAGAAATACTCAATGATGTTAAGTATTTGACATTCCACTTTTGCTATGCCGAAGCATATAAATGTTATTTCATGGTTATTTATGCCTTTCTCTTAGGATTTTCTAGTCCTTCCTATCAAAAAGAGTGATACGAGTGTTAAGTACAAGAGATTACTTAATCTTACTCATCACGAACACGAGACACAAAGCTCACTTGCTTAGTTGTGCAAAAAGATGCTCATCTAAACTACAAAAGATACAAAGTTTAGAAAACTTTGTTTCAATGGCAATCTAGGGTACACAAGTATTAATGTACACAAAACACACACTGTTTTTGTGTTTTTCTGATTTTTCAAAAAAAAAAACAATTTATGTTATATGAAAAAAAAATAAAGCAAAACTGAAAGTTAAACAAACAAAAACATGTTAAACAAAGCAATGCATAAAACTAGACTGACTCAAAACATGAAAGCGAAACACACAAGTAATGCAAAAACAAAAAAAAAAAAAACAAGAAGGGGAGAGAGAGAAAAAGTGACAGAATCACTTGGAGCCCTTTTCTTTCCATACCTTGGAAGAACCTTTCCATTTAACAAACCCTTGATCCGGCAGTGAGAGGGACAAATTAAAACCGTTCAAGTTAAAAAGGAACATGAGGGCTTTGAAAAGATCTCCAAGAGGAGCAAACAAATATGGAAACTGATTCTGGTTTCCTGACACAATTGTACTGTTGCTCTATTGAGTGGCTAACCACTTATAGCAATTAAGTCGAGTATGTCCAACTGCTTCACAGTGATGACAGAGACGCTGCTTCTTTTTCTTAGGCTTTTGAGTGTTTCCGTTCTTAGCCCTAGGGTTTTTAACTTCTTTCTTATCCTGCTTAGGGGGTGCTCTTAAGATAGATTTACCATTGTCTACATTCTCACTAGCTAATTCATTCTTAACATCATTGTTCTCAATTTCAACATTATTAGCAGGAGGAATAAAAACAGTAGTACTAGTAGAAGCAATACTAGGAGAAGAGAAATCATACCCTAAACCGGTTCGATCAGAAGCAGATTTCTGAAGACTGAGCATCTCATCGAGCTTAGCACTTGAAGTCCTTTCCAATTGAGCTCTGACTTGGAATAGTTCTGCCTCAAGCTTCTTGGTCTTCTCAGCCAAGAAATTATTCCCAAATCTTAGTGCTCCAATGGTCTGATTTGCTTCACCAAACTTAGTGGAGATTTCTTCTCGCTCAAGCTTCACATCACTAACTTTGCACAGGCTATTTAGATGTCATCTTGTTCATTCATCTTCTTAAATTTAGACTCCACCAAGTCCTCTTCTTCAACCATATCTTCAACAATCCCTTCAGTAGGATTTATAGTGGCAGTGAAGACATTTAGGATTCCATCATCCTCATTATCGGAGTCATCCTCAGGCTAAGTGTCACTCAATGTAGTAGTAAGTGTCTTGCTCTTCCCAATAGTCTAGAGACACATAAGGCACTCTTGTTTTATGTGACCGAAGCCCTGACACCTAAAGCACTTTGGTCTTAAAGGAACAATGTATTGACCGCCATTCCTGGCGTCCTTTTTCCCTTTATCTTGGCTCTTGAATTATGAGGAACTAAATTGCCTACGGTCCTTGTCAAAGCCCTTCCCATTGGCATTCTTCATGAACTTCTTGAATTGCATTGTAATGTAGGACTTCACTTTATAATCTTCATCGTCTGAAGACTCATTAGTATCACTACTCTTAGCCTTCAATGCCATGCTTTTGCTCTTGTTTGATTTTTCGAACCTTGTTAAGCCTAACTCATAGGTCTGCAGATTGCCAACCAACTCTGTCGAAGGAATTTTGTCAATATCCTTTGATTCCTCAATCGCGGTGATCTTGGCATGAAATCTCTCGGGTAGAGATCTGAGCACCTTTCTCACAATCTTGGGTTCAGGAATGATTTCCCCAAGATTAAAGGCTGAGTTTACCTTGTCCTTGAGCTTGGCATATAACTCATCGAACGACTAATCCTACTCTATCTTGATCTCTTCAAAGCTTGTAGTGAGCCTCTGAAACTTTGAATCCTTGACAGCCTTGGTTCCCTCATAGGTTGTCTGGAGGATGGTCCACGCTTCCTTTGCAGTTTCAATAGAAGATATTTTCTTTCACTCTTCATTTGTGACTGCACTGAATAAAGCAATCAATGTCCTACTGTTGAAGTTTGCCATCTTGATCTTAGCATCATCCCAATCGCCCGGCACTTTTGTCGGCTTAGTCCAGCCTATCTTCATAGCTTGCCACACTTTCTTATCTAAAGACTGCAAGAAAGCTCTCATGAATACTTTTCAGTATGCATAATTAGTGCCATCAAATAAAGGAGGTATAATAAGTGATTGTTCTCTATCCATGACAAACAGGGGTCAATGGATCACACAACAAAGATTAACACATAATCAGAGTGTGCCTGCTCTGATACCACTTGATAGGCCAAGAATGTATTGACCTCTTGTGATAAATTAACTAATTAATTTAGCCAAGTAAATTAACTAAGTTAATTAACATGCAAAGCGCGTGGTAGCACAAAAAAATCACCAATTAACTAAAGTGCAGTGGAATCACTCCTGAAAATCCACTATTATCAAAACAAGCAGTTACAAGTAAAGGAATCCTAGTACCTTATACCAACCTATAGTTAACCCTTTACCCCAATACCCAATTGGACTTGTTTTGTAGTGACAATCTCTCATTTTCAATGCACGGCTCCCAGTACCTGACTAACCAATAGATGCGCAGATCCTAATATGTGACTTAATCACCAACTTGAGAAGCATGTTGGCTGCAAAGTTTTTCAGTTCATCACAAGACGAAGATCAAGAAGCTCCTTGGTCACAAAACCCTACGGTGTACAAACACAACAGCTTCTTCAAGAGAAAGATGAACTAGGGAAAATTCTGTCTATGGTCACAATTTGCATGAACAAAACTTTGCTTCACACTTATGCAACTTGTGTCACCTTTGACGACTCTTAAAATAATCCTTATATATGTTTAGGATTGTGAGAAAAGAAGGCCCAAACACATGCTCTCGGATTGGGTGAAAAACAGCTCTGAAAAACTCAGTTTCATAAACCACGATAGATAGCCATCTATCAGGCTAACTGTCGAGCCACGGGCTGAAACAGCTTTTAAACCTCGATAATTGCTAGTTGTCGAGCTTTAAAATCCAGCATTTTCTCACTTGATTCTTGGACAGACTTGCATGGTTTTAATACTTGAACTTGAAACCTTATTCCTTGAAGTATTAAACTCATCCTAGATCTACCCAATTACAAGTAAAGTGCATTTTGTCAGGATTACCCAATTACATATAATATTGACATATGTTCCTAACATTGAAACATATATGTCCTAACATTCGAAGTGCCATTTTAGGTCCAATTGACCAAAATGCCCCTAGTCAACCTTAGGTTGATCGAAAGTCAAAGTTGGTTAAAATCATTGCAAAACATTTTTTTTCATGTTTCCACATCAAACCCGAGCTACTCAAAGATTTTTGTCAACTTTGACAAAGTTTGACTTGAGGTTGACTCTCGAAGGTACCAAAAACCCTAATTTTGATCCATCCGTTAGAACGAGTTGGGGCTTGCATCATTGCAAATATTATAGAATTCTCTTTCCAACTACTATTCATGGGTCAAAATCAGAGTTAAAACAGTTGAGATATCTCAAAAATCAGGTGGAGCGCATTAGCGCACTTCCCAAGGTCATAATTTTTTATCCGACTGTTGGAATTTTAACTTCTTTAGTGGTTTGGGAACTAGACATCCAGATCTTTCCAGGGACACTAAGATCATTTCGATTACAATTTGGAAAGACCTTCAAATATGCATCCAAAGTCAAATCGATTGACCCTGGATAATTAATTTAATTATTCAAGTTAATTAATTAGATCAAATTACATGCAATATTTTGGACGCACAAACAAATCACCAATCTAAACTAGAGTGTAGCGGAAATCAAATTTGACATGATGATTTGATTATGAATGGGGAAAACCTTCACAAAGAAATAACCCCACAGAGTGAATTTCAGGTTACCACTCCTGAACAATCACTCTTTCTCTCTCTTAGTCTTAGGTTGAGAGAAAGAGATGATTTTGCAGGATCTAAGCAAATAATATAAGGGAAAAGGACAACCAAAAAAAAAAAAAAAAGACTAACTTGATCACTAAAATATTTCAGGAATAAAAATCACATAAGCAAGCATAAAAATAAAATATTTTAGGGATAAAATAATTTAATTTACAAAATTTTTTAAAAATATGTCCATTTTTTATTTTATTCCTTTTATATATATATATATATATATATATATATTTTTTTTTTTTTTTTCTATTTCTATTTCTATTCTCATACTTGAAATTCCACTTTCGTGGATGTCTCTAAATAAAATATATATTTTAGGGGTGAAAATAGAACCTAAAGTTCTAAACTATTATTTAGGGACAAAAAGGATATAGTTAGGTTTTATTTCTACCTCAAAATATCATTAAACTTTTGTATATATCCATGAAACTTAACAAGACTGGACAAAAGGACCAAATGTATAACATTTGTCAACTACGGATTTTCTGGGACAAACCGCACCATCGTTTTGGGGCCTTAGCAACATGTGTTTTGATGTATGTGAAACTTGGGATGATGCATGTGCAAGAGCGAGGAGCTTTATTTTTTTCTTCCATTTTAGGAGTAGTCGTCAACTATAGAATTCCAAGTGCAATTGGTCACCTTTAGCTGCACATCGAGAATTCATAGAGAACTACATCAATGGTGATTTCAAAAAATTTATTCTAGTTGATGATGAAGCTTTGGATATAATGGGCAAGGGGTGATATTTGAATCATACTATTGAGTGGAGCTCGATGGAAGATGCAGAATGTTAGGCCAGATCCAGATTTGAAGAGAAACTTGATTTCTGTTGGATAGCTTAATAAGAAAGGCAAGTACTTTTGTGGGTGGTAAATACAAAGTCACCAAATAAAACATGGTCATGGCTCGTGGATAGAAGATGTGCACTCTCAATATGATGACCAAAAATAAGGAGATTCACGTATGTGCATATATAGTAGGATTATACTGTTAATCATGTGAGTAAGAAACATACCAGGTAAAGATAAGATTTTGAGAGGATTTAATGTCTTGGATGTGTCAGTCAGGTCAAATATCATGGGAAAGGATGAAGTCTTAACATGACAAGCAAAATAAAGAATGTTATTTTGATTTCTAGGACTATAACGTAGTTTAATTTTAATCTTATAAAATATGTTTCGCAGTAATATAAGTTATTACATTATTACGAAATATGATTGAAGGCGATTAGGAAGTAAACTAAAAATTGAAATAGATCATGATGGTGTCAAGTGGTATTCTCCGAAATATAATTAGGTCCACCAGGAGAATCGCTAACGTGGTCCTCTTTAATCTCCCAACCAATTAAATACTCTTATTTATGTAAATGTGACATCACCTGCTAATTTTTATATTTTATTCCTTATATTGATTAGGAAATTCACTCACACATTTACATAAATGACTATCTCATTGGTTGGGAGAATCATATCAACAATCCTCCTAATGGACCTAATAATTTCTCCTATTCTCCCCTTGCTCCAATTAGCTATCCTTTATTAAAGACTTTAATAAATTATATAATTTTCTTTACTTGGAATGTTGATCCTTTGAACAAACGGAATTTTTATTCTACCATTTTTTTTTATAAATTATTCTAAGATAGCTTTAGCTTTAGTTAAATATGCTAAGGAGACAAGGAGCCCTCGATTTAGCTTGAGGTAAATTCCTTCTTTTATCCTCTCTGATTCTTTATAAATACATTTTATTATTTTAAAATTTTAAAAATAAATCTTCAATTTTTAAAAGTTTAATTAATGCCATGAACTTTTCCAACCATTTTAATTCACGGCCCTTAAGTGCCACAATTAACTAAAAGTAACCAAAACTTGCATGAATTGTGGCTAAAAGCCTAAAATCCACACACACACACACACATATATATATATATATATATATATTTGATGTGCAATTATAAGAACTATAGTACACTATATGATAAGTGTGAAATTATATAATAATCAGTAATTTAATTATTCTCACCTAAATATTTATAAAAAATATAAATATTACAATTTTTTTGTTGAGTAAATATTAAAATGATTAATATATTTTACTTTAAGATGCAGAAGTATTGTGTGTATATATATATATATATATATATATATATAATATACTACTCTAAACTAAAAAATAAAGATTAAAAAAAATTAAACTACTACTTAACTAAAATTGGTTTTTTCTTCCTTTTTTTTTTTTTTTTTTGAGGAACTGGTTTTTTCTTCTTTGGCATAAGTAACTAAAATGGTTTTTTTATTTTATTTATAAGAATCTAGTAACTAAAATTAGTTAAAACTTTTTTTTTTAAGTCCAAAATACTTAAAAGTTAAAACTTCTCCAATCATTTGTAATTAAAATGTGAAAAGACTTGAGAGCCGAGGCGGCTATTCCATTTCTACAACATAATTATGATCTAAGTTGTGTAATTTCTACGATTAAATGCTCTTTGTCTCAATGTGAAAGAAGTCCAGACTTGCATTGCACCTATTGCTTGGTTCTCTCTCTATTTCAGAAATTTCATTTTCATTATCAAAACGCAAAGCACCAGACAGAAAGTAAAGCTTGAATTTCAGGTCTGTAACTGTAATTTTCTGTTTATCAGAGTCTTCTATACCAACCTGTAAAGCTTACCTGTTATGGCTTCTTGAACAACATCACTATCATCATAGAAACAAACTCTGAGAATTGGGTTTTTCATTTTTTTTACTTATTAAACCAAATTTCAGGGTTTGATTGCAAATTCGCTTTACAAACAAAGAAAAATCTGGAATTGTAAATGGCTTATCGTAAATATATGAAGCAATGAAATTTGAGTACTGGGCTATTTAATTTTTATTGATTTGAAGTTGAATGGTTTATTTTATTTTACTTTCATGTTTTAGTGTATTTTGAAGTATCAGATATATTAATAGAAAATCTGAGGTGTTACTGAGTATTGGGTTTTTGGTTGCAAGTTCTAAGGGTGTGGATAAGTTGCTTATCTAAGAATTCAAGTTTAAGAATTGTGATAGAGTAGTTTGACTGTGTATAATATCATTACCAGAACGAAATCATTGGAGTGTCGAACTCAATGTTGAATTTTGGGTTCTAGAGGGAAGGAGTGGTGGTTTGAAACTAGTTTGAGTATTCTTTTTGATGGCTTTGATTTCTATGCATTTATTGTAAGTAAAAGATGTATAGCAATTTTAAGGAGCACGCGATAGAGTATGTGAAGCAGGCAGTTCAGGAGGATGATGCCGGAAACTATAGCAAAGCATTTCCGCTCTATATGAATGCATTAGAGTACTTTAGGACTCATTTGAAGTATGAGAACAATCCAAAGATTAAGGAAACGATTACTAAAAAATGTATGGAATATTTGAAGAGGGCAGAGGAGATAAGGGCCATTCTCGATAATGGGAGGAGTGGGCCTGCCCTCAGTGGTGATGCAACAGTTGCTAGCCAACCAAAGACAAAGTCGAAGGGAGGAGTGGGGAAAGATGCGGAGGATCCTGAGCAAGCAAAGCTTAGGGCTAGCCTTGATTCTGTGATAATCAGGGAGAAACCAAACGTGAAGTGGAGTGATGCGGCCGGGCTTGAGAGTGCCAAACAGGCATTGCAAAAGGCTGTAATACTTCCTGTGAAGTTTCTCCAGTTTTTTGTTGGTTAGTTCCTCAATCATTATTTTTAAGTTTTGGGTTAATTTGCTTTTTAGTTTTCTTGTTGAATCTTGGCATGCTTTCAATGTGAATAAGCTTCATTTGGTTTATGGTGACACTTGATACCTATGAATATTGACAAATATGCCAATGGTACCATAAATTCAAGTTAATAAGTTAGTTGAGAATGTATCCTCTAGTTAGTGGTGGAGTTAGGAATTTTTTCTAGAGGAGCCAAGTTAAATATAATAAAAATTTAAAGAAAAAAGAATTACAACTAAAAAATATGCTTTTCATAAATTAACTTTCACCAAATATTTAAAAATAAAATTGTAGCTCTTACCTCTAGTGTTACTATTTCAAGCTATGCTATAGGCACAATATTTTTCAAACAGTTGAATGATTAATAAACTTTTCTGCCATACATGAGGTAAAAGGGTTTAGCATTCACTACTATGTCATAACCTCATACTTATACCATTCCTTGGTGTGAGTTAGATGCTTGACCACAAAATTTGTGTTTGGGTGAGATTTCAAAATAAAAATAAAATAATGAGAGGGAAAAAAATTATATTTGACACATGACATGAGCACTAAACAGTCGATACGATTTCAACATCTAATTGCTTATTGCTACCCTTTTGACAACATCCATTACCTTAAATTATTGAGTCATGTTAGAATGGCTAGCCAAGCAAACCGAGTGATGGCCTCATTTGTTATGGTTTTTTTTTTTTTTTTTGGCTAAATGGTCATTTCCTATGGTTAGCCAGGTAAGCAAATTACTTATCTACAACCATTGAACAGAATAAATTTTTTTTTGATACCAAAATAGGAAGTTTACATAAAGGCTGGATTAAACCAACAAAGTTTGGTAGGCATCTGAGTTGCCTTTTTAGCTATATTACATAAGTATTTAACCAGTAAATGGGATACTAAGATCATATGACAGAGGAGACCATTTTGTACAAGAAAATTCAGATCAGCAAGTCGTGTGTGGTCCTGCCAATCAGACGCTCTCATGGTGTTGAAGATCTTGACCATACCTTTACTGTCACTTAGAAGCAAAACACGAGAAAAACCATGATGTTTAGCAGTAAGACAAGCTTCCACCACGGCTTCAAGCAAAACACCAAGTGTTGTATCAGCTAAACTACTATTAACACCAAAGAACACACGAACTCCTTGAAGATTAACAGCTTCATATACAAAAGCACTCCTATTCTTCTTCCTGTCTCTAAACCCTGTAACTTTGATGATTAGTTGCCAGGATCCTGCTGCGGATTGGACTGGAGATGGATATTTTCTTGGGAGGAAGACTAAGTTGGATTGGTCTGAGAATGCATCCTTGTACCTGCAAGACATAGATTGCGCCATGAGAATTACTTGCATAGGATTAGGTGAAATCCCTTCATGAACAACTTTGTTTCTGTGTTTCCAAATAGTCCAAAGGGTTGTGAAAATGGCTTGTAAATAATTCATAGAAACAGGATCCTTGTTACTGTGATTAAGAATGACCCCAGTTAACCATTGCTGAATTGAAATGTTACTGAAATCTGAAGAGTGAATGGCCAAAAGGGTGCCATGCCAACAAGCTCTTGAGAAGGTACAAAGGAGAAAGAGATGAGTGCTATTTTCCTTATCATTGAACAGAATAAGTAAGACTACTATGGCTAGCCCAATAATCAACCTTCTCTCTAGGGTGTGGCCCCCTATTATTTGTCTTCACAGTTGGATTAAAGATCTTCAAATCCCTCTATTTAGCGTTGTCCACTCTTTATTATTTTTGTGATTAGACACTTAGTTAGCCCCACTCAATAGTATACACATCACCTAAAATTATGTGTTACTTTGTGGACAATACGTGTGAAATTATGAATATTATGTGGAATGTAAGAATATTTTTTGAATTCCGTTTCATTTTGTTTTACAATGTTTGATTGTAGTCATAGGTCAGTTCTTTTATCAAAGATTTTACAATTTTTAGAAATTTGTCCTATTGTCAAAGATATGTCATTGATTGGATTGTCCACGTGTCAGTTTTGGACTTAACCCAAACTCGACCCACTCGAGTCGGATGGAACAAGAACAAACCCACAACTAACCGCTAACCACCCCGGGTCAAGTCAGCTGAGGTCAAGTGAGCGAGCGGTTGGTTCAATTAAGTTCGTTGATGAGCAACGACGGGCGGAGGAGAAGATCTATCTTCATTAGTCTAAGTTGAAGGCCGACCAGATCTAACTAGATTTGAGTAGATTGGAGCCCAATCTAACCAAGAATAGTCGAATTTGAGTAGATCTAAGTCAGATCTAACCAAATGTCACTGGATTTAAGCAAATCTGAGCGAAGGAGGAAAGTAGATCTTGGCCGGGTTTGAGTGAATCTAAACAATTACCACTAGATCTAAGTGAAGGAAGACCAAATGTGGCTAGATCAAAGTTGAGGAGCACCAAATTGTCACCGGATCTGGGTAATTTTGGCCTTTTTTTTAGCGTTTGTTAGTTGGATCAAGTGGCTCGAGTTTTAGAGGCCGAAACCTGCCACTCGACCTGTCGGAGTCAGGTTTCAGAGGGTTAAGATGTCACCGACCGCCAAAAGTGTCAAATTTGGCTGTGACAAGTTGGCTCCAGTTGGGTTGATCAATTTGGCTGGGTCTCCGTGTTGCTTGGACAGCCCTAGTCACTGAGATAACATCGATGAGTAATAGGAACTAAACCAGCTTATTAGTCATACAGAAGGGCTACAATATGTAGATTAGTCTTTGGAGCTAGAAGTTTATCATAGTGGTAAAGGCAAGTCAAAGTTTATGCTGGCAAGGAAAATTCTATTAAGAAAGTGATATAGTAGAACCATGGTTAAGGAAATGTTGTTGAAGGCTTTGTAATCTGACGCTTGGCATCGAGGTAAGTCAGTGAGGTTGATCATTGAAAAAGTCGTTGTCGTCTGGTTTCAAACATGAGACAAACAAGACGAGAATGTGTCAGTGTATGAGCGTAGACCATGGTCTATTCAGAAATCTCACATGATCATCAAAAACTGGATCCTGAATAAAGTGTCCACGTTTATTTATTGATGCACTATTAAAAAAAAAAAAAAAACCACCCCTCCACTTCTTTTTTATGAGGATTACCAACAAAATGAGATTTAATTAATGAGAAGTGTTACGTCCACAACATTTTCACAACAAATCATAAGTATTTAGTTGTTATTGATTCAAATTTGAACTTAACATTAAGTATATTTTTTTGCTCCAACAATAACAACCAGTAATAACCTGCCACTTAGAATTTGTTGTAAAAATATTGTGAAAATATTGTGGACATATCATTTTTCTTAACTAATACATATCAATGAATTACTCTAGTGCAAACCAACCAATCTGTAAAAAGAGAGCGAGAGAGAGAATTCAAAGAGCTAGGTTCAATGTTTCAACCAATCTGAGAGAGAGAGAGAGAGAGAGAGAGAGAAGAAGAAGAAGAAGAAGAAGAAGAAAAGAGAGGGAGAGAGAGAAGTGTAGGTGCTGGGTGTGAGTTTTGGGGTTTTCTCGCAGGAGTTTTAAGTCTGTTATAGGGGAGAAATAAAAAAAGAAAAAGAAATATACGGAGTGTTAAAATTTCACTGTTAAGTAGGTGGACAAGTGTTTAAATTTTAAAAGGTTTCAAACATCTCAATAACAAACAGTTACTACATTAGAGAAAGCATATATAGAATTGTACACATTTCTTGAAAATTTTTGTACATTAAATCTACCAAATCATTTACTTTCGTTGAAAATTATGCGAAATTGGTTACATTCGTTTCAAAATTGTGTATATTGAAAGTATATAATTGGGTATATTTGTTTGAAAAATTATGTATGTAAAATCTACAAAATTAAATATATTCTTCGAAAAATTGTGTACATTGATTTTATATATAGAATTGTACACATTCTTTGAAAAATGTATACATTGAATATACATAATTGTTTACATTTTTTAAAAAATTGTGTAAGTTATACAGAATTGTATATATTTTTTGAAAATGTGTATGTTGAATGTACAAAATTGTGTATATATTCTTTTTTTAAAATGTTTAAATGTACAAAATTTTGTACTTTTTTTGAAATTGTGAATTTAAAGAATTTATTACACTTTTTTGAAAAAATTTGTTAGTTAAATGTATAAAATTGTGAACAATTTTTGATAAATTCTGTACATTGTTTGAAAATTTTGCACATAGTTTAAATAATTTGTATGTTGTATGAACATAATTTTGTATATTCTTTGAAAATTATTTACTTTTTTTTTTTAGCCTGAAAATTTTGTACTTTGAATGCACATAACTGAATACATTGATTAAAAAAATTATATATTAAATGTATAAAATTGTGTGCATTACATATGTAGAATTGTCTACATTCTTCAATTATATATACACATTGATCGTACAAAATCGTTTACATTTTTTTTATAAAAAAAAAAAAAAAAAATTTATAAAATGCGTACGATTGAATAATGTAACCAACTATGAACTATCAGTACATATATAAATAGTATTAGACTTATTGCTCACCGAAAAGAACTCTTTATCATTTCACCATATCTGGACGTGATAATAAAAGTACATACCAGCGTCCATTTTCACATCTAGATGTGCTCATAACAATATCAAAATCTTCATCTTTCTTTTGTCTCTATGAAAAACGGCGTCCATTTTCATATCATTTGTTGACTTTTGCCGAGACTTGTAACACGCTTTCTCACTGGCCATTCAGTCAAGGAAGCCATTTTGGATCAAAACATATTCCATTGTGTTTTCAGAAAGGCCGTTCTCTAAGGGTCAACTCTTTATTTTTTACCTGAGGGAAGAAGTAAGGCAGGTCGAACTGGCCATACAAGAAACTGAGGACGGGGACAACTTTAGGTTTTATATTTAAATGCTTCCGCTTCATACATAAAAAACTGTTAGGTTTTAAGGATTTAAGATCTAAATGTATTAGAACTTCAATGTGTAATGTTTGCAAACTATAATCAAAACTTAGAGTCTAGGTTTAAGCTGCTCAAAGTGTGTTTATGTGTATAGTTGGAATTGAGTGTATTGCAAGATTTAATGTGTAAATCTGCAAGGCTCGATTGATCAAAAATTAGACTCAATCGATCGAAACTCGTACAGATTGTTTTTCTGCAAAATTTCCAACTCAGCTCAAGCCTATATGACGTGTAGGGTTTTATGTTTTACCTTAAGTATAAAAGGAAAAACCCTAGCCATGTTTTATTGTTGTTATTTATACTGTGTGTATGAATCTCTTGTGAGATCTAGAGGTGTTTACTTTCATACATACTTAGGGTTATTAAGATCAAGATTGATGTTAAGAACTTGGTGACTGTTTTAGTTGCTGCATAAAGAGCTTAAAGAAAACACAAGTGGAAGTACTTGTGGATGTTGTGAATCCAAGAAAGAAGTAATCCGTGGATTCGGAGCTGTCATGTGGTCGTGGTAGTAAGTTTTCTACTCGAAGTAGCAATAGGATGTTAGTAGTCTAAGTCACTATTATAAAATTTCAATTCTTTCTGTAAGGTTGAATTTAATCAACCATCTTGTTAATTGGCTTTATTCTATGCCAAATTTGCTTGTATTTCAACATTTAATAACCATATATTTAGGCGGGATTGTTGTAAGGGTAGTGAGTGAGATAGAATGTTGAAATGCTCAAGAGTGTGCAAAAAAACAGAGACTCGCGACTGGATCTCGCAGATGACTCACGGCTTCAAGCCGCCAGAAGCAACACATGTGCCAAGCATGCTCAAAGTTGAAGCGTCATGCTAGTTGGAGCACTACAGGACAAAATAGGACAACTGGCCGTTCTGTTATCTCGCAGCTGGATCTCGCGACTCAGTCAAGCTGCGAGGCCAAGCCGCGAGCCAGCCCTATTTTGAAAAACCTAAGTCTTCACATTCCATTCTCACCCCAGTATAAATACCCCTTATACCCACAAAAGAAAGAGAGCTTCGAGAGAGAATTTTGAGAGAGAAACCCTAGTGTTATACAAGATTGATTCATCCACAATCTTCACATAAGAGACTCTTCAAATTCCTCAACTCTCTTCCTCTCTATTGTTAAACCCTTGAGAGGTCTTTTTACCAAAACCTTTTCTCACCATATTCATTACTGTGAGAGGGCTGTTTGGTGTTCTGGGAAGCAGTTAGGATGAAACCAATCTACATTGGTTGATGCTATGGTCAAGTAGCGGAATCCAAGAAGTTAGAAAAGAAATAGGTTCGACGCAACCTCGTTGGAGCAAGAAGTTTGGAGGGCTTAGGTACACTGGGTACATTAGGCTTGGAAGGTCTATTGCTGTTCATGTATTCCAACTACATTTTCTAGTGGGTTACTTACCACTTGGAGGGCGGTGGAGAGGTTTTACGCCGAGGGCTTCGGTTTCCTCTTTGATAACACATCGTGTGTTGTCCTTGTGTTTGCATCTTCCTTCCCTTTATCTTTGCCTTTTATTATTTGCTGTGGATGTGATTTTAATTGGCTTAGATTGATTACCAATTCTGTTTATTTCTTGTGTTCATTTTCTGCACACTAGTTGTTTGTCATAAAGCTTGAATTAGTTATTTTGTATTTGGGGGTCTAAACGTTCAAGAGTGTTTTATACACTATTTGAACTCTCAATTGTTATCAGAGCGGGTGCACTTGTTGTGGTTTAATTACCTAAGTGCGATTCTAGACCCCTTTATTATGGATGCTATTATGGAAAAGGCCATGCTGAATTGTAGTTTAAGTGTTTGTGATAATGACTCTATGAGTATGTTTGAAGGGTGTCCTAATAATGAACTCTTAGAGTTGTTAAAAACAAAGAAACATGCTAGGATATTCGTTCACATGCTGAAATATTTTGAAAATAAGAATCACATCTTACACAATAGCATATCTGAATCTAAATCTTTGATTAAGAAGTACAAAAGAAAAAATAGAATGTTGTGTGAGAAAATTGATAATCTGAAAATAAAATGTCAATCTAACAAAAGCATGAAAACTAAAGATAAAATTATGTTTGAAGGTCAAGAATGTTTGTCTCATGCGAGCTTATTTGTGCATATCTCATTGAAGGTATTTAATTCATGCTTGTGGTATCTTGACAGCAGGTGTTCTCGTCACATGACAAGAGATAAATCACTGTTTAAGATACTCAAAGAGAAGGTTGGTGACTATGTGACTTTTGGTGATGGAAGTCATGCTCAAGTTCTTGGTAAAGGGACTATCGAGATACCTGGATTACCTCTGTTGAAAGATGTATTCTACATCAAAGGGCTGAAGGCAAATCTTTTGAGCATCAATCAAATATGTGATGAGGATTTCCTTGTCCAATTCTCTAAGAAGGGATGCTTAATCATCAATGAAGAAGGGATTCAAGTCTTGGAGGGAAATCGGACTATAGACAACTGCTATGGAGTAGTTCCTACAGCACCCATTTCGTGTAGAAGTGCTCGTGTTGACATGTTGGAACTTTGGCATCACAGATTTGGGCATGCGAATTTCAAACAAGTAGCTAAAGTGTCTAAACTTAAAGCAGTTAAGGAACTTTCAAAGTTTGGAAAGGTGAAGAAGACTATTTGTGGTGCATGCCAAATGGGAAAGCAAACAAACCAAGTCATCACAAGGTGAATGTGATTGCTACTTCACGATGTTTAGAGTTACTTCATGTTGATCTAATGGGGCCTACAAGAACTGAAAGTCTAGGAGGAAAGAGGTACATTATGGTCATTGTGGATGATTACTCAAGATACACTTGGGTTGAATTTCTTAGAAAATAATCAGAAGCATGTGAAGGTTGGAAATTCTTTGCAAGAAACTACAAAACGAGAAAGGGGTTCCTATTGCCAAGATAAGAAGTGATCATGGGAAGGAATTTGAGAATGCAAGATTTGAGTTTTTCTGTGAAAAGAATGGAATCAAAAGGGAATTTCAGCCCCCAAAACTCCTCAACAAAAAGAAGTGGTAGAGAGAAAGAATCAGGCGATTCAGGAAATGGCAAGAGTCATGTTACTAAACAAGCAAATACCTCAAAAGTTTTGGGGAGAAGCCGTGAACACCTCGTATCACATTGGCAATAGATTCTTCTAAGTGGGAACAAAAAAGACCGCCTATGAGATTTGGAATCGAAAGAAGCCCAGAGTAAAGTATTTCCGAGTGTTTGGAAGCAAGGATTATATCCTAAATGATCGGGAGAATCTTGGGAAATTTGATGCAAAAAATGATGAAGGTATTTTCCTTGGGTACTCTACTACTAGCCGGGTGTATAGAGTTTTTAACAAGAGAACTAAGATAGTGATGGAGTCCATCAATGTCAAGATTGATGATGCCTTAACAAAGGTAGAGATGATTAATGATGGAGAAGGGCCGAGCACCAAAGAACCCGATGTTGAGGTCGAAGCTCTTAATATAGAAGTTGAAGGATCTACACCGGAAGAAGAATCAACTCCCATGAACCCAAGAATGGAAACAAAATCGATGTCTAGAACATCAAGTCCTCTCACTCCTCCGGAAGTTCATCCTCCCATCTCACGGAGTGATGAAGTCTCCACATCAAAGAAGCCATCATCAAGAGTGATTAAGAACCATCCGGAAAGCAACATTGTAGGGTCTCTAGATGAAGGTCTTCACCTCAGAAAAGGAAACATCCTTTTGGCCAATCATGTAGCATACCATTGCTACCTTGCTCAATTTGAGCCAAAAAGGGTAGAAGAAGCTCTACAAGATGAGAATTGGGTTGAGTCAATACATGAAGAGCTAAATCAGTTTATGAGGAATGATGTGTGGGAACTTGCTCCAAGGCCTGAAAATGTTCATGTCATAGGCACAAAATGGATATTCAAAAACAAAATCGATGAAGATGGAGAGATAATACGGAATAAATCTCGGTTAGTAGCTCAAGGATACACTCAAGTAGAAGGAGTAGACTTTGATGAATCCTTCGCTCCTGTGGCAAGACTTGAGTCTATTCGAATTCTCATGTCCATTGCATGCATTATGAACTTCAAACTCTACTAAATGGATGTAAAATGTGCATTTCTAAATGGATACCTGAATGAAGAAGTGTTTGTTGAGCAACCAAAAGGCTTTGAGGATCCTCACTTTCCTGATCATGTGTTGAGATTGAAGAAAGCCCTTTATGGCTTAAAACAAGCTCCTAGAGTTTGGTATGATCGGCTTACACATTACCTCCTGGATAGAGGATTCAAAAGGGGATATGCCGACCAGACTTTGTTTGTCAAAAATGATGAAGATTATCTCCTTGTGGCACAAGTATATGTTGATGATATAATGTTTGGGGCTACCATTGAAGATCGGGCTATTGAATTCTCTAAGGAGATGAAGAAAGAATTTGAGATGAGTATGGTGGGGGAACTCACATTTTTCTTGGGCCTTCAAGTTAAACAACAGAAGGAAGGTATATTCATTTCACAAGAAAAGTATGCTAGAAACATTATCAAGAAGTTTAGACTAGACTCCAAAAAACATGTCTCCACTCCCATAAGCTCATCTACTAAACTGAATGTTGATTCTTCCAGAGTGGAAGTGAGTCCTACCTTGTATAGGAGTATCATTGGGAGTTTACTCTATCTTACAGCTAGTAGACCAAACATTGCATTCAGCGTTGGTGTTTGTGCCAGATATCAAGTTGCTCCAAAGGAATCACACCTGATTGCGGTTAAGCGAATTATTCGATATATCAATGGAACTTCAGACTATGGTCTGTGGTATTCAAAAGACTCAAATGCTTGCCTTGCTGGGTATTCAGATGTTGACTGGGCTGGTAGTGTGGACGATCGGAAGAGTACTTCAGGAGGCTGCTTCTACCTTGATAACAATCTTGTCTTGTGGATAAGCAAGAAACAAAATTCCGTGTCTCTCTCTACTGCTGAAGCAGAGTACATAGCCGTTGGAAATTGCTGCACTCAGCTTCTTTGGATGAAGAAATTACTCCATGACTATGGAATTTGTCAAGAGACGATGTGTATCTTCTATGACAACACCAGTGCCATCAATCTCTCCAAGAACCCTGTCCAGCATTCAAAATCTAAACACATAGAGATACGTTACCATTTCATTCGAGATTTGGTAGAGGAATGAGTTATGTGTCTTGAATTCATACACACCGACAATCAAAAAGCGGACATCTTCACCAAGCCTCTCGATCGTCCACGGTTTGAATCCCTCCGTAAGACTATTGGTGTTGGTACAATTCCTTGAATCTCTTGTGTGATGTATGCTTCACATATTTACTTTGTGTTATTTTGTTTGTTGGGGCACACACTACTTTGTTGGTTTTTTGTATAGCATGATTTTGTTGGCTGTTAATTGCTTTGTTTGTTTTTGTTGTTTTTACATTGTTACTTTTGATCAATCTTTTCCTTCTTATGTGTCAAAAATCCAAAAACCTCATAAAAAGTACAAAATCAAAAATTTGATCGACATTGTTGAGTTCTGTCTCAAAACTTGTTTTGCCTTGTACCTTTATGCTAATGGCTTTGTGCATTTACGAGCGTAACTTGTTTCTTTGCACTCTTATCACTGTGGAAGAAATCTTGAAATCTATGTGACTGTTGTAAATAGATCTTCAAACTTGTCATGAATGATTAGTGAATGGTTATGTTGATCTTAAGACATGCATAGACTTGTGCCTATATATCTTCCTACTCTTTATTTTCCGTTTTTGCTAAAAAGAGCTCACCAAATTTAAATCTCCAAACAAAAAGAGATATTGAGCTGTAAAAGCCTGTCGCACATACTAGTATTCGACTAGGAAAAAGAGAAAGCGACCAAAAATTAAAGTGAATGATTGTTCAAAAAGCCAAAGGCTATCTCATCAAGGTGAAATATCAAATATCACTCTTACAATGAGAGGTGATTGTCTCAAAAGAATCAAATATTATGATTGAAAGTGGAGTCAAATGTAAAGCTCCAAAGTATGTAATCAAGTCTTGTGGGAGGTCATATATGCATACTTCTATAATTGAGATGGGTCTCATGATCTAGTGCTAATTGTGTATGCCTTAGCTGAATTGATCATTGAAGCTTCACATTAGACTAAGGATTATCTCATTGTTGATACCCACACACAACACACAAGGTTATGTTCAATGAATGTCATATTCATTTGTGTGATTGTACTTGATAAAATATATTTTCACATACTCAATCTTTGTTGATTCAAACAAAAAAAAGATTTTTAAGTGTTTTAGTTGTTTTTGGAATGTATTTTGTTCTTCAAAAACTGAAAATTTTCAAAAACAGTGTTGCCCTATTTTGGCGACTCAGTCGTGGGTAAGTCAAGTCACGTGCCACAATCACGTGCTCGCGGGACAGTTTTGGCAACTTGTTCGTGAGTGGAAGGTCCAGTCGCGAGGGGTACACAGAGATTTTCACGGCTCAGCTCGCGACTCTCTCGCAAGTGAGACTTCCAGTCACAAAAAATACTTAGAAAATTTTCAAAAATTTTGGCTTAACGTGTTTTGGCGGGTGAAACTGGCGACTTACCTCAGTCGCGAAAATCGCGTGGTTTGCAAAAGGTAGCTCATTTTCAACACTATTCTCAAAAAGGGTCTTAATTTGCTTCTCTTGCATCCTGTGACTATTCATTTTCTGGTCTCACTTTCAATATTTCAACACCACCGTGGTAAACTCCAAAATCTTCCATTATTTTGTCACCATTTTCTCAATCTTCAAGGAAAGGTATGGGTTTTGTTCTCTACTCTTCCTTTTTCACAGTTATAGCCTTTTCCTCATGGATTTTGTGCTTTCTATGATATTTGTATATCTCTTGACTGTGTTTGGATATTTGATTGTCTGGTTTCCTCATTGTGTGTTTTTCGGAGATTATTCTCTGATCTACTCTATATTGTGATAACATTGGGTAATTATTGTCTCTCATTGTCTTTTTCTGGACATTTCCATCTAGTTCTTAGGGTTTTCTTCATTATTCATACTTTGAAACTAACCCACTGCTAATAATGTCTCTTGGATTGTGTTCTTTCTTTTCCTATATTACATGATGCAGACTGGAAATGCCTCCATTCAAGAAAGCAGCTGTGAAAGGAGGTAGTTCCAACGGAAAAGAGCATGTCATTGATGTCGATGACTACTCACCTCAAACAAAAAGGACTTGTTCTTCATCAGGAGTGTTCGATCCCAACAAGTTCAGATCCTATGCTGCCTTTTAGACTCATGAGAATTATTTCCGAAATGCTACACCATTACTGGAAAGACATGTTGACCAATCATCACTTCATGACACTGACATTCCAAAATGGTTTGCTCACAAGGATTGGAATTACCTTCTCTCCGATCTGGATGAAGCTTATGAGAATTTGGTAAAGGAATTTTATGCCAATGCAATTAGGGAAGGAGAAGAACTCAAGTGCTAGGTTAAGGGAAAGAGTTTTTCAGTCTCTCCTACATATTTGGCAGAGATCCTTCACATCAACCGGCCAATGCTTAAACACTCACCGGTTTATGATGATCTTTGTCCAGATGAGGAACTCCTTAAGGATGGTCTTGGACAAGACTTGGAATTCTCATCCAATGGAAACTCAGTTAGCGTTTCCTCTCTTCCTCCAAAACTGAGAGTGCTTACAATTGTGATATTTCACAACTTGTACCCCCTATCCAACACTGTGTATATGAACCTCGGACGTGCCTTGTTTCTTCATAACCTAATCTCTGATGTAGATATTGACATCTGTGCTCATATCTTTCATGTTCTGCGCAAAACGGTTCTACGAACTGAGTCCTGAATATGTGTTCCTTTTTGCTGTCTCATTTCAAGGATCTTGAAACTCAAAGGAATTTACCCAACAGCAGATGAATCTCCTTGCCCAAAACTGAGTCCAATCAACATGCGTACATTCAACGCAAGCATTGGTCATAGTCAGAAGAGAGTCAAATCGGAAACTTCCACATCTCACAGTGGTTCGCATTTCAGCACTTTCTCCCTTGACGAAAAACTCGACCACATTGTGACATCTGTCCACGAGTTAAGTACCAAGATGTCTGGACTCACATCTATTCTACACCATCACAACACTCGATGGGATATGAAGTTTACCTCCCTACAAACTCAATTAGATCAGATTCAAAGGAAGCTAGAAGAGGATATGTAGCTATTCCATGACAAAAAGGGGGAGATGTGTCATAAGGGGAATACAATGAAAGGGGGAGTGATAGCTTGATCAAAGGGGGGGGAAATTACCTAAGGAGGAGTGTTTCTGCAAGTAGTTTCAATACTTTACTTTAAGTTGTTTTTTCAATTTATAATGTGTTTGTACCCATGTTGCTTCTGTAAGCTTTTAGGGTTTGTTTTCTTTATCTGTAGGCTTTATGGTCTGTACCATGCTTTATGTCACCTTCTATACTTTGTTAAACCAATACTTTTAACTAAATGTCATGCATTTTCTTGTTAAGTATTGTCACTCTTGTGCCCTTGTAGGATTGTTCCTAGATGCATATACTTAGTGAATTGTGCATTGGTTGAGTGTTGGGCATGCAAGTGACTTGCATTGAGCTTGTTAGCTTGTTTGTTCAAGTATTCATTCTAAGTGTGAATGAGCATTGTGGTCACTACCTTGTAGTGATTGCTTGGTTGATCAAGCCATGGTTTGTTTCTTAACTTCATCTTTGCTTGATCACATATTGCCTGCTTCATATGCATTTCATGTTTTTCTGCATACAATGATCATGGTGTATTGTTGTGTTTCAGGAGTTTCATGTTCATATGATTCAAGAGCTTCACAGTTTCTAGAGTTAGGTGTGAGTGAGTTTTGCTCAACTATTCCCAACTCACATGTTAAGTCTAGAGTCTGTTTTAGGGTTTTGTCACGGAATAGCCAAAAGGGGAGATTGTAAGGTTGAATTTAATCAACCATCTTATTGGCTTTATTCCGTGCCAACTTTGCTTGTATTTCAGCATTTAGTAACCCTATATTTAGGTGGGATTGTTATAAGGGTAGTGAGTGAGATAAAGTGTTGAAATGCTCAAGAGTGTGCAAGAAAACAAAGACTCGTGACTGGATCTTGCAGGTGACTCGCGGCTTCAAGCCGCCAGAAGCAGCACACGTGTCAAGCATGCCAGAAGTTGAAGCGTCATGCTAGCTAGAGCACTACAGGACAAAATAGGACAACTAGCCGTTCTGTTATCTCGCAGCTGGATCTCGCGACTCAGTCAAGTCGCGAGGCCAAGCCACGAGCCAGCCCTGTTTTGAAAAACCTAACTCTTCACATTCCATTCTCACCCCAGTATAAATATCCCTTATACCCACAAAAGAAAGAGAGCTTCCAGAGAGAATTTTGAGAGAGAAATCCTAGTGTTATATAAGATTGATTCATCCACAATCTTCACATAAGAGACTCTTCAAATTCCTCAACTCTCTTCCTCTCCATTGTTAAACCTTTGAGAGGTCTTTTTACCAAAACTTTTTCTCACCATATCTATTACTGTGAGAGGGTTGTTTGGTGTTCTGGGAAGCAGTTAGGAAGGAACCAATTTACATTGGTTGATGCTATGGACAAGTAACAGAATCCGGGAAGCTAGAAAAGAAATAGGTTCGGCACAACCTCATTGGACCAAGAAGCTTGGAGGGCTTAGGTACACTGGGTAGATTAGGCTTGGAGGGTCTATTGCTGTTCATGTATCCCAACTACATTTTCTAGTGGATTACTTCTAGCTTGGAGGGCGGCGGAGAGATTTTACGCCGAGGGCTTCGGTTTCCTCTTCGATAACACATCGTGTGTTGTCCTTGTGTTTGCATCTTCCTTCCCTTAATCTTTGCCTTTTATTTTCTGTTGTGGATGTGTTTTTAATTGGCTTGGATTGTTTACTAATTCTGTTTATAGCTTGTGTTCAATTTCTGCACACTAGTTGTTTGTCATAAAACTTGAATTAGTTATTTTATTATTGGGGGTCTAAATGTTCAAGGGTGTTTTATACACTATTTGAACTTTTACTTTCATAGTGGATTTGTTTTACTTTGAGGATAGTTAGGTTAAATCCTCTCCAGGTTTTTTATCGGTTTAGTTTTCCTGGGTTATCATATCGTTGTGTTCTTTATTTTCCACACTGTTTCAATAATATGATTTACTTGTGTTAACCTAGATCTGAATAATTTACTTAAGTTAATCAGTTGGTTAGATAACTAGGTTAATCTGTTTGTGTTTAAAGGGTCTAAAAACGTATAAGTGGTATTAGAGCTGGTAGCTCTTTTGTTTTAGATCTTTTGATCTAAGAGTTGATCCTTAACCCCTATTGTCATGAAACACGGTCACTCTCTTATGATCCCACCTCACTTTGATGGGAACAACTATGCCTATAAGAAAGTAAGGATGAAAGCATTCTTGAAATCTATCGATGAGAAAGTTTGGAATTCCGTTGAATAAGGATGGGAGAAGCCCACTACTTCTATTAGTGAGTGGCAAACTTCTGAGAAAGAAGTAGCCGCTTTTAATAGCAAAGTTATAAATGCTATTTATAATGCTGTTTCTATGGAGGAGTTTAAGAGAATCTCTAATGTTGAGGTTGCTCATACTATATGGAATATTCTCCAAACCGTGCATGAAGGCACAAAGGCAGTTTAGATAAACAAACTACAGTAGTTAACTACTAGATTTGAAAGTATTAGAATATCTGATGATTAATGTTTTGATGAATTCTATGCTAAACGGAATGATATTGTTAACTCTGCTTAAAATTTGGGTGAAATCTATGATTAACCTAAGATTGTTAGGAAGATACTTAGATCCTTGACTGAGAGCTTTAGACCCAAAGTGACTGCCATTATTGAAAGTAAGGATGTGGACTCCATCCCTATTGATGAACTTGTAGGATCTTTTCAGTCCTATGAGTTGGACCTATCCAAGACAAACAAATCCAAATCAATGGCTCTTAAGTCAGTTGATGATGTTGATGGGAATGGATTTGATGATGAGCTCTCTGCTACAGAAATTGCATATCTTGCCAAGAACTTTAGAAACTTTTTTAGGAACAACAACAGAAAGGCAAGAGGTAAAAACAATGCAAACCTATAAATTTTAGGAGGAATGAATCCACTAAGGTGAATAATATTGAAAAACCTAGAGAGAAAGTAGGTCAAACCTCTAATAATTCTATGGGTCAATAATGTTTTGGCTGTCTAGGGTATGGTTATGTGATATCAGAATGTCTTACATTCTTGAGATCAAAGGGTAAGGCTATAGCTGTAACCCTTAGTGATGATAAAGTTTCTGATAATGAGTTTGGTAGTGATGAGGATGGAAACTTCATTAATTTCACAGCTACTGCTGTAGTTGATGAAAGTGTTGTGGTTGATGAGAACCCTTCTGATGGGGAACTCTTTGAGAATGCTGACTTCCAAGAAGCCTATAATAAGCTGTGCAAGGTTGCTACAAAGGATGCTATGTATGTTGATTTAGGCTTACAGAAAATTGCTTCTCTTGAACTTGATAAGAATAATTTGCTCTTGAAATTGTTTGATGCTAATGAATTGCTTGATAAGGTGAAGACTAATAACATATCGTTGCTTGATAAAATTGAAAATTTGGAACTTGAATTATCTGTTGCTAGAGAACAAACAAATAGGACTACTAGTTCTAAACTTGAATACATGTTGAGTATTCAGAAGTCTCCCTTAGACCAAACTACTCTAGGTTTTGAAGATAGCATCACTATTTCTAAAACTCATTCCACAAACTTTGTTTCTTCTTTTGAGCCTCTCGTGAGTGAGATTGCCAAGCCTGTAGAAGTTACACCTCTTAGGAAGATTAGGATTGATCTCAAAGAGTCTAAACCTAAGACTCCTAACCCTCCTAAGGATAAGTTGCATAATAGACCTACATGGGTTTGTCATTTTTGTGGAAAGTCTAGGCACATTCGTCCAAACTGTTTCAAGTTGTAAGCTGCTAAGCAAGCAAATAAGCCAAAAGTACCTGTGCCTCAAGCACAAAATCCCATGGTACTTAATGGTGAGTTGGTAAAGGCTATAAACCTTTATTCCAATCTTGGAGTTGCTCAGCATTCTAATATGAACAATAACTCCAATGCAAGAGTTGCATCTAAAAAGTTTTGGATGCAAAAGGCTCGATCTAATTGAGTCTTTCTGACATGGTCCTTGTGCTTCATCTCTCTATTCTTTGTGACCATTCTTTTTTTTTTTTTTCTAGGATTTGTATTGCATAACATTCATGCATTTCATACTAAGTTGTTTTTTGTTATTCTTTTCAAAAATAAAAACAAAAACAAAAAAAGAGGAAAAGGGAAGAAAAATGTGTTTTGCATTATTTTCAAGGTTGGCCATAATATCTTTACATAACATGTTTATGTACCTTGTTTAGTTTGGATGAGCTTATTTTATTACACTTTACTAGTTTGAGCTTTGTAGTGCATGTTATGTGGGAGTTGTTTATAGTTTTTGATCACATGATCTTGATCTTGAAGTCACATGCCTTTGATTGTTGGACTTGAACTTAATGAGAAAGGCATAAATAACCATCTCGCCACTATTTACTAGCCAATCATGAACACCTTAGTGCATATCATAAGACTTTGTGTTCAAGAAAGTGTAGCACATGCACAAAAAGAATATAAGGTGTAGCCTCAGATTAAATGCTAAAATTGGTGTATACATTATTGGGCTATAATTACTTCACAATCAAATAAAATTGGTGTGTATATTATCTTGACTATATCAATAAGTTTCAAATCAAATCAAATTGGTGTATACATTATGAAGCAAATCAAGAAACTTACATGATTGCAAGCTTTTATTATAGGAGATGTGAGAGTTATATGATGTAACTCTTTAGGTGATAGTCACTTTCAAATTTATGTGATGAATTTTGTAGAAATTGTGATTGATTACTATTCACATATCACCTCACATGTATCTCAAGCTTTTACTAGTTGCACATACTACACAAGTTACTCTTTGCTAAACTTAGTACATGATATTATGTGTAATCTTGTTGTGGTCATCCAAGATTAAAAGTTCATTTATTTTAATGCAAAATGTGTTTAAAGTTTGAGAATTGAGGACAAATTGATTGAAAATCTTATTTTTTGAAGATCTAGGTTAATTTCAAGGGTTTTTGAAAAACTTCTCATCTCATACTTATGCATTTTATTCATTAAATATTGTGCTTTAAGGAGTTTCTGCATTAAAATACTTTGTTTTTCAAAATTTTGATTTTTCCAGATTTTCGATCGATCAAACCTGTTTCTCGACCGATCAAAATTGCAATTAAAAATTTGGTTTGAATCTGCCTAGCTCGATCGATGCTCGATTGCTGTTGGATTGATCGAATGTAATTTTTGATTGATCAAATCTATTTTTCGATCAATCGAAAATCGTTTAGAGAGTTTTTTAAAACATGAGATTTTCACGTATTCTTCACTATTTCAAAAGTTTCAAAAAGCTATTCTCTCTCTCTTCGAATGATCCAGATTCAAAGACAAATTTTTTATCATTTTCCCTCAATCTTTCTCAAAGGTTTTTGTCGTCTAGCACCAGTAAGACTATTTTGCCCTTTCTTTTTTGATTTAATCTCATTTTTCATGCATTTAAGGGAAAATTTTGAACCTATAGAAATTTGGGGTTTTTGATGTTTTCTTTCACAATTGATCAATGAGTTTTTGTTATTGGATGATGTAATCATGTTCCTCATAGTTTAATTTGATCAATTTTGTGATTTGGGAAAAATTTGAAATTCTAGGGCTTGAAATAACCCGATTTGGAGATTTTGTTCAATTACGCTTAATCTAGTGAAATTGGCTTGTGTTATTGATTCATTATGTCATAATATACTGTTATCTAACTTATGTAATGATAAATTGATCAATTTGTTGGGATTTTTGAAAATGGGTTTTTCAAAGTTTGGGTTTTTGTTCTAAAACTATAAGTTCAAGCCAATTCTGTGTTTTTAAAGTATAATTGAACTATTCTCAATGCAATAGAGCATACATCATGTTGTTATACTGTTCATGCATCATTTAGATTGCTCTTTTCTATATATATATATATATATATATATTTGGTGTTCTAATAATGTCTGATGCAATCTGCCTTTGGTTTTTTCTTTTTTTTCTTTTGGCTCTTTTCTATATATCCTTTCCAATCCTTAGCATCATGGTTAGGAAGACTAGAGCCCATAGGACATCCACCTCCTCTTCTACTTCATCTTTTGATATTAAGAGGTTTATCAATGAGAAAACCCAAGAGACCTTTGAGAAGTTGAACATTCTTCGATTTGTGCGGGCTGAGAGAAAAGTTGTTTTAGATGAGCTTGACCCGAAAATTAGGAGAAATTTTGAGCATAGGGGCTTGTTGCCTTTGATGGATATAGATCATCCACCTCCGGCTACCTTGATTAGAGAGTTCTACTCGAACCTCTTTGTCCACTCCAATGATTCCAATACTCAGCTTGTGAAGAGTTGGATACGGGGTGAAGAGTATGTCATTACTCCTTCGGTAGTGGCCTCTGCTCTTAGGGTGCCTAAGGTATAGCATCCTGTGTACCCTTATGATGAGTTACCTCCACTTGATGATATTATGTCATATCTGACTGGTACTTCCATTCAGTGGGGTACTGATCCTCGGATCACTTCTCATGAGTTAACCGAGATTCATTACTTGTTTTTTTGGATTTCTTACCATTCTATCTGGCCCGTCTCTCACTTGCACACCATTCCTATCGAGAGATGTGCATTTTTGTATGCCCTTGTCACAGATGCTCCTATGAGTTTTCCTCATCTTTTCATTTGATCCTTGGTTCAAGTTCATAAGAGTAGTTCTTCTGCTCATGCTCTTTTCTTCCCGGTTTTTATTCATCGAATTTTATTGCATTTAGGTTTAGATGAGTTTCTTGCTTGTGAGCCCATTCACATGATAGCTCCTATAGGTGCCACCTTCCTTTGGCAGAGAGCTGCACAGATGCGAGCTAGCTCTAAACACCCTAGAGTTGAGTCTTCTTCGAGTGTTGCACCTCCTCCTCCTTCTTCAGGTGATCCGACTACTGATCCGTATGTTGATCCATCTGCTGCTGCTACTGATCCTCCACCTTCTACTTCAAATTATTCGAGCATTCGTCGTATATTGGACACTGTCATGATCGTTCAGTCAGCTCATGGTTAGCAGTGGACGTGCTCACAGAGCTTCAGGCTTTGCGTGCAGATTTGGTGAGCTTTAGATGGTCACCTCCGCCACCTCCTTTTGATGATGAGTCTTGATTGCCCTTTGGCAATTTGTCACAAAAAGGGGAAGTACATATGGATGGAGATAGGGGGAGATTTTTTTTTTTTTTTTTGGAGCTTTGGAGCTTTAGATTGTATATAGGTGCTTCATCTTGTATTTATTTTTTTGGCTCATGATGTATTTATTTTCTTATGAGTTATATATGTTAGGGGGAGACATTATGTTTTTATTTCTGTTTCTTGTTTCACATTGTGCTACATTGATTATTGATTTATATTTATGAGGTTATTCATGATATATATCTTTTATTTTATGATATGTGAAATCAAGAGTGTATTTTGTTTTACTTGTATTTTCCACATATGCGTTTATGTTTTTGTTAAGTGTTTCAAGAATATACAGGTTGATTCAATCGTGCTGCTGTCTACACTTGCAACTGATAGATAATAGTTAGGTTGAATTGTTTTTTGTTGGGCTGTTTTTGTAACTTTGAGCATTTTTGTTTTATTATGTGTTTTGTCACGGATTGTCAAAGGGGGAGTTTATTAGGTTCTAAGGATTTAGGATCTAAATGTATTAGAACTTCAATGTGTAATGTTGACAAACCATGATTAAAACTTAGAGCCTAGGTTTAGGCTGCTCAAAGTGTGTTTATGTATAGTTGGAATCGAGTGTACTGCATTAATGTGTTAATCTGCAAGGCTCGATCGATCGAAAATTAGACTTGATCAATCGAAACTCATGTAGATTGTTTTTCTGCAGAATTTCCAACTCAGCCCAAGCCATATGACGTGTAGGGTTTTATGTTTTGCCTTAAGTATAAAAAGAAAAATCCTAGCCACGTTTTATTGTTGTTGTTTATGCTGTGTGTATGAATCTCTTGTGAGATCTAGAGGTGTTTGCCTTCATACATACTTAGGGTTATTAAGATCAAGATTGATGTCAAGAACTTGGTGATTGTTTCAGTTGCTGCATAAAGAGCCTAAAGAAAACACAAGTGTGAGTACTTGTGGATGCTGTGAATCCAAGAAAGAAGTAGTCCGTGAACTCGGAGCATCACGTGGTCGTGGTAGTAAGCTTTCTACTCGGGGTAGCAATAGGATGTTAGTGATCTAAGTCGCTATTATAAAACTTCAATTCTTTCATAGTAGATTTGTTTTACCTTAAGGATAGTTAGGTTATATCCTCCCCAGGTTTTTTACCAGTTTGATTTTCCTGAGTTATCATATCGTTGTGTTAACCTAGAACTGAATAATTTACCTAAGTTAATAACTTGGCTAAATAATTAGGTTAATCTGTTTGTGTTTAAGGGGTTTAAAACTTACAAAAATAATAATAATAATAATAACTAGTCGCTAACCCGTGCGATGCACGGGAAAGTTTTGCAAAATATATATATTATATTATGATACATATTTAAATTATATGCAATTACAATAATCTCATTTCTCATGTTCAAACCCATGCAATAATAAAAACACTAAATAAGAAATTTTGTATTAAATAAAAATGACAAAAACCACAAAACCAAAACCAAAAATACAAACTCACTTTTAAGGAAGTCAACTCTTTGAAGAACTGGAACAATTAGGACATGTGGCATATGAAGAAACTTTCACTTGTCAAACTATTGAATTCCATTAAGCAAAAACATATTAAGCAAAGAAGTTAACACTACCAAAACCCAAAATCCAGACCCACTTTTGAGATCTTAATTGGGCAGTGAAGACCCTTTCCGCATTTGATGTTACAAAGATTGCATCTTAATTTATTGAGAGCCATGAGGTTTTTGTTTATGTGCACAAATAATAAATTATCTTCTCATAATTATATTAATGTTACAAAGATTGCATCCTAATTTATTAAGAGCTATGGTGTTTTTGTTTCTTTGCTTCATATGTTTTTGCTTAATGGAATTTATAGTCATGAAATTAATTGAAAACTCAAAAACCTTAGGCCCCGTTTGGTAGAATTGTTAAACAACTCATTCTCAGTTTTTAAATAACATTACATACATTTTCATACACTTTTTTACCGACACGTATTTCAAAAAATTAATTAGAAAGACACAATCAATATCAATCAGTCAAGTTCCACAGCCATGTGTATGTGGTCATGTGTTGATAATGGATCATCAGTATGAAAGAAATTGCATTTTAAATTATAATTAGCCATGAATGAGTGAGTTCTATGATAATGTTAAAAATATATTTTGTTTTTTGCGACTTATGAAGTGCAATTCATGAACTTAAGGTTTTGACCTTTGCAATGAGTTAGATCAAGACAACCCCATGCATTGTCTTGAAGAAACGGACCAACACCCAAAATCGCATTCTGCAGCAAATATAGTAGGCTAGACGTGTAATTTACATCCAGTAACCCCATATCCACCATTTCTTTATGTTCTCTGTGGGAGGACACAATCAAATAAGAAGTAATAGAAAAGATTTTGCACAATTATAAAAGAAAAGCCACTTATTAAATTATACCTCTTGACAGGACAAAGCCACCCAAAGCAAACCGTATGACCAGTGCAAATGATCCAAATGTGTTGGCAAGAATCAGGTCCCCCCACTAATTGCCCCAATAAAGCGAAATAATGCAGAAGCCATCTGGTTAAAGTAAAAGCAGAAGGTGCTGCCTAAAAAACCTGCAATATGAACATGAGAAAATATATAATTTGAAATAGAAAAAGAAAAAAAGAAAAAGTGAAACATATCTTTGTATGTTGACAAAAAAAGTAGCATGATTTTATTTATTTATTCTATCTTTTAACTTCCAGCACTTGGATCAAAGCCAATGACATAGTAAGTGATGAATACCCATACAACAACTTCTACAAACGTGATTGGAATCTTGATGATCCATGCAGGGAGAGAATATGCCCATAAAACCATAAAAGAGCCAACAATAACAGAAGCAAATCTTGAAACAGAGTCCATTACAGAACCAAAAAATCAAAAATTAAACACATAATAGATCTAACAACACAAATATACATCAAAATTAAATCTCACATCAAACATTCACATTTTAAATTCAGTATAATCTCTTACTTCGGTATAAAATGAATTTCATCAAACATGTGTCATGCAACACCAAAAGAAGACCTAAAAAATTAGTTAATTCAAAGCAACCCAAAAACTTGATTCAAGGAAAAACATTTACCGTTTCATCCCTTCAAGCAATCTAGCTCCCAACGGATAGACCCATGAGTACAATATGTTGACCAACAACTTTGATGACCCTGAAACTGAAATTTTGCATTTTGATTGAGCAAAGAGAAAAACAGTATGAGACCACAATAAAAAATTAAATTAAAAAAAAATTTCAGACTCAAAACAATAAAAATAAATAAATATATGAGACGAATATAATCTGAAAATAAAACTGAGTTAAAACACAGTAAAAACAAATTGTTCAAACTCAAAACTAATGATGATAACTTTACAATGCAACATAGAAGTAGCTATGGCACTTATGAATGTCATATTTCACAAACGATATGCCACGATCTCGCACAACATTAATCTGTGCCCTCTAATATTCCTAATTCTTATGAGTAGTTTGTCTCCATTTGATATTATTTTATTTCATTATGCTGTAATTTTCTTCCACTTATAGTTCTCACTGTTTTAAATTTCGTAAATTATTCCACGTTTTCAGATTATACCTGTTACATTAGCCATTCCATGAGTCCATGATCCACAAACTGACTTTGCAAGTTACAATGCCTTAACTCTTACTACGTCACCTTTGCCTTGCTCTCCCTTATTCATTGTCAAAAAAAAAATTTCCCCTATATCAATATTCATAAACCAAAAAAAAAAAAAAAAAAAAAATCAGTTTGAAGTTTAAATGACATCCCGAAGCATTAATTGTTAACACATGAAACAAATCAAACAAAACACACCAAAAAATTTATTTGAATTTTCTCAAAAACGACCCTAGAAACCCAATCTTTACTGCCAATCTCTTCAATCAACAATAATTCCCACAATCACAATTCAAATGAAAAATACATACCCACGTAGACAGCCATTGGTTTTTGCTTAGAGAATCAGTAGGGGGATTTTTGGAACTATGACAGATCAATCAGAAGGGCAAAAACTTAGTACCTGATCCTGAAATCAATGGCAAAAAAAAAAAAAAAAAAAAAAAAAAAAAAAAAAATCAGTGAAAAAGGAAAGACGAAAGGAAGACTGCTCAACAGGTTTTCTGAATCGCAAGGTAACAGGGTGGTGAGACTCTTCCTCGTCCTCCTCCTCCTTCTTCTTCTACACCTTCTCTAGAGGATGATTGATACAGTTTTCTGAATTGGCTGGGGCGTACCCTTCGTCTATTTAGGTTTTTACCATATCTTAATGGTAGTGCCCTCAGATTTCTCATTCTTTCCCAGGATCCAAAACCCTTTTTTCCCTTTTCTTTTCCCTCAATTTCTCACCAAACAAATACAATCATAAGAAAATTGCAAAATAAAAATAAAAAGTATTGGACTTACGGTGAACCTTTGGACTTGGTTTGGAACTTTGCTGGTCCAAAAATGTGAAGTCTTGCTTTGAGTGCTTTGGCAGATAGGACAAAATTTTTATGAAGGGAAGTACAGAGAAAGGGTGAAGAGAGAGGAAGAAGAGTAGATAGGTTTTTATCGGGTTTTAGAAAAGGTTTTTCTTTGCTTTTTTTTTTTTTTTTTTTTTTTTCGTTTTATGTTTTTTTTTTTTTAAATAATATGCTGACGTGGACAATTGTGGGAGCTTCAAAAGCTTCGGTTTTATATATATATATAGATAATAATAATAATTAAATGATAAATCTAGATCGATCTAAAAAAATGTGGATATAGAACGCGTTTTTTAGTAGTGATCGCACGATGAGGAATGGGAATGAAGTTATTTTATTGGATGTCTATATCGCCGACAAATTATGAACTGCCACTTGACTCTTAATTTGCCTAATTTGGCTCAAGTCTTCGTCAACTCAAATTTGTTAATTAGGTCTTATATATATAGGTAGGCAGTGTGTCTACGTAATCATTTCTTAGAGACAGGAACCTCACAGAGGGACTTACAGGCAGCAGTTTTGGAAGACAGAATCATAAGTAATTACTTTGTTTTTAGATCAAAATTTTCGTTTGCATGCATGTCAATGTGGTGAAATTGAAATTCTTAATTTCATCATTTGTTTAAGTAATTTGCTATTTTTCACTACTGTTTTGTACACATGGGCTGGGATGAAGACGATAGTCATGGTGACATCTCAGTATCTCACCATGAATAAAAGGTTTGTAAATTTATTAGGAGGAAAGAAGAAAAGAAATAAAACACACCTGGGCTTGGAGTTTTCTCCATTTCTAACTTCTTCTTATCTCCTCTCTTGGTATCACAAAGTTTGGTAGCATCTTCACAAACTAGTTGTGTATGTAAGAATGATGTATTTAATTGTTGTTACTCTTTCAGTACCTGAGCAAGAAACTTATGAGGCTTGGAGCATTCGGATGAAAACCTATTTGATGACCCTTAATGTATGGGACATTGTTGAAGCAACCGCCGATCGAACCTCCAGAAGATGATGAATTTGCTTTTAATGTTGGAGCTTGAAGAATGCCATGGCTTTATAATTGATCTGTGAATCTTTCAGGCTGATTGCATTCCTTTGATCGGGAAGATTACTATAGCCAAAATTGCTTGGAATGCTTTGGCAGAAACGTACTAGGCAAAAATAGGTAGTTATCTCTCTTATCTATCTGGAAAATGCACATGCTCAAACATTTTTAATATAAAACATTATTTTTAAAAATAAAAAAAGAAAGAAAAATAATTATTTTAAGGTTCAGAAGTTCAAAAAAAAAAAAAAAAAAACTTATAGGAAAGAAAAAGAAAAACAACTAAGAAAATGTTTTAATTGTAAAGATTCAAAGAAAAAATGTTACTTTACAAAAAAGGATAAAAGCTCAAATTCTTATATAATAATTGTGATTTTTCATAAAAATAACTAATAAAATTTTTAAATAATTATATAATAAAATCTATAATTAAATATATATTTTTTTCAGTTGAACTTAAAGTTTCTTTTTTTTGACACCGTTGAACTTAAAGTTTCAAATGCATATATTAAACTACTATATGGTTTTAAAATTGTTATAGTTTGTAAGTTCCAAATAGCTTAATTGATAGTCTCAATCTTATCATTTATGTGTTTAATAAAAATCAACAAAGGTTTTTCTTGATGTTTATTTAATTGCTAAAAAATATTTCATGAGTTATATATAAGTGAAATTCTAATTATGAAAAATTAGACCACTGATTATTCATGTATAAAAACTGAAAGTAATAAATATAATGTGATTTACATATTATCTTTATAAGTTTTCTAACGTTAAAATATTTTTTAATATTCAAATGAGTGGTAGTTTATTGTTGGAAACTTGGATAATCTCTTTTTGTAATTAATTTTTTTAGTGAGATATTTTGGAGCCCTATGATCTGATAATATGATGAATTGAACTTGAAATTTCTTGATTTACATCACCCCAAACCAATGATCTGGGAATGGTAATACAACATTTATCTATTCAAGTAAAAAAGGGCAAAATTTTTATTATTGAAAAAAAGATCATATGGTATTATATTTTCGGATTGCACTATATATGTATGCAAAAATAATATTATTATTTTAGCCAATATCTTAAACAATAATAATCTTATAATTGCTATTATAGATCCGTCTAAACCTTTTGATTTCTATAATTACTTGAAGACAAACTCCGCAGTGATGCAGAACAACAAGAACAACCTTCTTCAGTATGTTGACTTTGCAAAGAATATCCGCAAAGGTGATTGGAACGCTGCTAAGGATTTCCTTAGGTTATATCCAGAGGCAGTCAGTAAACAAATTTCATATTCTGGAAATGCAGCTCTACACATTGCAATCCTTGGTGGACATACCAATATTGTGGAAGAGTTGGTGAAGCAAATGTCGGAAGAGAATTTGGAGATAAAAGACAACGATGGTCTCACCGTATACTTGGTTGTAGTGCTATTGTTGGAAACATCCAGATCACAAAATGCATAACTCAAAAGAATCGGAGGTTACTGAGTATTGGAAATTCGACACACCAACTCATTCCGGTCGTGTTGGCTGCCGTGTATAACGCTATAGATTTGGCTCGATATCTCTATTCTGAAACTCCTCTGGAAGATTTAAAACCAGAAAATGGCATCAATGGTGCTACATTTATTACACGATGCATTTATGCCAAAGCTTTTGGTAAGAACTTAAATATTGGACTATATATTGGTTGAGATTTTTTATTTTTTTTTTATAATTGTTAAAGAGAGATTATATGAATGTATTTGGCTTTTACTTATTTTTTATAGCTTATTTATATAGTGTTTAACAAAAAAAATATATAGTTTTTGGTAAGATTTATGTCAGTATAACAAAAGGCTAAAAGTTAGCTCATTTCCCAAATAGTGTTTTTTTTTTTTTTTTTTTTTTTTTTTAAATCATAGACAAAAAAGAATAAAAAAATTATAGCCGTCACACTATATATTGTTGACATTTCTATGCTTTGAAACGCTTGCTACTGTTCTCTTTCAACTAATTGCTTCTGTTTGCGATCCAATAGATATGGCTTTGAAGTTGCTCGAACATTACCCTAGCTTGGCAACTTCTCTAGATATGAGGGGGGAATCCCCTGTGTTGGCATTAGCTTGCATGTCTTTTGCATATCCTAGTGGAAATCAGCTAATATTTTGGAAACAATGGATCTACCACCGTGAGTATTACTCTCTTTTTGTATTGCTTTAGATTATATTACTATGCTATTTTGCACAAACTTTTGTAGCACCATTAAATAAATGATCGAGACAACAGATTTTCTCTCCATAAATTAAAGATATGTTTGGGTTTTGAAGCTATGAGAGAATATACATAGATTGCTTCCAATTAGGGGACAAACAAAATCTCTACCTCCTCTTTTTTTTTTTTTTTTGATAGAAAATCTCTTCCTCTTAGTTGTTCAATCTTGATTAGTCCATTTCAGAAGATGTGGATATATATTATATTATATTTTGTAGACCTCTTTACATTATTACTTTGTACTTCGTAATTTAACTCTTTTGTTCTGACATAATGAAATATTTTAATATTAATATATTTTACAAATAATTTATAAAATTCAGTTATATTATTAAATTCTATTGAAAATACATAACAGGTTTTTTAGTATATGTTAAAATTTCTTGGAAGCTTATACTTGTGTTAATGATAAGTTGTAAAAGAATATGTATTAGTTTCTTAAGGGTTTGAAGTAGTTTGAAATGGTCTTGAACTAGATTCAAATTGGTTAGAAGTAAATAGTTTTAAATGGTGTTGAACTATATTCAAATTGGTTAGAAGTAATTTTAGTTACACTTGAAATAATATACATGGGATTGAAGTATTTTAAATCAGAAGGACGCATAGCAAAAGATTAGAATAGTTTGAAATCTATTTCGAGACTGGCAAAAATTAGAGTATTTTAGATTAATTTTATATTGAGCTAATTAAATTCCTAGCTTATAATAACCCTTTCATACGTACATGCACATTTGACAATTTTAAAGGGAAAAAAAAAAAAAAAAAAACAAAACAAAAAAGACATGTATGAAAGGTTTCTACCAAAAAAGTAATTCTACCAATATTTGTTCTTTGATTTTTTCCAAATCTTGAAAAAGTCATGTAAGGATCCCAGTTCATAATGTACGGAAGTTACTGATTCATAATTTCTCCATTAATTTTTTTTTTTTTTAATTTTAAATATGATAATTTGTTTTGACTTATTTATATACCTAATTTTTTTCTTCTTAATTCAATTTTTATTATTGTGATATATTGAATTTTCTTAATATTTACTATATTTTTATATAATTTATAAACATAAAATCATTACAAAATCTATTAAGAAAACACAACTAACTTTTTGAATTTTATAAATTTTTCATTAGTATTTGAGTTAATGATAAGTTTTAGGCATGAGAGAAATGGTATTAATTTCAAATGATTGAGAAATATTTGTAATTGGGTTTGACGTTATTTAAAATTGACTTAGAGTAGTTTTGAAATGGGGTGACATTTGACTAAAAAACTATGGTGGATTTAAAATTAAATTTAAGATGCTTCACACAAAATTATACTGGAGCAGTAGATTATCTTAATCCTTTGACTAGGTTCCACTTTAATTATATTATATTATATTTATTGGTGGAGCCAAGGGGGAAGCAATTTCTCCCCTTTTCTTTTCATCATTGTCTTTTAAGGATTAAAAACTACAAAATTCAAATGAAGGTAGAGAAAAAGAAGAGTTAGAAAATAACACGGCTAGAGCTATTATTAAAGGAAAAAAAAAAGCAATTATTAAGATTTTTAAAAAAAATTTATTGTATTAGTATTAGAAATTATTGAAGACTTATATTGTATTAGGAAATTATTTTCTGATAATTACTGTGTAGAATTGCTCATTATTGTGTAGTATTGCTCTCTTTTTCTGTTCACTGAATTATTCCGAATTTTCTATTCATTTTCTTTTTTTTTTTTTTTTTTTCTAGCTTTTGTAAGGCTCTCTCTCTCTCAATAACTTTTATATCAGTTGTATGAACCAAGCCGTAAAGCCACTTGAATTATCAGTCAATTGAAATATCAGTCCTAAGCCCCTCTCAGTTCCCTATTCTCCTTATCAGTCCCCAAAAAATATAGTTGTGTATGTGGGGTTCCCATTATTGCAGAGGACAAAAAAAAAAAAAAAAAAAAAAAGCCTATTATTGTGTGTCTAAAGTTTATAACAACTTAAATTCTTTATGTAATACTTTATTCTCTTTCATAAAATGATAAAATTTGTGTATAGAAAATAAAATTTTAGAATAATTTTTTAATAACATCAACTTACAATTTTAGAATAATTTCTTAATAACATCAATTTACATAAGTTGTATTTAATTAGTTTATGTGACTATTAAAAGAACATTCCCATAAGTTTAAAATTTTGACTTTGAAAAAAATAAAAACGGCCTATACATGCCCCCAAAAAAAAAACAAAAACAAAAACCTTCATATATAATCAAAATATAATTAATATGCAATTTTCTTTCATGACTTTTCTTCATTAAAACAACAGCCAAAATATATATACAAATGTTTTTGTACAACATATACATGCGCATTTGCAAACACACATGTTAGAGTACTACATGTAATATAAATTTTTCCCCTCCCCAGCTCCACCATTGATGCATGTAATAGATTATCTTGACTAATTGATTACTTTAAAAGTTAACAAAAAATAATTATATATTCATATATATTTTTGTAAGGTCCGATTTTTTTGGTCCGGCCCAGGATGCGTGGGACTTTAGACCAGCAAGCCTGGTACAATGAATTTGTAGAGAGTGAACCAAAGAGCTAGGCTTTGGTGTATGGACAACAGTTATCATGGTGTTTTCCTTGATAGGATGAGATGGACTGAGTTCATCTAGGAGAATTGGTCCTCAGTACAGTTCCGGGAGCCTTTTCTGGTCCCTCTTGTGTGTTGGGGGGTCTTCACCCCGCCCTCTTTGTTTCTTTTTACTCCCCTTTTATAGTAGTTTTCTTCCTCCTGGATGGGGTCCTTAGGGTAGGTACTTGTCCCATCAGCCCTTCTCTCCAGTTGTTAGGAGTGGTTGTAAGGACAGAGAAGTATGGCCGTGTCAGGCACAAGGTACTGAATGCAATAATGGCAGCCTTTCCTTTAAACACTTTCGTTGTCCTTTTCTTCTTTAGTACTTTTCCCGTTCCGTGGGATGATAGGGAGTGTCACTACCAGTGGCAGGTTACCTCCTCCATCCTCGACTACACTATGCTGAGGAGGGCTCTCCCTGTGGCCGAGGAAGGGCTTTTCCTCCCCGCGACTAAGGAGGGATTTTTCCCTTGGGCTGGGCCTTTGGCCCAATATAGACATCGACATGAGCCTACTGGTCTTTTACCCCCCACAATTTTAATTACCAAGTATTAATAAAAATTAGACAATATTGTAGAAAAGATCATATTTAGATAGAAATTTCTTAGAGAATATCAAAGATAATTTAATCAAAACTTGTAATTTTGAATTGCTTTAATACCCAGTTTAATTAAAAAACATAATACTATGATTCTATGATTTTGTTTTTTAATAATTTGATAATTGCAATGAAGAAAAAGTGTTTTCAAAACTCTTGACATTAAAATATTTATATAACAATATTAAAAGTTTTTTTTGGGGGGGGGGGGGGGGGGGGGGGGGGGGGAGACTACTGATATTATTCAAAGAAAGTTGCCATAATCGACAAAGAGAATTGAATTCAGGTGTGGAGGAACATCCTTCATTCACACCGACAAACCTCTAACATGTCTAACATGTTTAGTTAGGTTGTAAAATACCTTGTTACCATAAAGTCTAAAGTCTTTAATTTTTACTATCATTATACATATACCTAACCTTTTAAAATTCACTCGCCAATTCTACTACAAGGTATACGCATTCCATCAAATCATGTTGCCAATGAAATTCCCATAAGCATCGGAAACTCAAAAAAGGGAGAGAGTGATCAAGTAAGAAATATTGGATTAGGTATGTTTCTATCTAGACTCTCTTACCATAACATGTATGGTATGCTGTAATATGTACCTTAATGGAATGTCTATTATGAGTTATACTTAACTATTGACAATTTGACATACAATGGCAAATTAACATTACAAAAAATAAAATAAAATAAATCCCAAGAAAAAAAAATTTAACCAATGTTTTCTCAATTCTCTATCACCTTAAATTGCATGGCTATTTTTACACTTGTAAGTAGAAACTATTGATATTACATTTAAGAATAAGCTTAGGCTACCGCATCAAAAACTAGAGGAAAAGTGAATTACTTAAATCTATGGATGGTTTACGAAGAATCAAATTATTTAATTTTTTGAGGTTTAATGTGTTTTCTGAATTAATTAGGCAGGGCAAATAAAGTACAGCTCTCAATTGTTTTTAAATAAACTGATTCCCCCCCCCCCCCCCCCTCCCCCCCACTTTGCAGCTCGTCGACTTGTTTCAAAACTCATTAAACGATTGGGTATGCTACGTTTACTCAATTATTAGTAATTTCAAATCTTAGTAATTGATTGTGTTCAACTTTTTCTATGCTCTTTCTTATGTGTTATTTATTTATTTATTTTCTTCATCTAGTTGACAAAACTCTGTTTTAATCATTGACATAGGGATCAAACAAATTTATGAATTGAAGTTGCTTCATTACCAATCTGCTCAACTTCTAAGCCGAGTGTGCTATGAGCTACCGGGTTTAAGTGATCAACAATTGTCAGATGCTCGTGTTCTTGATGCTGTACTCAAAGCTATCCAGAAAGGGTTAATTGAGTTTGTTATTGCTGTACTGAGCACAAAAAATGAACTTGTGTGGAGCAAAACAGAGGAAACATCAAGAAACACATTTATGTGGGCTGTTCAACATCGTCAGCTTAAAATATTTTGCCTCATATACCGATGTCATATAAAGAACGCAATATTGCCTTCAGTAGATATCAAGAACAATAACATATTACATGTGGCAGCGATTTTAGATTCTTCCTCTGGACTACGTACCGTTCCAGGTGCAGCTCTACAGATGCAAAGAGATCTACAATGGTATAAGGTAAAATCACTCGGTTTGCATTATTTTGATCTAATCTCTCAGCTATACACAATATACTTGTTCTTTTTTTCTTGGGAGGGGATAATATTTTTTTTTGTTTTAATCTGAATTTAAAAAAAAAAAAAAATCTATTATAGCCTAATCTAAGTGTATATATAATCTAATTGTATATATGTGTGAAGCTCCCTTCTATAGGAAAAAATATTTGATATTAAATGAAACCATATCAGCGGTATCAAAATCCACTAAGTGAGAGATATGTCGGTAAAAAATAATTATCCCACTAACAAATGAATGACATATATTAGTAGGTAGTAATTTTTGCATACATGTCTTTCATTTATTGGATTTTAATACGGATGATGTAGTATTATTTGATACAAAATATTTTTTTCTCTTATAGATTTGGAATTTGGCCCTTATCCCCTAACTCACAAGAACTAATACTTGTGGAGTGACTATCATGCTAAGGGTGTGCAATACAATTCAATTGTTTTTTAGTAACAAACTAATCTAAATTGAATTAAGTCTTAATGGAATGGCATCTTATTGTTTTTCCCTATAGATATCACAAGCAATAACAGATTTTTATTTTTATTTTTGGAAATGAGAATATTCAATACTACAAATCTTTCACTGAGAATATTGAATCATTGATCTCACTTCTTTATAATGAGAGGGAAAAAACGCTAAGTTACAAGGTGTTTCTAATATAATATTTTATCTCAATCATTACATATTTGTTCATGAGAATTTGCTTAATGAACGTAGGAAGTGGAGAGTGTTGTCCATCCTTTTTTATTAGAATCTACAAACAAAGATGGACTAACACCTCGAGAATTGTTCACGGAGACCCACAAAGAGTTGGTTGATAAGGGAGAAAAATGGATGAAAGAGACAGCAACTTCTTGTACAGTGGTTGGTGCTCTAATTATTACCATTATGTTTGCAGCAGCAATTACCATTCCTGGTGGTAATGATTCAAATACAGGCTTGCCATTGTTCTTAAATAGCAAGGTGTTTACGCTCTTTATAATACGTGATGCACTATCTCTCCTTTCTTCCTCAACTTCAATATTGATGTTTCTTGGCATCCTCACATCAAGTAATGCAGAAGAAGATTTTCTTGAATCCTTACCCAGAAAGATGATTATAGGTCTTTCTACCCTTATCTTCTCTATAGCAACCATTATGATAACTTTCTGTGCCTGTCTTTTCATCATTCTACATGGAAAATCATGGATGGTCATTCCTGTCATTTGCCTTGCTGGTGTTCCAATCGCCCTATTTACATTAACGCAATTTCGCCTTCTTATTGACATGTTCAACTCAACTTATGGATCTGGAATCTTTGACTAGAATATGGACTCTTGGTCCTAAGTTTTTCATTGTGATGAATGATGTATTAGTGTATCTTAAATAATTGGCATACAGGCAGAAATGATTTTTTTTTTTTTTTAATTCCTTTTATTTGGAAAGATAACTTATGAACTTTTAGTTTGTGATGCATAAATTGTGTTCTTCTAGAACTAATTATCCTTAAGATATTTTTTCATGCTCATTCTTTTCTTACGTCACACAGTATCACCTCATTGGGGAAATTATACCACATTAGCGAAAGAATCAAAATAAAGCAAAAATAAAGGAATAATGTCATGTATACAATATTTTCAAAATCAAAGGAAAAATTTAGAGCTTCATGAATTGGACTATAATGTGCAAAAATCTTCACATTCCTAAACACAACTCAACAATACACAAAACGACCTCAAAAGCTGATACTATACAAAACGGGTTTACAAGCCCTCTCTTGCCTCACGAAGTGGGTTCAAAAGCCCAAAGTTCTTCACTACACGGATCAAGCTTGAAGTCTAAATATAGCATTTTTTTTTTTTTCCATCAAAGCCTGAGGACCCTTGTCTACACAAAATGGACTACAGGAATTAAAGAATTTACCCAAAAAGCGATTGGGGTCATTCAAACTAATTGGGTTAGAGGGCTACGCTCAAGCATCAAGCCGAAGAAATGCTAAGGCAATCCAGCCCACCAAGAGTTAAAATAGAAGTAACCAAATGTTGGGCTCGTTTCTTACTAACTAGAAGAACCAGCCAACAGTTGGAGTAGTTACACTAGAAGACAAAAATGGAGCTGATGTCATAGGAGTAAGACACGTGTTCAAGGGATTCAAAATCCTCTTTTCCCCAAGTTGTCTGTCACAGTACTAGAAGTTTACTAAAGACGTTGAACAATAGGGATTCTTGTTGGGGAATAGCTTGGAAAAATATAAAGATGTCATCGGTAAAAATATATATTATTATAGTTTAAAGCGCGTCTATTGACCCTAACAGGTTGTAGAATTTTGGTATGAAGAGTAGTATCATGGAAAAGAGACAAATGATGAGACAAAGGATGAATAAGGTAATAGCGGAACACCTTGACGAACTCCTCTGGAATGGTTGAAAGGGCTGCTAGTTTGCCCATTCCAAAGAACTGAGATCGAAAATGTTTTGGAAGCATGTCATGATGAGGTCAATTATTTACTGGGAAAAATGAAAAAATTGAAGAGTATAACATATGAAAGGCCACTTGAGATGATAATACGCCTTTCTAGGTTTACTTGACAGCCATGAGACCCTTTTGTCCCCTTTTTCTATTGAATAAGTGAATCATTTCTAGCGCTATTATACAATTTTATGTTGTTTGACTCCCTAGAATGAAACCCAATTGAGCTAGGTGCACAAGGGAGGGAAGAAATTTTTTCAATCTCAACACAATTAATTTTGAAAGTATTTTATACAATGTGTTACAGATACTAATAAGTCATAATTGATGGACCATTTTAATAGCAGTTAGATCTTTGTGAAATTGGTCTAATAAAAGTAGTTCAGATAAATTTTGAAATATCTAGACCTATAGTATCCTATTATTATTGAAAAAATTGGGCATGCAGCCCATCTGAGTCAAAAGATTTGTGAGAATGGTGCGAATTTCATCAATTGAAGGAAAGGAGGTGAGGGTATTTTGAAAATGGGTTAGGTTAAAATCCATTGCATGAAAGATAATTGTAGGAGTCAGTAACTAGGCTGGCAGCCTGTCTAAATGAAATAAGGTTCGAAAATGATTGTTCACAGGATTTTGTAATTGTGTACCCTGTAAACATTGACCATTATCATCCCTAATATGCTATCCAATAAGGGCCTAAATATGCCTAGAACAAAGGTTATCGAAATGTGCATCTACAAAATGGATTCAAAACTCGCAAACAATTAGGTAACTAATTAATGTGAATTCCTTATTCCCTTTGGAATATTCTAACTTGATTCATGATTGCAAGTCTCTCATGGAGCTACCTTGGGTGATCAGAACTAGCCGTATCTAGAGAGAAGCCAATAGGTTTGTTGATCTATTAGCAAAGAAGGGTGCAGAGCAACCAAAGTGAGAAATCTTTTATGATTCTTGCCCTTCATTTTTGACGCAATGCTATTTTTGGGACTCATTGGGCTTCACGTCATCTCACTCAGTGGGTGGTGTGTAACAAATAAAATGAACTACATATGTTAGTTGTTTTTCAGTTGGAGTATGTGTCCTATTTTTAGTTCTCTGTATTGTGCTATAAGCATAGTTTTTAGACCTAGATTGTTCAAAGAATAGAAAAAGAGAGATGCTCAAAGTTTTAAAGTTGGACCAAGGTCAACTTAGGTTGAACTGTGATAACATCAAAATTAATTTAATATTAATTAAAATAAAAATAAATGTATTAAATGTGTACAAATATGGAAATTTACCCCCCCCCCCAAATATAAAGCTAATTAAACAACTTTCAAATTATTTTTCAATATTTTTAAGTGAATAGAAAATAATAAAATATAAACAAGCTTTAAAAAATTGTGTTTAATAATTTTTTTAAATAAAAATAATTTTATTTAAAAATAAAATCATTGGTAATATAATTTTTTTACAAATTTCACAATCATATGTAATGATGTAAAAGCATAATCTTTGAAAACAAATAAATTTAGCAAATAACATTAAGTAAATAGTGATTAAATTAAATGCAAAACTATTAATCGTGTAAAACTAAAATAAATAAAATATAAATTCAATGGGATACAGAAGGAAGTCAGCTAGTGTAGTGGTTAATGTGCTGTACATTGATCTTAAAATTGGTAAAAGTAACTAGTGAAACAACACAATCCACTAAATAATAGTATATGTGAAGGTGTATTATATTGTGATGTAATGAAAAATGATCCATCACAACCGTTCACCAATGCTAGTAATCAAGGTTGGCCCCTAAAAATGGCTGAAATAGTTGTGTGTAACGAAGAGTAACACGAAATAGGGTCAAATTAATGTTTATGCTATTTGGAACCGGCTTGGGTCATGGGACCCAATCCTTACTAGTGCGATTTAGAGGGTCTGTCATTCGAAACAGTGTGAAGGTCGAAATGTGGATCATGGTTTCAATATTGTTTTTGAGGTCATCATGTTTATGTACCATATACCAAATTTGGCAAATCTCACTATTACCATATTTGACTTAGTCACCCTCCTATATCAAATTTGGTCTTTGTCAACCACCATTATTATTGGAGTACTCTAGAAAAGCAATAATAATTAATAATAGGGTATCCTCCAAAAATCACTTTATTTTATAGTTAGATTGTATATTTTTATAAACTTAATTATAGGTTTACATTATATTAGCAATATAAATTTTACATCGTAGATGTGCACATTTATTTAATCCATAACATGAATCTTGAACTGAAAGTATAATGTAAGTTAATAATTTTCCTTTCCATAATTCTTACTATGTAGAAAGATAAAGAGTTTTTGTACAGCAAAAAGAGATGTAATAACTTTTTGTACAATAATAGCCTACTAGGAACCTACTTGGAAGTTGAAACTTGAAGGTAATTAACCCAAATCCAATACAATTGGTCATGCGATTTTCAAATCCCTCTATTTAGCGTTGTCCCCTCTTTCTTATTTTTGTGATTAGCCCTACTCGATAGAATATACATCTCCCAAAATTCATGTGTTACTTTGTGGACAATGTTCGGCTGCAGTGTACCCAAATGGGCAAATTTATCATGGGTAGCTAACCACAGCTCAGTTTTCTTATCAACATTTTACAACTTTTAGAAATCTGTCCTACTGTTGAAGATATGTCACAGCGATAATAACATGGATGAGTAATAAAAGGAACTAAACCAGCTTATTTAGTCATCCAGAAGGGCTGTATTATGTGGATTAGTATTTGGAGCTAGAAGTTGATAATAGTGGTAAGGCAATTCAAAGTTTATAAGTTGGCTAGGAAGATTCTATTAGGAAAATGCTATAGTAGAAACCTGATGAAGGAAATATTGCTGAAGGCTTTGTAATCTGACGCTCGGCATCGAGGTAAGTCAGTCAGGTTGATCAAAATGTCGTTGTCATTTGGTTTCAAACATGAGACAAACAAGACGAGAATGTATCAGTGTATGAGCGTAGACCATGACCATGGTCTATTCAGAAATCTCACATGATCATCAAACACTGGAAGCCAGAATAAAGTGTCCATGAACTGGATAAATTTTTCCACTACAAATTAACATGTGGGTCCAAATTAATTTCATATGGTTTACCACTTTAAACACAGTCAATGTATAAGTGTAAAAGGTGTTGAAAATTGCAACAAGGCTGCCAATGCTTTAGCTTTAAGTGCAGAGTCATTTTCAGTGTCGGATTCATCACTAGCCAGTGGTCAAACTACTTTTCTCCTTTTCCTCTCTTTCTTCAGCACAATGATTAAGCTACCAGTCCCACAGTCATTCCCTCCACGTCCTCATCTCATCTTCCTTGCTCTCAGATACAGAAAACTCAAGGCACGGCAGAGTACTCTCAGCCACAAATCACATTCACACATTATTCGAAACCCATATCACAGTACACTTCCATCAACAATCGCGGCCACAAACTCGAAAGTCAAATTAACCAAACCACTACCTCGCCTTCAACTTGAACACCACACCAGCAGGTAGCAACCCACACAAGCATATACCGTGGACGAACCATTCCAACACTCACAAGCAGTTCACTTCACTCGCACTCTTACAGCAATTCCCAGACAAAGCGAAAGGAAGACGGGAGAGAAAAGGGAGCCTGAAAGAGAATTTGGGTTTCGGCTGAAGGCTGGAAGCCTAAGCCCAACTCCGAAAGTGAGATCCATTGTTCAAAGCCGACCCAAGTTTCAAGAAGTGTCCAAGAGCCCTGATCCGATAGAAATCCCATAACCAACACTGATCTGATCGTGGTCCAAATTCCAAACCCAATTCCCAACTTAAGGTATGTATGTTCCTAAAATAGATAAGAATGGTCAACGGCTAATGCATTATTTTTGGAATAATGACATAGAAATAAACTATTTTACAAAAAAAAATTTATAAATTACTAATATAGTGAGTGATTATTGGTAAATAATAAAGTGATATTAATGATAGGTTCAGATAAAAACTAATAAGAGGTTGGTCACATCAACATTTTTTAAAAATGTTGTAAAATAATTTGTGTCTGTAGTAGTACTCTTATTTTTTATTCCTATAAGAGCATCCATATTGGCGATACTAAATAGCTATATTGCTATTTTTCGCACAATCAAATGCCAAAATGTGCCCTACAATGGTGGAGTCAAAGCAATATCTTTTTGGTTGTGCGCTGTAGCAACTGAAAGGTAAAATATATATATATATATATATATATATTATTTTACTCATTTTTATTCTTTCTTTTATTTTTATTTCTCTTCTTCTGCATTCACAATATTATTTTACTTATTTTTTTTTATATAGGGTTCACACTGCTATATATTGTTTGTGAGTTCACATTACTATTGTTGTTTTATTCTTATATTTTTTTTTTCTTTTCTTATACTCTATATTGTTTTTTTATTTGTGCATCCACACTGCTATTGTAGTAGATATATTATTTTATTGAAATATTTATATTATTTTATTGTGTTGAAAGCTAAAATAGATCCACTGATGCTAGATGTTTTGTAAAGTGAGTAGGTAAAATAGATAAACTAACTTTTTATGGTGCCTAATAGCTAAAAAAATAACTCCACCATCGTGAATGCTCTAACTATTACATTATGCATAACTCATCCAACCAAAGTATACTCAGTATGCTTCCCTCTTTAATTGAAGCCCCCTTTATTTTTAAAAAAATGAGAGCTATTATTATTATTATTATTATTATTATTATTATTATTATTATTATTAAGTTGGGATAATTAATAATGCGGACACCAAACTTTATTCTTTTATTTTTAGAAAAATGAAGATTATGGATTTTGTGGTTAAGTGTTAGAGATCCTCATTGCATTTGTTATCTATGAAAATGAAAAATAAGGGTTTTCTTAGGCTTATATCTTATTATCGGTAAAGATTAAAGTGATATTTGTTTATAAATTATTTCAAATTGATAATATTTACATATGTTTCGTAAATAAGGGATTTAGTGCACTTTAACTGTGTAATCTCTAATTTCTTTAACCAAAAAAAAAATCTTGTTCTAAATTTTTTTAAGAAAATTAGTTATCATTAATATGATTAAAAGAGAGTTCACAAGTTACAACTTACAAATTGACTAGATGAAAAAAAAAAATTAATATTTTTTTTACCAATGATATAAATATTTTTGTTATAAATAAATAAATAAATATATATATATATATATATATAGAGAGAGAGAGAGAGAGAGAGAGAGAGAGAGAGAATTATTATTTTTTATTTAACTCGGCCCCTAGAATAAATTTCTAACTTTGGATGGCAGGTCGGCTTTTTATCTCTAGACTCTCTACATCTAGATCTATAATATAAAATGAATGGCTTTTAATTCTTTTTTATCAAGTTCCTTAAATTGTGCAAAATTTCGGAAAAAAAAAAAAAAAAAAAAAAAAAAAACAACAACAACAACAACAACTATAGCATATAAAAAAAAATTAAAATTTTATTTGGACATTCAAAAATTCAACCACTAATGTTTTCAAAAAAAAAACAAAAAAAAAAAAAAATCAACCAGTAATGAAGATATCATGTCAAGTAGGTATGTCTTTGCCATTATATGGTCCATTCGGTGAAGTAAAGTCCTATATAGAAAAGGTTGTATCAAAAGTAGAGTCGACTTTCTTCAGGTAATTTTTTTATAAATTCAAAGTGTCTTGTCTTAATGATAAAGGACAATTATTATGAAGCAAATGTTATAAATTCAAATTCTATCATTTTTTTATAAATAAAAAAAAAATTAATTAATTCTTCAAGTAATTTTTTACCGATACATAGCAAACAACTATGAAAGTTACAGTTTATATCCCTAAATGCCTTAACTACCTATTTTAAACATTTGGTTCACATATTAACCAGGTAGTTAATCAATCAAGGTTCAAATTAGGGGCGGTGCTACAACCTATTCAGGGGTTCAAATGAACCCCTGACTTCCAAAAAAAAAAAAGTTATGTATATAATTTTTTTTGTTAGTTTAATACTTTAATTTATTTTTAAAAATATTTTTTTGCACACTCTTACTTGAATCTTTCACACCCTTATTACAAGTATTTTTTACTCTAAGAGTAAAGAGTAAGTGTCTGTGAATTGTGAATTGTGAATTATAAGTGTAATTCTTTTTATAAATTTATATTATATGTGTATGAGTGTGTCTACTATTGATTGTATACATTACCTTTTGTTATAATGTTATTTGTGTAAATTATGATGTGTGTGGATGTTTGCATATACAATATAAATATAACTTTATATAATTTAATACTTAGGAAATAAGGAGGGTTTTTTTTTACATGTGTGTGTATTGTTATCATATTAAAATAACTATTTGTTATAAAGTTAGTAAAATTCAAGAAAAAAAAAATAAAGTAAGTTACTATTCAAGCATTTAATTGGTTAAGTAGACAGGTGTGGGGGTCAGTCAATCAATAATTATTAAAACCGTGTTAACTAGGCCTGTGGCCCATCCGAGGACGTTAAACCATCCGAGAAGGCCCACATAAGGTTATAAGGGGAACCAAATGAAAAGAGAAGTAGATATCACATGAGATGGGTCCAGTATTCGTCCGAGGACAAAATCCTTCTCGGCAATATGTGTCCGAGGACGACCTGAATGCCGTATTGTCACAAACACACTTCGAAACTACATTACCACTAAAGATGGGACATGGGGCCAAGGATAAGAAAGAAAAGATAAACAAATATCTTTAACAACTGCTGCCTCCGCATTAATTGTCTCTCAACCAACTCTTTGGCCGCATTAATGTGGAGGTGATGCCTGAACAGTGATAAAGCAGCCTTACAGCTGCTGGTTGGAGGTTCCAGGAGGTATTGGATGGGACAAGAAGGGATCCCCCGAATCCAACTTACACGTGTGTGGTGAAGATGACACCAAGAGGACAGTATATAACAGGGAAGAATGCATTAAGAAAAAAAGATCGGAACTTCTAAACAATTGATGCTTAGAAGAAAATCTTACAAAATAAAGAACTTAGCTTGTTTCAAGAATAAATTGATCGTAATATCTGTATTAATCCATCTAGAAACGTTAAGTTTAATCGTTTTTCTTCTGAAGTTGATCTAGTTCTTTTATATCCCCGCTCTACAAATTTATTGTTTGGGCCTTTAGCATTCGAACCCAATACAAGTTTGGGATCGACACAAATTGAGTCCTTACAACAGGTAATATATAATTTTATATATGAATAAATGTGATTGTGTGCGTCAATAATTCATATGGAGCCAATGAGTTGCGATTAGTCATTTAGTGTAAAATGTTTTTATAAAAGCAAAGTCAAATAGATAATAACAATTGTATAAAGATAAAAATGCTAGACAAATTTAACAAAGTAAAATGGTCATAAGCTCAAAGCTACGCACATTGGCAATAGATATTCATAATGAACTATCATGTAACATTCAAAATTTGAAAACTTGTAGAATAAAATTGTAAAACTTCACGTAGTATTATTTTTTATTATTGATAACTCGATATATTCAAGTTCTCTTTTTATTAAAAAATTTTAATGACTCTTAAAAAAAATTCCTAGAGCCGCCACTGGTTTAAATCACAATGATTTGTGTATAAACACATAAAGACAACATGATGTGTAGATTGTTTAAAAGTGGTATTTTCCTAGAATATTGTTTACACTATTACGTTAGTTGCCTATAGTTTATTTTCTAGAACAAAAGTCATGGTTATAAAGCTTAATTCATGTATAAGGCTTTACTTTTTCCGTTTGGGACGTATATTAAATCCAAAGTCTAGAAAGTATTGGCTACTGTCTTTGAGATTTGATAACTTCAAGGAAACATCTTTTTGGGCAGAGATGCTTTGCATTAGTGTTATTATTTGGTTCATCAAAGTACAAGTCTCTTGAAACAATTTGTATAATTCAATAAGCTTTATATTTTGTGAATGATATTAAGTAATTTTCATGGTTGATTATAAGTCCTATTTAAGAGTGTTTTCAAACTATTTGGAGGGTGTTTCAGTTAGACTTTTAAAGTTATTCAAATACGGTAAGTAATTATGTATAATATGCACAAGTGTTCAATAGGTTCTTGGAAGTCAAAAGTTTTCAAAAGTTATGTTTTTAGGCTTACGTTTTCTAAAATTTATTTTACACCATTAAAAGAGAAACTTCAAATTTTAAATAATGTTTTGAACATTTGAATCTCATTTAAAAGATGATTTCTAAACTAAAACATTTTCAAAAAGGAATTGAGTTTTAATGCAATTTTTCTAAAAAGGTTTTTGTTCTTTTAATATGTTTAAAACCAAGTGATTTCAAAATCATGTTCCTATTTTCCAAAATGGTATTTAAAACGTTTTTAGTGAATTGAATTTTCAAACTTACTGAAGAATTGTAAAAATACATATATAAACTCCTCAGTTCCTATTCATTCCCTAGGAAAGTCAAGCATTTATGTTTTATTCGATATTGTGATCTTCAATATACCTCTGTATTGGGAATGATTGTTACTATATATAAGTAAATTATTCTACTTTTGTATAAACTTTGCTTTTGTGATATGTGACTCATTAAATATATATATGAACCCGCTCACAAGGTTATATGTGAGAATAAGAGTTGAACTCTCACCAGTAGGGATTAGATGTTGGTATTTACTCACAGAATTATATGTGAGAATATATGATGTGTGTATATGTAACACTATTCTCTAATCAATATTCTATATGTGTTTTCGAATGATTTTAAGATTTGATTACATATATATTAAGTGGATCATTATATGTTTTGGAAAACTATATTTAATATCATTGAGTAAATTTGTGAAATCAAAATACTCGTGTTTTTCTTGACTCTATTTTGTTGTGTATTGTGTATAATTGCTTACTAGATGTGTGGCTCACCTCATCAATTACAATTTTCAGATTAAAGTTTAGTTAGGAAACAAAACCTTTGGATCACTTCATAAGGTGTAAAGTAGAGCGTGAGAGTTTTTAGGCGACTTTAGTAAAGCTTGAAGCCTTATAGGATTTTTAGTTATTTTTATTATTTCGCTTAAGATTTTATAGTATTTAGAGATTATTTCTAAATTGTGGATTTTAGATATTATAAGAGATTTATTAAGAGCATTTTTTATTTGGAGTTTTATTTAATTTTGAAATTAATTACTTTTATTGAGACATGCAAGATTAGCAAGTTAGTCATGTATTTAAATTCGTGTTCCATAGATTTGGGTCATGACACTAGGAGGCTAGGGTTTTGGAGTATTATATTATGTCTGCACTTTTTGGAAGGTTGGATGAAGTTTAAGGAGCATTGTACAGCTGAAAATTTGTTTAGGGCTTTTTTTCTTTTTTCTTTTTTTTCTTTTTTTTTTCCTGGTAGTTTGGGCTCATTAGTATTAGCACAAGGTGAATTGGGCTCTTGGGTGCTGAACTACCAACTAGCCAACTAATTTTAATCTTATCAAAAAACAAAAAAAAAATTAGACTCCCAAAAATTAACATTCAAGGAAAAGACTAAAAAAACGGGGAAAAAAAAGAAGGAATGAAAAAACTAAAGAGAGAAAAAAAGAAATGTTGTGTTGATTAAGGATACTTTAAAAAGACATGCGTTGGGCTTGGGTTATTGTATGGGTAAAAATTAAAACAAGATTTTTTGATTTGTGCTTAAACTAAACAATTAAGTAAATATATAAATATTATTTGGGGTTTTTAAAATATTATTGATAACTCCTAAACAATACGTCGGTATTAACCAGTACTAAAATATTTTGTTTCTCTGACCAAATCAAAATGCCCTTTGGTACAGTATTGACTCCCACGGTATAGAGTGAAGCAAAAAAAATGAAACAGAAGATTTGGACTTGAAATAGAATAGTTTTCTAGAAAATTTTAGTAGAAAATAATTTTTGTCTCATGCCGAGTTAAATAAAGAATGTTAAAAAATAATCTTCCTTTAACTAGTTTTTTATACTACCAAATAAAATAAATATATATAAAAAAATAAAAAATAAATAAAAATAAAAAAAAGCAAAAAGCTATCTTCACATAATTTTATTATTATTATTTTTTTTATCAAAACAAACAAAGGAAGAAAACACCTAAGTCCTACCATTTATTTTCTTTCCTCCCACACTCTAAAAAGTTTTCCTTCCTATTTTTTCTCTAAAATTTTTCATCCATCATATTTCACTTCTACACAAACACACCATTAGAGTGTTGGGAATTAAAATGCTATTTCTTTTGCTCACTATTATTATATATATAAAATAAACAAACAAATAAATAAACTTTTGCTCACCATTTGATGTAATAGAAATGAGCGATCTTTAAATAATAATAATAATAATAATAACTAGTCGCTAACCCGTGCGATGCACGGGATAGTTAAATAATTATTTAATTAATCAACCTCACATTAAAAGAAAATGCTAGTTAAATAAATATTTAGTTAATCAACCTCACATTAAAAGAATAGGCTAAAAGAATCAAGGAAAGGCTTATTTTCCCACCAAGAAAAAGCTAAAAAGGAAAGGAAAAAAAAAAAGACATTGAAAAAGAAAGAAAGAAAAAACTATATTTTGTAGATCAAATACTGTTAAAAAATTTTAATAAACACTATTGTCACATCTATATTTGTTGTAGGCATTTAAATACTTGTTTGATAAAATATGTCAAAGTATTTGTGTGGAATTGGGGGAATAAGAAATAAATTGAAAGCAATGGGATAATGTTACTATATTATTTTCTTCAATTTAATATAATTGAAGAAAGAAAAACTTGGATTTGAAGTGCAACCGCTGGTCATGGAGGACTCATACTCAGGCTTGCAGGAATTAGTGCGACCAAATCATGCTCTGATCAGGTTTTTAGAGACCTATTTAAAGGCTTCTTAGAAAGGCCGAAAGATACAAATTTGAGTAAAGTAACAATCCCTGATTGGCACCATATTACCTGCAAAAAATAGTGAAACGATTCAAATGAAACCCAAATAACTCAACATATCAAAGTATTTAGCCTTTAGAGAGAGAGAGAGAGAGAGTAAGTAACAATTAGATAGCAAGGACTCAAGGTCACACACAAACCCAATAGGCAAACACAAATTGAATATACCAATATGAATATGTATGTGGAGCTTACATAGATCAATCCCACATACATATAAAAGATGTGTTTAATACATCTATTCCATAAGAAAATTTTTGACAGAACCTAATATTATAAGGTGATATCCAAAGCATAGCATTAGAATGCTATTACATAACTTTGCCATTTACGCTACATATATTCAAATAAAAATAATTTTATGTAGTGTGTAGTGAAGTCATAGGTTGCAGCATCATTTTCAGCCTTTTAAAATGATTACTTAAATAAAAGCACAACATTTAAAAAGAAAACCAAAATTCTAGAGAACTTATTAGTAAAAATCATTACTCTTAACCAAAATTCGAAACGCTTATAGTTCTCTATTAACAAAATTGTAACTCACTATTCTAGTTGGGAGTTGCAATATAGATTCTCACCAATAGTACCTGCTGTAATTCAAAGATAACAAAAAAAAAAAAAAAAAATCAACTTATAGCAACTAATAACCTGAAATACTAAACTTAATAGCATAATAACATATAAAGAGAGCAATAAAAAAATTCCAGACTTTTTCAACCAATCCAAACATTTTCTAATTTTTACCAATCCAAAATAGAGGACTTTCACAAAACATATGTAAATTTTTTACCAAACCTTTAATCTACAATGATTCTAATTTCATTGAGACATTTTGTCAAACACTTAGGGTTGGCTTATTTTCACAAAGGATACCAATTCTTATATCATTCTTTCAACATTGAGAAATTACATAGGAAAAAATTTAAAACTTAAAACTCAAGAGTGAGAGAGAGAGAGAGAGAGAGAGAGAGAGAGAGAGAGAGAGAGAGAGAGAGAGAGGGGAGGGTATACACACATACACACAAAATTTAAAACTCAACTTTGAGAAAAAAATATTGATGAATTGATAATGGTGATGATGAGAGAAAAAGTTAACTTCATAGGAAAAAATAATAATGAAGAAATTACACATGAATTCTTTGAATCTACTACCACCTCAAAAAGTTTTAACGCAAAAAAGAAATAAACATATTGATAAAAAAGAACACATTATTCACCTCAAAATTCAAGTTGTTATACTTACACACCCAATCGTATGAGTCCACCCATTGAAACAGGATCCAAATACCATAGACAAATGTAAAAAGAACAAATATAGCTCATAATATTAATGGAATAACAAATTTGTGAAAAATATAAATTATGCAGTAAACAAAACAAAAAAGCACCAAATTACCAATCAAAGCAAGATGCTTATCCTAAAAAAAAAAAAGTGAGATGCTTATCCACAAATATGTTGGATTGAATAATCTGTAGAAAAGATAAGCAATGAAAATCAAATAGAAAATATCTACCAAAACCTATAAAGTAATCCGCAATTGGCAAATTAACAAAGCAAAACTCACTTTTTTTTTTGGGATAGGTAATCAAAGATTTATTGCATAAAAAAAGACATCATGTGCACAATGGTGAGCACTTTGAACATTAACAAAGCAAAACTCATAGTTCACCAACGTATCTAAAAAACCCTTCACAAGATTGTGCTTCCATTTACTTTTGTTTCACTATTATTTTTTTCCTCAGCACCCAAAAAGATGCTCAATTAAAATTTTGAGAATATAATCCAACATGTCAAACCTAGAAAAGTTCATGAATTGGTGGATAAACAATCTTTTCTCAGTAATAACTTGCAACTCCATTAAGCCTTTACAACTGAACTTTAAACAAAGGAATAACGCAATGTGTGGCTTTTTGAAAGGCCACACATTTATTAATAGTTGTTACTTATCAATACAAAGGCAGGGAAAGAAACAATTTTATGGTATAAAAATACAAGTCCTTAAGCAAAGCCTAAAGCCTCTTGGCTGATAATTTCTAACAAAATGGAACAACCTCAACTTGCATAAAAAAATTCAACAAATAAAATAATAGAGCAATCATTAGTCAACTCAACAAATCAACTAAGCCTTAATTGTAATTGCAAGCTAACTTCATAGATGTAAAGATTACAAACAAAAAAATAAAACAATTTATGCTAGTACAATTTATGCAATACTAATGTATAAAAAATTATGAAAAGGCAACAAACAACAAAATTAAAACTTCCAATGTTCAAAACCTTACATGACATAGAAGCATTAACTTGATTTCTTTTCACTTTGTTGCAAAATATGAAACCGCAAATACCAAACCACATAACTATTTATACCGAAAAAATCACAAACTTGGTCATCCATAAAAATTAAAAATAAATTTGGGTATCTCAAATTCATCAACAACATGAAATTTAAACTCTACTAAACAACATGAAATTTAAACTCTAATCAACCACCAATCTATCCAAACCTAATGTATCTGAAATTTCAACTGGTACATACAATCCAAAAGAAACCAATACCCAAAAAACCCATTCTTTGCTTCATCTCTATGTAGGGTTGTAGGTGTCTTCGATTGTGCAATTCTTTTTGTTTTTCTTCATCATTCAACCTTAATCAAAACCAATAACCCAAATACCTAAATCAAAAACAATCAACCCAAAATATTTTTTTTTTTTTTTTTAAAAAAAAAAAAACTTAAATACTCTTGGTGGTAGACTAAAACAAAATTCCAGCTTATGCAATTTGTATATTTTTTAGTTGATTTGAGTCCTAATTCAACCATTAGTCAACAGGCTTTATTGTAATTGAAGCAGAAACTGAATTCAAATCACGATAATTCAACAGCAATAACTCTGATTTTTATATCAATCATAAACGTATATTTAATAAATTTAGTGCTTGAAGCAGAAACTGAATTCAAATCACGATAATTCAACATCAATAACTCTGATTTTTATATCAATCATAAATGTATATTTGATAAATTTAGTGCCTTACCAGTACTGCACTAACCTGCTACAATCCTGGCAAGAATCTGCATATATTGAAGGTATTAGCTTGTTGCTCGTAGCTATCATGGAACTCTGCTATGAATAACTTTTACTGCTGTGTTTGGAATACCATATTACTTTCCAAAGTCCTTAACCCGTACGTAGCACCAAAACTGAAGAGAAGCTCTCTTCTTCATGTAATTTTTATTTTAAAAAATTGGTTTGAGGAATAAAGAGAGAAAGGAGAAACGGAGAGACCCAAGACAAAGCACACAGAGAGAGAACTCAAAGGTTAGGGTTTTGAGTTTTAAGAATGCGTATAGGTTAGAGAGTCAATCGCATAAGACTGGAAAAAAAATCAAAATTAATTTTAAAAAATCAAAATTTAAAAAATAGAAATAAATAAATGCTGACGTGGAAAACTGTGGGAGTTTCAAAGGTTTCGGTTATATATATATATAGATAAAGATAACGAAGTGAAGTTATCGAAATTGAAGTCTTGAACCTACCTTCATTACATGATGAAAAATTAAGTGATAGAAAGATACTTAGAATTTGTTTGGATATGGATGAAAGTCTGTGTGTTTGTGTTTATGTCTTTCCTTTTGTTTTTTTGAAAAGTGCACTATTTGCTTTTTCAGTGAGTTTCGTATACTGTTCACGAAACCTACAAACCTCTTTTTTCATTAAAATTTTCATTAAAAATGGATTTTACGGCACTATTCACACATTTAAAAATTATTTTTGTTACAATATTTTCAATTTTTAATTTTTAATTTTCAGTAAAATAAGCGGTAACTTAACTAACCTTAATTTTGTCCGATTCATGAAAGATACTGGTGGGAGTAGGTAAGGACAATAATATAGATGCCTCTTTTTTGGGTACCAATCACCCAACACATTAATTAATAAAATTATTATTTCTCCTCTCTTTTTTTTCTTTTCCTTTTTTTTTTTTTTATGCAGACATGACCCAGCCATTAAATAAGAGGAGAGTCATTGTGTGTATTTTTGAAATGTGTTATTAAGATATTATTTGTGGTAAAATATTTTATAAAATTTTACCATTGAAAGAAAATATTTGTAAGTTTAACCAAATTTTACAATAAAATAAATACAGTAAAATGCATAAAATAAAATACATACATAACATGTGTCGAGTTACAGGCCAATAAATACTACATACAAAATAAAACGAAAAAAGAGTACGCATATGGTCCCCCAAACAAACAAAGAGGCAATAATAAATGTGGGGCAGTATCATAAAGTATCTATCTCTGTTTGTGATTGGCTTCTCCTTTTATTAGTCGGTTCTGACAATCGAGATTGTCCATAATTGCTGGATTTCTTTATTTATCTTGGAGCAAGATAGGAGTCTTTTGGGTTAATATTGGGAAATTTGAACTTAATTTGTGTTATAGGTACTGTTTAAACTTAATTGGGGAATTGAGAAAAGAGAGAATTTCGGCAACAGTGTTGCCGAAATTCAACAAAAGTAGGAGAGAGAAAGAGAAAAATTTGGAGAGAGAAAGAAGAGGAATTTCGGCAATGCTGTTACCGAAATTCCTCTGCCCAAATTCCTGCCCGATCCTGTGTAAAAAAGCAATTACGGCAATGCCATTGCCGAAATATGGAAAAAAAAAAAAAAAAAAAAATTTGGTAATTGTGGTAATGGCATTGTCGAAAATGGGGAAAAAAATTGAATGGAATTACGGCAATGTCATTGCTGAAAGTGAGAGGAAAAAAAAAAGTTGTTGCTGAAATCTGGGAAGAAATTTTAAAAAAATTGTTACGTTCACAATATTTTTATAATACTTTCACGAAAAATCACAAGTGATTAGTTATTATTAGTTCAAATTTGATTTTAACATTGAGATTACTTTTTTAATCTAATAATAATAACCTGCCACTTAAAATTTGTTGTAAAAATAATGTAAAAATTGTGTGTACCTATCATTTCTTTAAAAAAAAAATAATAATAATAGAATTGTGGCAATGGGATTGCTGAAATAGGTGTAGAAAATTTTCACCTATTTCAGCAATGCCATTGCCGAAAATGTGAAAAAAAAAAAAAAAAAAAAAAGAAAAAAAAAGAAAAAAAAAAAAAAAAGAGGGAGAAGAATTGTGGCAATGGGAATTTCGGCAATCCCATTGCCACAATTCTCTTTTTTTTTTTCTTTTTTTTTTTTTTTTTTTTTTTTTAGAATTGTGGCAATGGGAATTTCGGCAATCCCATTGCCACAATTTTTTTTTTTTTTTTTTTAGAATTGTGGCAATGGGAATTTCTGCAATCCCATTGCCACAATTCTTTCTTTCTTTCTTTTTTTTAAGAATTGTGGCAATGGGATTGCCGACATAGGTGAAAATTTTCTACACCTATTTCGGCAATCCCATTGCCACAATTCTATTATTTTTTTTATTTTTTTTAAGAAATGATAGGTACACACAATTTTTACAATATTTTTACAACAAATTTTAAGTGGCAGATTGTTATTATTAGATTAAAAAAGTAATCTCAGTGTTAAAATCAAATTTGAACTAATAATAACTAATCACCTGTGATTTGTTGTGAAAGTATTATAAAAATATTGTGAACGTAACACTTTTTTAAAAATTTCTTCCCAGATTTCGGCAACAACATTTTTTTTTCCCTCTCATTTTCGGCAATGACATTGCCATAATTCCATTCAATTTTTTTCCCCATTTTCGGCAATGCCATTGCCATAATTACCAAAAAAAAATTTCTTTTTTTTCCCTATTTCGGCAATGGCATTGCCGCAATCGCTTTTTTACACAGGACAGGCAGGAATTTGGACAGAGGAATTTCGGTAACAGCGTTGCCGAAATTCCTCTTCTTTCTCTCTCCAACTTTTTCTCTTTCTCTCTCCTACTTTTGTTGAATTTCAGCAACACTGTTGCCGAAATTCTTTCTCTTTCCTCAATTCCCCAATTAAGTTCAAACAGTACCTATAACGCAAATTAAGTTCAGATTTTGCAATATTAACCCAAAAGACTCGCAAGATAGAGTAGTTTTATAGAAAATTTTGTTAGAAAATAGCTGTCTCTTCTTTTAACTATTTTTTATACTACTAACTATTAAGTGTGTGTGTTTGACACTAAATTAAAAAGTCAGCTTATTTTATTATTTAATTTATTTTTATTATTATTTATGAACTTCACTATACTTTTTTGTATAGTTTATAGGTTTTATTGTATTATTTCAGTTAATTTTTACATTTATCTAACATATTTTTAACAAAAAAAATTTAGTTTTAATAAAATAAATGGATCCAAAATGAGTATCTAACGCAAAAAATATTTAAAAAAAATACAAAAAAACGAGTACACGCAAAAAAAAGAAAGAAAAAAAAAAAAAAATCAGTACACGTATCATAAAGTATCTCAAAGCCAGTTCTGGCAACCTAGACTGTCCATAATTGCTTGTAGGTCCGTAGGTACCTGCAAAAATCATTAACTTTTGTAAGTAGGAGAGGATATAAAGTTGAGGTGACTTTTGTCTACTGGTATTCGCAATGTAGTAAATGCCTCTTTTATTAAGGCCTGTTTCTGTCTTGGTCAATGTAGTGAGTGTATTTATTATCTATAAGCGAGATCAACAGAAGTTCAAGCAAGCCGTTTTTACATTAGAGCAGTTGTAATAGCGGAGGTATAAAGTTATAATGCTAAATTTTAGCTCCATAAATATTAAAATGATGCTCTAGTAATGGAACTTGATGAGGTGCAAACCCGTCAGTCTCAGTAGGTAGATGGAACTCCTCGTGAGTACCTGGTCCTCTTCAAGAAAGGTGGTCACCGGTGTGGTGCCTGCCACAACGTCTCCGATGCCAAAGTTAGAACAATCAAGCTGTTTACAGAACTAAAAAGCAAGAAGTGTATTTTCAGAATCTTAATCTCGTACCTTATGCTGCAAATGTTAGAGCTTTATATCTGTGAGCCTGACTGCTAGCCGTTGGAGTGTAAATGTTCTTCTTTCATAACGCCTCAAGCCCAATTATGGGGCTTTTATTAGCTTCCAACGGTCTGCTTTGCTGATTTCGTAACTGCCCAGGTTACTTGCTGGCACCATTGAATGACCTTCCTTTCCTCGTCGTTGATGGTTTGTTTGTCGTCATGGGATACCCTCGTCATAACGCTACCTCGTCACTATAACATGTTCTCGCCAATCCCATCAAAACTAAATCTATTTTTTTTAGCTCCACTGCTACGGTGCACATCTCTATAGATGTGTACTGTTCATGAGAGCTAAAAAAAAAAATTATTATTTTATTTTGCCGGTGAATTAAAATATTAACAAAGCCTCTCCCTCTCTCTCTTTCTCTTATACCGTGCCTCTCCCTCTCTCTCATTCACTCTCATCTCATCTCTCTCAAACCGTGTCTCTCCCGGTTGATTAAAATATTGCCGGTTTCGTGGGTTTCATCGTTTACTATCGTCGGCTCGACCATCATTAACGTTTCTGCTGCCTTTCTTGTCATGGGTTTCATTGTTTACCGCCGCCGGCCATCATCAACATCATCGCTGTCTTTCTCGACATGGGTTTCATCGTTCGAAGCCGCCGCTGCCTTCCTCGTCGTGGGTTTCGTGGGTTTTTCCCTTGATCCAAACTTTGGGTTTTTTTTTTTTATCCCTGGTGTGGACTGCTGGTGGTGGCGGTGGTTGTTGTGGCTGTGGCTGAGGAAAAAGATTAGAGATTTTGGTTTTTTTTATTTTTTTCCCTGCTGTGGACTGGTGGTGGTGGTGGTGGTTGTGGCTGTGGCTAATGGTAGAGGTGGTTGTAGTTGGTATTGTGGATTTTTTTTGGTATTGAGATATATTATTTTATTGTAGTGGTTATAATATTTTATTGTGATGTTTATATTATTTTATTATATTGAAAATTAAAATAGATCCACTACTGCAGCATGTGTGTAGGTAAAATAAATAAAGTAACTTTTATTGGTGTTAAATAACTAAAATTATAGATCTATTGCCGTGGGAACTACTTGTTCTAAGGCATAAGTGGCGTGGAAGTATCTAACCATTTCTTTCAAGTTACTCTGCATAGTGAAATTTACGGGCAGCTGCGTTTATTTGGAAGAAAGCCAGTCTCGCTGCTTGTAAGTAATTGCATCTTCTTATTGTCGAAATTTCACTTGTATCAATGGCTGCAGTGTGGTTAAGTTTATATTTTATTATGATCAATTTTATAAAGTAAAATGCGACTATTCAATAAAGTTTTGTGCACCCAGAATCAAATGACAGTCATTGTTAGGTTTTCAATGTTCTGAAGAAGAATGTGATGCATATATTATCTCATTAAAAGATTTGTTTGTTCATCAGGTGAGTAACAATACAAGTATTCATTTGCTGATAATAATAATAATAAAAGTATTCACAAAAATAAAAAAATAACACAATTCAGTATAAAGAGTGAGAAGAAAATAATTAAAAACCACTACTTTTATGGTTCATATTTTATGAATCTTAAATTTATGAAGATGGCGAATCTTCATTTTTAAGTTTTTAAAGATGAAGCCTTCAATTTTCTCACACACACACCAGTGGCGGAGGCAAAATTTTAGTCTAGAGGGGGCAATATTAAAAGATGATATTAAAAGTGAAATTAATCTAAAAAATATTAACCAACAATAATAACAAAATAAATAAACAGTTGTAAGCAAATATGAATATATTTCATATTATTAAAATAAATAAACAAAAATACCCAATTCATAGCTACTAAAAATTTATAAACTGATGAAGTAAGAATGTGATTAGTGTTACTTAAAAAATATAATGAATAAATGTTAGAAATTATTTTTTGTGATTGGTGACATGCCAATTTGTAATATATAAGTAGTAAAATTTGTAATATCTCTAGCATCATTTAAGAATAAAATACTGTGAAAAGTATAATAAATATTAAAAATGGTGTAAATAATGATATAAAATAAAAAATAAAAAATAGTGAAATAGGTGCAAGTTGCATTAGGACAAGACAAAAGCAATGGTTTGGTAACTTTCAACCAAGTAGAAGTCCTTTTTTTTCAATTTTTTTTTTCTCCATGTCACACACACACACAAAAAAAAAAAAAAAAAAAAAAAAAAAAAACTATGAAGCTTTCAAATGCAAAACCGTTATAATAAATTGGGCTTATATTCTGTTAGTTGAAATAATAAAAGGGCCCAAATATTGGCCTTTCATGGCCGAGAGTATCAGCGTAAGAAATAAACCACAAGAATATATTTCTAAAACAATATTTCTCAATCTAAAGAAGAAATTTATCTCAATTGGCAAAACTAGATCGATCTTAGATACCTAGGAATTCGTGTCTATCCTTCTTAGATTTGTGCCTTTCAAGCCTTCATTTGTTGAAACCAACTCCACAGGCCTTGTCCTCGGCATCCCATAAGAAAAACCCAGAAATCTGACCTCCTAGATTCGCTTCACGCACTCTCACATGCTTTCCACCGGTTATGGCACTGACTCCATGTGCCTCTCAGATCGTCACGCGCAACATCATGAGGATCTGGGAGTCGCATGGGGTCGGTGCCATAAAATTAATTTATCAATTTTAACAAAATAATAAAAAAGAACAGAAAAATGTTGGAATTTAGATGTGGGTTCATCTTCATGAAGAACAACAAGACCCAAACCCAAAGCCACTCTCACTCCTTTCTCTCTTTGTTGGTGTGTGTATTTGTGTTTGTATTTGTATTTGTATTTGTTTCTTTTTCTTCTTTCTTTCGATATAAACACATAACGAAAATAAATAAATCTCATCTCTCTCTCTCTCTCTCTCTCTCTCTCTCTCTCTCTCTGTGTGTGTGCTTTTTTGTTTTTTGTTTGAGTAATATTACAGACACAAACTAATTCATAATATTTTTACAAACTGTTGATGTGATTTTAATAATTTTCAAATAACTATTGATAAACATAAATGTAATATTAGTGGTGGACCCATATTAGAACTAATAAAAATTTGCCACATCAATAATTTGTAAAAATATTGTAAAATAATTTGTGGCTGTAATATTACTCTTTTTGTTTTTGGTGTAAAACCAGTAGATCTAGTTTCATTTATTTTTTATCTTTCCTATTCGGCTACTAAGAAAATGAGGGAAAATTATGAACATTTTGAATGAAGTGAATATTGTATTATGTGTGTGTCTATGTCTTGATTTGGATTTGAGTTTTGATTTTGGATTTTTTGGGTTTGTGTTCTTGTGTTAGTGATCTTGTGTTCTTGTGTCTACGTTTGAATCTGGGTTTGTGTTATTATTTGTTCTTAATCAAGATGAACCCAGATTTAAATTCTAACATTTTTTGTTTTTGTTTTTATTTATGTTTTTTATTTTGTTAAAATTGATAGATTAATTTTTTAAGTTAGATGCTAATGTGGATGACGACGTGAAAATTTTTATTATTATTTTAATGGCCACATAGTTACTTTGTGTGTTAACAGTGCACTTCTTCTACCACATAGTTTTCAATTTTAAGAACTATATGCGGGGAAATAAAAAAGTACGGACTAGAATGAAAATATGACCAAAATATAGGGACAAAAAATGTATTTACACTATAATTTTAAATAGGTTAGAAGTAATTTTATACAGTCAATAAATACATTTCATTAAGCTAGAAGTAATTTTAAATTAAAGAGTACTTAGCACAAAATTAGAATATGTAAAATCTAATTGTGAATAGGTCTCTTTGACTTAAATTGAAATGTAGGATTAAATTCGAAGCTAGTAAAAGTATAAGATTTAATTTGAAGCCACTTCTAAATTGTGTGGTTTTAAAATATAATTTGTCCCAAAAAGGGAAAAGAGAGTCATGGGATTGTTTGCCTCGGTAGTTCAGTGAAAATTTCTAGACCAGAATCAATCTAATCCTCTTGCAGCAGGAACTCAGCTCAGCCGTGCTGACGTATTACTACGAGCTTTTGTATATATATGCGTAGATGCATTTTTTGAGTTGATACGTGATAGCGTTTTAAAAATAATAATAATAAAGAACCATAAAAAAAAAATGCTGACTTTATATTTCTTCTTCCTTTTTTTGAATTTAATACAATCAGGAAATACAACTTAAAATATCTAAGATCACTGATAGCTTTTTTTCAAAACAAAAAACCTAACTGATAGCCAACTAAAAAGCAACGGAAAGAACTCCGGGAAGAAACACCATTGCGTAGAGAAACACCACTTTCCAAAAACTCGTACATTTTAGCCAAGTGACTTTTTTCTTCTTGCTTTACCCATAAGGACATCTATCTAACTCTCAATACTTTGGATGTTTCATTTTCAAAGGAGTACCAAATGATTAACGTTAGTCATTGACTCTATAGTTTGCCCATCTTCTGATCCCCCATGGGAAATCTCTTCCATTATCTCAGACATCCGCAACCTTTTTCCTTACTTTTCAGTTGCAAAATTTTCCTTTTGTTATCATTCTTGTAATGAGCTTGCTCATCATTTAGCCCGTTGGGCGTGTTTTTCTCTAAATTGGGGACCCCAATCCATCTCTTCCATCCCTCCATGGGTCTTTTGTAAGGAAGTTGATGGACCAGTTCCCCAATTGTTGTCTTTGCCTTTTTAGTAATACATCATCTTACTTATCAAAAAAAAAAAAAAAGTAGCTTAGGGAAGTCGCTCAGCAACCAAAAAAAGAAAAAAAAAGTAGTTTATGAAAGTGATGTGGTAGAAGCCTGAAGAAAGCACACATAATACTCTCTTTAATGGATAGAAACTAAACTGTTAATTTCTGGTACTAAACCTCAAATCTACGAGAGGTTCCTTGAGTTCACAAGATGATAAACTGGAATTCACCAGAGAAGGAAATTGACAAAACATCTGTATTTATTTATAATAATCTGATTTGCCTTTGAAGGCTACAAAATATATAAATACTGAGAAAGTAAAACCCTAGGACGATTAGGAAATGTCTAAAACTCTAATTCACACTAATTACAAGATCAAGTGGCAAAATACTGAATTTTACCAAATATGGTAAAATTGAGTTAAATGCAAAATCATAAACTACTGATTTTAAGAGTCGTCCCAAAATAAGTGAGACTCTATTCTAACTTTTGAGAAAAAAGTTTTTAAGGAAACAGAAATTATTAAAAATAGCAAAATCACAGTTTTCAGGGGCTAAACAGAGGAATTCAACAAAATCATGGAGTACCTCGTGGCAAAGCAACGACTATTGCTTAGAAGACATTTTTCCTTCAACCTGTCAAATTTCATGTGATTCCGACTCGATCGTCCGAATGATTTCTACTAGTGTTTTTTTGCCTTGCGCAATTTCAAGCGCACTTGAGAGTCAAAGAAGCGAATGGCAGTTTGTTCTACATCAGGAAGTTGACAAAAACCGATGATGTAAATTGCAAATTACACCCCTAAAGTTTGGGGGTGTTTAGATTTTGTACTATAAAATTTCAGAATCTGGATTTTACCCTCTAAAGTTTAACGGTGTTTGGATTTTACACCTCAAAATTCTAAAACTTTAAGGTGTTAAATTTAAACACCCTCAAACCTTAGGGGTGTAAAATCTAAACTCCCCTAAAATTTAAATAGTAAAATCCAAATTCTGAAACATTAGGATATAAAATCCAAACAACCCCAAATTTCAGGGAGTAAAATCCAAATTCTGATACTCTAGGTGTAAAATCCAAACACCTCAAACTTTAAGGGTATAATTTGCAATTTACCCTTTTATTAATATTCTTGCTTTTTTATTTATTTTTTTTACCAGTCTATAAATCCTAATCCAAGCCCCACCTCAAACCCACCAAATGGTCTTACCTCTGGCTTAATAATTAGACTTCGGTTATTTCTTTAAACCTGGGCAAGTATCTTCACCCTCTTAAATCCACCTAAAGAAAAAAGAATAACGATTTATTGAGTTATTTAGCAGTGTAAATACATGTTTATGGTCAGTTTGGATGGTTTTTTTTTTCTTTTTTCTTTTTTGGGAGGGGGGGGGGGGGGAGAGGGGGAATAGTGAGAGAGGACTAATTAGATAGAGGGGGTGCTAAACTGACAAATAGTTTGATGTGCAATTCTCTAATATAAATATTTTTAATTTTAGATTTATTACTAATATTGAGTAGCCTTTATATTTATATATATATATATATATATAAAAATTTATTGTAGTTTTTATTCTTCCAATTATTTATTTATTTATTTATTTATTTTCTCTTTATCCCAGTAGGTTATATTCTATCCTTAAAGTTTATGTATTTAGTTAGGCTTATGAGATATTTAATTTTCATTATTTTTTATTTTAATGTTTTATATATAACATGTGTTCACGTTATTTTTGGAACCATTTGGACTAAATTTTTGACATAACATCTTGAATTGATCCAATCATAGCTTTGGCTTTCTCAACAAATAAAAACAGATAATTTTGACCAAAAAAGAATCCATCAGAAATTTCATGATTTTCTTAATACATGTAAAATATAAATTCCACCCCATGCGTTTGGTATACAAATGAACAAATTAAAAAAAAAAAAAAAAAAAAAAAAAAAAAAAAAACAAATGAACAAGTTCATAAAGAATTTTATAGAGTTTTCATACATGTGATACAATCTGGGGCTCTTTCATGTGAGTGGGTGTTAAAAGCACAACACTAAACAACGTTAAACAAGAGACAAAGAAACGATGCCGTATCATTAAACAAGAACAAATGAAAATTCATAAAGCGATGTTGTATGGAGAAAAATGGAAATTAACCTTAAAATTCAAACATTATAATTAGTAGTTTAAGTTTTCAAACTATATTTTTTACTAGCATCTCGAGTCTAAGAGACTCGATTTTCATGGGTTGTTCACGTCTGATGTGACACTTTTTCCACATGGCATCTACCTGGAAATCGAGTCGCTAAGACTTGATTTACATCTAAAAAGAAAACAAAAAAAATCACAACAACAACAGCAAAAGAAAACCACAACGATAACAGCAACAGCAATTCTTGAAAATATGTGTTCATCAGAGAAGGGCGATCGGGGTCGTGCGACAACCAGGGTCGCGCGGCGACTTGGGTCGCGTGCGGCCTGGGTCGCGCTCGGCCTGGGTCACGTTGTGACCTGGGTCGCGCTCGGCCTGGGTCACGTTGTGACCTAGGTTGCGCTCGACCTCGGTCACACTGCGACCTGGGTCGCGTGGTGACCTAGGTCTGGCGTGACCTGGGTCGGCGAGCTTGCATCTCCATTTCATCGGTGAGCTTGCATCTGGGTCGCGTTGTGACCTGGGTCGCGCTCGACCTCGGTCACACTGCAACCTGGGTCGCGTGGTGACCTGGGTCGCGTGGCAACCTAGGTTTGGCACGACCTGGGTCGCGTGGCGACCTGGGTCGGCGAGCTTGCATCTCCATTTCTTCTTCTTCCTCTTCCTCTTCTTCTTCTCTCTTTCTTTCTCTTTTTCTTTCTTTCCTCATTTTTGCTGTTTCTGCATTTTGGGTCATTAATAATTATTATTTTTGGGTTAGAAATCGAGTCTTAAAGACTCGATTTCCAGGTAGATGCCACGTGGAAAAAGTGCCACATCAGACGTGAACAACCCATGAAAATCGAGTCCCAAAAACTCGATTTATAGACCCTAAATCGAGCCTCTTAGACTCGAGATGCTAGTAAAAAATATAGTTTGAAAACTTAAACTACTAACTGAATAGTTGGGAAATTCATATTATACATAACATCATATTATTTTAGGGAGGAATCTCTTAAGATGACCTTAAAATACTAGCAAGAGATTTCAAACTCAGGATCTCATGGATATCACAAGACTTTAAAGAATTATTAAACCAACTCATTAGGGTTAGAATATTAATATCTCACATCAACATTTTATAAAAATATTGTAAAATAGTTTGTGGTTGTAGTATTATTCTAAGACCTTTTTAGTAAAATTAAGACTATCCCCTAAAATCACTCTCTCTAATGCCATAGCCATTAAAGTGGATAAGTACGCACTACTTTATAGGTTGCTAGAGATTCTATTAAATAAATTGAATTTTGTGTTGTGTTCTTGATTTACTCTGGGAAAATCTTCTAAAAAAGAAAAAAGATTTACTCAAGATTAATGAAAAAAACAAAAGAGAATAAAAACGAAGTCATATTTTAGTCGATAGTGTTTTCTTTAAGTGACTTTCTTTATTATCGTTTAATTAAAATGCTTTTTTTTTTTTTTCCCGTCTTTTGGCCATTAGTATATTAGGATTCATATACTAGAATATTCTCTTTTTATTTTCCAGAAATATTTTTTCGTCAGGAAAATTTAAAAATATATATCAAAATAATTAAACATTACATTAGTTAGTAGTAAGCAAGTAGTTTAGGGAAGTCAATAAAGCAACAATCATTGATACATAACGAATCTTCCTTTTATCAATGTTGTATATATTTGCTCCTCACAACAAGTGGATGCATTCACAGATTTAAAAGTGATACATCTTGCTGACGTGGATAAATATAACGAATGGAGTCGTGAAGTGAAAGAAGAATTATTGGAGTGTAGACAACTCTGGGACATTGTGGAAGGAACCGGTGAACCTCCCAACCCAGAAAATGATGATGCTGCTTTTAAGGCTTGATCCAAAAAGAATGACGTGGCTCTAAAAGTGATCAGGCGTGAGTGCCATAATGAGTTTCGTTACGTGATTGAGAAGATTAGTTCGGCCAAAATAGCTTGGGATACTTTGGCAGCAATATGCGCACTCCCCAAAAGTAAGTTACATAGGTATCTTTAGTTTTGCAAATTTATCATTTCTAGTTTATGCAACAAAAACAGAAATATTTCTGATAAATGACCCAAAAGAAATTTCTGATACAAGATATTGCAATAAAATTTGAGGTAATAGGTTTATGCAACAAAATTTTTTGTTGCAATAAACTCTAAATATTTTAATAATAACTTTGATGCAATGATATATATATATATATATATATATTGTTGCAATATGCAAGTAACTATTTCGAATATCTTGAAAGTATAGATTATTACTTCACGAAACTTGTTGCAATAGATTGCAAATAATTAAACAAAATAGATCGGATTAAATTACTATAATGATATCTTCATTGTAATAGATAATTAATTCATTTTGTCACTGCGATTGACTATGAAATAATTGATACCAAGTTATTGCAATGATATATTCATTGCAGTTACATGTTTGTCATTGCAATAGATTGTAAAATAATTAATATCAAATTATTGCAATGGTAACTTCAATGCAATAAGCTATTAATTCGAAATTTTCATTGCAATAGATTGCAAAAACAATTGGTATCAATTTATTGCAACGATTCTTTTCTAAAATATTAAAGTTTCTATTGCGGCTGAAAATTATAAGTTATTACAACTTATTATTGTTGATGCAATAATTTAACACTTTTAAGTTACTATTGCAACCATTGTAACTTGTAGATGCTATATTTTGTCTAAAACTACTATATACATATTTTGTTGTATTAACACTTGATGTAATAGACATTTTTTGTTGTAGTGTATGATGATATATAGTATAGGGAGTTAATAATAATTATGATGATTGTATTTATATCTTAAAATATAGTCTTTTATGAGGTTTGTTATAATAAATGCAGGTGGTGCAGAGAGTTGTTCATCCTTCCACATTAGAACGAACAAACAAAAATGGTCAAACACCTAGACAATTGTTTATTGAGAGCCATAAAGAGTTGTTGAGAGAAGGAGAAAAATGGATGAAGGAAATAGCAAATTCTGGTACAGTGGTAGGTGCTCTAATTGTTACCATTATGTTTGTAGCAGCAATTACCATGCCAGGTGGCAACAAACAAGAATCAGGCTTGCCAATGTTCTTAAATGTGAAGGTGTTTATGCTCTTTATAATATCTGATGTGCTGTCTCTACTTTTTGCCTCAATTTCATTGTTGATGTTTCTCGGCTTCACATCATCAAGTTATGAAGCGAAAGATTTCCTTCAATCTTTACCCAAAAAGATGATGATAGGCATTTCCTCCCTTATCATCTCCATAGCAACCATGATGATAACCTTTTGTGCTTCCCTTTTTATTATTCTAAAAGGAAAATCAGTGATCATTCCTGTCATTGGCCTTGCTAGTGTTTTAGTCGCACTATTTGCATGGATGCAATTGCGCCTTCTCATTGACTTGACCATTTTAACTTATAGATCAAGTATCTTAGGCAGGAAAGCAAAGTATAGGGCGTAAGTAATTTCTGGTATAGGGTGATGCCAAAAATGATTATTACTACTTTGCTTTGAAGGATAACTGATGAACTTTCCTCTTGTGATGCATATTGTGTGTATTTTCCTTTTTAGATCTTTTTATCTTAAATCAAATAAATTAGAACTCCATTATGTATTTTCTCTCTTCATATTATCTATATTCATTTTCTAATTTATTTATTTATTTTGACCAAGAGTAGTATATTTCCTAATCCAGTAAGTCTCTTGAATCATGATTTACGAGTCGAATATAGATCTTTACCTTTGAAGCAAAAGAAGACCAATTAAGATACAAAAGTATCAGTAAGGGTATAGTTGGTACACTGAATGAGTATTACGACATGAATTGTAATATTTATTACTAGGAATAAAATGTGTTGTAATGTAATAATTAAACCTATTCATAAGTTTGGTTGTGAGTTATAACATTAGAATAAAACTTAAGATTTATTTTAGGAAACACTATAAGAAAAACAAGCTATTGTGGCGGGCCTATTGCTGTGGGTGCGAAAACTGCTGCTATATGTTGCCTATTGCGGTGTGTTTTTGGCCCACCGCTGTACATGAGATCTATTGCGGCGCTTTTTGCGACCGCCGCTATAGGTACGGTTTTTTGCGGTGTCCTACAGTGACAGGACATAAAACCACCGCAATAGACTAGTTTTAGTGGCGGTAACTGAGATATAGTGGCACTCAAAAAACCCCGCCGCAATAGACATATCATTTTGAGCAGAAGCTATAGCGGCGATTGAGAAAAATGCCGCAATATGCAAGATGTAGCGGCGTTTTGTATGACCACCGCAATAGGGATCCTTTTTGCCGCGCCTTTCTTTAGTTATAGCGACGGGTTGGACCGCCACAATAGACCTTTAAATTTCCTAGCCCCAAAATTTCCCTCTATTTTTTTCGCCTTCCCATTTAAAGATCAAAAGGTAAATTACACCCGATTGGCATAAAAATTGGAATGCATGTTAAGAACATATAAAACATGTAATCGAATGGTTGGATTTTCAAAATATGAATTCAATAATAAGTTATTGGTTGGTGTAACATTTTCTAGAGTTACATCAAGTGTAACTTGAATCCAACCCTATATTTCTTAATTCAATGTGAATTTCGAAAAATCTACCGTTAGATTACATTATCTTCATATATTTTTCATGCTTACAAAATTTCAAGGTGATCAAAGACTAATAGTCATGTAATCAATCAATTGTTTAAATTCAAGTTTTTGTAGTTTAAAATAACGCATAAAAGATGAGTTTAAAGATCATATGGTAAATTACATCTGATTGGCATGAAAATTGGCATGCATGTTAAGAACATATAGAAAATGTGATCCAACAGTTGGATTTTCAAAATATGAACTCAAGAATAAGTTATTGGTTGGTGTAACATTTTTTGGAGTTACAACAAGTGTAACTTGAACCCAACCCTATATTTCTTAATTCGATGTAAATTTTTACAAATATCTACCGTTAGATTACATTCTCTTCATCTATTTTTTATACTTACAAAATTTCAAGGTGATCAAAGATTAATAGCCATGTCATCAATCAATTGTTTTAATTCAAGTTTTCGTATTTTAAAATAAGGCATAAACGATGAGTTTAAAGATGAAATGGTAAATTATATCCGATTGGCATGAGAATTGGCATGCATGTTAAGAACATATAGAAAATGTGATCCAACGGTTGGATTTTCAAAATCTGAATTCAAGAATAAGTTATTGGTTGGCGTAACATTTTCTAGAGTTATATCAAGTTTAACTTGAACCCAACTCTATATTTCTTAATTCGATGTGAATTTTGACAAATCTACCATTAGATTACATTATCTTCATATATTTTTCATGCTTAAAAAATTTCAAGATGATCAAAGATTAATGGCCATGTCATCAATCGATTGTTTAAATTCAAGTTTTTGTAATTTAAAATAACGTATAAAAGATGAGTTTAAAGATCAAATGGTAAATTAATTCCGATTAGTATGAAAATTGGCATGCATGTTAAGAACATATAGAAAATGTGATCCAAAGGTTGGATTTTCAAAATATGAATTCAAGAATAAGTTATTGGTTGGTGTAACATTTTCTAGAGTTACATCAAGCGTAACTTGAACCCAATCCCATATTTCTTAATTCGATGTGAATTTTGACAAATCTACCGTTAGATTACATTATCTTTATATAATTTTCACGCTTATAAAATTTCAAGATGATCAAAGATTAATAGCCATGTCATCAATCAATTGTTTAAATTCAAGTTTTTGTAATTTAAAATAACGCATAAAAGATGAGATTAAAGATCAAATGGTAAATTACATCTGATTGGTATGAAAATTGGCATGCATGTTAAGAACATATAGAAAATGTGATCCAACGGTTGGATTTTCAAAATATGAAATCAAGAATAAGTTATTGGTTGGCATAACATTTTCTAGAGTTACATCAAGTGTAACTTGAATCCAACCCTATATTTCTTAATTTGATGTGAATTTTGACAAATCTACTGTTAGATTATATTATCTTCATCTATTTTTCATACTTACAAAATTTTAAGATGATCAAAGATTAATAGCCATGTCATCAATCAATTGTTTAAATTCAAGTTTTTTTAATTTAAAATAACGCATAAAAGATAAGTTTAAAGATCAAATTGTAAATTACATCCGATTGGCATGAAAATTGGCATGCATGTTAAGAACATATAGAAAATGTGATCCAACGGTTGGATTTTCAAAATATGAAATCAAGAATAAGTTATTGGTTGGCATAACATTTTCTAGAGTTACATCAAGTGTAACTTGAATCCAACCCTATATTTCTTAATTTGATGTGAATTTTGACAAATCTACTGTTAGATTATATTATCTTCATATATTTTTCATGCTTACAAAATTTTAAGATGATCAAAGATTAATAGCCATGTCATCAATCAATTGTTTAAATTCAAGTTTTTGTAATTTAAAATAACGCATAAAAGATGAGTTTAAAGATCAAATGGTAAATTACATCTGATTGGTATGAAAATTGGCATACATGTTAAGAACATATAGAAAATGTGATCCAACGGTTGGATTTTCAAAATATGAAATCAAGAATAAGTTATTGGTTGGCGTAACATTTTCTAGAGTTACATCAAGTGTAACTTGAATCCAACCCTAAATTTCTTAATTCGATGTGAATTTTGACAAATATACCGTTAGATTACATTATCTTCATATATTTTTCATGCTAAAAAAATTTCAAGATGATCAAAGATTAATGGCCATGTCATCAAGCAATTGTTGAAATTCAAGTTTTTGTAATTTAAAATAACATATAAAAGATGAGTTTAATGATTAAATGGTAAATTACATCCGATTGGCATGAAAATTGGCATACATGTTAAGAACATATAGAAAATGTGATCCAACGGTTGGATTTTCAAAATATGAATTCAAGAATAAGTTATTGGTTGGTGTAACATTTTCTAGAGTTACATCGAATGTAACTTGAACCCAACCCTATATTTCTTAATTCAAGAATAAATTGCTTATTTTCCGCTATTTGGTTGCAACTCTAGGAAATACTAAATGCAGTTAATATAAATTTTGTAACATTTTCGAATTTTTTTGATAGTCTCCAATTAAAAGGAAATATTTTTTCAATTTTTGTTATAGCTAAATTTGTATTGGCAATTATATAATTATTTATAATCAAAAAAATTATTAAGAGCCTTTTTCTTTTCTACTAGAGTTTGGTAATACTTTGGAAACATTTTCCGGCATTTTCTTCATATGGAAAATCAACTTAAAAATTATTTTTAAGAAGAGATACATACATAAGGCATAACCAAGGAATTTGTAGATCTCAATATATCTTGGTTACTTAAGAAAGAAAAATAATCAAGAAATGTATAGCAAAATAAAAATATTAAGAGACACCCAAAGAAAAAATGACAGAGATATCTGGGAAAAAAAGTGAGGCGGCTTAGAGAGGGGGGTTAGGCAAAAATGGAGATTGGGGGGTGGGAAGGAGGAGTACACAAGACCATCTTTGAGGGACTTTTTTCCCCCCTCCTTGGATGACTTATCTTGACTCTTTGATTGCTTTTCCATGGTCAACCAAAATGTTTTCAAGGTGACTAATACTGTCAAGCACACCAAACGCATGAAAGTGGAACATTTTGTGCAAAAAGTTTATGCTGAAACAAACAGGGCCCATAAGTGGAGGGTTCCTGAGGCTGACTTGGGATTAAGATTTGTGAATAGTGTTATCATGCTTCATCCATTGCCAAGAGCAAATGCATCCAAATACGTGCTTAGTATCTATAATTTATTAATTATTTTTTGATCCAGTTGCTCAAAGTGATGGAACTGAATGCTACTAAATGGCACACACTAGATATTTAAATCTCTGTTCTATATGTCCCCATGGACTTCAACCGTATTATTGCTTAGTTTGCCTATTGAATTGCATCATAACATAATTTGTAACCATCATTTCCTTTGTGCTACCCAGTGTTCAGTAGTTTCAATAGATTTTTAGTGCCATCTCTAAGGGTCACTTTCTTATTCTAGACTGTGCCTTGTAAAATATGAAGTTCTTTTTCTTTTTGTGTGCATATGAACCGTTGGAAGTTGACTTGTGCCTAGCTATTAATCAATAGGTCTATCAGTATCTCTACTTAGGCACTTTTGGATATTTGAACTAATGTGTGTTTTTCTCATCTCAAGTAATGCTCATAAAGTTCTGTGCTCCTATATGCTTATATCAAGTAATCCTCACTAACATATTCTAGATTGCACCTTTTAAAATATCATATCATTTTAGTTTTTGCACGCGTGTGTGTGTATCAACTGTAAAAGTTGACTTGTGGTTGGCTATTAATCAACATGTCTTTCAATATCTCTTCTTAGGTGCCTTTTTTTTGTTTTTTATTTTTTTATTTGAACTAGTGTATGTGCTCATCTCAAGTAATCCTCATAAAGTTTGATGCTCCTATGTCTTCAGATAGCTCCAATTTATTTGGCATCATGCATAAAGCAAGGAATGGGTTTGCTAGAGATTTTATTGAGCAAGCAACCTGTTCAAAATAATCAAGTACTACTTAAGGTAATTGATTCACCTTTCAATGTAAGGTTTTTTGGATTTTAGTGTCCTATAATTTGATGGAGATATTTGTGAATGATTCAAGTTGCATATATTTTTATGCAGATTATAGAGATATGCCGTCTATATGAACTTGACAATGTTAGTTCAAACATTATGAAGGTATATATTTTTGGTGTAGCATGCTTGTACATATACATGTGTGTGAGTGTGTTTCAGTGTTTGTTATTGAATTGAGAGGTTTATGGAAATGAAGTTGAAAATTTGAGTTCCTAAACTGTAATTACAGGTTTCGATTACAATGAATAGTGCTTCAAAGGAGAAAACACAAGTAAGGATCTCTTAGTTATATCCATAAATTTGATTACTAAGCTGGTTTTATGTTACAAAATTGTAGCTTTGTGAATAACGTTGCAAACTTGGTTATAAAAGTAATACTTATTTGTGCTTTGCAATTCACTAATTTGTAAAAATCTTACATAAATAGGCTCACATTAGGAGTCAATTGGTGGTGGAGTAAATTGATTTTCCACAGAAGTTATTTTACTGTTTTTGGTGGGGACTACGAAATCTGAGGTATGCTTATATAGGATATTTTTCTTTTATGCTAAACTAGTTGGCTACAATAGGGTCATTTAGTGTGCGTATTGCATTGAATTTCTAGTTTTACCGCATTTTTTGCAAGTGTTGAAGGATATTTTTAAACACTTTGGAACTTTGATTATAGTATTAGATTAATTTGAGCGGTTGTTTTATTCAAAGGACCACATCTTTTTTTTCTTAATCTTAAGATGGTGGTTATAGATAATGTTATGTATTTGATAATATATTTATATGTTAATATTACGTTAGTTTCAAGACATTTGTGGTGTTGTTAATTAGTTACATTTGTGGCATTGTGTTAGTAGAGTTAAAACTATTATAGGTTCTTTGTAACAGGTCTGTGAACTATTTATTTATTAGCAAATAGTGGTTTTAAAACCCACTAGGAAAAAAAAAAGAAAAAAAAAAGACCTATAGTGGCGGTGAAAAAGCGCCGCTAAAGGTGCACATTTTATGTTTTAAATGAATCCCTATAGCGGCACTTATCACCCGCCGCTAAAGGCAATTAGTCCATTTTGATTGATTGCCTATAGCGGCGCAGCCTGCCTGCCATTAAAGGTAGACACCAATAGCAGCGTACATGAGCTACCGCTAAAAGTCGATGTCACGAATTCTAAACACGTATGGCGGCGGTTGTATGCCCGCCGCAATAAACCTTCACCCGCTGCGAAAAGGTAGATATATAGCGGCGCTTTTTGCGACCGTCGCAATCGACCTATAGTGGCACTGCAACACTAATGGGACAGCCCGCCGCAATAGCACCCGCCGCTATAGGTCAAATGTACCTTTAGCGGCGCTTTTGGACCCGCCGCAATAGCCCTTTTTCTTGTAGTGAAATATTTTACTCATATAATTATATCTTCTTAAAAATTATTATTTTTTAAATTTAAAAGAGATATATGTTATTTTTTATGATTTTTTATTTTGATAATTATTAGATGAATATAAAAAGTTTGTTTATTTGGAAATATATTAAGTTTTGAAATTATTGCACTTACTAAGGAATAGCTAATACAACCTTTTTAAAGAGGAATAGTTATTCCTCATTTTGAAGAATAGCTATTCATAAGGAATGACTATTCCTTGTAATAAAAACATAACCAAACTAAAGAATAGCTAAAACATAGGAATAATTATTATATTACAGTCAACCAAGCATGCCCTAATTCGTTATCCATCCATGGCTAATAAGAAACTAATAGATAATATAAAGGACAAACTATCCGATACTATATTAATTCATGTCTGAATTCTAAGTTATGGTGACATTCAGCAATTTGTCCTTAATATAATAATCCAAGAAAGTAAAATTTTAAAGGCAAAAATATATGTTCAGTCCCTAATATTTAGTCCAGATTCCCATTTAAAATATACACCAAGTTAGTCCCTCCATTCCCATTTCTTTATATGGATTGCTTGTGATTAATGGTCATGGAGGCCCAATATGACCTTCTTTTTATGCAAAAATATACATGTAGTCTCTAAATTTTGGTTCATATTCTATTCTAATCCAAGAAATTTAAATAGTTTTTTTTTCTTATAATCCTCATAAAATATATATAAGACATAACTTTTTTTTTATGACAAAAAAATATAAGACATACCAAATTAATCTTTTCGTTCCCTTCCCATTCCTACTTGTTTGTGTGACTAATGGAGTGGCAATAACCTCTTTTTTAGTTAGTTTTGAGTTTTGACCATAAACGGTTGGGTGAAATGTGGCCAAACAATTTTCATGTATTATACTTGGATAGCACAAGTTTTTTTAACCTTCACAATGAATTTTTCCTGTTTAACAACACATAAAATGACCATATATCCCAAACATATTTGTCAAATTTGCAAATGTCTATCCTAAAACTTGGTCCAAAATACAATTCTCCAATCAATACCAACAATAATAATATAAAGAAAAAAAAACCTCTTAAAAAGGAAAAACATGAACACGATGATAATCATAAGCCACAATAATCTTCAATTTGCAACAAAACACAAACATAAAACAATTAATAATTGGTTGAGAACACAAACAAATAGAGAAAATTTTGATCTCCTACAAAAATCACTCTTTCCCTCTCTTAGATTGAGAGAGAGATTGCAGGATCAAATTTCGTAAGCAAGCAGAATAATGGAAAAGAAACAAAAGGACTGACTTGAGCACTAAAATATTTTAAGAATAAAAATCACATAAGCAAACCATAAAACTAAAATATTTTGAAAATAAAATAATTTTTTTTACAAATTTTTTTTATTAGAAAAAATTCCACTCTTGAAATATGGTACAAGTTTTATTTTTATTTCCTAATACACACACATATATTAAGTTCTATTTTCATACTTGAAAAATGCCACTTTTCGTCAATGTTTCTAAAGAAATACATATTAAAAGACTACTTCAATTATAAAATAATAAAGATATAAAAGAAATTAAAATACTACTCTAATTAATTTTTTTTTTTTCCGTTTGGTAACCTATTTTGAGCAATCTTTTAAGCATTTCAAACACACTTACACACTTTTTCATACACTTTTTCACCCACACATATATCAAAAACACTCAAACTCTTCAACCAAAGACCTTAAAACTTAAAAGTGTCTAAAATATAAACTTTTCCAATCATTTGTAATTAAAACGTGAAAAGACTTCCTATAAATAATTAATAAATAAAAAAACATGAAAAGACTTGAGAGTCGACGTAATTATGATCTAAGTTGTGCAATTTCTACGATTAAAGGCTCTGTCTCTTCATGTGAAGAAGACCGGACTTGAATTGCACCTATTGGTTGGTTCTCTCTCTGTTTCCAAAATTTCATTTTCATTATCAAAACGCAAAGCACCAGAGAGAAAATAAAGCTTGAATTTCAGGTTTGTAACCGAAATTTTCTATTCAGAGTCTTCTATTCCGACCTGTGAAGCTTACCTGTTATGGCTTCTTGAACAACATCACTATCATCATAGAAACAAATTCTGAGAATTGGGTTTTCATTTCTGTACTTTTTGAACCAGATTTCAGGGTTTGATTGCAAATTTACATTTTTTTATATATAAAAAATCTTGAATTGTAAATGGCTTATCATAAATATATGATGCAATGAAATTTGAGTACTGGGCAGTTTATTTTCTTTTCTTTTTGATTGATTTCAAGTTGAATGGTTTATTTCATTTTACTTTATTTCATTTTACTTTCAGGTTTGGTTATATTTTGAAGCATCAGAAATATTAGTAGAAAATCTGAGGTGTTACTGAGTATTGGGTTTTTGGTTGCAAGTTCTAAGGGTGTGGATAAGTTGCTTATCTGAGAATTCAAGTTTTAGAATTGTGATAGAGTAGTTTGAGTGTGTATAATATCATTACCAAAAAGAAATCATTGGAGAGTCGAACTCAGTATTGGATTTTGGGTTCTAGGGGGAAGGAGTGGTGGTTTGAAACTAGTTTGAGTGTTATTTTTTGTGGCTTTGATTTCTATGCATTTATTGTAAGTAAAAGATGTATAGCAATTTTAAGGAGCACGCAATAGAGTATGTGAAGTAGGCAGTTCAGGAGGATGATGCCGGAAACTATAGCAAAGCATTTCCGCTCTATATGAATGCATTAGAGTACTTTAGGACTCATTTGAAGTATGAGAAGAATCCAAAGATTAAGGAAGCGATTACTCAAAAATGTATGGAATATTTGAAGAGGGCAGACGAGATAAGGGCCATTCTCGATAATGGGGAGAGTGGGCCTTCCCCCAGTGGTGATGCAATAGTTGCTAGCCAACCAAAGACAAAGTCGAAGGGAGGAGTGGGGAAAGATGCGGAGGATCTAGAGCAAGCAAAGCTTAGGGCTGGCCTTGATTCTGTGATAATCAGGGAGAAACCAAACGTGAAGTGGAGTGACGTGGCCGGGCTTGAGAGTGCCAAACAGGCATTGCAAGAGGCTGTAATACTGCCTGTGAAGTTTCCCCAGTTTTTTACTGGTTAGTTCCTCAATCATTATTTTTAAGTTTTGGGGGTTATTTGCTTTAGTTTTCTTGTTGAATCTTGGCATGCTTTTAATGTGAATAACCTTGATTTGGTTTATGGTGACACTTGATAGCTTATGAATATTCAAAAATATGCCACTGGTACCATAAATTCAAGTTAATCAGTTGCTGAGATCATATGCTCCAATTGTATTACTCAGAATTTTTGACTTTCAAGCTCTGCTTTTGCAATGGAAACTGTACAAATAAATCCCACCGGAAACAACTGAATATATGTATGGAGAAGACATGTTGTAGTAAAGTTGTACAATAAACAGCTCATGTCAAACAACAAAGCAAAATTCTTATAGTTAATTGGGCTTATGTTCTGTCAGTTGAATTCAAAAAGGCTCAAATATTGGTCTTTGATGGCCCAGAGTATCAGCCTAATTCTGAACATGAAAGAATCAGTTGAGTTTAGAGAAGGTAGAAAGGATATTTTAAGAGTTATTGTTGCCATTGCTTCACCGATTTTTTAGATTTTGGATGGTGTATCTTCCAATTGATCTTCCAATTGTAAAGATACATATCAAGTAATAATATCAACTATAATAAGTTCTAAGACCCATTTGAAAACCTTTTTCATATCAAGTTTCATTCTAAAGTTTGAGGGGTTTACATTGCTTCAATATGTGAGGCACACTACTTAGCCATGAGCTCAGACTCAAACCATCCCTTGCACCTGGCTGTGAATTAAAAAATGATTATATCTGTCTGCTTGACAGTAGAATTTATGTCAATGGAAGATAAACATTCTATTTGGTATTAATAAAAAGCAAAATACTATTTGGCACATTTGCTATTTGTCATATGTGCCAATGTATGGATGCTGAAGACTTTCTAAACATAATTTGCATCAAGAACTTGATTTTCCATTCCTAATAAACGGTGGGATTTGAACTGTCTACATTAAGAAGAGTCAAAGAGACATTATCATTTAATGCTTAAATCTAAAAGATTCATGAACTGGCCACATACTTCCAGGACATTTTCTGCAGTATTTCCTTCTGGAGCCACTAATATAAATATCTTGTCACATATGGTACATCTTGATAATAAAAGAATCATTTGATATCTTTTTCAGGGAAGAGAAAACCATGGAGGGCTTTTCTATTATATGGTCCACCTGGAACGGGGAAGTCCTATTTAGCAAAGGCAGTGGCAACAAAAGCAAATTCAACTTTCTTTATGTAAAAATTTGACCAATATATAGCAAGTAACTAGACTACAATAACAGATAAAACAATTATAGATGACAAGTTATTGGACTACAATAGCAGACTTTAGAACTAAGTCTATATTTGTTGCCAATGACACGTAATTGTGGGTTGTATATTTGAAATCTATGTGATCATCTATCTTAGTTCTTCTTCTCCTTCTTTGAGTTTTGCCACATAACTTTTATATATATATATATATATATATATAAGAACCATTTGATCTCTTATGCTTATTTTTTATTAATATTTTACAATATCAGTTTCATAGTTTAAATTGTGCAATGCACTGAGATGTAAGCGATGAATGTTTGGAAGTAGAATAACTGAAAAGGATCCTGGTTTTATGGCCCTTGACAGGCAAATATTCATGATGACTTTACAAGAGAGTTGCAAGATCCGCACTAGTTAATTGGAAGCCTATAGATTTCCAAGAAAATGATATCCTTCCATTATGTTAGATTACATTTGGATACACGAATCAATTCCTTTAAATGGTGTAGTCATTAGTTTATTTTACGATAATAAATGAGTTCGCCTTAATTACTATGAAATATTTTAGGAAAACTCCAATGTGCTCATTCAAATGCCATGAAGGACACAATATCTTTTTTGTTTACCAAACTATAGGTCTGGATAAATTTTGATAGTATTGAGAGGATGCTGAATATATAGGTTTCTTACTGATGAAAGATTACCATAATACACTACTAGTCTACTACACTTTTTTTTTTTTTTTATAAGTAACAAAAATTTTATTAAAGTAAGAAAACAACTAACCCAAGTACATTGGGAATGTACTATGAGGGCACAAATCAAGAACCAAAATTACAACGATCAAGTAAAACAGTAAGGGAAGAACAAGAAAGATGACAAAAAACCACACTCCAATCAAGGAGAGTGTGCAAAAAAAAAAAAAACACTTAACCTCTAGTGTAGAATGTTCACATCTCTCAGAGCTTCTAGCATTTCTTTCACGCCAAATACACCATATCAAGCAATGATGCACAAGTCTCCAAAAATGTATGTTACGATCTCGTCCAAACATACCCTGCCAAGACAAACAACTCAATAACCTTGTGAGGCATAACCCAGTGGATTCCAAACAAACAGAACACCAACGACCACAACTCACAAGCTATGGGGCAATGAAGTAGAAGATGATCCACTGACTCCCCACTAGCTTACCTATGTATTTCCTTTCTCTTCTCCCTATTCCAGTTAAGGTGGCTAAGAGGATGGAGAAATTACAAAGAGATTTTCTTTTGACTGGTATTAGGGATGATCGTAAAATTCATTTGGTAAATTGGTCTAAGGTTTGTAGGCCAGTGAAGAATGGAGGGTTAGACATTCGGTGCTTGAGAAGGTTTAATTATGCCTTATTAGCCAAATGGTTGTGGCGTTATGGTTGGGAGAGTGAAGCCCTTTGGAGAAGGGTCATTGGGGCGAAGTATGGGAATGAGTGGGGTGGTTGGTGTACAAAATTTGTGTTGGGGGCTTATGGTGTTTGTTTGTGGAAGTGCATTAGAAGTGGCTAGTTGAATTTTTCCAAGTGCCTTCGATATGATGTGGGTGATGGTACTCGTGTGAAATTTTGGGATGATGTGTGGTGTAGGGATTGTCCTCTTAAGGAGGAGTTTCCAGATTTGTATAATATTAGTAGGACAAGGGAGGCTTCGGTCTCTAAGGTTATGTGCTATGCAAATGGGAGAGTTTCTTGGGACATTCAGTTTCGTCGCTTAGTAAACGATCAAGAGTCAATTTCTTTGGATTTATTTTTGGTCTTGATCTATTCCACAAAGGTCCAGGGTGTTCGTGCTGACAAACTTTGTTGGAAGCCTGCCTGCAGTCGAGGTTTCAAGGTGAGTGGGTATTATCATTCTCTTTCCCCATCTACTGTCATTCCCTTCCCTTAGAAAATGGTGTGGCAATCGAAGGTTCCTCCTCGGGTTGCTTTTTTCTCTTGGACTGTGGCTTTAGGCAAGATTTTAACTATAGATAATCTTCGGAAGAGGCACTTTGTTGTTCTTGAGTGGTGTTTTATGTGCAAAGGGGGTGGGGAATCTGTAGATCATCTCCTCCTTCACTGTCCTATTGCATTTGAGATGTCGAGTATGATCTTCTGCTTGTTTGGTATTTGTTGGGTGATGCCGCAAAGGGTAACGGATTTGTTGGATTGTTGGTCTTGCAATTTTAGGCGACATCGTAATATAGTTATTTGGAGGATTGTGCCGCACTGTTTGATGTGGTGTATCTGGCGGGAACGGAATTTGAGAAGCTTTGAGGATCGCGAACGGTCCATTCTTGACTTTAAGTCTTTTTTCTTTTCTACTCTTCTCGAATGGTGTTTGGTTTTACCTTCTTTTTCTTGTATTTCCCTTTCTAGGTTGCTTGATCATTGTACTTTGATTTCTTGATGTTTTTGCCTCTTTAGTACATTTCCTATGTACGGGGCTGTGTTCTTTCAATAAACTTTTAAGTTACTTATAAAAAAAAAAAAAAAAAAAAAAAACTCTTACACATATAGCACCAATCAACAACTAGCACACAACAATCCAGGATAATCTAAAATGTGGTACACCATTGTTCTAACATGCAAATTTTCACAATCCAAAATTTCCTTTTTTTTCTCCCTTTTCTTTTTGAAAGAGGATATTTTTAAGTAAAACGAAAATCTTATATGCTTTATAGAGTTTCTGGAGAGAACCAGGCTAAAAATTATAAGGGTTTAACTTGAGGACAGCTTTGTTGTATTGTAACTTCTAATGAAACAACATGTGCGTTGAGTATAAGTGTAACCTCATCATTCCATGTTCTGGGGTAGGTCATGTAATGTGTTCCCATACATCTTCTGTGTTCTAGTATGATCAATTTTCTAGGTAACTTAGTCTAAATGTTTAGATTATATGAGAGATTGCTATATTACTTACTTAGAAATATGACCATGCAAGTATTGTAATACTGTTGCTTCGTAGGAGGATATCGACCTTTTCCCCCTAGCAACTGATCAACCATTTTATTGTTGAATTTCTACACTAGTTCCCATTTTTCCATTTGGTCTTCTATGAGGGGGGGAAAAACATTGAAGGAAATGTATTAAGTTTGGAGATTTCGTTTCTCTTGCAAAGAAATTTGACAAGTAATGTTATTTATGAATAAATAAATAAAATGCAAGAAGCCTACAAACTTGGTTAGGTTTCATTTGTGCATGGTCAACATGTCATTCTTATTCTCATCCATTTTCTGTTGATAAGTTTCGTTTGTGCACTAATGCCCATATCTTAGTGATGATCTTTGCTTTCTATGCTTTCATTAGTGTGTCATAGTTAAACAGGGGCTTGGTTAGGCTTATTTGTAAAGCAGGAAATTTGAACTTCTGTTCCAAATGAGCATATTAGAATGGAAGATTTTGAAGAACTTTGTTAGGGGACCATGATGCGATCTCCACTGAAATTTGCAAGATGCACACAAACCACGCAAGAATGTGTAATGTATACCTTGGAGAGTGAATGTAAGCATATGAGGATGCTCTCTTCATATCTTGTTCCTTTTTCTCTTCATATCTTGGTAGAAAGGCAGCAAAGAAGTTTGCAATCAATGCCAATTACCTCATTGTGCTGTCAGCCGTGACTTCTCCTGTTTGTCAAATAGTCTCATAAGAACATTGTTAAAAGGCAACAAGTAGGAATACTGATGTCCACTAAGTGAGATGACAGGAAAAAAAATTATGAAATGTGGATTTAATGGATCAAAAATTCTTGCTTATACCTAACTTAAGATATTTGAGTTTCAGTATGCTTGCAGTTCTTAATAAATTTTTTTATATAGTTTTTTTCGTATACTTCATATATGGTTGGGGTTGACTGCTTCTCATGATTTTTATTGTAATTGTCACATCATTCGGGTGAATTTGAATTTCCAAATGCATGTATGATTTACACTTCCAGTTGTATGCCCATGGATGTAGGTTTTTTTTTTTTTTTTTTTTTTTTTTTTTTTTTTTTTTTTTTGTCTTTATATTAATGGAATGTTGCCAACACATGATGAGTGCTAGATGCTGTCAATACACAGTGTTTCGTCATCAGATCTTGTTTCAAAATGGATGGGTGAACGCGAAAAGCTAGTCTCAAATCTTTTCCAAATGGCTCGTGATAATGCTCCTTCCATTATTTTCATTGACGAAATTGATTCCTTATGTGGCCAGCGAGGTGAAGGCAATGAGAGTGAAGCATCTCGACGTATCAAAACAGAACTTCTTGTACAGATGCAGGTATTTTGTGTTCACTGGAAGTGGATAAGAGCTTTGTTCCAAGCTTGTCTTATACTAATACAACTGACATTCTTATACTTTAGTAGGTGATATGCAATATTAATTGCTTCCCTATCATCAACTTTTTTTTTGTCCTGCATTTTCTTTTTCTCTTTTACTTTCCATAAGTGGTCCAGTTATTGTTTCAGTTGCTAAGCTATCTGTCTGTTACATTAGGGAAAGATTATAGAAGTCATATAATTTATATATGTATATGCATTCTGCTTCCTGCCAATACCAGTATGTATAGGGTTTAGACTTGATTCTTGGAGCTTAAAATTCTTAGGCCTTTCCTTTTGTCCATGAACAAAATTTTTGTTAGAATAATGGTTAAATGATTAAATTCACAATTTTCTAATAGTTTTAGCTATTGTGACAAAAAGTGGTCTTGAGTTCAAGCCTTATCTCCAATCTACCTCCCAAAAAAAGGGGAAAAAAAAAGGTTACAATCATATGTGTTAAATTTGTTACAAGGACAGAATACTGGTTCTTCTACTTTAGAGATTGGTGCATGGGCCTTATTGGAATGTAGTTAATTTTGTTACAAAGGCAGGCTGTACCTATGTTAGTTGACTATCAAGCATTCTCCTAGTTATTGCTGAGTCTCTTAGGCCATGGCCCATATGAAAAGCAGGTTCCATTTCACATTCTCCTCATGCTCACTCAAATTCTGGCCATAGGATCTCTTCCCTGTTCTCACACTAATCCATCTTATGGTAGTGAAATATGCAAATTATTGCAATGGCTAGTGATCAAACTCCTACCACCAGATAATTCTCCAATTTGAACTCTCAATAGCCGAGTCTGGAGTGTATAGTCTGACCTGGATCAAAGACATAGATCCCTTCCTACTCTCTTCTTGCATTCTTGGTGCATCATCTTTAGCCCACATCTCTTTCGTCTCATTCCCTACTACAATTATCTTTAACCTGCATTAGTTCTTAACTACATTAAACAGTGGTTGTTGCCTTTGGTTTTTCTACTGTTAATCTTCAAATGGAAATTTTCTTTACCACATTTCAGGGTGTAGGCAGTGATGATCAGAAAGTTCTAGTTCTTGCTGCCACGAATACTCCATATGCTCTGGATCAGGTAAGAAAACTCTGATCCATTGGACCTAAGTTATAGAGTTTTATGACCTTCATTGCTTTGGGGTTGAGACAAAGGAAAATTAAATACAGGCCATCCGTAGGCGTTTCGATAAGCAAATTTACATCCCTCTCCCAGATTTGAAGGCAAGGCAGCACATGTTTAAGGTACTGTGGTTTTGGTAGAGCCATAGCAATTGATTCTTTTGGAGATTATGATTTGCTTAATATCCTCAATAGGTTTTTAATTTAATCAGGTCCATCTTGGAGACACTCCTCATAACTTAACTGAAAGTGATTTTGAGCATTTAGCTCACAAAACAGAAGGATTTTCAGGTTCAGACATAGCTGTTTGTGTAAGTGTCCAGTTTACATTAGTTTCTGGTGTCCCTTTTGAGATATTATATGGCTGAAAGCTGTTAGCTACCTCCTCTCTTTCGATAGGTTAAAGACGTTCTATTTGAACCTGTTCGTCAAACCCGTGATGCGAAATTCTTCAAAAAGAACTCTAGCGACACGTGGGTCCCTTGCGAACCTACTGAACGAGGAGCTGTTCAGGTTACCTTGCAAGAACTTGATGCACAAGGCCTAGCTTCAAAGGTAAGTATTGGGTAGGAAACTGTTTTACTTATTATTATTACTAGTCGCACACCCACGCATTGCGCGAGATAATTTTTTTTTTTAGGGTGATCTTATGAAATATATTTGGGGTAATAAGTAATAACATTCTCCCATTCTGTTTATATTAATAACAAAATATTTTAAATTTATTTAAGAATCTGTTTATAAATGTTTAACCATGGTTAGTAAACACATTACTCATAACTTTAGAATTAAAATACAAATTTATAAAATACCAAAACATTTGAAATGACAAATCTCTCCATAATTCATTGGGAAAAGAAAAGGGGAAAAAAAAAAAGCGAAAGACATTACTTAATATTTTGAAATACACTTTAATTTAAATTTTAAAATAAGAGAATTTAATTTTAAAATTAAGGTTAATTTTGGAACCTATCTTAAGCATAGGCAGGTTAGTACACAATATTTTAATATTAATTTAACAAAGTTTGGTCAAACAAATGTAAAGGGTGAAAATATTTTTTCATTTCAAGTTTGGGGTAAAGTGTCATTTCTTCAAACCTCAAGAAAGGGGAATGTAATTACCCCTATATTATTACTGTTGTTGTTGTTGTTGTTGCTGTTATTAATAATTGATTTTTCATTTTCTTCTAAGTTAATAAAAACCTTACATATGCATTTTTATTTATTTATAGAATATACATTTTTTAACCTTTACGTATCTTTTTTTTAATGTGAATCTTTACATATACCTTAAGTAACCTCTATATATTCCACTTCTTTAGATGTGCAAAATCATAGACTACTACTTCATAATGATAGTAACTAATTAGTTTTATCACTTTTTTTCATAATTTCATTTATAACGTTTTTTACTATTATCATAATTTCATTTCTAACTTTATTTCTTATGTAATTTCTATTATTACATGAGAACATCTCCTTTTAGTTATGAACTAGAGTTTGATTAGTTTTAAGTTTAAATATATTGCTATGATTGTGTTTAATTATTGATTATTGATTCAATTTTTTAAGTGAATGTAGCAGTTGATTTTATTACACTGTAAAGTTTTTAATGTTCTTCATATTGGTCATATTTATTTTTTATTTTTACTTTTCCTTACAACCTCTTTGTTTTCCAATTAATAGTTACTAATTGACATTTGATTTTTTTTTTTCTTTACCATCTCTCTCTTTCTCTCTCTCCCTCTCTCTCCATAGGCAACCTACTGTTTTCCAAGATTTGATAATTATTTTATTGCATTAAATATGCATTGTAGTTTTTTTTTTTTTTTTTCATTTAATTTTGCTACCCTTAAGTTAGTATATCCATAACTATTAGTTTCTTTATATTATATTTGGTTTGATATCCTCATTATTATTATTATTTTTTAATTTAGTGTTTCCCAATTGGCATTTGTTTTGTATTATATTTTTTCTTTGATGTATTGGGTTTGAGAATGAGTGTGTCCCTAGTATTACTCCACTTTATGAGGACACTTTTATTTATTGAATTTAAGTGAAATTTTTAATTTTTAATTTTTTAAATAAAAAAAAAGGAGAGAAATTAAAATATTAATAATTTAATGATATGGAAGATGTGGGGAGATGAATAATGATATCAAGGTAGAAGGTAGTAGGAAGATGAAAAGATAAAGGTAAGGAAAAAGCTTGGACAAAGTGTAAATGAAAAAAAAAGAAAAAAAGAGTACAATTTTTTAAGGATAATTTTATTGATTTAAATTTAAATAAAATATTCCATGTTTAATTATTATATATTTAGGATACCTAGATATAATAGAGATATAATAGGATACCTAGGCTGAAAAAGAGATATAAAAACCACGAAGAACACGTTGATCTCACCACAAGTCTCTCTCTTGAAAAGTTTCTGAGTTTTGGGTGTTTTGATTCGCGTTATGTTGTGTTTTGGTGTTAAAAGGTGTTTTTGTAACGGCTGGGCTTGAGGTGGGTTACGGAGATTGACGAAAACATACCACAGGTGGGTTAAGTGATACTTTTCAAACCACGGGTAGGCAAAGTGATTTTCGCCCTAACCACAGGTGGGTTATGTGTAATTATCCACAAAAAAAAAAAAAGAAAGGATTCCCAAAGATTAGTAATTTGGCATAAATAGAAAAATGTATAAAAAATTCATCGAAAAATTGAGAGAGAGAGAGAGAGAGAGAGAGAGAGAGAGAGAGAGAACCTTTTTTTTTGTGAGAGAAAACCATGCATAGAATGGAATAGATAGTTACAAATTTATAGTAAGAGAGTGTGAATAAGAAGAGACAAAATAAAGGAAGATGAAGAGAAAGAAGAAGAATAATATTTATGTAGAAGGTAGTGGGGAGATGAAAAGAAGAAGAATAATATTTATGTAGAATGTAGTGGGGAGATGAAAAGGTAAGGGTGGAGAAAGTTTGGAAAAAGTATAAATATTAAAATAAAATAAAAACGAAATGTTAAAAACAATTATAGGTGTAAGGGTAAAATTCCCAAGTCAAACAATGGGCGTTGGGCCCTATATAGAGTCCAACTACGACCAAAGGGAGAAATGGGCTGCCAAAACAAATGCTAGCCCAACCCTAATAAGTCCAAACTTATTTAAAGGAGACGTCCGAGGAGGAGTGTCTCCTCGGACGCGCCAAATACAAGCCCAACGTGCACCCTATCCATAATAAGGAGTCATTCCAAACAAATATTGGTAATAAGGATAAGTCCTGAAAAGCAGGAAGGAGGAAGAAAAGATAAGACGTCCAGGGGGCAGCCACAACTGCCGCATTAAATGCAAGGAAGCTACTTTCTCAGCCGCATTAATGTGGAGAAGACAAGCGAACAGTGTTACATTGGCTAATGCAACTCACAGAAAGATAAGGTGGATGTCTGATGGGACAGGCACTCAAGTGAGGGTCCAGATGGTTAACAAGTGTAAGGTTCTTATCAATCTAAGGAGGCTATATAAGAGAAGGAAATCCCCATGAAAAAGGGATTGGAAAATTGAGAGAGAAATTAAGAAGAAAAGAGAGAAAAGAATTCAGTAGTTTTTAATCATAACAAGAGGTGCACTCATACGTCTCCTCGGACTGAGTATCCTGTGGACATAAAGAAGATTTTCTTACGTTCAACCTGTTGCATGGCATACAATTAACTAACGTTCACTTCGTCCAGCCCTAGTTCTGTAACCCGCTCTCTATAAATTCATTGTCTAGGGTCCTTTGGGCCAGAACCACTTACTTGCTGGGTCTGGGCCCCAAAAACAGACCCTACAATAGGAAAATTGGAAAAAAAATGATAATGAGGTGGACGATGATATGGCTCAACTGGAGTGTAGCAATAATAAATGCTACGTTTCAGCTTTTAGATATATATAGATTATTATTAATGGACACTACATAAAGCTCTAGACCAGAAATCATTGCCAAAATTAGCACTATAATCATATTTAGAGCTAGGTATCAATAACTTAAATAGAACTATTAAAGACTTATTCAATGCTGTGACTTATGTAGTTAGTCAATTTCAGAAAAGTAGGAATGTAGAAAAAAGTGGAAAAGAGAAGGGGGGATGGGGGTGGGGGAGAAATTTAACAAGAGCATGCCTCTATCTTATGTGCCTAATTCAATTTCATTAATGCACATTCAATGATGATTTTCTCTTCCATCAAAATTACACAATTCTTTGGAGGAAGGTCAATTTGTGGTATTTCTTTTCTAGCCTCGTTCATCCACTTCTTTTAATTTATATAATGACTTGAATGTAACTGGCTCTGGGAATGTATGACTTGTAGATCCAGCCACCACCAATCACAAGAGCAGATTTTGATAAAGTACTTGCAAGACAGAAGCCAACTGTAAGTAAAGCCGATCTTGAGGTGCATGAGAGATTCACGGAGGAGTTTGGGGAAGAAGGCTGATTGCTTGAGTTTGAACACAAGGGCTGATTAACTATTAGAAACAGGTAAAACTACTAGTATAGGTAAATGAAATATGTATATATAGTCGTCAATATAGCTTGTAATAGAAAGTTCAGCGTCTTTTTAAGAGAACACCGTGCCATATTGTTTCAATCTCTGTCTGTCTCACCAGAAGAGGAAAAAGAGGTGGAAAGCTCTTAATTGATGTTTAGTGTTACTGGTCATAGTCTCCATATTCAATAATGATTGATAATCTTACCAATTTTTTCCCATCTGGGTATGATCTCCTACCGGTTTGCCACTAGATGCTCATTAGAAACAATATCCTAGCTGCTGCTGGAACCAAATTTGTAATTAACCAATGATGAACATCTAAAATAGACTTAGAAAACAAGTTTCTATATGATTGATATCGTTAATGAAAATTAGCAAATGATGACAGCTAAAAAATTTAGCATTATGAGAGAACTACTGTTATCTTATTGAGTATGCCCCAGGGCGCCACCATTAAAAGTAAGGTAACCTAAGGATAAAACTCTTATGTTTGGAATGGAGGGAGAGAAGGAAAAGGTGTTCTGGAGTCATGGAGTTCACCTCGTGTATAATAAAAGTAGTATCAATAATGAATCCATGTGAAAAAATAAAATAAAATAACATAAAATTTGTCAAATAACACATTGTAACCTTAACATGTGGAAGATATTATCATAGATAGCACCCCTAGCATAGTCTAGAAAGGTAAAGTTTTTTAAAAAAACCCATAAAGCTTAACATAAGGATACTAATTGTGTGCGTCAATAAAAAACACTCATGAAGGTTGGTGCTAAGTAGATAACTTACACAAATAATTTATAAGAACTAAAGGGTAAAAATTCCACAATAGGAGATCTAAATAACTGATTTCAAAGCAACAAGTAACAAAATGGTTGTTTGTTGATATGGAAACTTTTTTTCCGAGATACAATAGGTTGGATTGAAAGCTATAAAACTCAGTCTTATTCTACTTCTCTCTCTCTCTATTTTTCTAAACCCCTTTTCCTATTGCACATCCTCCCTTTTTTAGGCACCTTTCCCGTCCTTATCTCTCCAACTAGTTTGCCTCTAGCTGGATTCAGGGGATGCTTGTCCCATCACCCCTCTGCTATGCCATTGTTTCATCATGTAACAGGAATTTTGAGGGTCAGGCTTGTCTATAAGCATTTAATGTGGAAGAGGTTAGGTAGAGAACATCTCATTAATGCGGAAGTGACTGACTCTATGGTCCTTATCTCTTTGTGGAGTTTCCCAAGGCAATTTTGATGACATGTGCTGATTATTGGAAATCTAAAGAATTAGAACACATTATCTCTCCACCTTCCAATCAATTTTAGCCTCCAAAGCAATGACAAGGTACTAAAATCATCTATCTTCAAATCAACTCTAGAAGTCCCAGAAACACAAGCCTTGAAGAAAAGAGTTTCAAATGGCAGCCAAACTTTAGCTTTGTCCACGAAGACCTGAATTTGTGCTTCCTTTGTTTCGTCATCTTCTTCTTGTGTGTGTGTGTGCGCGCGCATGGTTCGACCACGGTTTGAGCAGTTCCATGCTTTTTTCTCATATAGAGGTTCTTAGGGTTAAAAGAACCGCAATGGTGAGAGATTCATGGTTAACCAGGTCTGATCATACGGTCCGGTTTGGGTATGAGAACCATGGTAGAAAATGGAAGTAACTAGCTAGATGATAGAACCAATCTCCGAAGAATCCACGGGATCAATAGTAACAAGTGACACAATCATATTCCGTAGATACGACTCTCATTATTTAATGATTTCAACTAACTAAAGTACATAATTGTTTTTTTTAAATATTTTTTAATGAAATTTTTTAAGGGGTAATTAACTAATTATACTCCCCTCCCTTGAGGTTAGAAGAAAATAAAACTCCCCCCTTCTGTTCATATTAGTAAATATTTTAAATTTCTATGAAATTTTCTTTACCAAAGTTTAACCATTATTAGTAAAAACATAATGAAATTTGTTGATAATAATGCAAAATTTATCAAGCACCAAAATACTTGGAACGGCAAATCTCTCCACAACCCAATGACAAACTAAAAAAAATAAAAAAGTCATACTAATTTTAAAATACATTTTAATGAGAATTTTAAATCAATGGATTTTAATTCTGAAATAGAGGAAAATTTTGGAAACCTCCCCTTAAGCAAATGATATGTTAGAGCACTCACAGCAGTGGTGCTATATAGGTATAATGCTTTTTTTTAGCTCCAAATATCAAAAAACCTTCACGCAGCAGAGGAGCTAAATCTAAAAAATTTAGCTCCTCAGCTACAATGCACATCTATCTTTAGATGTGCACTGTAGCTCAAAGCTAAAAAAAAATATATATATTTTTTTTATTACACTTCTCTCTCCTCTCTCATTAAAATATTCCATTCCTTTTCTCTCTCTCCCTCTCTCTCCGGCTTCTCTTCTTTCTTCTTTCTTCCTCAATTTTTTTTTTCTCTCTAGCTCGCCGGCCTTCCTCATCTCCCTCATCCCTCATCTCTCTAGCTCGACTGCCCAGCGCCGACCGAAGCCCAGCCCAGTGCCGACCACTCCTCACACTTTGTTTCTGCCCAACGCCGACCACTCTTTGCGTTCTCCACCTCAAAGGCCGAACGTCCGAGCTCCATCCTCTCTCTGCTATATCATGTGTTTTCCGATCTGTTGTGGGCAAGTGGGCTTGTGTTTGTGTTTGTGGCAGTGGGCTTGTGCTCGTTGTGGGTTTTTTTTTTTTTTTACTATGGACTGCCGGTAGTGGTGGTGGTGGTGGTGTTGGTGGTGGTTGTGCTTGTGGTTGATGGTAGAGGTGGTTGAGGTTGGTGGTGTGATATTTTTTTGGTAGTGAAATATATTATTTTATTGTAGTGGTTATAATATTTTATTGTGATATTTATATTATTTTATTATGTTGAAAGTTAAAATAGATCCACTGCTGCAGCATGTGTGTAGGTAAAATAGATAAAGTAACTTTTGATGGAGCTAAATTGCTAAAAATTTAGCTCCACTGCTGTGGATGCTCTTAGTACGCAACATTTTTAATTTAATAGAGTTTGATTAAATGGATGTCAACAGGGGAAAATGTTTTTCCCTTCAAGTTTAAGGTGAAATGTCGTTTGACTCATTTCCCAACACCTTAAAGGAGGGGAGTGTAATTACCTCTAGTTTTTATTATACACATATTGAGTTACAAAATATTTCATTTGCATCTTGTTTTGTTTTTAAAGTATTTTGGTTTCAATTCTACAATATATGATAAGCAAATGGTATAAACAAAAAGAAGAAAAAAAAAATCAAACTTTACTATCACATATTTTTTATTCCCCCACCCCCCCCCCCCCCCCCCAACCTCTTCATTCCTCCCCCTTCACCCCTTCCACACATAAATTCTTGACTCTGTCACTAATGTGGATATCAAAAAAATGTGGACATTGTGCATGAAATTATAGACATTATGTGTATGGAGTATATATTAATAAGTATGATGGAAGAAGAGTTGTACTTTTACCATTTTTTTTAAAAGCAAAACAAAGCCATGAAAATGAGCTACTCTAAATGAATCTTATATTATATGTCACTTTGTTTACTGTCAAAATTATAGATGAAGATGACACATTAATTTCAAGGCAATAAAAATCAAGAGATGTTATTCGCCATATGCCTTTTCTCTTGCCAATGGCCAACCTATGATTGGCACTCCCTGGCTTAGGCTATCAATCACTAAATTCCACCAACAATGGCTAAGAAATGCTCCAGTCGCTTTGTGTGGCAGAATTTCCAACTAGGGTGCCTAGTTATTTACTAGCAAGCCCTGTTTGTTTTTTCTTATCGATTTTCAAATCCTTCTGATAACCAGTATGCTCTGAATTCACCATTTATGTCAAAACCAATAGGTGGCCGAATGACCCAAATAAATGGCATTCCACTCTCTTCCAAAGCAATAGCAAGTTCCATCATTTGGGAAAGCACCAATTGTATTTTCAAAACCGAAACCTCCTGGTGCTAGTTCAGCCATTCTATGCATTGCTCTACCGAAGACCCAGCTTGTTTTCTGATTCTTTGGCCGATAACATGTGTATCAAAGATTTAGAGGAAGATGAAATCATGGCTTGAAGGAGTACAAGACCAATTGCCCAAACTGCCAGGTTTATATATTTTCTTAAAACTTCCAATCCTGGAGGTTCAAGCTCTTCTATTGTATTACAAAATCACCCATAAGAACCAAAAGAAAGTGATAAGTGATAACTGTGATTGAACAAACCTTAGTGGAATTAATTTAGCCAAGGTTAATTGGCTAAAAGGATAACTACAAGATTAACCATAATTGTCTTAAGTGCCCATAGGCTTGATTGTAATTCCATTTCTAAATTAAATTATAGATTTTAGTGGAAAATATTAAAATGATTATATAATTAATAAATTAATTTGTAAAAATCCTAATAAAGTCTAATAGAATTTTTTTAAAAAAATTTTATATCTTTTCTAAGGTTTGTATTTGTAAAAGTAAAAATATGTTTATGAGTATAATAATATTTTTTTTGTTTATGTTTATGTTTATACTTTGGCAGTGCCGGCTCTATGGTATAGGCAATTGATGTGGTCACCTAAGGCCCCAAGTAAAAAAAAAGCCCCAAAATTTTAATTAATAGAGTTATTTATTTCATTGTAATAGTATTAAACCCAAATATTAGTCAATAAATAAAATAATATTTTTTATCAAATGAAAAACAAACAAAATAAAAAAGAGAAATGCTACATCTACAACATTTGTCATAACACTTTTATAACAAATTCTAAGTAGTAAGTTGTTACAGGCTATTATTAATAGCAAAAAAAAAAAAAAAAATTAGTAGTGGGTTTAAATTAGAACCACTAACAACTTAACACTTAATATTTGTTATGAAAAAATTGTGAATGTAACACTTCTAAAAAAAAAGATCAATACACAAAAAAATTCACAACATTTTTCACAATAGTTCAGTTAGCAAACTTTTACGAGTTCTCATATAAGTTCACCACTAACATTACTCTTTTATTTACCACTATCAATCTGACACATCAACAGGTGTGAAAAGTTTTGTCCAATTTTTTGTCTATAAACATTCTAAAAAAATAAATATCTGTGGTTCACATTAATTAATAGTAATTTTGCATCTAAAACAAGATAATCAATTTTTGCCTTAGAACCCTAAATGCATCAAGTTACTCCTATACTATGGGAATTCAATCTATGATGTTGAGCATCTACTTAGTTTGTTCTATATGAACATATACCCTTTACTCTGGGGAATGGAACATAATTCATAATCCAAATAACTCAATGCCTTGTGCCATACTGTCATGTATGTTATTTATCTCTTTTAGATTTTACAATGTGTCGATTTTTTTATTGTTAGATTGTCATTGTATCATAAATTTCATGCTATTAAGGTCTAATGCTAATTGTGACCCATTTCATTATCTTGCTTTTCTTCACCTAAGTTGGGTTATCTTCGGTTGGGGAACGTAAGAAAGGACACATTTAATGCTTGTGATTTGGTTATTTTTAATAGGGCAATATAATAATTTTCCTTCTAATAGTTTAGACTTTGGAAGAATATTGTGTGTTTTTATCTATTTGGAATTTGCATTCTTCTTACCCTTATTTATTTTTTTTTTTTAAGGATTAATTTCCATTCAAATCATTTTGGAAAGCTCTCATATCAATCCATCAACTAAGGAAGATCTTTAGTGCAGGAGTACTAATGTCTTATATTTTATAGGCATTAGGAGCTTCGTACATTTCCTATTAGAACCAAGTACAATTTTTTTTTCTTGTTAGTGTAAATTTCACTTTTAAACCCTATAGTTTTGGGGCAATCCAAATAAAAACCCTATAATGTCAAACATACCAAGTTAAAACTTAAATTTTTAAACATAAAAATTTCACTTTTAAATCCTATAGTCAATGGTCCCAATAACATTTTTAGATTATTTTTAATTATCTATGTAAAGAGTAGTTGTTGAAGTTGAAACCAAAACAAAGGAGAACATAAATTGAATCAACTCAAACAGGCTTTACTTAGCTCCTAATGGCTCCAAAAGTGGCTTTGGAAGCATCTTGTATGTATATGTGTGTGTATATATATTCAATAAATTAATTTGTAAAAAGCCTAATAAATTTACATATAGATAGAATTATAATTATTTTATTTTTTTATTTTCTAAGATATGTATTTGTAGAAAGAAAAATATGTTTACGAGGAAACAATTTTTTTTTTGTTTATGTTTATGTTATTGCTGGTTTTATTTAATGTTATCTTTAGGAAAAAGTTCTAGATGTTATACGAGTCCACATTCTCTGTCTCACTTTCTCTGCTCTACTCTATGCTCCACAAATCAAAACTTTCCATGTGTCTCCCAATTTAATTAGATTTTAACTTTATGTTATTTATTTTTTTTTTTTTCATATACCCAGAAAAATAAAAGTAAAAACCCAAAACGTCCCCTACTACCAGCGATCCTCCACCACCACCAACAACCATCGCCGGCATCAACTACACCGCTAATCACTGCCATCCACCACCACCAAGCCCACACGAACCACACCACCTAATTCAACAAACCCAAACATTTCTCTTAACTCTCCGTTAGCTCCTCTCTTCTATGACTCACTGTTTCCTCCAGATTTGCATCTTTATGAACCATACCAAGCCAAAAATAATTCACTGATTTGGATTAAAAGTTAGAAACCATGCGTGCTGTGGTAATTTAAAAGATAAGAATGAAAAAAGAAAAATAGTCAGTGCCATAAAGATTGAAGAGGAGGCAAAAGAAACGTAAAGATTGAAGAGAACTTTTTGATTTGAGCCTTTGGTTTCCTCTGTCATGGGTGGCGGTTGATGTCGTCGACGATCCATTCATAGTGGTACAGGCGAAGGTTGCTAACAGTGGCTGGCAAGGGTGGAGGTGGAGGACCGGTGGTGGTGGTTGGGATTGCTTGAGTTTTTTTTTTTTTTTTTTTTTTTTTTAAATTTATTTTAGGAAACTAAGTAAGAAAAGGCTGAAAATTATATTTGAATTTAATAGGTGTGTATGTGGCAAATTTTTATTAGTGGAGTATAGGGTGGAGTAAGAAAAATAGGACAGAAGATTTGGACTCATGTTATACACCTATAATATTTTTAGTTTTTTTTTGAATTATATAAGGAAAGAACAGTAGTTGTTGAATTTAAAACCGAAACAAGGGAAAACATAATTTTTTGAATCATATAAGGAAAGAACATAAGTTGTTAAATTTAAAACCAAAACAAGGAAAAATATAATTTAATTAACTCAAATGGACTTTAGCCTCTAATGGATCTAAAGCTCGCTGCAGAGGTTGGCCAGCTACAAAGTGAAATATTAGAACTAAACCAACTGAAGGGTGGGCCAAGAACTAAATATAAAATACTAAAATTAAACAAACTTTAGAACATAACGCCTTAAAAGGAAAAAAGAGGGAATTTGTGATGTGCATAGTATTATTAATACAACTATTCAGCTGCTTCTTAATCCATTTAATAATGCATTTAAAATATCCCAAAAATCCCCTAAAAGTTAATCCTATATGTATGTATGTATATAAAGTCCAATAAATTTAAATATTGATAGAATTATTTTTGGAGTAATTACACTTGTAAGGACCCAAAGAATAGCTCAAGCCCACTTAGAATAGTGGCACCCAGTACTACAAGCCCAATACAATAAATTTGTAAGAGAGTGAGAATTTCCAAGTCAATTGCAATGCTAAGTAAATCACAAACTTGAGGATAAAAGGACAAAGTAATTAATATGAACGAATGAAGCAGTGATTTAGTGTAAAGTCTTCCTTGGGTAGGCCTGAGGATGGATTGTTCATTAATAGTCAAAATTGAGTTCTTATAGTAAGATCTTAAGTTCTCTTTCTCTCAATTCATAAAATGTCCATCCCTTCTTCTAGGGGTTCCTTTCCTTATATAGTTTTTTCTGTTGCATCTCAGCCCTCCACCTGTATGTCTAAGGGGAATCACTGGGATGCTTGTCCCATCAAGACCAATTTGGAGGAGGTAAAGAGAGTTGTGAGCTGTGCAGTCACTGTTCAGGTGTCTTTTCCTCATAAATGTGGCCAGCTCAGTTGGTGCAGAGCATTGAATGTAGAAGTAATGGCCACCTTCCCAGATATTTCCCTTTTTCGTTGCTTGCATGACTCTGGTGCCCTCCATCGTGCTTTACTTTCTGGAGTAGGGAACTGAGTAAGGTACTCCCAAGGTGCATTTGCTTCTCGGGTTCCTCGGACGATGGTCTTGCTTGCCTCCTCCTCGGACCTCTTATTCTAAGTTTAATCCGAACCTGAGTGGTTTTAACGTCTTCCCTCTTCAGTCTTAACCCACATGTCAAACTTGAGTTGACGCATGAATGGACCTTTCATCATCCTCAAGCAAGGCCCATGGGCCTTAGAATGTCCTTAGATTACTTGCTCGCACAACACTCTCTTCCCTTCAAGTTTGAAGAAATTAACACTCAATTTTATTTATATTAGTAACAAAATATTTTAAATTTTCATAAGAATTTTTTTACAAAAGTTTAAGCATGGTTAGTAAAAAATATAATTGGTAAATTTAAAATAAAAATGCAATATTTATCAAGTACCAAAACATCTGCAATGACAAATCTCTCCATAATCCATTAAAAAAAAAAAAAAAAAAAAGCAGAAGTCATACTTAAAATTTTATAAACTTTAAAACAAAGAATTTTAGTTTTTAAATGGAGGATAATTTTGGAGACATGGCCTTAAGCAAAGGATGAGTTAGTACACAACATTTTTAATATTAATTTAATAAAATTTGATCAAATGGATGTGAAAAGGGGAAGTGTTTTTTCTTTTCAAGTTTGGGGTGGAGTGTCATCTCCCCAAACTCAAGGAAATGGAGTAAAATTACCCCTATTTTTTAATTATCTATGTTTTTAAATATTTTTCCCTTCAATTCTGGGGTGGAATGTCATCTCTCCAAACTTCAATGTCGCAAGGATTAAAAAAATATTTACTTCAATGCTTTAGTAAAAATCAAACTAAATTATATATTGAATAATTGAATAGGCTACATGTAAGTAATGTCTTCAAAATTATAGTATTTAATGTACCAAAGAAAAAGATAACAAATGCATCATATAATGCTGACATGAAACTTTTGAGTATAGAGCATTTCATTTCTCCCTTCAAAGAGCATGCAACATAATAGACGTTCACAGACTACATATATATATATATATATACACACACACACAGAGGCGCACATAATATATTAATGACTAAAAACTCAATGTGAACGACTAGTGCTTCAGTTGAAGATCTGGAGCTGATAAAGGCTCTTGCCTCTTGCAGGTACTAATCGAACAAAATTTAGGTGGTAGTATGAGAATAGTCCGACACCTTGAGAGCAGTAGCCTGAATATCTTGCTTGACCTTGAAGACAGTGGATCAATAATCGTTCTCTTGTCAAAATTCCTATTTGGGGCGACCCCTGCTGTATCTTGGTGGATTAGTCTTGGCAACATCAACAACTATCATCCAGCCATTAATAATCTGCAAGAACCAAGAACAAAATAGAGAGATTACCCTTTCTCTTACTCAAAGAGTTATATTTGTTTTATCTACAATTATGAACCAAAGCTTAAGGGAAACAAAACTGCGCTTGAACATTAAGCACAATGTTAGGACATATGTGATTCACTTGTTAGAAGCATATATTACTATTTTATGTAATTGGCTAATCCTTTGACAAAATGCAATTTTCTTGTATTTGGGTAGATCTAGAATGTGTTTAATATTTCAAAAAACATGTTGTTCAAGTCTAGTATTAAAGCCATAAAAATTGGACCAAGAAACAAGTGAAGAAAGCTGTTCATTAAAGCTGGACAAATAGCTCGACAGCTTCTCGACAAATAGCTCGACAGCTTCTCGACAAATAGCTATCTATCGAGGTTTAATAAGGCTTGACAGATACTATCTATCGAGGTTACAGGAATTCAGAATTTCAAATATGATTTTCAGCCCATGCTGACATATATATGTAAGGTTTTTTTTCTCACAATCCAAGACATATATAAGGTTTATTTTAGAAGCCGTCACATAAAAGAATACAAGGAGAACATATGTAAAAGGTGACCGATGCCTTATTCTCTTTAAAAAAAGCTATTGCGACTTTGCGCCTTAGGATTTTATAACCAAGTGCTTCTTGATCTACATTGTTAATGAAGTGAAGAACTTTGCAGCCAACATTCTTCTTCCTCAAGTTGGTGAGTGAATCACGTACTGGGATTTGTGTAAAGGAGTTAGTCATGTACTGGAATCCATGCAACAAAAAGGTTGGCGTTCATATATTGAAGAGTTCAGAGGTTTTAAAGCGGTAGAAAGTTTCTGCTGTAAGTTCATCTATGGGGATTGTAGAGTTTAGGGACAAAAATTTTGTACTAGATCTGAAACTTCTCTTTACTATAGTTAATTTCTTTTCGAGAAAGTTTCCTCCTAGGTTTTTTTACTGTGAAACTAGATTGTTTCATTTGTTTTCCTGGGTTATCATATATTGTCTTATTTATTTTTTCCGCTGCATGATTTTGACATGATATTGATGTTTGTTTGTTTTAATAAGCTTATTCACATAAATCTAATTAATAACTTGGGTTTAAAACTTATTAATTCTATCAATCAGGGTCTAAATTTCCCAACACACAAGAAAAATACAAGGAAGATTCGTAATGGAAGAAAACTTACCTTGCCATTCATCTCTTTGAGTGCTGCACTAGCAGCCTCCTCTGTAGTGTACTCTATAAATGCATAACCTTTGGACCTTTTGGAAATTTTGTCCATTATAATCTTGACTGTTGAGGAAGCAGTGCATCAGCACGGGTATAACCTTACTAATGAAACACGTCATTTATGAGCATGGAAATGCAAACATACCTTCAACAAGCTCACCAAAGCCTTCAAATGCAGCACGTAAGGTTTTCTCAGATGTGTAAAATGACAACCCTGTTTTTAAATCAAGATTGTAAATCACTGTTATTTGTGAATAAAAAAAGAGGGAGTAATAAAGTTGCTGGACCAGAAAACTTTTGGATTTCAGAATGGAAACTACAGGTAATACATTATGATCTCATAAGAGGACACCATGGCAAGGTCCAGGGAATCTCCAAAGACTAAATAGAACCAAATGTTAATCAGGTAAAACTCAAAAAAGCATATTAGACAACCATTATAGTAGAACAAGCATGCACATTTCATAAATAAGAATCTTGAATTATTTCTTAAAAGTAGTCTTCGAAAATATGAAATTTACAAGCAAAGAATTCAAACTCACAGTCTTGCAACATACCTGTAACGAATAGTTTCTTTGTTTTTATAGGGGTTGTTTGACTTGCTTCTGAAGGATCTGGCAGATCTGTGGAACTCTGTAGATTATTACCTGAAAATACAGCTTGTTTACTCTACAATGGAAAGAATTGTTGCAATGGTAAACTAAAGATATAATCTGAAAGACATTGAAATGATTCATTGGGAATTGGCCTCTTATTAAAAACAAATCAAGATTAATAATTTCAGTAGTTTATTCTAACCCCATATAACAACAATAGTAATCCAGTTATTAAATCATCATTTGCATATTTTCCACTGAGAAAACATTGAAGAGTAAGCCTTATCCAAAAAAAAATTGAAGAGTAAGACTTATTAAAAAAAAAAAAAAAAACTTGAAGAGTACTGACATATTCCACTTCACATTAGAAGATTTTCTATCCATAATAATAAAACATGCTTAAGCTAACTGACAGAAGCATGATAAAAACATAAATAAACAAGTACTCTAGCACTTGGTAAACATGGCATCAATCAATCGCTCTATTGAGGAAGGTTTCAGAATTTTACTCTAATAGTTAACAGATAATGTCTATTCTGCAAGCAGTCAAATTCTATCAAATACTCGACCAATCCTCTAACCAGCTGTTTACACTAGGTGATAACATGTCATTAAAATCCTAAACTGAAAAATTTAATGGTTTCTATAGGACTAGGTCCTTAACAAAAAATATAACCTAATGTGCTTGGTATGTTCACCTCACTGGTGAATGTATCAGAACAGGTGAAAACACTGATATTAGCCAGGCAGCAAGTAATGTCACAAGGTTGGCTGCAAGTTTTGCATGTTTGATACCGAAATAGATTAGATAGATTAAATTTATTATAACAAATTTTGCTGTGGTTTTATCAAATAATAATGAAGAATAGTTCCTTGGACTCGGGAGACAACATAGAAAATAGATTGGTTATCATTCCTATTAGTCTTTTCAATGAGTTAGGAGAGGTGTTGGCTATTTATGTAGGTTTTGTATTCGATAAAGGAATCTCAGAATAATTCTGACTCAAATGTCTCCCCACCCCCTCACTCTTATTTTAGGAGGCTGGCCAGCCTCAAAGTAGATTGTTTCGCCTACTGTTCGTATAGCACTTGATAGAACCGGAGTCCATCACACCGTATGAGGTTTTTTTTAGAAATTCCAAAATATTCAAAATTTGTAAAAATGAAAACAAAAAAAATGATGTTTGACGGGTTATACTAGAAAATTTCTTAATCATGTAATGAAAAATATTATATTAAATGGGACTGCTTAGAGTGTGATATCACCTAAATACCTACCCTCAAGCATTGTCCACCGATAAAGATCAGTATATTATCACAAAGCACAAAATACAGGCTTTCAATAAATTATATATTTTTGCTTTTGTTGGGGTGGCTGATATCAGTCACTCCCTCATACAGACCTTAACTAGCACCAAATATACCTCACATTAACCATTGAAGATTTCTGTCTCACACAACCAAATCATCTTGACAGTCTCACTTACATCATCTGATCATCATTAACCAAGTTGAACTAGCCAGTAACCCATCTTGGCTAAGGCATGTTTCAGAGCAATTCGATTAAGAATTAAAAAATCTATTGTTAATTATTATGCTATTTAAAGAGAGTGTTAGAATTATGATTAAGTGATTAAATTCACCATTTCCTAATAGTTTAAGCTTTTGGGAGAATCGGTAATTTAACAGAGAGGTTGGGCCTTAGTACGATAGCAAGTGCGTTCCACCCAAACTGACAAGTTGCAGATTTGAGTCTAGGAATCAGGCATTCCATAATAAAATTGGGTGTAAGGCACTAAGATTACCTACCAATCACCTCTCCCAAATCCCACAAAAGTAGGAGTTTTTGGCACTAGGTACAACAATTTTATTATGTTATTGTAATATCTTCACCAATTTCAGCATTGCATACCTCCTCCTCATTTGCTTGAGCAACCAGCAACAGAGTTTCTTAAAACTTCATGGTCGTACCCAGTGCACAAAGCTCCCAATTTTACGGAGTCTAGGAGAGGCTGCACAAAGCTCCCACTGTTGCGTAGTCTAGGAGAGGTCATGGTAGGTAGGCAGCCTTACCCCCCCTTTTCTTAAAACTTCATGCATGTTGTAAAATATATTCCAAAACCACCTTTTATACATGAACTTCAATTTAAAGATGAGCCTTAATCAATACACAAGAACCAGACCTGACGCCATTTTCTGACATAAACTAGTTGTTATCAAATTTAATAGCAAGTATTTGAGAAATGCACCACCATACATGTCACTATAACGTTAAACATCACTTTTTGGGGTCTATGGAATATAATTTCTTTTCCCATGGCTTTCCAAAATAATTTTCCAAGAACAAGGAGTAAGCAATTTACTTTCCTCAGTAGCATTTGTTCTTCTACCCATTTAAAGTTATCACCTGCACCTAAACTCCAACCAGTTGGATGAATTCCACTTAAGAATATAATAAGTTGGACCCTACCTTTTTCAGTCTCACCCCTCACATAGATACATTGGGAATCTCTCTTTCTCAATGCATCTGATTCATTTCTCCTCGCTCAAGACTTCTAGCAACTTTGCACAACAGATTTTGTGACGAGATTGGTTATACTTACCTCTTTCTTACCCCAGCATCAGATACTTTCCTAATCTGCTCATTTTGTTAAACCTTCTGTAAGCCATATGGTTAAAGTTTCATGGGTATACTTCTCATGGCTATAGTTAATACTTCATATATTGTACAATTCTACTAATTACTACATGACTCAATATAATTGACTTAATACTTCCCTTTGAATGTCCAATTCCATCAGCAACATTCTCATTGAGCTTGACAATAAAATATGATCAGGAATTACTTCCTTGAGCTTTCCCTTGTGCTAAAGCTCACTTAGCAACCTTCACAGTCAGTATCAAACGCTGTCCACTTTTATAAGTCATTAATTGACATTGTGTGCTTTCTGTTGCAAAGGCATGCTCTGCCACAAACTCTAGAATCACAACCGCTATACACTACAAAGTGTTCCCAAGCCCAATGCATGATTCTAACCAAGGAAAAGACTCATCTCTGCCACAAAGAACTGCAGCCACTATAAAGCCTATTTTTCTACTCAATACAAAGTCTTCCACTTTCGAGGAAAAGACACATGGCTGCTACTGGACTATAGAACTTTCCTTTAGCTGCTTCAAAGACTGGCCATCTACAATGACATAGAATTTACCCCTCCACTAAAATCCAGCTCAAATTAATAAAACGTCTAAAGTTAATTGCTTTATTTACATAACTAAATTACTTGAGAGATCATCTCATACAGTGAAATCACATAAACATATTGGTTGATTAAGTATTAGAATCTCTAAAACATGTATTTGTTATGACACCGACACAAATATACTAGCATAAGTTACATGGTGCTGCTGCTATATACTTTTTTGACACACAGGCCTTTCAAATAGAAATTATTAAAAGAAGAAAAGAAAGAACGAAACAGTCAAAGTTAATAATTTGCAATATATCTCTGAGATCAAGATATCACTGATTACAATGCTTGAAGAGAAGCGAAGTTGCAAGGTAGAAAAGATGTGGAGCATGTTTTATCTGATCAAACATTAAAAAAACACACAAAGATATTATTTGAAACGTACAAACCTCCATAATCCTTATTCTCTGACTCAAAATTCTTATCTAGCTGAACAGATAATACACCTGGTACACCTACACCATATGGAAGCATTTGTCTTCAAGCTGCAAAATACATATCACAACTGTGGCAAAGAGAAACCAAATGCAAATACTAACCAGCTAGTTCCCGTGCACATTCATCATCAAGTTCACAACAGAACCCAAAGTTGGACTGCCAAGAAACATGATAAATACACATTTGTGCGTCTTTCTCACTACAAAAAGTATTATTCCACTTTCAGGGTGAAGAGAAATAAAGCAATCAAAGGAAGAATATTGCATTGATGCACTGTTAGAAACGTTACAATAAAATGGAACAGAAACATAATAACAAGCTCAAATGTTATTTACTTACTTCCCCAAAACCTTGGTCAGTATTTGAGCATAACAATCAACCATTTGAGCCTTTGTAACAACTCCAATCCCTGGTTTGTCCATTCGAGCAAGCCAGTGTTTGGTACTCCCCACGGGAAACAACAGATTACTTCCAATTTGTGAGCTTGACAGATAACTGGATTGAATACTTGAAAAACTATAATCCTTTTTCACAGAACTATAATCTGGGTCAGGCCTAACTGATAAAACGCCGGGTAGTCCTAAAACATATTCATTACGCATCAATATTAATGAAACTATGAAAGTGCCTCTCACAATTTTAGTTTCTCCACAAACATGAAAGCAAAGTATGGTACAGAATTGAAGTACATCAGATGACTCAGACTTTTTCTGCTATAGAAACTTACCGGCAAGTTCACGGGAGGTTTCTTCATCAATGTCACAGCAAAAGCCGAAGTGGGTATCCCAAGAAGCATCATATATACACATCTGAGCATCCTTCTCACTGTTGTTCAAAAAATCACAACCAAAGCAGGATTTCAGACCAAAAGCTAAGAAACATTTGCAACATGACAAAAAAAGAATATTTTGAAACATACCCACCTGCCTAAAACTCTTTCCAATGTCTTAACATAGAATTCAATAACTTGTGGTTTGGAATTGACCCCTTGTGGAGGAGCCTCCATGAGCACCATCCAATGGTGGTTGTCACTACTGGGAGTGGAAGTTAATGCTGGTGGTGTTGTCGTTGAAGTGGCACTTGCTTTATTAGAGAAACATAGACAAGAAGAAGAAAAAGAAGAAAGATGAAGGTGGTTGTTTTTCTTTGGAGAAATGGAGAATTTGAGGTTTATGGTTGGAGTTTGGAGATGGGTTTTGAGAGGTTTGAGTGGAAATATTTGTGTTGTAGAGATTATGGTTGAGGAAGAGAGAGCTTGTTCCATGGCTGCTTTTTTAAGGTTTCATGGCAAACTATAAGCTCTCTCAAAGTCTCAACTATGCCAATCTGCTATCAGTTTATCTCATCTGTTTGTGTTGTGTTTCTGATATTTTTTGGGCGCTTAGAAATTAGAATAGTGTCCGTGAAAGACTGAAAGGGCAAACGGGTTACGGGCGGGTTGGTGTTTGGGTCGATTCAATTTCGGGTTCAAACATTTTTTTTTTTTTTTTTGGGTTTTTGATTTTCTAAATTTGGAAAAATTTTAAACGTGAATCAGAATCAAACTAATTTTAACTTAATTGAGATTTGAGGCTTGAGCATATTAAACCATAATATTTGAATGTTAAATTTGAAAACCATAGCCATTCCATGACATTATAACCCAAATTTCTACTTACATCTTTTATTTTTTTTGGTTAATAATTTTGATAGTTCGTAGAGAGATGCTTTAAACTTTTGATGTCTTAGTAGAAAACACTTGAAGATGTCAATTGAAATATAACTACAAGATTCTTGGAAAATTTCTTCATACATAAGTGATAAGTCACTACTATGGTGTATAAAGTTTAAGAGAAGTTTCTGAAGGATAAACACATTGGAAGCTTGTTTGCTCTAATACAATTACAACATTACTATATGCAAGGGACCCCAAATATTTATATAAGCTCGAGACAAACAATCAACTCTCACTTAGCAATGGTGATTCAATGTCATCCTCTGAATTATTGCTTGAAGGTGCCCCAGGTTCAAGCAGGCAAGCAAAACATAAAGAAATCATCTGAGGAGATTAAGATTCAGAGTTAGTTAAGAGAGAGAGAGAGAGAAGGGGGGGGGGGGCGTATGTGCTTACCATGCATATAGATGCGCATATAATACTGAAACCTTTGCAGTTGAAAGGAGCACTGCTAGATAAGAACCATGCGGAAACAACAATTTAACTTGTTAGCAATACATATGAATTGATTCTAACACTCAACTAAATAAAAGATGAGTTAGTCCACTCACAAGTCAATGGACTCATTACAAGTGGTGATAACAAACTTGATAATGATTCCACACCAGCCACAAATCCTTGTGCTTTTCCCTGCACAAACAATTAAGCATGCATGTCAATGGAGTGACCACAGTTCAAGTGCTTTGTAATTTATTTAGCTCAAGAAGTAACTCAACACAGAGCAAGTTATTTTGATATGGGAGAACCCCATATCTACTTTGATTTTTTTTTTCGTTTAGCGTACTCCTGAAATTCTCTATCAATCAAGCGAATGCAGCAATTTCATTCGATATCTATACATAAATAATCGAAAGAGAAAAATAATTGGACCAATTTGCCAAGAAAGCCGCCACTTTAAACTCAAAACTCACTACTATGTCATGCTGATCTGATTTGTACTGAACACATGATGATGAATCTACCTGATTTTTCCCAACTGAGTTCAAAGTTCAATCTAAAGAAGTAGAAAACATCCAAGTCTAGATGAGTAGTGTGACACATGAGATGATAGCATTAGCTTTCCTCAAACAACGTTATTTAATTTAGCAGCCTCACTCTACATATGACAATACCGAGAATACAGAAACTAGGTCTTTCTTTATATTGGTAGTAAGAGCAGAAGTTTTTTTTTTTTTGGTGGAAATCATAATTTTCCAGAAAGAATATCAAGAACTATGAAATGCAGAACTGTAGGTAATGGGATCATAGGTATTTTTCAAACCTGATCGTTTGAGCTCGATGCTCTTGAAATAATGGCATAAGTCTGCATGTAATTTGACGGGAAAAATTGAAAGACCATTAGAATTAAAGGTGAACTGAATAACCACATTGAATATTATTTTATGAAAGAATTGATGATTCCAATACTTACAGCAGGTCTTACAAGGACAACTAACACTTTAAATGTGGCAGCCATGAATGGTACCTGCATTGTGGCAATGTTACATTGTTACTGACTGAGAAATGTATCCACAGTTGAAAAAAATAAAAAGACCTAGGAAAATTTTAGTTTTTACTTTCACAAAGTCTTGATTAACACATGATTGATTTTATAACTCCTAAAGGAGGAATAGAAACCATAAAATTCAAAATAGCCTAAAGAAAAATCAAATAAATAAAAGATTCTGCTCAAGTGTTTCTGTGTCAGAAATTTTTCCTTTAGAATAGAGTTAAATAAAACATTCATCAAGTGTGTACATACCCATGGCGCCCATGCAAGGCCATTGAATAATGCCTGCACAGCAAAAAGAACCATTAGTTTTTCTTTTCTTTTGTAATTTGTGCTAGGGGTATTAAAAGTAAAAATTATAAGCGACTTACATAAGCTATTGATGCAAGTATTCCTATGCACAATATCACCTTCTCTCCAACCAATGGATTTATTAGTGGAAGCACCAACATCTGGAAGCAAACCACAAACCGAACATATTATAGGAAGAGAATTTCTTAAGGATTTTAAATTTTTCATAAAGGAAAACAACATCCTTAACATGAACATCATACGGATTATTTTGGACAAGAGAGAATTCATGTATGCCAGTAGTATGACAGCGCTCTTATCTTATTATAAGCTATTAGGAATCAAGTATTAAGAGGCACAGTACTCTCAATTCCAGAACTCATTAAATAAACTTCTTAATTATAAAAATTTTCAAATATGAAAAATATTGTGCTCATTAAGAGGGGAAACAATAAAACCAAATAACAACCCTAAGAATTGTTTCATTTTTATAACCACGATGCCTTAGCATTGTTTTCTATCCAGAAGACAAATTAACAACCATTACAACACCAACTGGCAGAATTCTTATTTTGATAACTTTAAAGCAACCAAGCAGAGGATTTAGAGAAAAACTCTAGCATATGCCAAGCAGATAACAAAATAACATGCTAGCAGATATTGATATGCTACCTTGACTGATGGCTAAAGAATAATTCACATCTTCAGTATAAGGGAATATCAATCTCTTAAGTAAATAAAAGGAAACTTTTGCTCTATAATACACTTCACCTGTGAAATAATTGAACCGAATCCCACAAGCATCAGAATTTCTGAGAACTCATTTTTGTCAAAACCAAAAGCTGCCTTCAGATAGTACTGCACTGGTAGTAGCATAACCATCATGTCATTGAATCAAAAAGAAAACATTGTTTCACGAACTATCATTACTCAACGTCATGGATTGGTTAAATTGCAATTATCTTATGAGCAGATAAATCTAGCACTATCTTATCCTAAACTATTGATTAATAAGAAAGCCATTGGCTTTGTAGTCCCTAGCAAGTCTGAAGCATAAAACCTTTTCTTTTTCTGCATGGGTTTCAGCGCAAAAGTTCTCAAATTACTCTGGTGGGTTCAGGACATATGCTTGTGACAACTGTTAAGCAACCAAGTCATGACTCCTCTGATTCAAACTCCCCTGAATAAAGCTCTCCAGTGTCTCCTGCTTCATGTCTTAAGTCTACCAATTTCTCTTTCTCCTAGTCCTTCCACATTCTATTTCTATAAGTTCTATGAAATATTTCCTTTAAAACTGGACATCTTTAGTTTTATATTATAATCAAAATTATTTTTATCTATTTTTGGAGTAAGCATATTGCAAACAAATCCAACTCCTACAAGGTACATTTACAGGGCATTTCCCCTTTCTCCCTTTTGTTTGATTTCTCCTCCGCTTTTCAACCCAAATCACACAATGTGCCAATTACTAATTTATAATGACAATCGGATTTTGGCCAAATTTAGATTGGTGGCAACAATAAGCCTCACAAAACCTTTCTATTGTATACAAGGTTTTTTTTCAAAATAATTGCACAATAAGCCTCACAAAACCTTTCTGTTGCATACAAGGTTTTTTTTCAAAGTAATTGCTTTAAAGATTCTGACTGAAACTACTCTGGAATGGCTGAATGAATATGTTGTCTGTCAAAAAGTAAAAAAAAAAAAAAAAAATTATATATATATATATATATTTGAAATATCTGATGTTATATGATGGTACCAAGAGGAAATTGCAGCATGCAACCATCTATTTGCTTGTTAAAGTGACAAACTAATAGGAAACATACCATTAAGACAAAGTTGATGCCAGACTTTCCCAACTCAAAGAAGAAAGAAACCAGAGATATGCCCCTTAATGTCGGACTGTAACATAAAAACGAAGCGCTTGTAGCCAGACAAAGAAAATTTATAATGTTTTGCAGCTAAAAAGGTTTGGTTGCAAAGACTGCCTAAGAGATTTTAGATATGGTATTTACGTAATGCAAGAAGAGAATATTTTAAGCTGTCTCGATTATAGACAAAATTACCTTCTCATAACTATTGTAGCAGCATCTTTCATTGATTTGTATCGTTTCTGGATAATTTTAATTGGCGTAGTTAAGCAAGCTGAATCTTGGTCCCTCTTTGGAGCCAGCTTAACCGTCTCAACCAGAAAGAGTTGCATATAAACTGGACAAAAGATCAAGAGAGCTATTGAAACCTGAAACAAAAGGCTGAAATGGTAAAATGAATTGACAAGAGGAAAATTTGACAGAATTAAGGCCGTCTGGCTAATGCTGAATTTAAAGCAGCAACATACAGGAAAAAATGTACTTTTCTGGGAGAAAAAGTGCCAGAAGATTTCCCAAGACATGCGAAGCAGCACAAAGGCCTGTTATCCAACTAAAAGCTGCTGCCCTCTTATTCTCTTCAACAACATCCGCCTGCAAAAGATGGGAAAATGAGACCCCTCAATATTCCCTATTCATGATTATCAATCACTGAGGAATAACTCTTACCGTATAAGCAATAGCAATGCAGAAAATACTCCCTTGACTTAGAATAAAAGATATTATACGAAGCACATAGTAAGCATATACAAATCCTGTAGACTGATTCCAGGCAAGTATAGCTGAAAAAAGAATACAGAAAAATCAAATTTGTAAATTCACTTGATGATCTTGACAATATCATTAATGTACTGCTAATAGCATCGTACAGAGAAAGCATTAATGTCATTCACAATTTTGAAAGGTAATCATGTACAGTTGTAATTGAAATTTACCCTTTTTTTTTCTTTTATATTTGTTCTTTCAATGTGTATGGTCGAACTATAATTACATTTTACTCTTCTTTGTCTCTCATCTTTCATACATCATGTAGGGTGCTCATCTTACTCTAGATCAGTTTCAGATGAATGACGTAGTCAGTAGCCATTCATTCAATCAGAATCAGCAGGAATTCAAAATTTTTCATGTGTTTGTCAGATATATAATCCACCAAAAACAAAAAAGATCACCTTACCCTTCAATAATAAAAAAGTTCTTGGCCAGACTATCTGTCAGATTTGTTTAGCTTGAAGCCAAATTCATGCCTTAGAAATGGTTTCTGGGTTTGAATGGTAAATCATCAATCTTTTGACACGCACTGACGCACATGATCTGTGGTTTCCCATCCACTATCTTCAAAAGCATTTGTGACTTCTTCTTTTTTAGAGGAAAAGCATTTGAAACTCTAATAGTACTGAATCATATTAAATTTTAAAAAGAATTATAATTGAAAAAAAATAATAATAATAATAGTGAAACAGCAAGGACAAACACATAATATTAATGCAACACATATTAGGGGTTTCATATCCATATATAATTCTCATAGTTCAGAAGGAAATATATAACAGCATTGTACATGTAACTTCACAGAATCATGAAAGTTGTTCAAACGAAACATACCAAAAGGGAAAATAGAAGTGGTTATAGTAAGAAGGAGCAGTGGTTTACGCCCATGTTCATCTGCAAGCTGACCTAAAAGTGGAAGCACCACCATCTTGAAAATTCCAACCACCTGCATGCATTTAAAATATATATGTCAAAACTTAATTTAAAGACAATTTCCCCGGTTGTCTTTCCCAGTCTTCTTCTGCATCTCATGTTAACAAGAAATTGCTTTTTGAATCGTTCAATGCAATCATATGATTAAAATCAAATTGAGAAGCATAAAGTAAAACAATTATCTTTTGAACAATGTTAGATACACAATATTTTTCACAATAAATTTCAGAATTGTTGAGTTATCAAGTTGTTATTTATTTATTTTTTTTTTAAATTTGAAACCACTACGAATACCACTTTATTATCTATACTTGGAAAAATGACTCTTAAAGTTATGGTACAACAGCATGCATCCTATAAAGTTAAGTTGAGCCGAGAACAGTTTAAAGGACCATAAGTTGATCATCTCAAGTGTCTTGATAAGTTTGCCGCTTGTCTATATATCAAAAGCCAAATTATAAAGACACATACTAATGTGAGACTGAGAGGGAATGAGGAAAGCTAGAAGGTGAGCTCTAGCAAGTCTAGAGTTTATTTCTCCCCTAATGTCTCTGTTAATCTCAGATCCTCTCTCTGTGATGTCCTTGGCTTCCACTCTACCCCCAACCTAGGTAAATATCTTGGCTTCCCTCTGAAACATGTGGGTGCCTCTTCTCAGGACTATAGCTCTATTATTGAGAGAGCTCATGCTAAGTTGGCTGGCTGGAAAGCAAACTTGTTATCTTTTGCTGGCAGAGTTGTTCTTTCTCAAGCCACCATTTCTGCCATTCCTTCTTATATTAGCTGTTTTAGCCAAGCTAAGATGGAGACTTTTCCATGAAAAAGAGTCCCTTGAACCTTGCTCTGATACATGGTCTGCAATAAAATAAAAAAGGGCAATACTATCTTTTCTAAATGCACCAGATGGCAAATTGGGAGTAACTCTTTCAGCTGAAATTATGGTATGACAAGTTGTGTCCTCTTGGTATTGTGAAAAACCTCATTGAAGGTCCTCTGACATTGATGAGGAAAAATTATAGTTAAAGATGTAATCTCTAATGGGGTTTTGGAACCTCCACTGCATCTCTCCTTTGTTATCTCTTCCTAGAACTTATCAACTCATCAAGGCCATTCCCATCAGGGCTGTCTCTACTACTGATGATTCCATCATTTGGGAATCTTCACCTTCTGGGGACTTTGATCTTAAAAATGCTAGATTTTTTTTAAAAATAACTATAAAACCCAAACAATATTATTAGTTAGGTAACGTTTGAAACTAATTTGATTTCTAACAATTCGAGTCCAGAGGACACAATTTTGGGGAGCTGAGATGTCCACGTAGGCCTGGAAATTGAGTTCATTGGACTCAGTTTCTGTACATGGAAATCGAGTCTTATGGACTCGGTTTTTGTTCATGGAAATCGAGCCCAAAATACTCGGTTTGGGAAGCTCACGCCGGGTGCGAGGTGACACAGAAAACGGCACCGAGTGAAGCTCACGCCGCCAGCAGCGTGAGCCAAACGTCCAACCCGATACGACGGAGAGGACAGCTAGCACTAAGCGCACCATCAATGCAGTAACGGAAATATCAAAAAATCAGGAGAAGATAATGGCAAGTCCGACAAATATGTTACCGAATCTTCAACAGTCAACTGCGCATTTATCCTCTCCATGTACGCTATAGTCTGAACCACACATCACGGAGGAGCCGAATATTGCACCATCTAGCCCCGTTAATATGGGTGAGTGAATCACTGTCCCTTTACCTATATAGTAATATAGTACTATATATACAGTTCCGCAGCGTATTACTACCGCTATTTCTCACAAATCTAAAGAACTCTTCGCGAAAACTAGGGTTTTGAGGTTCTGATCCCTCTGATTTCCAGCCATGGAAGGAGGCAACGCCCAAAAGTCGGAGAAGGCAAAGGCTGCTGGCAAGGGTAAATCTTCATCCTCTCTTCCTCACTTTTTCTCAAATTTCTGTTTGTGGTCTGAGACTATGACTCGGAAAATCAAAGAAAATTAGACTTCTTTTATGTCTGAATTCTCATCTTTTGAAACATGGACCTTAAGTTTTCAGATCATAAACGAACCACACGGTTTTAATTGAGGTGGGTTTTTTCTGGGTGATCGAGATAATATCAAAAATTAGATAATCCGCAGCCAAACGGAGCTTTTACCCAAAAAAAAAAAAAAAAAAAACCTATTTGGGGTCTTTAAAAATTTCATGTCAAGGATCTTGTTGTGCTTAACTTGGATTATCTTACTGATTTTCTCAGGAAGCCAGCAAAAAATATACAAGTTCGTGAGGCCATTCCAGGTATTCTCGAATTTGTCATACATTTGATATATCAAATTTTTGGTTGGTAACTGTGTTGAGTTTGCTTTATTGTGTGCAAGTGTAACTATGGAAATTGAGATTTGTTGAAGTATTATTTTGAGAGAAGGGAATATGATTAGGAATAGGGTATCAGGGAATTTAAGATCGGTGTCTGCCAATATAGTTAGCTAATTTAGAACCCCATATAGTAGATGGGGGCATACATGATCCATTCCCGGATGGATGGCTGACGCTCAGGTTGCTAATATGTATATGTTTGAATGAGAGGTTAACTCAAAGTTTTTTCGTTTATCTTTGCCTAAGTCCGAATAACAAACTGTCATGGATATGGTAGCTTGAATTTTAGGACAAGATGGCCCAAATTCCTTCGATGGAGGAGGAATTTCACTCTACTGCTATTGATATCATTCAAACCATTTATAAATAATAAATTATTTGTTTTATTTGTTTTTTATGACCAATAAATAAGTATTAGCAGGATGTTAGGTTGTTTGCTTGAAAATTGAAGACTGATCTGGAAATATGTAGTCAAAGCCAGAATCTTCTCTGATTAAATCCATACTATATTTGGAATGAGTGTTTCCTCAACTCAGAAGGCAGTTTTACTTTATGTAGGAATTAGGTCAATGCATTATTCGGTTTACATTTTAAATATCCAAACGTTCTTTGTATCCAAACTCCAATGTTGGTCTCTGACATCTAGGGACTCTTCCTGGTTGCGTGTGTTACTCATGCTGATTTTGTTAAGCTAATGATTATTATGCAAGTGTTTAGGGTAGGGTATGTATTTCCTAAGAAACTGGGGGTCTCAGACCAATCAATTTAATTTTAGATCAAGATTTGTATCTTGGCTCATTTGAGTTAAGTTCTGCTTATGGTACTATTTTTTAATTGTTTGTTAGTTATAATATATTTTGGTGAATCTTGAATGCAGTGCATTGTGTGCTTGCGGACATTTACATCAGAGGCGAAGTGCAAGGAACATAAAGCAAAGCACACCTCCGAATCTGATGGTACTGCTTGATTCCCCCATCTCAAAAATTGAATAAATTGATCAGAGAGAACATCCTAGAGACATGTCAAGAAAATTATCATCTCATATTAAAGCTTTCTACTTTAATTCCAATGAGTCCTAACAATCATGTTTGCTTTCTGTGTATTGTATAATTTGTGTGCTTGAGAGGGTGAGAGTGGTTGATACTTGTTTCCTTTTGTTAAAGCAAAACACAATGTTTTATTATATTATGAACTATCAATGCCATTGGTCATGAAAGCTTGTTTAGTTATAATGCCCTCGATTATGAATATAAATGCCCTTGCTTATGTTGAAAGAGTTGTCTTACTTGGCCCATTGATCAAGTGCTTGCACTGGATCCAGATAATTTCCAATTGTGAATCTGACTTTGGAAGGTCTAGAGGAGTAAAGGGGGTGATGTTATTGTAATGGCACATTTCCTGCCATTTCGATGGCTGCAGTAATACATTAAGTAGTTTTCTCATGGGTCATTGCTTCCCTTTGGATACAGCTTGAAACAATTGGGTATTCAGTTTTCTTTTCTCTAGTGTCTATCATGATCATGGATGATTGATTTCCTTCAGTCATCACTATAAGAAAATTGAAACCATTGCTTTCTAGTGTTCAATTGCGATTCAAATTGCAACGGTTGTCAGGATATGACCTCAATTCACCAAATCTTAGGCCATGTTCGGCTCAATTTTCGTATCTCAACACTCAAATCTCATCCCTATAACTCATTATCCAATTCTCATATTTTTAACTCAATTTTCTCATAACTCTACTTGCAATGTGTTTGGATGGAAATTCTCAGTGGTTTTTTTAAATCAAAAACTCAACTTTAAGCAAAGTTATGAGACCCACGAAAATTAGCACTTTGCAAAATGCACAGAACAGCTAAATTGAGTACCTGCATAGACATTCTCTCTCCACTTCACAATCTATTCGCATATCTTTATATGTTTTTGCAAAACCTACTATTTTCTTATTCTCCGCCTCTCTTTCTTCGCCCCTCTCCTCTTCCTCTCACTTTACCTTTGTGTCTCCTCTTCCTCTTATTATTTTTGAATTCGTCATCTAGTAGTGCACTGAAGGAGTTCTCCTCCATTTTCCTTTTGTCTTTGTGTTTGAAATCGAGAGTACAAACCCTCGAGAGGCTCGAGCCCAAGTTCGACTACAACCCAGGATCTAGAACATGTATCTCTCTTTCTCTCTCTCTCTCTCCTCGTTTTTCTCCAAGCTGTTGTCTAGCTAATGATGGATGAAGTTTTTGTATATCATACTTGGGTTTTGTAATTATGGGTCAGGTGATTTTTATTCCCTCATTGATCAGAATTGTAGATGAGGACCCATGGCTTCTTGCAACCAAAGGAGATGGGATACCACTACAAACTTCATAACACACATGGACACCCAAGAGTAGAGACTGAAGCTACAAATTTTGCAAGAGCTTTCAGAGATGTTGAACTTACTTGGAAACCAAAACAAATGTTAAGGGAAAGTGAAAGTAAAGGAAAAGTAAGAGAAAAACAAAAGGTTGGCACATGCACAGTGAAAGATCGTTGGTCATCAATTAGTGCTCCGCACTTGATGGTGATAATACATATGGGTGAGACCCATTTATTTGAGCAAAATTACAAAATTGCCATAATAATTCTATTTTCATAATTCAGAAACAACAAAAAAAATGTTCTCAATTTTCACTTTTCACAACCCTAACTCAATTTTTTGAGTTATGAGTTATGAAAATTGAGAATGAAAATCATGCCAAACAAATGGAATGAATGTGGGCCTTACAAAAAGTGAGTTTTGCTTTATAGAAATTGAGTGAAGAGTGATGACAATCACTCTAAATTGACTCCTACTACACCGCCTCCAACAAGCTACACTAGAACTAGTTGTGAATACCCACCCAGCATGCCTGTGTATGTTACTTGTTAAGCATTTGGTCATGGAAGATACAAGGTTGCCCATAAGGCCATAACCTTCTCTCTTGGATACTTTTTTTTTTTGATACCAAACAAAGGAAGAGTTCATACATGGTTATATAGAGCAGGATTGTACCACCTGTGATACAAAAGTTTGTTAATTGTCTGTTTAGCAAAACATCACACAACCTTAACTATTACATGAGGAGCAACTAAAGTATTGCAAAATAAACCATGTTGAGAAAGAAAGTTCAGATCAGCTATCCTACTACTATCCAGCCAATCTGCGCTTTTCCTCAATTTGAAAACTTGATGGAGATTAACGCTGTCGATTAAGAACAAAACGTGCTTGATGCCATAGTTTTTAGTTATGATACCAGCTTCCATCATTGCTTCAAGTAGAGCTCCTATTGCTGTGTTGGCGAGACTGCAATTAACCCTTGAAAACATTTCTACTTCCTGCATATTTACAGCTACAAAAGCGTACGCTCTCCTTTGTGGCTTCTTTCTTCTTGCTTCAGCTAATTTGATGATGAGCTGATATTGCCCTGCAGCTGTGAGATGGGCTGACTTGGTTGCTCTAAACTCTCTGGTATGATGGAGTTGACCTGCATAAGACTTCCTGTACCTGCAAGATAGATTTTTGGCTATTAGTATAACCTCTAAAGGATTTAGGTTAAAGCCTTGGTGAAGCATAGGGATGGCAACGGGTCGGGTTCGGGCCGGGTTTTTTCATACCCGGACCCGACCCATGGGTCTTAGCCCGCGGCCCGGACCCGGCCCGTTTACTAAACGGATTTTTTTTTCGGGGCCCGGACCCTCCGCTGTCGGGCCCCACGGGCCCCGCGAGCCCCGTTTAGGCCAACCAGATTTGGGCCCAACCCAAAAAAAAAAAAAATGAAAAGAAGAAGAAGAGAATTGAAGCCTAAACAGAGTCTAACGAAAATCTAATCACACTTTCCTCTTTTTTCCTCTTGAAAATGCAATCTATCAAAACTAACTATTCCTCTTTTTTCTCACACTTAATCGGTAACCAAACAGAGCCAGAAAATCACGATTAACAAACCCAAAATCACAAACACAAAAATCCCAAAATCACAAACACAGAAATCATTGAATATACATGTTTAAATAAAAATAATTACAACATTTTCTCGGCTATTTTCTTGCCATCCAAACGGATCCAAGATCTAACAAACCAACCCATTTTCTCAGCTTCTTTTCTCGGTCGAATTGCAGAGACAGTACAGCAGTTCGACACGTATTCTTCAACGACAAGTTGTTTGGGGGTTTGGTGGCTTCGAATTCGCTGAAAAACAATGGGGATTTCGATCAGAGGGTGAAGGAAATGTTGAGTACGAAATGTCCATCGCTAGTGTACGGGTTTTCTGGGCTTGGTTGGGGCTGTCGTGGTGAGAAGAAAGGAGAGTGAGTGAGGCTTGGTTGTGGCTGTGGTGGTCAGAGGAGAGGAGAGTGAGTGAGTGAGAGTGGGAGAGGAAAGTGATGGAGGCGTGTGTGTGAGAGAGCTGAGAGATGAAGAGGGAGAGGCGGAGCTGAAATGAGGAGAAGAATAGAAAAATCTAGGGTTTTCAACTATATATATATATATATATATATATGTGTGTGAGGGTAATTTAGTAATTATATATATATATAACCGGGTCTTATCCGGGTCGGGTTTCGGGTTTTTTTGATAAAACCCGGACCCGCTTCAGGTTTTTTTTTTTTAAACCCATACCCGACCCTATTCTTTATCGGACCGGATAAAATCCGGCCCATTAGGGTCGGACCAGACCGGGTATCCGCGGGTCGGATCTAAATTGCCATCCCTAGTGAAGCATTCTGTTTCTGTGATTCCAAATTAACCACAAAACAATGAACAAAAATTATCATGATAATCAAAACTCATACAAAATTACACTTGATATTACTCAAATGATTGATAGGCACATTCAAATACATAGTCAAGATTGTGTTTTGATAAATATTCAAATTCTCACTTCCAAAATGACTAAATATTAACTCAAACAAAAATTAAACCAAAGCTATAAGAGGGAGAGAGAGGAGTTGTGATAGGGAACTCAAAAAGCATAACACAAAAAAGTATTAACCCAAGATAGAATTATAAGAAACACAATGATTCGTCAACCTAAAGTTGGGTTGCAAGAAAGAATGAAAAAAAAAATTAATTAAGAACTTAAAAGGCGAAGCATAAAAATATCATTTCCCATATAATATTTTAGAAATTTGACAAACTTTCTCAATTTCCAAACTTTCTCTCCCTAATATCAAAAGTATAGAAAACATATATAAAAAATTGTATAAGTCAAAGAAGAAAAGAAACAACTACTTTCAGGACCTAAAATACAACAAAGTCATACTTCAAGAAAAATAAAAAGGTTACCTTTAATACGTTAAACATTTTCTAAAACTATATCATCTTTCTATCTCTATCAATATATCATGCTATTATTTTGGGAGTCTTTGATTGATATTATTCCTTTATGAGGTGGTACATATTCTCAAAATTATGTTATTATATTTAAGTTTCAAAAAAATTATTCAAATTCATCATCCTCTTAAAGGAGATTACCATGATAATAATAAGAAATCATCCTAAAATTGCACTTAGTGTTGGTTTGGATAGCACTTAAACGTGCTGCATCTGCGTTTTTTTTTTTTTTTTTGCCGCAACTGTTGATCCGATCTTTGTGAACAGTGCACTTATGCACTATTCACAAGTCCCACAAACTCCACTTTTTATTAACTTTTTCATTAAAAATGGGTCTCACGGTACTATTTACACATTTAAAAATTATTTTGTTACAGTGTTTTCAGTTTTCAGTTTTCAATTTCAGCAAAATAAGTTCTATCCAAACAGACCATTAATATTACACAAATATAGGCACACTCAAATGCATAATCAATATTGTGTTTTGATATAAATTCAATTATCACTTCCAAAATAACTAAGTATTAACTAAAAAAAAAAATCAAACCAAGGCTAAGAGAGAGAGAGAGAGAGAGAGAGAGAGAGAGAGAGAGAGAGAGTACTTGTGATGGGGAACTCAAAAACACAACACCAATAATTTTTTATTTTATTTTTTTGATAACTACAATGCAATGATTCACAAGTAGAGTTTTAAAAAACACAATGATTCATCAATCTAAGATACGAAGAAAAATAGTAAAAATAAAAGATATAGTAATAAACACCAAATTATCCTAGTCATGCTATGTAAGAGAATAACATTATATTTCTTATATACTATTTTTATAATTCAATAAGATAACATCTATGAAATCAAAGAAAAGAAAAAAGATAACAACTTAAAAACACAAAACTAAATCACGTCAACCTAAAGTAGAGTTATAAAGAGCACAAAAATTTATAAACCGAAAGTAGAGATGCAAAAAAGAAAAAAAAGAAAAAAAGAAATCCACCAAAAAATGAAAAAAAAAAAAAAAAAGAGAGAAAGAGGGAGAGAGAAATAACATTTTGTCAATGAGAAAACTATGCATAGAATGTGAGAGTGAATTGCATATTTATAATAAGAGAATAGAAATAAAAAGAGCCAAAACTAAAAGGAAAATAAAGGGATAGAGGAAGAATGGTATTAAGGTAGTAGCAGTGGGGATATGAAAAGGTAAAATGGTGGGGAAAGGTTGAAGAATGTGTAAAAATAAGTTGGATAATTAATGATGAGAAGATGGTGAGTTTTTTTTTTTTTTTTTTTTTTTGAGAATGGAGAAGATGATGAGTTGAGAGAGAGAAAAGATGATTGATTATAGAGAATGTGTGAAGTGGAAACGAAAAAAAAAAAAAAAAAATTGTGAGACGATGATGATGTAACTCAACCGGAGAGCGTAACAACAATAAATTACGATTAGAAGCTAATTTGAATTATGATTGTGTTTCAAGTTTCAAATTTAACATATTATATATGACTGCGTGACTTATCTTATTACTTTTTTATACATATATAAGATAAAAATTTTATTTTAACGTAATCTAAGTGTATATGTGTGAAGCCTGCTCTTAGAGATTTGAACCGCGACTTTTACCTGGGATACTCCACAAGCACTTATATTTGTAAAGTTACCATCACGCCAAGGAGGTGATTATCTCGTTACCTGATAAAACCAAAAATATGTCTCTTCAAATATGGGCACACATTTCCAAAACAATGCCCGATTTTTGTCCAAACGTGCTCCACAACCTCAATCACAGGATATGACAACCATCATGGGACAACGGACAAGTAATAATGTATATTCCGTCATCCACGTACATGCCAAGGTATAAGGAATTCCTAATATAAAGCATTGGAGAAATTTTAATCTGGCATCATATGATGCAAAAGTTCGATGTTTAAGAGTTGTGGAGGTGATATTAATTTGACGTGTTTCTAAGGCTTTAGGAGCATAAAATTCCATGGCTCTTGAGATGAGAGGTTATGGTGACTTACAAATGGATCAATAACCACCTGATGAGAGTTTTGAACTTTAGATAGATTTAAGTGTATTATTAAACAACAAATTCATTTGATTAGTTGAATTTAGTTGCCAAGTGCCTTAGCTAAATTGGCATTTTTCCATGCTCAAAATGCTTAGAGATCTAAAGGGGAAATGATTCGAATTATGAAATTAGCAGCATATTATAATTATCTTTAAAATAAAATAAAAATTACTTGTGCTATGGCCCTCTTGTCCATTTTGCTATTCCTCCTAGAGGAGAGACTACCCATCCACTTGCTTGCACGCCAGCCCCCGTTTCACACCTTATGGTCTTTGGGTTAGCAAACGACATGTTGTGTCGTATCCTAATGGCCCATTGTATGTTTTTGAGTGAGAGAAGCGTCTTTAGGTAGACTTTTTGGTATATATGTACAGACAAATGGATTGTCCTCTTCAGTTTTTAACTTTCATTCCTAGAAGCGACGTAGTTGAAAGACAAGCAATTGTAGACATCCTATCCTGTTTAGGCATATTCCTGAGGATCTCGGTCTTGATGATGAAGAAGTCTTCCTAATCACTACGGAACTGATCAACACCGTATATTAAATACAACTCATGCCACAAAGACTCGAGCCCATTTTTCAAACCCAAATCCATCTCAAAGTGAAGTGAGTCACTACTAATTAAAAGTAACAAATTCACATAAACTGTATTTAAAACTTACTTCATGGCAAATCCATGTGAATTGCATATGGTAATTTCACACTAAAACTACTTTAAAACAACATAAAAATTCTAATAGAAAAAAACTCAATAAAATACATTATTAACTAAATACCCAACATGTGAATTGCATATGTGGACCTGAACGTGCTATCCAAACCAACCTAAATTGCAAGTTGTAAACCGCTCAAACCACAATAGGATAATTTGAGTGCAAGTCTAGTCAACTCATGGTTGGATACCACAAACAAACTCAATAAAATAAAGTGGTACTTTACACTTTCCTAAAAACAAAAAGTAGAACTCTAAGAACTGAAGCTTTAAAACTAAAGAAAAGCTACTGAACGCAGTTGCGACGCCACGTTGGGTTCAAGGTGTTCCTGGGAACAACCTGACCTGAAAAAAATATATATATATAAAAATTTAAATTTTATTATTTGTTTACCCATTAAAAAAAAAAAAAAAAAAAGAACACCCTCAGCAAAATCAGGAACACTCTCAACATTTTTATGACAAACAAATTTTGAACTAAAATCTTAAAAAAAAAAAAAAAATGGTTACAAAGCAAGCCCAAAAAACAAAAAAGCCCAACGTCAATCTTAAACAAAACCATCCCCAACCAGATTTTTAAATTAAAATACATTATTAACTAAATACAAAACTGGCCCAACCCAAACGTATTCTCAAAAAAAAAAAAAAAAAAAAAAGAAACCCAATGGAATACGCTTCCGCCGAATTTTTTTTCTAAATAACAATAAATATTAAAAAATTTAGTTAATTGTCACATTTCAAAACAATTTTGAAAACTAGCATCTCGAGTATCTAAAACTCGAGTTCCAAGATAAAACTCGAGTTTTTAAGTCTCGATTTGTAAGTGGATTAAGTTAAATTGGGAAAAAAATCAGGCTGAAAATCGAGTTTTAAAAACTCGATTTCCATTAATTGAGAAAAAACGCCGCTATAGGTCTGTAAAACGTCACTATAGATCTTAAAAATGCCACTATAGGACCCCCTAAACCTGTACTTATAAAAAAATTTTTGCAGAAAAACGCCGCTATAGGGATTTAAAACGTCACTGTAAGGCTTAAAAACGCCACTATAGGTAAAAAAATTTTGCATGGAAATCGAGTTTTAAAGACTCGAGATCTATGTGGCATTTACACACTTGCACAACAAGTCTTTTGGACTCGAGTTATAATATGGATCTCGAGTTTCTAAAACTCGAGATGTTAGTTTTCTTAATTCTCTGAAAACGTTCCTAACTTACTATTTTGAATGGCTGATGGATGATGTTATGCACAATACCTCCGCTTCCGCCGATTAAAATCAGCTAAAAGCAGAAACCACCAAAAAGAAAAAAAACCTCAACAACGCTTAGCCGGTTAGCCTCCGCCTGAAACCTCATCATCAAGAAGCGCGACGCGGCGACGGCGCCTCCACCTGAAACTCGAGCAACTGAGCTTGGATCGGGCATTGGAGATCGGAGATCGGATCAGAGCTTGCGACGCCGACGCTTGGCCTCGAATCCTTCCTCGCCTCCGACGCCTCGACGTGCTGCCGCGACCCGCGGCGCCGCCCCTCAGGCCTCCCTCAAGGTATTTTACACTTTACTTCTCTCTTTTTCAAGGCAATGGAGATTTGATTATCTACTCTGCATGGATTTTACAGTTCTATGTATACTGTTAAGCACGTCGATAGCTTCCTCTAGGATCTAACAAACTTCTAACTACTCGAATAAATACATTACAAATCTGCATCAGCGTAACTAATCTTGGTAGCAAATGCGTAACCTACTAACAGCAACACTAACTAACTGTTCTCTATTCTTTTTTAGTAAGCGTATTTGATTTTGTTTTTTCTTTTTTCACTTTGCAGCTCAAGGATCTGTTTGGAATCTCCTTAAATTCCTTAAATTCCTGGGTATGATACATTTAATCAATTAATTTCATATCTTACTCATTGATCATTGTGGTCAACTTCTTTTTTCTTCATTTTTTTTTACTCTCTCATTTAGTTGACTAAACATTGTTTTGATTATTGTCTTAGAAATCGATCAAATAAATGAATTGAAGCTTCTTCACGACAAATCCAAAAAACTTTTATGTCGCATGTGCGAAGTGTTAGCAGGTTTGAATTTTCAACAACTAGAAAATGGTAAGGTTATTGAAGCCATCATCATAGCTGTCAAGCGAGGGAGAGTTGAGTTTGCTACTGAAATACTGAAAGTATTTCCTGAACTTGCATGGTCTGTTGAAAAATCCACGGGACGAAACATATTTATGCTTGCCGTTCTTTATCGTCAGGATGAAGTATTTTGCTTTCTATGCAAATCTCCTGCAAAGAACTCAATATTGGCTGAAGTAGATTTTGATTCAAATAGCATATTACATATTGCAGCGATGTTAGAGCCTTCCGCTAGGCCTAATAAAGCTCCAGGCGCAGCTTTGCTTATGCAAAGAGAAGTACAATGGTTTAAGGTAATATCTCTCACTATATATATATATATATATATAATTTCAATGATGAGTTGTTTTCAATTCTTTCTTGGTTTTATGATTAATATTTGTCACTTTATATATATATCTGACACTCTTGGAAAACTCTATTCTAAACTGGTTAACTAAAGAGCCATTTAAAGGTGGGAAAGTGTGAGTGAATGTGACTAATTAAAGATCCACGTAATTGTCAGAATGTGAGAGAGATCTACTGTGAGAAGTGCGACTTCAATATCCTACAAATACGATAAAGAAAATGAACGGAAATGAGATACTTAAAAAGGAAAAAAAAAAAAAAAATCATAAAAGGACAAATACGAAATGGAAGAGAGTAAAAGGTTGGGTGATTACATATTCTAATTCGTATTAAAAAAAAGTCATTAAATTGTTAAATTAAAATAATTTAATTTAATGTACAGAATATAATAAGTGGTATGTTTTATAATTGAACTATCTATAACTACAAATATGGTGATATATAGTATAGGGAGTTAATAATAATTATGATGATTGTATTTATATCTTAAAATATAGTCTTTTATGAGGTTTGTTATAATAAACGCAGGAGGTGGAGAGAGTTGTCCATCCTTCCACATTAGAACGTAGAAACAAAAATGATCAAACACCTAGACAATTGTTTATTGAGAGCCACAAAGAGTTGATGAAAGAAGGAGAAAATTGGATGAAGGGAGTAGCAAATTCTTGCACAGTGGTAGGTGCTCTAATTGTTACCATCATGTTTGCAGCAGCAATTACCGTACCAGGTGGCAATAAACAAGAATCAGGCTTGCCAATGTTCTTAAATGTGAAGGTGTTTATGCTCTTTATAATATCTAATGCGCTGTCTCTACTTTTTGCCTCAATTTCATTGTTGACGTTTCTCAGCTTCACATCATCATCAAGTTATAAAGATGAAGATTTCTATCAATCTTTACCCAAAAAGATGATGATAGGCATTTCCACCCTTATCATCTCCATAGCAACCATGATGATAACCTTTTGTGCTTCCCTTTCTATTATTCTGAAAGGAAAATCATCAGTGATCATTCCTGTCATTTGCCTTGCTAGTGTTCCAGTCGCACTATTTGCATGGATGCAATTGCGCCTTCTCATTGACATGATCAAGTTAACTTATGGATCAAGGATCGTAGACAGGAAAGAAAAGTACTCTCCTCTAGTATAGGGTGATGCCAAAAATGATTATTTTTACTTTGCTTTGAAGGATAACTGATGAACTTTTCTCTTGTGATGCATATTGTGTGTATTTTCCTTTTTAGACCTTTTTATCTTAAATCAAATAAATCAGAACTCCATTATGTATTTTCTCTCTTTATATTATCTATATTCGTTTTCTAATTTATTTATTTATTTTGACCAAGAATAGTATATTTCCTAATCCAGTAAGAGCCCGTTTGATAGGTTGCTTACCCGAGAATTCAAGTTTAGGAATTGTGATAGAGTAGTTTGAGTGTGTATAATATCATTACCAAAAAGAAATCATTGGAGGGTCGAACTTAGTATTGGATTTTGGGTTCTAGGGGGTAGGAGTGGTGGTTTGAAACTAGTTTGAGTGTTATTTTTTGTGGCTTTGATTTCTATGCATTTATTGTAAGTAAAATATGTATAGCAATTTTAAGGAGCACGCGATAGAGTATGTGAAGCAGGTAGTTTAGGAGGATGATGCCGGAAACTATAGCAAAGCATTTCCGCTCTATATGAATGCATTAGAGTACTTTAGGACCCATTTGAAGTATGAGAAGAATCCGAAGATTAAGGAAACGATTACTCAGAAATGTATGGAATATTTAAAGAGGGCAGAGGAGATAAGGACCATTCTCGATAATGGGGGAAGTGGGCCTGCACCCAGTGGTGATGCAACAATTGCTAGCCAACCAAAGACAAAGTCGAAGGGAGGAGTGGGGAAAGATGCAGAGGATCCGGAGCAAGCAAAGCTTAGGGCTGGCCTTGATTCTGTGATAATCAGGGAGAAACCAAACGTGAAGTGGAGTGACGTGGCTGGGCTTGAGAGTGCCAAACAGGCATTGCAAGAGGCTGTAATACTGCCTGTGAAGTTTCCCCAATTTTTTACTGGTTAGTTCCTCAATCATTATTTTTAAGTTTTGGGTTATTTGCTTTTAGTTTTCTTGCTGAATCTTGGCATGCTTTCAATGTGAATAAGCTTGATTTGGTTTATGGTGACACTTGATAACTTATGAATATTCAAAAATATGCCACTGGTACCATAAATTCAAGTTTATCAGTTGCAGAGATTGTATGCTCCAATTGTATTACTCAGAATTTCTTACTTTCAAGCTCTGCTTTTGCAATGGAAACTGTACAAATAAATCCCACCAGAAACAACTGAAAATATGTATGGAGAAGACATGTTGTAGACTTGTACAATAAACAGCTCATGTCAAACAACAAAGCAAAATTCTTATAGTTAATTGGGTTTATGTTCTGTCAGTTGAATTCAAAAAGGCTCAAATATTGGCCTTTGATGGCCCACTGTATCAGCCTAATTCTGAACATGAAAGAATCAGCTGAGTTTAGAGAAGGTAGAAAGGATATTTTAAGAGTTTTTGTTGCCATTGCTTCACTGATCTTATAGATTTTGGACGGTGTATCTTCCAGTTGATCTTCCAATTGTAAAGATACATATCAAGTAATAATATCAACTATAATAAGTTTTAAGACCCATTTGAAAACCTTTTGCATATCAAGTTTCTTTCTAAAGTTTGAGGGGTTTACATTGCTTCAATATGTGAGGCACACTACTTAGCCATGAGCTCAGATTCAGACCATCCCTTGCACCTGGCTGTGAATAAAAAATTATTATAGCTGTCTGCTTGACAGTAGAATTTATGGCAATGGAGGATAAACATTCTACTTGGTATTAATAAAAAGCAAAATGCTATTTGGCACATTTACTATTTGTCATACGTGCCAATGTATGGATGCTGAAGACTTTCTAAACATAATTTGCATCAAGAACTTGATTTTCCATTCCTAATAAACAGTGGGATTTGAACTGTCTACATTAAGAAGAGTCAAAGAGACATTATCATTTAATGCTTAAATCTGGAAGATTCATGAACCGGCAATCTACTTCCAGGCCATTTTCTGCAGTATTTCCTTCCGGAGCAACTAATATAAATATCATGTCACATATGGTACATCTTGATAATAAAAGAATCATTTGATCTCTTTTTCAGGGAAGAGAAAACCGTGGAGGGCTTTTCTATTATATGGTCCACCTGGAACTGGGAAGTCCTTTTTAGCGAAGGCAGTGGCAACAGAAGCAGATTCAACTTTCTTTAGGTAAAAATTTGACCAATAGATAGCAAGTGACTAGACTAAAATAGCAGATAAACAACTATAGATGGCAAGTTTTTGAACTACAATAGCAGATTTTAGAACTAAGGCTATACTTACTGCCAATGACACTTAATTGTGAGTTGTATATTTGAAATCTATGTGATCATCGATCTTAGTTGTTCTTCTTCTCCTTCTTTGAGTTTTGCCGCATAACTTTTTTTTTTTTTTTTTTTAATATATATATCTAAGAACCATTTGATCTCTTATGCTTATTTTTTAATAATATTTTACAATATCAGTTTCATGGTTTAAATTGTGCAATGCACTGAGATGTAAGCGATGAATGTTTGGAAGTAGAATAACTGAAAGGGTACCTGGTTTTATGGCCCTTGACAGGCAAATATTCATGATGACTTTACAAGAGAGTAGCAAGATCCACACTAGTTAATTGGAAGCCTTTAGATTTCCAAGAAAATGATATCCTTCCATTATGTTAGATTACATTTGGATACACGAATCAATTCCTTTAAATGGTATAGTCATTAGTTTATTTTACAATAATAAATGAGTTCACCTTAATTACTATGAAATAGTTTAGGAAAACTCCAATATGCTCATTCAAATGCTATGAAGGACACAATATCTTTTTTTGTTTACCAAACTATAGGTCTGGATTTTAAATTTTGATGGTATTGAGAGGATGCTGGATATATAGGTTTCTTATTGATGAAAGATTAACATAATACACTACTAGTCTACTACACTTGCTCACTGCAATCCAGGATAATCTAAAATGTGGTACACCTTTGTTCTAATATCCAAATTTTCACAATCCAAAAGTTTCCTCCTTTTTTTCTCCCTTTTCTTTTTGAAAGAGGATAGTTTAAGTAATACGAAAATCTTATATGCATTATAGAGTTTCTGGAGAGAACCAGGCTAAAAATTATAAGGGTTTAACTTGAGGACAGCCTTGTCATATTTTAACTTCTAATGAAACATGTGTGTTGAGTATAAGTGTCATCATTCCATGTTCTGGGGTAGGTCATGTAATGTGTTCCCATACATCTTCTGTGTTCTAGTATGATCAATTTTCTAGGTAACTTAGTCTAAATGTTTAGATTATATGAGAGATTGCTATATTACTTAGAAATATGACCATGCAAGTATTGTAATATTGTTGCTTCCTAGGAGGATATAAACCTTTTATCCCTAGCAGCTGATCAACTATTTTATTGTTGAATTTCTACACTAGTTCCCATTTTTCCATTTGGTCTTCTATGAGGGGTGGGGTAAAAAAAAAAAAAAAAAAAAAAAAAAAAAAACAACAACAACAACAACAACAATGAAGGAAATGCATCAAGCTCGGAGATTTTGATTCTCTTCCAAAGAAATTTGACAAGAAATGTTATTTATGAATAAAATAAAATGCAAGAAGCCTACAAACTTGGTTAGGTTTCATTTGTGCATGGTCAACATGTCATTCTTATTCTCATCCATTTTCTGTTGATATGTTTCTTTTGTGCACTAATGCCTATATCTTAGTGATGATCTTTGTTTTCCATGCTTTTATTAGTGAATTATAGTTAAAAGGGGCTTGGTTAGGCTTATTTGTAAAGCAGGAAATTAGAACTTCTGTTCCAAATGAGCATATTAGAATGGAAGATTTTGAAGAACTTTGTTAGTGGACCATGATGCGATCTCCACTAAAACTTGCAAGATGCACACAAACCACGCAAGAATGTGTAATTTATACCTTGGAGAGTGAATGTAAGCATATGAGGATGCTCACTTCATATTTTGTTCCTTTTTCTCAGTCTTTTAATGACTTGGTAGAAAGGCAGCAAAGAAGTTTGCATTCAATGCCAATTACCTCATTGTGCTGTCAGCTGTGACTTCTCCTGTTTGTCAAATAGTATCATAAGAACATTGTTAAAAGGCAACAAGTCGGGATACTGATGTCCACTAAGTGAGATGACAGAAAAAAAATTATGAAATGTGGATTTAATGGATCAAAAATTCTTGCTTATACCTAACTTAAGATATTTGAGTTTCAGTGTGGTTGCGGTTCTTAATAAATTTTTTTTATATAGTTTTTTTCGTCTACTTCTTATATGGCTGGGGTTGACTACTTCACTTGATTTTTATTGTAATTGTCACGTCATTTAAGTGAATTTGAATTTCCAAATGCATGTATGATTTACACTTCCAGTTGTATGCCCATGGATGTAGATTTTTTTTTGTCTTTATATTAATGGAATGTTGCCAACACATGACGAGTGCTAGATGCTGTCAATACACAGTGTTTCGTCATCAGACCTTGTTTCAAAATGGATGGGTGAAAGCGAAAAGCTAGTCTCAAATCTTTTCCAAATGGCTGGTGATAATGCTCCTTCCATTATTTTCATTGACGAAATTGATTCCTTATGTGGCCAGTGAGGCAAAGGCAATGAGAGTGAAGCATCTCGACGTATCAAAACAGAACTTCTTGTACAGATGCAGGTATTTTGTGTTCACTGGAAGTGGATAAGAGCTTTGTTCCAAGCTTATCTTATACTAATACAACTGTCATACTTTGGTAGGTGATATGCAATATTTAAAAGTTTCCCTATCATCAATTGTTTTTTGTCCTGCATTTTCTTTCTCTCTTTTACTTTCCATAAGTGGTCCAGTTATTGTTTCAGTTGCTAAGCTATCTGTCTGTTACTTTAGGGAAAGATTGTAGAAGTCATATAAAGTTTCCCTATCTGTCTGCATTTTTCTTCTACTTATAGATTGGTGCATGGGCCTTATTGGGATGTAGTTAATTTTGTTACAAAGGCAGTCTGTACCTGTGTCAGTTGACTATCAAGCATTCTCCTAGTTATTGCCGAGTTTTTTAGGCCATGGCCCATATGAAAAGCAGGTTCCATTTCACATTTTCCTCATGCTCACTCAAATTCTGGCCATAGGATCTCTTCCCTGTTTTCACACTAATCCATCTTATGGTATTGAAATATGCAAACTGTTGCAATGGCTAGTGATCGAACTCCTACCACCAGATAATTCTCCAATTTGAACTCTCAATAGCTGAGTCTGGAGTGTATAGTCTGACCTGGATTGAAGACATAGATCCCTTCCTACTCTATGTTCTTGCATTCTTGGTGCATCATCTTAAGCCCACATCTCTTTTGTCTTATTCCCTACTACTATTATCTTTAACCTGCATTAGTTCTTAACTACATTAAACAGTGATTGTTGCCTTTGGTTTTTCTACTGTTAATCTTCAAATGGAAATTTTCTTTAACACATTTCAGGGTGTAGGCAGCGATGATCAGAAAGTTCTAGTTCTTGCCGCCACGAATACTCCATTTGCTTTGGATCAGGTAAGAAAACTCTGATCCATTGGACCTAAGTTATAGCTAAAAAGAGTTTTACGACCTTCATTGCTTTGGGGTTGAGACTAAGGAAAATTAAATACAGGCCATCCGTAGGCGTTTCGATAAGCGAATTTACATCCCTCTCCCAGATTTGAAGGCAAGGCAGCACATGTTTAAGGTACTGTGGTTTTGGTAGAGCCATAGTAATTGATTCTTTTGGAGCTTATGATTTGTTTAATATCCTCAACAGGTTTTTTATTTAATCAGGTCCATCTTGGAGACTCCTCATAACTTAACTGAAAGTGATTTTGAGCATTTAGCTCACAAAACAGAAGGATTTTCAGGTTCAGACATAGCTGTTTGTGTAAGTGTCCAGTTTACATTAGTTTCTGGCATCCCTTTTGAGTGATTATATGGCTGAAAGCTGTTAGCTACCTCCTGTCTTTTGATAGGTTAAAGACGTTCTATTTGAACCTGTTCGTCAAACCCGTGATGCAAAATTCTTCAAAAAGAACTCTAGTGACATGTGGGTCCCTTCCGAACCTACTGAACGAGGAGCTGTTCAGGTTACCTTGCAGGAACTTGATGCACAAGGCCTAGCTTCAAAGGTAAGTATTGGGCAGGAAACTGTTTTATTTATTATTATTATTAATGGACACTGCATAAAGCTCTAGACCAGAAATCATTGCCAAAATTATCACTATAATCATGTTTAGTGCTAGGTATCAATAACTTACCTAATAGAATTATTAAAGACTTATTCAATGCTTTAACTTATGTAGTTAGTCAATTTCGGAAAAGTAGGGCTGAAGAAAAAAGTGGAAAAGAGAAGGGGGGATGGGGGTGGGAGAGAGATTTAAAAAGTGCATGCCTCTATCTTATGTGCCTCATTCAATTTCATTGATGCACATTCAATGATGATTTTCTCTTCCATCAAAATTACACAATTCTATGGAGGAAGGTCAATTTGTGGTATTTCTTTTCTAGCCTCATTCATCCTCTTCTTTTAATTTATATAATGACTTGAATGTAACTGGCTCTGGGAATGTATGACTTGCAGATCCAGCCACCACCAATCACAAGAGCAGATTTTGATAAAGTACTTGCAAGACAGAAGCCAACTGTAAGTAAAGCTGATCTTGAGGTGCATGAGAGATTCACGGAGGAGTTTGGGGAAGAAGGCTGATTGCTTGTGTTTGAACACAAGGACTGATTAACCATTTGTACAGGTAAAACCACTAGTACTATAGGTAAATGAAATACGTATATATAGTCATCAACATAGCTTGTAATAGAAAGTTCAGCATCTTGTTAAGAGAACACCGTGCCATATTGTTTCAACCTTTCTCTGTCTGTCTCACCAGAAAAGGAAGAGGTGGAAAGCTCTTAATTGATGTACAGTGTTACTGGTGATAGTTTCCATAATCAATAATGATTGATAATCTTACCATTTTTTTCCCATCTGGTTATGATCTCCTACCAGTTTGCCACTAGATGTTCATTTGAAACAATATCCTAGCTGCTGCTGGTACCAAATTTGTAATTAACCAACGATGAACATCTAAAATAGACATAGAAAACAAGTTGCTATATGATATCGTTAATGAAAATTAGCAAATGATGACAGCTAAATAAATTTACAGTATTATGAAAGAACTACTGTGATACTATCTTATTGATTATGCCCCAGGGCACTGCCATTAAAAGCAAGGTAACCTAAGGATAAAACTCTTATGTTTGGAATGGAGGGAGAGAAGGAAGGTGTTCTGGAGTCATGGAGTTCACCTCTGCGAACCTTTGTAAAATTAAGTACAAATGGTAGTAGCTAAAGGCTCCCCTGGACATGCTCCAGGTGAGCTTATCTGGGACAAAAATGGTAATTGGATAAAGTGTTTTTCCTTCTCTACTTAGGACTTACTTTCAGTGTTCAGGCTGAACTCTGGGCTATTGGCTATAGACTACCAACTTTTGTGGCGAATGGATTATTGCAACATTCTATTACATAATGATAAATTATATACATTTAAAAATATTTTTCCAGTCAATATAAATATTTTTCTTTCCAGCAAAAGATCAAATGCTTAAAAATAAAATTAGTAAGAATTTTTTTATTTTTCACAACTATTAGCATGACATGTGATTCGTGTATACTAAAAGTAATGTCAATAATGAATTCATGTGAGAAAAAAAAAATGTCAAATAACACATTGTAACCTTAACAACATCTGGAAGATATTATCACAGATAGCACCCCTAGCAGAGTCTTGAAAGGTATAGTTAAAAATAAAAAATATAAATAACAATATAAATAAATAAACCGTAAAGCTTGACATAATGATACTAATGAATAGTCCCAAAGGCAACTTCAATCTGAAATCTAGGTCCTGCATTCACTGCACACCTCAAACAAAAATCTACTTTGTTTTCAAGTTGAGCTTACTTGACTACAGAAGAAATTGCTTGTTGCTTTATGTAATTAGTATTTGATATTTAGCGTGATGCATACACGATATAATTTTATTCTGAAACATTTTGTAGAAATTTTCTTATAATCCATATATAGTACTCAATTGTGGAGTTAATTATATAACGGACAACAATAAGAACAAGAAAAAAAAAATTAAAGAAACAGAGATAAAAAAAATTATTTAATTGGTATATTATGAATGAAAACGTACTCCTTGAGTGAACCAATTAATCCTTCCATTGGTTAGTGTTACACCAATTAAATAATTATCGGAGTGTAATCTTAAGATAATAATAAAACGAAAAAGCAATTAAAAGCACTAGTAGAAAATGGAACAACTAGTTAGATGGTAGAACCATTATTGGAAGAATCAACGGGATCAATTATAACAAGTGACACAATTATATTCCGTAAATGCAACTCTCATTATTTCATGATTTCAACTAAGTTCATAACTGTTTTATTTTTTCAAGAAATTTTTTTAAGGGTAATTAACTAATTATACTCCCTTCCCTTGAGGTTTGAAGAAAATAACAATCCCTCCTTTCTATTTATATTAGTAAATATTCTAAATTTCTATGAAATTTTCTTTATGAAAGTTTAACCATTATTAGTAAAAACATAAAGAAATTTGTTGATAATAATGCAAAGTTTATCAAAAACCAAAATACTTGCAACAGCAAATCTCTCCACAACCCAATGACAAACTAAAAAATAAGAAAAAAGTCATACTAATTTTAAAATAATCTTCAATTAAAAATTTAAAATAGTGGATTTTAATTTTGAAATAGATGATAATTTTGGAAACCTACCTTTAAGCAAATGATATGTTAATAGGCAACATTATTAACATTAATTTAATAGAGTTTGATTAAATGGATGTCAAAAAGGGAATTTCATTTCCCCCTTAAGGTTTAAGGTGAAGTGTCATTTCCCAACACCTTAAAGGAGGGGAGTGTAATTACCTCTAGTTTTTATTATACATATATTGAGTTACAAAATATTTCATTTGCATCTTGATTTGTTTTTGAAGTATTTTGGTTTCAAATCTACAATATATAGGGTCTGTTTGGGATCCATTTATTTTGCTGAAACTAAAAACTTTTGTTGAAACTGAAAACTTTTGCTGAAAGTACTGTAGATAAAGGTAAAAGTTAAATGAAATAGTACCATGGAATCTATGAATAGTACCAAAAAATGCAATGAGACCCATGAATAGTAGCAAAAATAAACTGAATAGTAAAATAAGTTGGCTTTTTAAGCTAGAGCCAAATGCACAAATGATAAGAAAGTGGTATAAACAAAAAGAAGAAAAAATCAAACTTTACTATCACACATTTTTTATTCCCCCCCCCCCCCCCCCCCCTCCACACACAAATTCTTGACTTTGTCACTTATGTGGATATCAATAAAATGTGGACATTGTGCATGAAATTATGGACATTGTGGTTGTGTTTGGCATTAGCTGAAAAATGTAGTTTTTTTTTAACTAATTAGCTTATTTTTGTTACTATTCATGGGTCCCATTGCACTTTTTGGTATTATTCATGAGTCTTACTGTACTATTTCAACTAGCTTTTAGCTTTATCTACAGTACTTTTAGCAAAAATAAATTCAGTTTCAACTAAATAAGTTGTTTCCAAACGGACGCGCTATGTGTATGGAGTGTATATTAATAAGTATGATGGAAGAAGAGTTGTACTTTTACCATTGCTTTTTTGTTTTTTTTAAAGAAAGACAAAGCCATGAAAAATGAGCTATTCTAAATGAACCTTATGTTATATGTCACTTTGTTTCCTATCAAAATTCTAGATGAGGATGACAAATTAATTTCATGGCAATAAAAATCAAGAGGTATTATTCGTCATGTGCCTTTTCTCTAGCCAATGGCTAACCTATGATTGGCACTCCATGGCTTAGGTTATCAATCACTGAATTCCACCCAGCAGTGGCTAAGAAATGCTCCAATTGCTTTGTGTGACAGAATTTCCAACTGGGGTGCCCAGTTATTCATTAGCAAGCCCCATTTGCTTTTCCTTATCAGTTTTCAAATCCTTCTAGCAACAAGTATGCTCTGAATTCACCATTTATGTCAAAACCAATAGGTGTCCTAATGATCCAAATGAATGGCATTCCACTCTCTTCGAAAGCAATAGCAGGTTCTATGATCATTTGGGAAGCACCAATTGTGTTTTAGAACCGAAACCTCTTGATGCTAGTTCAGCCATTCTATGCTTTGTTCTACCGATGACCAAGCTTTTTTTTCCAAATTTTTTGGCTGATAATACATGTATCATAGATTTAGTGGGAGATGAAATCATGGCTTGAGGAAGTACAAGACCAATAGCCCAAACTGCTAGCTTTATATATTTTCTCAAAACTTCCAATCCTAGAGGTTCAAGTTCTTCTACTATATTACAAAACCACCCATAAGAACTAAAAGAAAGTGATAAGTGATAACTATGACTGAACAAACCTTAGTGGGATTAATTTAGCCAAGATTAATGGGCTAAAAGGATAACTACAAAATTAACCCTAACTGTTTTTAATATGCCCATATGCTTGATTGTAATTCCATTTCTAAATTAAATCATAGATGTTTAGTGGAAAATATTAAAATGATTATATAATCAATAAATTAATTTGTAAAAATCCTAATGAAGTCTGATAGAATTAATTTTTTTTTTTTTTTTATATCTTTTGTAAGATTTGTGTTTGTAAAAATAAAAATATGTTTATGAGTACAACAATATTTTTTTTTTTTTTTTTTTATGTTTATGTTTATACTCTAGGAATTCAATCCATGTTGGTGAGCATCTGCTTACTCTGTTCCATATGAACATGTACCCTTTATTATGAGTAATGGGACATAATTCAAAGAACTAGGAGTCAATGCCTTGTGCCACATTGTAATGTGTGTTATTTATCTCTTTTAGTTTTTACAATGTGTTGATTTTTTATTGTTAGATTGTCATTGTATCATAGGTTTCACATTACTAGGGTCTAATGCTAATTGTGACCCATTTCATTATCTTGCTTTTTTGACCTACGTTGGGTCATCTACGGTTGGGGAAGGTAAGAAAGGACACATTTAATGCTTGTGATTTGGTTATTTTTAATCGGGTAAAATAATAATTTTTCCTTTTAAAAGTTTAGACTTTGGAAGAACATTGTGTGTTTTATGTATTTGGGATTTGCATTCTTCTAACCTTTTTTTTTTTTATTTTTTTATATTTTTTTATGGTTGAATTTTAGTTCAAATCATTTTGAAAAAAATTCATATCAAGCCATCAACTAAGGAAGGCCTTTGGTGTGAGAGTACTAATGCATTATATTATTTAGGCAGTAGGAGTTTCATACATTCTTTTACAAGTCTTACAACAGTTTCTATTCTAATTTGTTATGGTAAATTATAACCCTATAATTTTGGGGCAGTCCAAATAAAATCCTACAATGTCAAAAGTACCAAGTTAAACCTTAAATTTTTAAATGTAAAAATACCATTTTGGTCCTTATATTTTGAGGTCATAGTCAATTGGTCCTAATAACATTTTTAGATTGTTTTTAATTATATAAAAAGGAGTAGTAGTTGAAGTTGAAACCAAAATAAAGGAAAACATAAATAAAATCAACTCAAATGTGGACTTTACTTAGCTCCTAATGGCTCTAGAGGTAGGTTCGGAAGTATCTTGTATGTATATGTGTGTGTGTGTATATTAAATAAATTAATTTGTAAAAAGCCTAATAAATTCACATATAGAAAGAATTAGTTTTTTTTGTTTTATTTTTTATTTTTTAAGATATGTAGTTGGAGAAAGAAAAATATGTTTATGAGGACAATAATATTTTTTTGTTTATGTTGATGTTATTGTTGCATTTATTAAATGCTATCTTTAGGAAAAAGTTTAATTTTTAATTTTTTTTTATATAAAATTAGAAAGAAGTTTTAGATGTTATATACCTACAATGCTTTTATATTTTTGGGTAAATTAAAAAGTTGGTCTCTTTCCTTCACACTATATTTCAAATTAGTGTCTAACCTTTCAATTGAGTTAATTTGGTCTCTAACCTTTGCAATGCCATGTCAATTTAGTCCCCGATGTTATCCTTTGGATGGAAAAAACTAATGTGTCAAATGAAACAATAAAAAAAATTAAAAAATTAAAATAAAAATTGTACCACCACATTAGATTTAAAAAAAAAAAAAAAACTAAATTAAAACTAAGACACGTGAAATCTAACCACCAACCAAATTCATCTCCATCTCCTCTCCCTCATCCTCAAGATCTCTTTTCCAGTGGCACCAAGTCTCTCTCCCGTATCCTTACTAACTTCATGTTTGGCTCCCTAGAAATTCAATGAAATTATGGCAATTGATTTTTGTTTTTCTTGAAGAATGATTTGGCTATGGAAGTTGAGATTGCTTTTGAATTTTTTGTTCAAACTCCTCCAAGTGGATATGTATAAACATGTATCAAAAACTCTTCTTTCTCTTTTTTTAAAATTTGTTATGTATTTCTATTTATTTTCACAAGCTCTTTAGACGAGACATTTGGGGCTTGTTTGGTTTCAAGGAGTTTTGAGTGATATGATCCAAAACTCATAACTAAGTTATCAAAACACATGGGACCCACACAAATTTTTTTGTTTGGCTTGATTTTCACACTGTGTTTCCATCACTCAAAACTCACAAATTTTGAGTTAGAGTGATGGAAACACAAAACAAGAATCTGGTGTTTTCAAAAACTGAGATACATAACTCAGTGGCACCATTGTAAATTTTCGAACTCTGTGGAGCCCACAGCTTTTGTGTTGTCATGTCAGCTCAGAGCTGTTACCATTGCAAATTCAAAGCGAAGACCATTTCTCTCTCACTTCCCTCAAAATATTTCAGCCAAAAATTTCCCCCCTTTCTCACTTCCCTCTCCATTTTCTTTTTCTCTTCTCTTCAGATTGGCTGATGGTGATGGTGGTGGTATGGGTTGCAGATGGGTTTTGCGTGGGGGTTGTGGCTATGTCTGGAGTTGGTGTGGAGGAGGCTTGAAGGCGATGGTAGCTGTGGGAGGTGGATCGTTGTTGGTTTGGTTTTAATTCCTAGGTCATTTCAATCATTGATGGCCCTGAGTCATGGATCGTGGAGGCTGATATTGGCTGGGTTGGGTTTGAACCGATGTTGGCTGGGTTTGAACTGGTGGTGGGTCTTGCTTTGGTGTGGGTTTTGCTTCAGTGTTGGTTTTGCTTCGATTGGTTGTTGGCTGGGTTTGAATCGGTGATGGGTTTTGCTTCAATTGGGTGTTGGCTGGGTTTTGCTTCGGTGATGGGTTTTGCTTCGATTGCTTCAATGGGTTTTGCTTCGATTGCTTCAATGGGTTTTGCTTTAGTGTTGGCAATGGTGGTTCGGTGGTGGCTAGTGTTGGTTCAGTGGTAGGTTTGTGGTTCAGTGGTGGCTGGTGTTTCAGTGGTGGTAGTGGGTGGTTCCACGGTGTCTTAGTGGGAGAAGTAAAGCAGAAGAAGTGTTTTGGTTAATGAGATGCGGGTAGCAACAATAGTCAACACTCAGTAGTGTCAGTGGTGGGGTCCATGGTTTTGGGGAAATTTTGTAGAGATATGTAACTGAGAACTGAGTCCAAACATGTGTTTTGTAATTTTTAAGTGATGGTGAGGTTTGAGTAGGGAGTTATGAGTTTTGGGTTTGAGTTATGGATTTTGAAAATTGAGTTATGAAAACTTAGAGGCTGTTTGGATAGCCTATTTCCATAACTCAATTCTCTATTTCTATAACTCATAACTCAAAAATGGTGGGACTCATAGCAAAAAGGTTGTTTGGCAAACGATAACTCCGTTTCCATTACTCAATTCTCTAATTTTTGAGTTATGAGTTATGGAAACTGAAAATATATTTTGGCTGTTTTCAGTTTCCATAACTCATAACTCAATCAGTGGTGGGGTCCATGGTTTTGGGGAAATTTTGTAGAGATATGTAACTGAGAACTGAGTCCAAACATGTGTTTTGTAATTTTTAAGTGATGGTGAGGTTTGAGTAGGGAGTTATGAGTTTTGGGTTTAAGTTATGGATTTTGAAAATTGAGTTATGAAAACTTAGAGGCTGTTTGGATAGCCTATTTCCATAACTCAATTCTCTGTTTCTATAACTCATAACTCAAAAATGGTGGGACTCATAGCAAAAAGGTTGTTTGGCAAACGATAATTCTGTTTCCATTACTCAATTCTCTGATTTTTGAGTTATGAGTTATGGAAACTGAAAATATATTTTGGCTGTTTTCAGTTTCCATAACTCATAACTCAATGACATTTTTGTAATTAAACACACATGAGAGACCCACTAATCATAACTCAGCCGCACCTTTTCCTTTTTTTTTTCTTCCCTTTCTTCTCCTGGGTTCGGTCTCCCCGGTGTTCTTCCTCTTTTTTTTTTTTTTTTTCCTTTCTTCTCCTGGGTTCGGTCTCCCCGGTGTTCTTCCTCTTTTTTTTTTTTTTTTCCTTTCTTCTCCTGGGTTCGGTCTCCCCTATTCTTCCCTTTTTTTTTTCCTTTCGTCTCCTGGGTTCGGTCTCCCCAGTGGACAAAACAAAAAACAAAAACAAAAATACGAAAAGCTGCACTGTGACAGGTATGGGCCCACAAACAGTGTGAAAAATATTGAGTGATAGAAATTAGGTGATGATGCCAAACGGGTGTGAAAAATTGAGTAATGAGTGATGAGTGATGAGTTATGAGTGATGACTGATGAGTGACGGAAATTGAGTGACGGAAATTGAGTGATGAAATTTTCTTGTCCAAACAGCCTCTAGCTACCTCTAAACTAAATGGGCCCTTAGAATCATAACTTCAACCAAAATACCATTCCATTTCGTACAAGTTATGTGCTTTGGCAAAGATGGTCTGTAATGAATATGGCAAAAGAGATTCGGACATTGCTAATAATGCTAGGATGTCCAATTCGATCCCAATTTACGTCCTTTGTTTGAGAGGGGTCGGCATAAACAACAAAATAAAGAACATAAATTAAAAACCAGCCCAAAATTGTCTTCAAAACCACACTACCAAAACAAAAGAAAATACCTTTCATCTCCAATGTTTTCTTAGCTTAGCAAGCAATGGATGCTAGATCAAATAAAAAATAAAAAGCCCAGACTAAACCAAAGAAACAAAAAAATCGTCAAAACCCAGAAACCCAATGATTAATGGATGTTTGAGCTTGGTCGTTTGCCGTTGGATGGGTGGGTCGCCTCACCGTCAGATGGGTGGGTAGCTATTGCTGTTGGCTAGACATCTCAAGTTCTTCAATCATTTTCCTACCCTCCCCCCTCTTTGCTTTTGTCTCACAGTTGGGACTAGGAATTCAAATCCCAATTCTCAGTCTTAGGTGCATTTTTGTGATTTAGTTGGCTGAATTTTTTATTTTTAATTAAAGAATAAGTGGCAGTCTAGTTGGAAAAAAAATTAATACTTTAAATATGTATGTTAGTCATGTAAGTTTTTTCCATCTATCACTTAATGGCTAGGACCATAATGACACAATCCTAAAAGGTTAGGGACTAAACTAATACATTTAAAACATTAAAGATTAAATTGAAATATGGTGAAAAGGATAGAGACTAACTTTGTAATTTACCTTAGATTTGTTGAAGAGATTAAATTTTGTAAGGATGTGGTATAAACCCCATGTTTTACCCCTCCAATCCTAACATGCCACATTATCTTATTACATATTTAAGAATAATCACAATCACACTCAATCAATTCTAATATCCATATCTTTCTCCAAAAAAAAAAAAATATATCTAATACCCATATATAAATCCAACCAAATTTGGAGTTTATTGAGATGTTATTAGGTGTGGTAGGATGTATTGAATTTTAAGGAAAATGCTAAAGTGACAATCTCTTATTAGATGATGTAAAACATAGGTTTTACACCCTATCTTTACTAAATTTGGACTCTTTTTTTTAATTATATAAGGAAATAATAGTAGTTGTTGAATTTAAAACCAAAACATGGGAAAACATAAGAGATTAAATTCTGTAAGGATGTGATGTAAAATCCATGTTTTACCCCTCCAACCTCAATATGTCACATCATCATATCACATATTTAAGAATAAGCACAACCACACTCAATCAATTCTAAAGGAAAAGCGCTAGCCACATCTACGCTACACCTCAAAAGGACTAATCACAATTGATGCTCCTTGTAGTTGTTAATAAAGTCCAAATCTACCCAGTAAATACCTGATGTGGGACTCATCACGCACCCACACACATCACACAATTAATCAAATTGGAGCATCACAATCTCCTCCACTTAAATCCCTAAAGTAAAAAAAAAAAAAAAAAAAAAAAAAAAAAAAAAAAAAAAAAAAAAAAAAATCTCCAACAATTTCTCCAAATTTTTGTATTATTTGGAGAGTGAATAATAACTTTTACCTTTTAGTTACATTTTTTTTTTTCCAGATTCACTTTTCAACAGATTCTCTATCTTTTCTTTATCACATTAAAATATTATTTCTTCATTCATTATTTAACCTTCTTTTATTCTTTTTTTTTTTAATATTTCTTTATTCTTCCTTAATGTTTTCAAAATTTTCAACAATAATATTTTTCAATGGTTTTTTTTTTTTTTTTTAATGATCATAGTTTTTATTTATCAAATCTATGTAATTTGGAATGAATTTATTCATTAAATTTTTAATAAAAAATCATTAATAGTTGCTTAGTTCTTTTTTTTTTTTTTAGATTATTATTATTATTATTTATTAACTTATATGAGTTATATCTACTTCTCTCTCTCTCTCTCTTTAAAAAAAAAAAAAAAAACTATCTAATTTTAAGGACCACATTTTGATCAAGGTTTTCAGATCCGAACCGTTCATTGAACCATAAAAGGAAAAGGTTCAAGGTTTTCGAGGTCGAACTGGAGTCGAACCGTGATGACGTCATAATTAATTTAATAATTATTTAATAAATAAATAAATATTTTAAATTAGAAATAATAGAAAATTTGACTAAAATAAGAAAATATTTAGGTACCAAAAACGTAATTTTATAAAAATAATTTTTTTTTGATAAGATATAAAAATAAATTATATATATATATATATATATTTTTTTTTTTATGAAACCTACGTCTAAATTAAGCCCATGCCTTAGGCACAAATTAAATCAAGCCTATTTAAATTGTCAACTTTTCAATGAAATTTAAAGTGAAAAACAAAAGAGATAAAGGACTTAAAAAGAAGAAGCTAGAAGTCTACTCATTAAATAATAGCCTTAATACAAAACAGAGCCCGAGAATAAAGTAGTTGGTCAGTGAGTAGATGACAGCCAAGTATTATTACTTCACCATCTCCACCGTTCTCAGTCCAGACGCAGAAACTTTTTTTTTTGCTGAAAGTCCAGACACAGAAACTGAAACGGCAAAATGGCAAAAAAACGCAGAAAAATTAGAATGAAAGCGTGAGTGAGACAGAAAAGAAGAAGAGAGGCGATGCGATCTAAATGTCTAACAGCATCACATGGCGGTTTGAAGCATCAACAATGGTGGTAAGTTCCAAAAAAAAAAATTCAGATTTGAACCGCAAGAACCATCAACGGTTTTCAAACCCGGGAGGTTTGACCGCGATTTGCACGGTTTACTGCTTTTCTTGTATAGGCCGGTTCTTGAGAGTTAAAAACCCGCATTGATAAACGGTTTCCGGTTATTCCGGTTGGACCGTACGGTCCAGTCCGGGTTTCACAACCATGATTTTGATTGTCACACTCACACGTTTGTCCCATAAAAAGCAATAAAGGCCACGCATTTCATTTGATCAAAAGACAAAACCAGACCATTCATCTTCTACCATTCATAATTCTTTTTTGAATTGCATAAGAACATTAGTTGTTAAATTTAAAAACCAAAACAAGGAAAATAACATTTAAATTAACTCAAATGGACTTTTCTCAGCCTCTAAAGCTGGCGGCAGAGGTTGGCCAGCAACAAAGTGAAATATTAGAACTAAACCAACTGAAGGGTGCGCCAAGAACTAAATATAAAATACTAAAATTAAACAAACTTTAAAACATACCGCCTAAAAAGGAAAAAAGAGCGAACCTGTGATGTGCATGGTATTTTGTTATTATTATTTTGTGATGACATGTGCATAGTATTATTAATGAATTTAAAATATTCCAAAATCCTCTTTAAGTGAAGAGAAATGTTATGTCCATAATATTTTCATAACAAATTCTAAGTGTCAGGTTGTTATTAGTGGTTATTGTTGGAGTAAAAAAGTAATCTCAGTGGTAGGTTCAAATTTGAACCAATAACAACTAACCATCTATAATTTGTTATGAAAATATTGTAAACGTAAGAATTTTCTTAAGTTAATCTTATATATTTTTGTATTAAAGGACCCTGGAGTTTATCTCAACCCTCCACAAAAGAGCAAAATTTCTCTCCAATCTTTTTTTTTTTTTTTTTTGAGGGGGAAAATTTCTCTCCAGCCTAGTATGGAGAGAAACCCTTCAAATTTATCATATATCTTTTTATTGAGTATAAATTTTGAAAATTTAACTATTAGATTGAATGTTTTTATTATATCTTTTATGCTTACAAAATTTCTATAACAAACTTTAAAATTTGAAAATTAAAGATTAATTGCTATGTTATAAACAAATGTTAAAATTTCAAATTTTTGTGATCTAAAATTATGTATAACAAATAAGTTTATTGATCGAATAATAATCAACATCTAATTTAAACAAAATTTGATATGCATGTTAATTAACATAAGGGACATGAAATTAAACGGTTAAATTTTCAAAATTTACAAAAAAGAAAAAAAAGAAAAAAAAAAAAAGGAAGATATATGAGAAGTTTGAAGAGTTTCTTCAAACTAATTTGGAAAGAAATTTTGTTTCCCATAGAATATTTAAACATGCATGATTAGGAATATATATATATATATATATATATAAAGTCAAATAAATTCAAATATTGATAGAATTATTTTTTGGGTAATTACACTCCTCTCCATTCAAATTTGAAGAAATTAACACCCCCTTTTAATTATATTAGTAATAAAATATTTTAAATTTCCTTAAGAAACTTTACAAAAGTTTAATCATGGTTAGTAAAAATATAATTGGTAAATTTAAAATAAAAATGCAATATTTAGTAAGTACCAAAACACCTACAACGGCAAATCTCTCCATAACCTGTTGAAAAAAAAAAAAAAAAAAAACAAACAAACAAAACAAAAGTCGTACTAAAAATTTTAAAATGTACTTTAATTTAAATTCTAAAGCAAAGAATTTTAATTTTTAAATGGAGGATAATTTTGGAAACATGGCATTAAGCAAATGGTGAGTTAGTACATAACATTTTTAATATTAATTTAACAAAAATTGATCAAACGGATGTAAAAGAGGGAAGTGTTTTTTCCCTTCAAATTTGGGGTAGAGTATCATCTCCTTAAACTCAAGGAAAGGGAGTAAAATTACCCCTATTTTTAATCATGTATGTTTTAAAATATTTTTTCCCTTCAATTTTGGGGTGGAATGTCATCTCCCCAAACCTCAATGTCACATGACTAAAAAAATTATTTGCTTCAATGCTTTAGCATTAATCAAGACTAGTGTATTCCTCATCTCCGAGTAAAAGGCATTTCATTTGCCCCTTCTAAAAGCATGCAACATAATAGAATTTCAGACTACAAGTTTCTGCCTATATATATATGAGAGTCTCCATAATATATTAATGACTAAAAAACTCAATGTGAACGACTACTGCTTTACTTGAAGATCTGGAGCTGATAGAGGCTCTTGCCTCTTGCAGGTACTCATCGAACAAAATTTAGGTGGCAGTATGAGAATAGTCCAACGCCTTGAGAGCAGTAGCCTGAATATCTTGCTTGACCTTGAAGACAGTGGATCAGTAATCGTTCTCTTGTCAAAATTCCTATCTGGGGCGACCCCTGCTGTATCTTGGTGGATTAGTCTTGGCAACATCAACAACTATCATCCAGCCATTAATAATCTGCAAGAACCAGGAACAAAATAGAGAGATAACCCTTTCTCTTACTCAGAGTGTTATATTTGTTTTATCTACAATTATGAACCAAAAGGAAAACAAACCCGTGCTTGAACATTAAGCACAAGAAAAATACAAGGAAGATTCGTAATGGAAGAAAACTTACCTTGCTATTCATCTCTTTGAGTGCTGCACTAGCAGCCTCCTCTGTAGTGTACTCTATAAATGCATAACCTTTGGACCTTTGGAAATTTTGTCCATTATAATTTTAACTGTTGAGGAAGCAGTGCATCAGCACCGGTATACCCTTACTAATGAAACATGTCATTTATGAGTGGAAATGCAAACATACCTTCAACAAGCTCACCAAAGCCTTCAAATGCAGCATGCAAGGTTTTCTCAGATGTGTAAAATGACAGCCCTGTTTTTAAATCAAGATTGTAAATCACTGTCATTTGTGAATAAAAAAAAGAGGGAGAAATAAAGTTGCTGGACTGGAGAACTTTTGGATTTCAGAATGGAAACTACAAGGAATACATTATGATCTCATAAGAGGAAACCATGGCATGGTCCAGGTAATCTCCAAAGACTAAATAGAACCAAATGTTAATCAGGTAAAACTCAAAAAAGCATAATTAGACAACCATTATAGTAGAACAAGCATGCACATTTCATTAATAAGAATCTTGAATTATTTCATAAAAGTGGTCTTCGAAAATATGAAATTTACAAGCTAAGAATTCAAACTCACAGTCTTGCAACATACCTGTAACGAATAGTTTCTTTGTTTTTATAGGGGTTGTTTGACTTGCTTCTGAAGGATCTGGCAGATCTGTGGAACTCTGTAGATTATTACCTGAAAATACAGCTTGTTTACTCTATACAATGGAAAGAATTGTTGCAATGGTAAACTAAAGATATAGTCTGAATGACATGAAATGATTCATTGGGAATTGGCCTCATATTAAAAACGAATCAAGATTAATAATTTCAATAGTTTATTCTAACCCCATATAACAACAATAGTGATCCAGTTATTAAATCATCATTTGCATATTTTCCACTGAAAAAATTGAAGAATAAGCCTTATCCAAAAAAAAAAAAAAATATGAAGAGTAAGACTTATAAGAAAAAACTTGAAGAGTAATGACATATTCCACTTCACATTAGAAGATTTCCTCTCCATAATAATAAAACATGCTTAAGCTAACTAACAGAAGCATGATAAAAACATAAATAAACAAGTACTCTAGCACCTGGTAAACATGGCATCAATCAGTCACTCTATTGAGGAAGGTTTCAGAATTTACTCTAATAGTTAACAGATAATGTCTATTCTGCAAGCAGTCAAGTTCCATCAAATACTCGACCAATCCTCTAACCAGCTATTTACACTAGGTGATAACATGTCATTAAAATCCTAAACTGAAAAAGTTAATGGTTTCTACAGGACTAGGTCCTTAACAAAAGATATAACCTAATGTGCTTGGTATGTTCACCTCACTGGTGAATGTATCAGAGCAGGTGAAAACACTGTGATATGAGCCAGGCAGCAAGCAATGTCACAAGGTTGGCTGCAATTTTTGCATGTTTGGTACCGAAATAGATTAGATAGATTAAATTTGTTTTGCCAAGTTTTGCTGTGGTTTTATCAAATAATAATGAAGAGTAGTTCCTTGGACTTGGGAGATAAAGTAGAAAAATAGATTGGTTATCATTCCTATTAGTCTTTTCAATGAGGTAGGAGAGGTGTTGGCTATTTATGTAGGTTTTGTATTCGATAAAGGAATCTCAGAATAATTCTCACTCAAATGTCTCCCCACCCCCTCCCTCTTATTTTAGGAGGCTGGCCAGCCTCAAAGTAGATTGTTTCGCCTACTGTTCTTATAGCACTTAATAGAACCGGAGTCCATCACACTGTATGAGGTTTTTTTTAGAAATTCCAAAATGTTCAAAATTTGTAAAAATGAAAGGAAAAAAAAAAATGTTTGACAGGTAATACTATAAAATTTCTTAATCATGTAATGAAAAATATTATATTAAATGGGACTGCTTAGAGTATAATATCACCTAGATACCTACCCTCAAGTACTGTCCACCGATAAAGATCAGTACATTATCACAAAGCACAAAATACAGGCTTTCAATAAATTATATATTTTTGCTTTTGTTGGGTTGGCTGATGTCAGTCACTCCCTCATACAGACTTTAACTAGCACCAAATATGCCTCGCATTAACCATTGAAGATTTCGGTCTCACACAACAAATCATCTTGACAGTCTCACTTACATCATCTGATCATCATTAACCAAGTTGGACTAGCCAGTAACCATCTTGGCTAAGGCATGTTTCAGAGCAATTGGATTAAGAATTAAAAATAAAACTATTGTTAATTATTATGCTATCTAAAGAGAGCATTAGAATTACGATTAAATGATTAAATTCACCATTTCATAACAGTTTAAGCTTTTGGGAGAATCGGTAATTTAAAATAGTATTAGAGCAGGAATCCTAAATTCGTTCCTTGCCTTCACTCTCTCTCAGATTTAAAATTTTAAATTCTCACGTGTTGAGCCCCCACTTATTAAGGGGAAGTTTAGGCCCACGTGTAAGGGGGAGTGTTAGAATTATGGTTAAGTGATTAAATTCACCATTTCCTAATAGCTTAAACTTTTAGGAGAATCAGTAATTTAACAGAGAGGTTGGGCCTTAGTGCGATAGCAAGTGCCTTCCACCCAAAGTGACAAGTTGCAAACTTGAGTCTAGGAATCAGGCTCTCCAAAATAAAATTGGGTGTAAGGCACTAAGGTTGCCTACCAATCACCTCTCCTAAACCCCACAAAAGTAGAAGTTTTGTGCACTAGGTACAACAATTTTATTATGTTTTTGTAATATCTTCACCAATTCCAGCATTGCATACCTCCTCCTCATTTGCTTGAGTAACCAACAACAGAGTTTCTTAAAACTTCATGGTCGTACCCAGTGCACAAAGCTCCCACTATTGCGGATTCTAGGAGAGGTCATGGTAGGTAGGCAACCTTACCCCCTTTTTCACAAAACCACCTTTTATACATGAACTTCAATTTAAAGATGAGCCTTAATCAATACACAAGAACCAGACCTGAAGCCATTTTCTGACATAAACTAGTTGTTATCAAAGTCAATAGCGAGTATTAGAGAAATGCACCACCATACATGTCACTATAACGTTAAACATCACATTTTGGGGTCTATGGAATATAATTTCTTTTCCCATGGCTTTCCAAAATAATTTTCCAAGAACAAGGAGTAAGCAATTTACTTTCCTCAGTAGCATTTGAATCTTCTAACCCATTTAAAGTTATAACCTGCACCTTAACTCCATCCAGTTGGATGAATTCCATTTAAGAATATAATAAGTTGGACCCTACCTTTTTCAGTCTCACCCCTCACATAGATACATTAGGAATCTCTCTTTCTCAATGCATCTGATTCTTTTCTCCTCGCTCAAGACTTCTAGCAACTTTACATGACAGTTTTTGTGACAAGATTGGCTATACTTACCTCTTTCTTACCCCAGCATCAGATACCTTCCTAATCTGCTCATTTTTTTAAACCTTCTGCAAGCCATATGGTTAAAGTTTCATGGGTATACTTCTCATGGCTATAGCTAATACTTCATATATTGTACAATTCTACTAACTGCTGCATGTCTCAGTGTACCTGACATAATACTTCCCTTTGAATGACCAATTCCATCAGCAACTTTCTCATTGAGCTTGACAATAAAATATGATCAGGAATTACTTCCTTGAGATTTCCCTTGTGCTAAAGCTCACTTAGCAACCTTCACAGTCAGTATCAGGCAACCTTCACAGTCAGTATCAAACGCTGTCCACTTTTATAAGTCATGAATTGACATTGTGTGCTTTCTGTTGCAAAGGCATGCTCTGCCACAAACTCTAGAATCACAACTGCTATACACTACAAAGTGTTCCCAAGCCCAATGCATGATTCTAACCAAGGAAAAGACTCATCTCTGCCACAAAGAACTGCAGCCACTATAAAGCCTATTTTTCTACTCAATACAAAGTCTTCCACTTTCGAGGAAAAGACACATGGCTGCTACTAAACTATAGAACTTTCCTTTAGCCGCTTCAAAGACTGGCCATCTACAATGACATAGAATTTACCCCTCCACTAAAATCCAGCTCAAATTAATAAAACGTCTAAAGTTAATTGCTTTATTTACATAACTAAATTACTTGAGAGATCATCTCATACGGTGAAATCACATAAACATATTGGTTGATTAAGTATTAGAATCTCTAAAACATGTATTTGTTATGACACCGACACAAATATACTAGCATAAGTTACATGGTGCTGCTGCTATATACTTTTTTGACACACAGGCCTTTCAAATAGAAATTATTAAAAGAAGAAAAGAAAGAAAGAAACAGTCAAAGTTAATAATTTGCAATATATCTCTGAGATCAAGATATCACTGAATACAATGCTTGAAGAGAAGCGAAGTTGCAAGGTAGAAGAGATGTGGAGCATGTTTTATCTGATCAAACATTAAAAAAACACACAAAGATATTATTTGAAAAACGTACAAACCTCCATAATCCTTATTCTCTGACTCAAAATTCTTATCTAGCTGAACAGATAATACACCTGGTACACCTACACCATATGGAAGCATTTGTCTTCAAGCTGCAAAATACATATCACAACCGTGGCAAAGAGAAACCAAATGCAAATACTAACCAGCTAGTTCCCGTGCACATTCATCATCAAGTTCACAACAGAACCCAAAGTTGGACTGCCAAGAAACATGATAAATACACATTTGTGCGTCTTTCTCACTACAAAAAGTATTATTCCACTTTCAGGGTGAAGAGAAATACAGCAATCAAAGGAAGAATATTGCATTGATGCACTGTTAGAGACGTTACAATAAAATGGAACAGAAACATAATAACAAGCTCAAATGTTATTTACTTACTTCCCCAAAACCTTGGTCAGTATTTGAGCATAATAATCAACCATTTGAGCCTTTGTAACAACTCCAATCCCTGGTTTGTCCATTCGAGCAAGCCAGTGTTTGGTACTCCCCACGGGAAACAACAGATTACTTCCAATTTGTGAGCTTGACAGATAACTGGATTGAATACTTGAAAAACTATAATCCTTTTTCACAGAACTATAATCTGGGTCAGGCCTAACTGATAAAACGCCGGGTAATCCTAAAACATATTCATTACACATCAATATTAATGAAACTACGAAAGTGACTCTCACAATTTTAGTTTCTCCACAAACATGAAAGCAAAGTATGGTACAGAATTGAAGTACATCAGATGACTCAGACTTTTTCTGCTATAGAAACTTACCGGCAAGTTCACGGGAGGTTTCTTCATCAATGTCACAGCAAAAGCCGAAGTGGGTATCCCAAGAAGCATCATATATACACATCTGAGCATCCTTCTCACTGTTATTCAAAAAATCACAACCAAAGCAGGATTTCAGACCAGCTAAGAAACATTTGCAACATGACAAAAAAAGAATATTTTGAAACATACCCACCTGCCTAAAACTCTTTCCAATGTCTTAACATAGAATTCAATAACTTGTGGTTTGGAATTGACCCCTTGTGGAGGAGCCTCCATGAGCACCATCCAATGGTGGTTGTCACTACTGGGAGTGGAAGTTAATGCTGGTGGTGTTGTCGTTGAAGTGGCACTTGCTTTATTAGAGAAACATAGACAAGAAGAAGAAAAAGAAGAAAGATGAAGGTGGTTGTTTTTCTTTGGAGAAATGGAGAATTTGAGGTTTATTGTTGGAGTTTGGAGATGGGTTTTGAGAGGTTTGAGTGGAAATATTTGTGTTGTAGAGATTATGGTTGAGGAAGAGAGAGCTTGTTCCATGGCTGCTTTTTTAAGGTTTCATGGCAAACTATAAGCTCTCTCAAAGTCTCAACTATGCCAATCTGCTATCAGTTTATCTCATCTGTTTGTGTTGTGTTTCTGATATTTTTTGGGCGCTTAGAAATTAGAATAGTGTCCGTGAAGAACACCCTTGCTAAATAAACTCAGTACGGCAACAATTTTGTTAGTTGGCCGGATTCGGAACAATTTGTAATAATAGCATCTCGAGTTTCTGAAACTCGAGATCTAATTAGAACTCGAGTTTTAGAAACTCGAGTTCGTTGTTTTCATTCTACCTTACGTGGACAAAATTTCCACGTGGAGCCACGGGAAATCGAGTCTATAAGACTCGATTTCTTGCAACCAGCAACACAAAAACCAGAAGCACTTTCAAACGGCACATTTGAAAGTGACAGAACCCTTTCAACCTCACTCACTCTAAGACTCCGCCCTCTCTCACTCTCAAACTCACTCTAAAACTCCGCCCTCTCTCACTCTCAAACTCACTCTGAAGCCGTTCGTAGCGCCGTTCGTAGCCCGCCGCTCGTAGCCCGCCGTTCGTAGCCCGCCGTTCGTCTGCCGTTCGTGCTCTCTCTTTTCAGGTTCTGGGTTCTCTTCTTCTCATTTTTCTTTATGCGATTTTTTGATCTGTGTGATGGGTATTGTAAATTTGAGTTGTTTTCTGTTTTGGGTTCTTGAAATTTTGGGTTTTTGTAGCTCAGTGTTAGTGGTAGCACATCTCATGAAAGAAATAGAGATTCACTGCACCTAATAATCTTTTCTCACTTTCTCCTCTAATTTCTTCTTCTGTTTCTTTTACTTTAATGTCTTGGCATTTCAGGATTTTTTGTCCCTAAAAAATCTGGATTGGGTTATATAAAATACCAATAAAGCTATTTGATTTCCATGGACATTCAGTGTTTCCCCCTTAAGTAACTGTCCGGTGTTAGGCAGATGATTTAAAAAGCCAAGGCTTGGCATGTATATTTAGAGAAATTTATTTTTCTTTTTTGGTGAAATATACAGGTGATACCTTGAATCATATTTGTTATTGAGGGCTTATTCTGAACTAATTGTTGATGTCTTTTTGCTGGGTCCATTTGTTGTAATTGTGTTAGAAGGCTTGTCCGTTCTGTTTATGGGAACAGGTTATTGAAGAAATTCTAAATTATTTAAGTAGTTTGTTCTGAGATTCTTCAAAATTTGGTGCTTATTAACTCTTTCCGTAGTGGTATATCTAATGACTCATTAAAGCATATCTTCCCATTTTCTAATGATAGCAACATCTTTTAAAGAAATAGAAACCTGGTTATGCAGTGATTCATATATGCATTTTTTTATGCTTGTTTCTTTTTACTTTATTGGGTATGCTATTTCCAATTTTGGTTCATCTATTGTGATAGTTTATAAAGTTTTTTGTGTGTTTGTTTATGTTATTAAATATGGGGTAATTGAAAAATGTTTAATTGGAAATGCTAAAAAGTTTTGGAACATTATGGGTGAGTTATTGTAGGACTAATGTTGTATAGGTTTTTTAACCTTTTAGTTGCTCATAGCTTGTTGAGAGAATAAGAAGGGTTAAAATTTTGGGAATTGGAATGAAAAATTTTGATGTTTAGCTTAGCTGAAATCATCACCCTTAGATGGAGCAGGCCCATACATCAAAAAGAGTTGCTTACTAATAAGAAAAATGTTTTCCATTTTGACCAATGGGTTGTCTGGAATTCCTATAGTTTTTTACTGACTCTGTGCATTTGGTAATTCGTTGAGCAGGATATATGTGAATTAGGGACCATTTTTGCTCCTACTTGTATCGGTCATAGTTGGTATTTGTTGGTCGGTTTAAATGAATGAGAAAAAGTCATTATTAGATGGTATCTGATCATATGAAAGTTCCAACACACCATTTTAGGATATAACGATCAAATCACTTAATGTGCTCATTGACCATGAGATTTCCATAGTGCAAAGTGGGTTCTTGTTAGCTTTGATTATTACTGTTGTGTTGTTGGTTTGCTTAGATTATAAGTTGTGTGATGGCTTTGCGTTGTGTACTTGTATAGTCTTGTCCGAAGGTACTCTCTCTTTCTTCTGAGTGCTTTCTCGTTTTTGCTTCTTAGACTCCTCTCTCTCTCTCTCTCCAATTTTAGATTTATGAATTTCATGATTTGACCTAGGGTTTGGATCTTTTTGGGTTTTTTTGATTTTTTGATTTTTATTTTTTATTAATTGTGTTTTTTAAAAAATGATTGAATTTGATGTAATTGGTTTTGCATCATGTTTGAATTTGTTGGTTTGTTCTACAAGTTGATGATTTAGTGGTTTTGCATGATTTGCTATAGCTATTGTCTAAGTTTAGGTTTTGGGTTTTTGGGTTCTTTTCTCTCGGCCAAACTGTTGAACATATTAGAACATAATAAACTAACCAAAAGTAAAAGTAAGTTCACAAACTCAAATTCTCGGGAAATTACATGAGGTTACCCTCTGTTGGGGCGAATTGTAAGTGGTTCACATACCCTCTGTTTAAGCCTTACAGTGACATTTTAAAGCCCTATAGTGGTGTTTTCCTGCAAATTTTTTTTTATAAGTATCAGGTTTAGGGAGCCCTATAGTGGCGTTTTTAAGTCCTATAGTGACGTTTTAAAGCCCTATAGCAGTGTTTTTCTGTAATTTATGGAAATCGAGTCTTTAAAACTCGATTTTTACGTCAATTTTTTCTCACTTTAAACCCATCCTCTTATAAATCGAGACTTAAAAACTTGACTTTTATATTGGAACTCGAGTGGAGGAACACTCGAGATGCTAGTTTTCAACATTGTTTTGAAACGTGACAACTAACTAAATTTTTTAATATTTATTGTTATTTAGAAAAAAAATTCTGTTCTTATCTAGTTTGTATGCACTTGTAATGTTTAACTGTCATTTGAATCTTCTATATATATATATATATAATTTTGAAGGTGATGGAATGAAAATATATGAACTCTTATCAAACATTGGCACAGAGAAATTGGGGTTTTCATAACCTTTTTAATTGTCTTTGCAGTATGGAGCCTCAGATCGATGAGGAGCTACAGTGCTTGCACCCCGGTCCGCTACAGGATTCAGTGTTGACGCGACAACCATATCACCGATCAGAGGCCATTTGGAATGGCGAGGTGAAATTTCTAGTTCTAACAACCGCTTTAATTTTTACGTTGACTTTGACTTTTAGTTAGCAAGTTCTTTCAAAGTTGTATTTCTAGTTCTAACAACCGCAAAAAATTTTATTGAATTTGTAGGACCCGGGCCCACTTGTGTGCCGTGGTCGCACTAAGGAGATGGCAAACGTTCAGATGGAAGATAATCGGGTGATTGACATTATCAAATTGCTAAGGTTGGAAGGATTGTTTAGAGCCCCTTCCAAAGAGATCGATAATTGCCTAATATCGGCCCTAGTTGAGCGATGGCGGCCAGAGACTCATACGTTTCATCTTCCACATGGTGAGATGACAATCACCCTACAAGATGTGGAGGTAATTTTCGGACTTCCTATAGACGGTGAGGTCTTGGTTGGACCGACTGCTGTGGAGGATGGGACTTGGAGGGATGTGTGCGGGGAGTTGCTTGGATTTACTTCGCCGAATGACAATAAAACTTTGGTGGGCCAAAGAATTCTCATCAGCCGACTTGTTGAGGCCATTACAGCACCACTGCCTGAGGACGCAACAGAGATTCAGATACACCGGTATGCCCGGTGCTATATTTTAGCGCTAGTAGGGGATAAACTTTTCATGGACAAGTCAGGAGATAGGGTGCATCTGATGTTCTTGGAGTTTATGCGCAACCTTCGTGATCCGCGGCAGTATAGTTGGGGTAGTGGTTGCTTGGCCTGATTGTACAGGGAGTTGTGTCGAGCAAGTGAGAAAGGCGCATCGCAGATTGGTGGGGCGTGCACCTTGGTCCAGTATTGGGCATGGGCAAGGTTGCCATTCTTGTGCCCGAGGATAGAGCCCCCACCTGGATGTGATTATGGCCCATGGCCATATGCTCCACTTGCATTTAAGTAAGTGTTTTCCTAATATTTAGTTTGTTATGCAATGTACTCTTCTTAATAACTAAATTGTATTATCGTTCTTATGTTATTTGCTCATAATTGTAGGTGGGTGCGGGTGCGAAGCCCGAAGAGTAGGCCAGGTGGCACGGCCTTGATCCGCTATCGCGAGCAATTAGTGACAATGCAGCCAGACCAGGTAATAACATTCAAAAATTCGGTTTGGTTATAATAATTTCCCTTAAGAATATGATTGCTTCATCCTTTAACATATCTTTTGTTAAAATTGTGGTTTTTCCTTTTATCTATGTATTCTCCCTTGTTTCACCTTTTAAGATGCTATGATAATTGTTTTTTGTTTCTATTGTAGATTGTGTGGCAGCCATATGAGGCAGACTTCGGCCACCTTCCTGAGTTCTGCGTTGCAGGGAGGGATACGTGGACAGCCAGGGTGCCGCTTCTGTGTTTTTGCATAGTAGAGAGACACTACCCGGACCGTGTCCTTCGACAGTTTAGGTTGGCGCAGCAGCAGCCTGACGATGTTTTCTACGAAAATAGACTGCATAAAATTGACTTACGTGGGAAGGTGGAAAAGAATTGGAGGGAGGAGCATGGACCGTATATCATTTCATGGGAAATGAGACGACAACAACTTTGCCACGCACCTCCTCAGATTGGTGAGATGCCCCGCGATCATGCCTATTACGTCTGGTACCGTCCGGTCACTCGAAAGTATGTCGACCGCAACAGCGCTAAATTAGATATAATGGTAATGTGTTCTAATTAGATTTTATTGCCTATTTCGTTTTACTTGAGTACATGTATGAACGTAGAATCAGTTTCTATGAATTATAAAAACATATCTGATTAAAGAGTTTCTGTTACATATAGTACTCTAATAAAACTGTTAGTTTCTAGTTGAGTATTTGAGTAGATTAGTAAGTACTATATTATCCATTCATTAATTTATACATAACTGTCTCAAATATGATTGTACTGGTTCTTTCTCCGTTTCAGATTCAAAGCCATTTAGCGCTGTTGGCGATGCTTCCTGAAGGCAGCGAAGCTCACAACCATGTTTGGCGTGTCCTAAATAATGTGGTTGGCCTTGGTCGTGATCCTGTAGCAAATGAGGAGGCAGACAATGGCCATGAGACTGAACCAACAGCTACTGAAATCCCAAGCACAAGCGCAGCACCCATAAGTACACGGACCCGTGCTCAGCGTGCTATTGCAAGCCCAAGCACAAGCGCAGCTAGGGGCCGTGGTCGGCCTGCTACAGCAAGCCCAAGTACAAGTGCAACCAGGGGCCGTGGTATTCCTGCTACAGCAAGCCCAAGCACAAGTGCAGCTAGGGGCCGTGGTCGGCGTGCAACAACCCCTCGGGTTGTAACTAGTCCTGAGATGCCTGCACCCATCCCGCACTCATCTCCTCAGCCTGAGGTCCCTCCACACATCCCAGATGCATCTCTTCAGCCCGAGGTCCGTTCACCCAGCCCACCTTCGCAGCCCAATTTTGATCTCGGTATTGATTACAATGTGACCCCTCCTATACTTCCCGAGACACCCTCTTACCCACCTACCAGCTCTACTGCACCCACTCCTGGCCTCTACTTAGAGCATCATTACCCACCTACCGCATCCTCATCTGACCCTCTAGGACCTCCGGTTGGGATTGACACTGTACAGCCACATACTGATGTACCAAACGAGCATCCCCCTCATCAGCCCTCACCTCCAGGAGGTAGACCACAGCGCACTAGAAGAGCACCCACTTGTGGGACAGGTGGACACAAAATAGGACACCGAGGTAGCTCTATGGTATGATAACATTAATTAGAATTCAAATGCATATATTTTGTAGTTCACTTTCTTCTAATGATAACATTAATTAGAATCTTGATTGCGGAACTTCTAATGGAATTTGCAGCATGATGATGAGCCTAAGGATGATGCCCCGCAGCCTCCTCCCCCGCCCAAACATTACACAAGGGTTAAAAAACGCAAAATTGGCGAACCTTGAGTAAGTGCTAAAGTCATAATATTTTAGCATTTTTCTTCTTCTTCTTCTATTATTCTTCTCATAGTTTCTTAATTTTTTGCCTCAGAATTGTTTATTATCAATTTATCACTAGAGAGTAGAGAGCTTGGGTTGTGTTGTGTTGGAGCAGAATTTGAAAGAGTGATTCATGTCAAATTTCTTATCTTAAAAAGTTAATATTTCTAATGTAGTGATTCATCAATTAGTTAAATGTCAATGTTTTGCCAAAGATCCTTGTAATAGAAACTTTGTTTTTTTTATTGAAATTATTGCTAATTTCGTGTTTGTGAGGCATGATTAGTTGTATGTTGAAGGCTTAGGCAGATTGGAAAAAAGAATGATGTAGGTCATTTTACTTATCGCATCTTTTTGTACCATTGCCTGGTTTTCTCAACTGTGCTTAAAAAAAAATATTATAAAGGACCTATATAAACAAGATGATGCATATGTATGAATGAGACTTTCCACTTGGTACTGTTTGGGAAATTTCGGTTCAGATATAAATTAGTTTCATGGACAATCACCCCCCCACCCCACCCCCAGGCTGGGTGTCCCCCCTAAATTGCACCACCTTTAAGTTTTGCTGCACGGATACCAAATTTAATGATTGAGAGATTCTTCATTTCCATGATGCAGCAAGTCAGATTTGAATGAGGAAGAATTTTCTAGGTTCCATTCAACTGTGAAGCATGGTGATATTGTTGGTGTCAAAGGGTTTCCACGTTTGTGATGTTACTACAATTGGGTAGTTACTAACACCTTTTGAATTTTATATATATATATAGCTGCTCCTTATTGTATCAACAACGCTATTTAGATTTGATGTTGAATATGGAGGTTCGACAAATTTTTGAGACAAGAACTCGGATCATTAAATATATTCGGCACGTTCTTGAAAATCTTGATTTCTTGGAGGTTAGTTGAGTAAACTTAGGAAATGAAGGAAAGTGTATGATTCTACATTTTGAGCGCGTTTATATATATATATATATATATATTAGTTCATCTTTCATGTGTTTTATCTATGTTTGGTGGTTGAGAAAACAAAGGAAAGTAATAGGAACATACAGACAAAGAAAAGTGTAGAATTTTACATTTTGAGTGTTTTATTTCTTTACTTTAAATTAGTTCATTTTTTTGTGTTTTTCTCTGTTAGTTGTTTAGAAAATAAAGGGAAGCGTGCTTTTTGAGTGCTTTGATATTTTAGTTTTACTGTGGAAAAGATCTTTGAAAGAATGCCAGTAGTTGCACCCTAGGTATATATGAATCTAGGTTTTGCTAGCTAGGTCCCAATTTTTATAAATATATATAAACCCATGATTCGCAGATTCAGTATCTGAATTTTTGTTTTTTGGTTTTCTGTAACACTTGTAGTCCCTGATTAATGTAAGATTTAGCTTAATTTATTTTTGGATGAATAGATTTAGCTTAATTTTGTTAGTTGGATTATGCACAGTACTGATTTTTCATTGATTGAATCTATGTCAAAGGCAAAGGGTAAAGAAAAAGAGGAGCTTGCTGAGACAATGGATAAGCTAAATATTGAGGGATCATCATCTGGCCAGGCTGGGACTTCGTCAACCAACTTCAAGAGAAAACCAGTTATCATCATTGTTGTAGGGATGGCAGGTGATTAAATTAACCCTAATCGGTTTTGTTTAAAAGTATTATTGGTTGTCTTTTCGTTGATTTATATGGGTTTGGATTTTTGGGAACTTTGTGGTATGTTTACTGTTTGGAGATAAAGACTGAAAGATGTTATACGGATTTTCTTATGTTGGATGTTGCCTCTTGTGCTGGCATTCAACAAGACTGATGTGGCTCAACATCAATTTGCCTTGGAGGTTTGTTTTTACTTGACCCTTCAAGTACATAATTTACGTTGAAGTTACATTATTTAAACCCCTGTGCTTCTAGCTTTCTAGTTACCCCAAAAAAAAAAAAGTACTGATGCTTCTGTTTGCTGATAAATTTTGAATATTTCTTATGTTGGTGAACCTTTGGAACTAAACCCCAAAGTGCAAACTAACAATTTCATTAGTCAAGCAAGTAATATTAATATCAATATGTTTAGATCTTTTGAAGTCTATATACTAATTGGGACTTCGTTTCAGTGGTCTAGAATTTGGGGTTTCACACAACATATTTCCATTTCTGATTTTCTACAATGTGTCAGTTTTCTTTTACTTGTAATTGTTTTAAGTAGAGTGTTCATTGTATATATTTTTTATTCAATAAAACTTTGATTACCGTATATTAAAAAAAAAAAAGACTTATTCAGGTACCCAGTCTGTTTGGTGCATTGAGAAGCTAAATTAGGGTAAACTCATTAGTGTTTGGGATCTTTTTAGCCTAGTTGAATTTGTATTACACAAAGCTGTGCGTTTTCTATCATGCCAAATTTTGTTAGTGGTTCTAACAGAAAAATATAATGTTCATTTCTATCATGTTTGATTACCAAGGTTATTTTGGAATTCTACCTCAGCTGGTTAGTCTTTTTTATTTATTTTTAAAAATTATTCTAAATATTTTTGCTCCTTTCTTTTCAAAGCCAAATGATGAAAAAAGAAAGAAAAAGTAAATATCCTTAATTCTCTCCACTTCTCATATTTTCTGAAAATTTAAATTTGACTTTTCCTTTTGCCTCTTTTAAACCAAGTATTTGGTATGATGGTCTAAATCTGATTCTGCAGCTGTTTTCTCACCCTTTGCTTGGGACACTAATTTTTTCTCCATTCCCTTTATCGTCTAGTTAACTTGCATATATATACAAGCAGATTTTGTTTTGTATTTATATCCTTGTCTTGAATGCTGATGTGCATGCAGTGGATGGATGACTTTGAGGCCTTTCACGCAACAGTAAGTTCAGACAGCTCATACACATCAACTCTAACTCAGAGCCTTGCCCTTGTGCTGGATGAGTTCTATAAGAATTTACGGTCAGTTGGTGTGTCTGCTGTTTCTGGTGCTGGAATTTACGGTCAAGGCCATTGAAGCAAGTGCCGAGGCTGATCTTGACAAGAGATGGGCAGAGAAGCAACGTTTGGAGGAAGATCGCAGGAAGGAGAACTTCGATAAATTGAGGAAGGATATGGAGAAATCTGGGGGAGAAACTGTTGTCTTGAGCACTGGTCTGAAGGACAAAGGAGATAGGAGTAAAACCATGATGGATGAGGAAGATGAAGAAATAGAAGATGATGATGATGATGATTATGAGATCCCTATGATGATGAAGATGCTATAGATGAGGATGAGGATGAAGATGAAGAAGTTTCCAAATTCTCCTTTTAGTACAGCTACAATGCTAACAAAATTTTCTTGAAGCAAAACTTTGTATAGAATTTTCACTAGTGACTAATGTACTAAACCACTGATTTAACGGCATATAGTTTTGCATAACGTGTGATTTTAGACTTAAATTAGTGTTTTAATAATGTGTAGAGACTTTGCCTCTAGTAATTTCCAAATGTAATCCAAAGGCTAAGATTTTAGACATTTGCAAAAATGGTGGTTGAGAGAGTGAACATTTCATTGTTGCTAATCAAAATTATGTCAATGTTGATAGTCATATGTTCTCTTACATTTTTATATATATATATTTTTTTTCCTTCTTCATAGATGGTTTTTATTAGTTTTCTTAACAAAATATTGTGCTTTGCATTGCAAGATTGTTTTAGGAATTTTGCACCAAAATGTGTCATGCTCTGTGGATCATCTTTCTTGTATATAAATGGGAATTTTTTTTCCCCAAATCCCCTGTTTAGGCCGAGAGCCTTCAAAAACAGGGGATTTGGGGAAAAAAAATTTCCCCAGCTGGAACTCGAGTCTTCAAGACTCGAGTTCCACTGGGGAATTTTTTTTTCCCCCAATCCCCTGTTTTTGAAGGCTCTCGGCCTAAACAGGGGATGGGGGGGAAAAAAATTCCCCAGCTGGAACTCGAGTCTTAAAGACTCGAGTTCCACTGGGGAAAATTTTTTTCCCCAAATCCCCTGTTTTTGTAGGCTCTCGGCCTAAACAGGGGATTTGGGGAAAAAAAATTTCCCCAGCTGGAACTCGAGTTCCAGCTGGGGAAATTTTTTTTCCCCCAATCCCCTGTTTTTGAAGGCTCTCGGCCTAAACAGGGGATGGGGGGGAAAAAAATTCCCCAGCTGGAACTCGAGTCTTAAAGACTCAAGTTCCACTGGGGAAAATTTTTTTCCCCAAATCCCCTGTTTTTGTAGGCTCTCGGCCTAAACAGGGGATTTGGGGAAAAAAAATTTCCCCAGCTGGAACTCGAGTTCCAGCTGGGGAAATTTTTTTTCCCCCAATCCCCTGTTTTTGAAGGCTCTCGGCCTAAACAGGGGATGGGGGGGAAAAAAATTCCCCAGCTGGAACTCGAGTCTTAAAGACTCGAGTTCCACTGGGGAAAATTTTTTTCCCCAAATCCCCTGTTTTTGTAGGCTCTCGGCCTAAACAGGGGATTTGGGGAAAAAAAATTTCCCCAGCTGGAACTCGAGTCTTCAAGACTCGAGTTCCACTGGGGAAAATTTTTTTCCCCAAATCCCCTGTTTTTGAAGGCTCTCGGCCTAAACAGGGGATGGGGGGGAAAAAAAATTCCCCAGTTGGAACTCGAGTCTTAAAGACTCGAGTTCCACTGGGGAAATTTTTTTTCCCCCAATCCCCTGTTTTTGAAGGCTCTCGGCCTAAACAGGGGATGGGGGGGAAAAAAATTCCCCAGCTGGAACTCGAGTCTCAAAGACTCGAGTTCCACTGGGAAATTTTTTTTTCCCCAAATCCCCTGTTTTTGTAGGCTCTCGGCCTAAACAGAGTATTTGGGGAAAAAATTTCACCAATGGAACTTGAGTTTTTGAGACTCGAGAGAGGAGTGGAAATTTTTTTTTTTCACTCCTCTGTACATACAATACTGCTGATAGGTAAAGCAGAAACGGGAAAATTGCTGAGAATGTGATCTATAAACAGTCATTGAGAGGCAGAGAAGCCGAGAATGTAAATGCACTTAAATTACATCGAAACGTGCTCTCAATAGGGACCAAACTATAGAAAATTTTACAGTCTCTGCATAAACAGGGTTTTACAATGGAAATGCACCTACATCGCAGCAAAAAGACATTTTTAATTCTGTGAAATCTAAACATGCCCAACCACGCTTAATTTGCAGTTCTAACCATACTACTCAAATCACAATCTTCATAAAGGTTTACAAGTACATTCAACAAAAGCCAAAAAGTTCACATAGCCAATACAACGTAGTCCTAAGATCGTCGGTCCACATGACAAAAACGTCATCCATGGAAGCATGCCTGAAAAACATAGAGTAATCACGTTAGGAGACAATATACTAAACAATAAGTAAACATGGAATGAATAACAATTATTTAACCGATGCATAACTTTTTGCCATCTACCTACCTAGTCTGGAACATGACCGCTGGTGGAAGCGCCACGGGACTGCGGACATTTTCTGCGGTTATGCCTGGAAACATGACACAGTCCACATGTCTGCTTGGGTTGACTCTCTATGAAATCTGCATCCTCCCTCCGCCATCCCGGTTCTCGATTCTTATTCCTTACCCCATCCATCTCATTCCTTATTCTCGACTTCACTGGTCGACCTTTAGCCCGCAACAATGCTGGATTAGGCAACCACTTTGGCCCTATGGGATCCCGCCACAACGACTGCGACTTTGGAATCACAAATGCATGCTCATAAGTGTTAAGGGCATTGTTCAAGCCATAACATGGGTGAATATATGTGGTCGAATCAATATGTAAATAGTCACATACTCTAATTGCATGTGAACAGGGGATCCCTATGTTTTGCCATTTCCCACAACTGCATTTTTTTTCCTGTAACCGAACTTCATAACTGTGGTTTCCCCCTCCTGCGCTACATGTGTTGAGTTGGGTAACTACTTGAAATATCAGCTCTTCATTGCTAAATGGCTTGAGATAATGTTTCTCAGATTTACACTTATTTGCATCCCACGTACGATTGGCATATTCACTCCATTTCTTACCCTCTGAGAACTCAAAATGGTATTCTTTACGCCGGTCATGGAAATATTGAACAACTTTGTTCCAAGTGAACTCAACTAATGCGGCAATAGGAAGACCTCGTGCACCTTTCAGTACACCATTGAAACACTCTGATATATTGGTTGTCATTGCCCCAAAACGTCTCCCACCATCATGTGACTGGCTCCACATATCCACAGACTCGCCCATTAGGTATGTGTATGGAAGATAATCTTGATTCTTTTCCTTGCCATCCTTCCCCGTCACCTTCTTCTTATTCCTAATGGCCTCAATTTCCACCTGCTTAATGGACTCCATTATGGCATCAAATTTCACCACCTGAGTAGCATATCCCGCTTTCAACGCCGTTGACTTTAGAGTTGAGTTCTGAAAATGGGTGTTGAAGTTGCTAACAACATGTCGAAGGCAATATCTATGAAATACTGGTGTACTTCCATCTTCCCTTCTAGGCCAGTTTGCAATGGCGTTTTTGATACCGAGATGTCGGTCAGAAATTATGCAAATGCCTTCCTTAGGTATCACGTGGCCAATCGTATCTCGGAGGCACTGTAAAAACCACCTCCAACTGGACCCTGACTCACAATCCACAACAGCAAACGCGAGAGGGAATACCTTGTTGTTAGCGTCAGTTGCCATTGCGACCAACAACTTTCCCTGATATTTACCATACAGATGGGTCCCATCAATACTGATAACCGGCTTGCAGTATTTGAATCCTGATATGCATGGACCGAAAGACCAAAACACATAATGCAACAATACGGTGTCATCTTCATCGGTGGATGTGATACGATAGAACACTTGGGTAGTCGGGTCCTGATCAATATATGCCATTAGCAATTTTTGCAATCTTTGGTAAGACTCTTCCCAATTCCCAAACATCATCGCAATCGCCTTTTGTTTCGCATCCCATACCTTGTAGTAAGAAGGCTTCTGCCCACTATATTTCGTCTCTATCATGGATCTGAGATGCTTAACTGGGATAGTGTGATCCTCACATAACTTCTTATGGATGTCTGATGCAATAAAATTACAACTCATCATTCTACCATCATTTCGCACCCCAGTCGCTATACACGTGTGAGGACCCACATACACGGTGACCATCCATAGTTTGTGGAGATCGGGCTTCATAACTGCGCAGACATACCACTTGCATGACTCATGCACGCATTTTGCACAAAGTTTTTTCGTCGTCGACCTAATGATCGTAAAATGTTTGTTTTCCTTGAGGGCACAAATTGTTAATACGTGCTTCACCTCCTCTTTATTGGCAAAAGTCAACCCTTTGCACAAATTCATCCCCTCTCTCCAAGTAGACACAAATGGCATATCAATATGTGAAGGATCAACCATATGTTCCCAAGTATTTGCAGAGAATGACAATGCAGGAGGTGCGTAGGCAGGGATTGTATTCGTAATGTTTTGGACACTAATGACATTGTCTACATAAGGTTCACTACCATCCAATGTCTGATCGTCATCAATGTCCCTCTCAAAGTCCCCAAGGTCTCTGCCAATCGTGTCTTCATACTCATCTCTATCCACAAAATCTTCACCATTAATGGCAATATTCTCATCAACATAGTCGTCGTCATCATCGTCATCATCATTGTTAATGGCAGTAGTCTCATCAACATAGTCATCATCATCATCATCATCATCATCATCATCATCATCACCATCAACATGAACATCACCATCGGCATGAACATAATCATCCTCTACATGTGTAGAATACTCATATTGAGCATCTGGAACCATAACCTGTAAGCTTGTAGTCGTTTGTTGGATATCCTCTTCCCAAACTGCACGCGGCTCCAATTGTATGTACAACTCAATGTTAGTTACTTCACCTATTCTTTCCAACTTGTCAAACATGATCTTTACATGTTTGTCTGTTTCTATCACCATATACTTGTAATTAATCCGATGCTTCAAGATTTCGTTTGGCATACGATAAATAATTTGTATGTTGTGTATAGCAGGATTCTCACACAACTCTTCCATGATAATCTTCTTCAATTCGTCAAGGGTCTTCAACCTACGATCAATTTGGGTATAATAGGTCTTTATACCCGGCCCTTCAAATGGCAATCCCTTGTTCGCATTGACATTCTTAAGCGGACCACCGTGGTATAGGATTATATCAATTTCAGGCATTGTGAACCTGTTCAAGTCAAGTTACTATGTTAGTTAGTTGATAACAAGAACACAATTTAACAAGAACACAATTTAATCAACTAACACACACAGACAATTAAAACTAACGAACCATCCAGTTATTTCACCAGTACATGCCCACAGGTCCAGACAACAGCAATAACCACCCAACCTTAGTTGCAAAACATTGGAGTCGCCTATTGATACTCAACAAACTAATTAAGGTAGATCTTATGTAAACATATGGTTCTGATCCAGACTTTAGAACAGAAATATAAGTTACCACACTCAAAACCTTAGACCATCGCTTGGCAAGTAATATACCATAATACAAGTTAAAAACTCGAGTCTTGAGCATTACTCTAAACTGTTTATGATTAGTCATAAGGCTCAGTCATGATAACAATTCCAATGTTAAGATTTTCATCAAAGGCAGAAAACAAATGATATCACCTAATTCCTTTACCATAGTCCGTACAATTCTAAATAAAACTTATATTTCTTAGCTTTCAAACAAGCCTTAGTTTTCCACTAACCTGATCAACATAAAAAGGTCAAATAATTCTCAAATGTCATTTCCAAATACCAAATCGTTTCCAAAATGACCAATTCCTTATACAGTCATGTATTGTAGGTAACCACATTTTAAGATATTATGATACCCATTCATTCCATTCAATCACTACCCATTTCATACCCAAAATAATGATGAATAAAGTCAAAAATAATTGTAACACACAAAATGGGCAAATAAATACTCAAAAAATTAACACTAACAAAACAAACTTCTATAACACACAATATAAGTAAATTAACTAAGTTATGTCAACTATGTACAAAATAATTAGTCAAACTCTTTAACCCACACCCATAGACAACTAATACCCAACTACAATGACAATCAAATTATGCAAACCCTTACCTGAGATATCAATTTGTTGAGAGGGAAGAGCAGTGAGAGAGGCAGTGTGATGAGTGAGAGTGAGAGGCAATGTGGTGTAGGAGTTATGGGTGAGTGAGAGTTAGTGAGGGTAAGAGTTAGTGAGGCTGAGAGACTCAGTGAGGATACTCTGTTTTTGGGTGAGAAGGCTGTGTAGAATGTTAGAAAGTGTGTTATACGGGCTGAGTGTTCAGAGTGCTCTGTTTTAATAATTTTCCCCAGTAGAACTCGAGTCTATAAGACTCGAGTTACTTGCATTTTTACCCCCACGTACGTAAAGTGCTGTAGCTGTAGTGGGTAATTTAATTTTTAGGATCTCGAGTCTTTAAGACTCGAGATCCTTGTATTTTTATTTAATTTATTTAGTACACAAAATAAATTAAATAATTTTGGTTAAATAAAATTTGTTTAAAAACTCAAGGATCTCGAGTCTTCAAGACTCGAGATCCTTGTATTTTTATTTAATAAATAAATTAAATAAAATTTGGTTAAATAAAATTTGTTTAAAAATTCAAGAATCTCGAGTCTTTAAGACTTGATATCCTTGTATTTTTATTTAATTTACGTTCACAAAATAAATTAAATAAAATTTGGTTAAATAAAATTTGGTTAAATAAAATTTGTTTAAAAATTCAAGGATCTCGAGTCTTTAAGACTCGATATCCTTGTATTTTTATTTAATTTATTTCGTACACAAAATAAATTAAATAAAATTTGGTTAAATAAAAGTCGGAATAAAATTCAAGGATCTCGAGTCTCAAAGACTCGAGATCTAGGTGGCAACATTGTCCACGTCAGTCGGAATAAAATAACGGAAAGCGAGTATTTGAAGGTCGAGTTTTTTAAGTGGATCTCGATTTTTTGAAACTCGAGATGCTATTTTCCAAAATTGTTTCAAACGTTGTCTAACTTACAAAATAGAAAGGCTGAAGGAGGTTATTTCGCTCAAAACCTCGTCCGTGAAAGACCGAAAGGGCAAACGGGTTACGGGCGGGTTGGTGTTTGGGTCGATTCAATTTCGGGTTCAAACAATTTTTTTTTTTTTTTTTTTTTGGGTTTTTGATTTTCTAAATTTGGAAAAATTTTAAACGTGAATCAGAATCAAACTAATTTTAACTTAATTGAGATTTGAGCATATTAAACCATAATATTTGAATGTTAAATTTGAAAACCATAGCCATTCCATGACATTATAACCCAAATTTCTACTTACATCATTTATTTATTTTTTTGGTTAATAATTTTGATAGTTGGTAGAGAGATGCTTTAAACTTTTGATGTCCTTTTTTTTTTTTTTTTTTTTTTTTTTTTTTTTTTTTTTTTTAAGAAATACTGAACTTGTATTCAAGTGTTAAGAAATAGTTGCTACATCAATATCCTGAGCACAGGCCCGCTCAATATGGCTCGGGCAGGATTCTACCCAAGCAACATAACTAACTAATGACTTAGAATACTGTGCTAACATGTGGGCAGGGACATTTCCCTGCCTTTTTGTATGGGAGAAACAACATGACCTGAACCAACGTGATTGCTGGAGGATGCTATCCACGATGAACAGGATCGAAGAGCTTGGTGTTGCTAAACCTTGGACAGCATTGAAGACAGCCAGCGCATCACACTCAACCACCACATCTCGGATGTCTAAGTCAAGTGCGAAGCGCATGCCAACCTCCATTGCTTTGGCTTTCGTCTCAAGGGCGCCAAAGGGAGCCACCATGGGGCTGCTTAGAGCAGCAATCACATTCCCATTGCTATCACGGATCATCACGCCCAACCCCACCTTCCTCTGGTTCGCAAACACAGCCCCATCAGAGTTTACCTTGTACTGTCCCAGTGGTGGAGGCGCCCAGTGAACTAGTTCGGGGTTCACTACAGCTGGCTTCCATGGACCCTCATTGGCCATCTGGAACTCGTCCATTAAGCCAAGGGAGGTATTCAAAGTGACCTTACCAGGTTTACCCCTTCCACCGGTACGGATGACATTTCTCTCTTTCCAGATACCCTAGCACACTGAGACAAACCGTTCAGCCAGGCCGGGATGCACTTCCTCATCTTGTAGAAGCTTTTCCATAATATCCAAAAAACACTAGTTGGGTTCGATATCAAAAGGAAGAGAGAGCTTACTCGTGTTCCACACATCCTTGGCATGAGCACAAAACCAGAGAATATGGAGAACGTTTTTCGTCAGGTTCCCGCATAGAGCACAGCCACCTTCCACTTCAATGTGCCTCTACCGTAGCGCCTCTTTGGAACCAGTATGTTTCTAGCTGCCTTCCAAGCAAAATGCTTGACTTTTTGAGGAAGGTTCATTCTCCACAGCCCCTTCCATACGTTCTTCCTCGCCGAGGGGTTCGAGCAATTTGCTTTGCCGCCACCCCTGTTCACCTCATAGGCTAGCCTATATGCGCTTTTCGCCGTAAATTTTCCACTTGGTGATTCTGCCCATATCAATCTGTACTTGGGCCGATGCAAACTTAGAGGGATGCTTAAAATAGCATCTACATCCTCCTCTGTGAAACAGCCTCGGATCTGCTCAGCTTTCCACTCCATGGATGCTATGTTTATGAGGTCGCAAACTAAAGCAACATTTGGGCAAGCATCTTCACATGTGACCACACTGTAGGAAGACGGCTTAGGAATCCATTTGTCACACCACACCCGTACACTCTCCCCCAAGCCTATTTGCCACCTCGTTCCCCTTTTCACCACCCCTTGGGCCACTATAATGCTTCGCCAAGCATAGGAGGGGCAGCGGCCTAAATCTGCCTCCAAGAAGAAACAGTGGGGAAAATACTTCGCCTTAAACACTCGGGCAAACAAGGAAGTAGAGTTGGTTTGTAACCTCCATCCTTGCTTTGCCAAAAGCGCCAAATTGAACATCCTCAAGTCCCTGAACCCCATGCCGCCCATTTCCTGTGGCATGCACAGCTTATCCCAGCTTAACCAAGCTAGCTTTTTCTCATCTTTAACCTGACCCCACCATAACTGCTGAACCAAGGAAGTGAGTTCATCACATAATTTCTTCAGCAAGAGAAAACATGACATGGAGTAAGACGGTACTGCTTGTGCAACCGCTTTGATCAGAATTTCCTTACCAGTAGTTGTCAAGAGTTTTTCCTTCCAACCCGAAACTTTGTTTGCGACCCTCTGTTTTAAATTGGTAAAAGTATTGCTTTTTGACCGGCCCACCAAGGATGGCAACCCGAGGTAGGATTCATGAGGCCGAATCTCAATTGCACCGAACATTGCCTTGATTGACTCCTTTAACTCATCAGCTGTGTTAGGACTGAAAAATAAGGAGGTTTTCGACTGATTTAACTTTTGTCCTGATAATTGTTCGTAGACCTGAAGCACCCTCTGTATTTCAGCACATTCCTCCAACGAGGCCCTCCCAAAAATGAGACTATCATCTGCGAAGAAGAAGTGAGACATGCTGGGTCCCCCACCCAAAGCAGCCACTCCTCTTAGCCTCTGCCGTTGAACTGAACTGTGGATTAGAGCAGATAGACCCTCTGCACAGATGATAAAGAGATATGGAGAGAGTGGGTCACCTTGTCGAAGTCCACGCGACGTACGTATTTCTCCGCAAGGCTTGCCATTAATTTTCACTGCATAAGAGACCGACGACGCGCACCTCATGACTATTTGCACCCAATGCCCATGAAAGCCTAGTTTTAGCATTATCTGCTTTAAGCACTCCCATTCTACCCGGTTGTAGGCTTTACTCATGTCTAATTTCAACGCCATTTCCCCACTTTTGGCTTTTCTTCGTTTGCTGATATGATTCATCACTTCATGTGCCACTAAAATATTATCAGTGATTAACCTCTCTGTCACAAACGCACTTTGATTTTCACATACAACTTCCTGCAGCACTACCTTCATTCTATTTGCCATCACTTTTGAAGCGAATTTATAAGCCACGTTGCACAAGCTTATTGGTCGGTAATCCGTGACCCTTACCGGATCTTTCGTTTTTGGGATAAGCACAATATGTGTCTTATGGAACTTGGGCGGGGCCATGCCATGGTTAAGAAAGTTTAAGGTATTACATATAACAGTCTCTCTAATAGTAGGCCAGAAGTGTTGATAAAATAAAGGGGGCATACCATCCAGGCCCGGGGCCGTCGTGGGGTGTATCTGCTTTAAGGCTTTCTCAACTTTCATTGCCTAGAATTCCCTGATCAGTGAGGCATTCATCCTATCCAATACCTTTGGCTGAATTGCATCAATAAGCTCCCCCTCAATCCGAGGGTTGGAGGAGGTAAAGAGGCCAGCAAAATACTGTACAAATTCATGACCAATCTGCTCCTCATCTTCTATCCACACGTTATTGGAGTCCAGCACCCTAGCTATAGTGTTACGCTGCATGCGGTTGGATGCTTTGGTGTGGAAAAAAGTCGTATTCTTGTCCCCTGCTTTCAACCAACTATTACTTGACCTCTGAAGCCACATATCTTCCTCAATGGCAGGAGCTTTGTTTAACTCTAATCTAACCTCATGAATGTCATTCAAAGCCGCACCTCCCATGTTCAAATTCTCTAGAATTTGGAGCTTCTGTTGCAGAGCAGTGACTCTTCTACCTACGTGGCCAAAAATATTTTTGTTCCACGACATTAGAGCGGATTGGCATTCTTCCAGGCAGCTAGCAATTGGCCATTGAGAGCCCCTGTTTTCACCTCTTGCCCACACTTCCTGAACCACCTCACTACACGCCTCATCTTTGAGCCACATGGCTTTGAACAGAAATAGTTTTGATCTCCTGGATTTCTGTCGAAGGGGGTTGGCTGCCTTTAGGAGTAGAATACTATGGTCAGATGTAGAGGAAGCAATATGAAGTAATTTGGAACGTGGGAACATCCCAACCCAATTGGTGAAGACCAGTGCATGGTCTAGTCTTTCTTGTATCCACCCGTGGTTGCCTAACCTCCGCCGCCAAGTGAAAGCCGAGCCCTTGTACCCCAAGTCCCTGAGGTTGCATCTATTTATTGCATCTTGGAATTGTTTCATCTGACCCTCAGGTCTAGTATTACCACCCTCCTTTTCACTTGCGAACATGAGTTCATTATAATCCCCCATACACACCCAAGGTAAGTCACTGCGACTACTGAGTCTTGAAAGCAAAGTCCAAGATTCATTGCGCCTACTAGTTTTGGGGTGCCCATAAAAACCGGTAAACCTCCATTTCCTTGCACCCTGATTCTCCGAAATGATAACATCTATATGGTTGGGAGAGTAAGTTTGCACCTCCACAGTTGTAGAACATCTCCATAGGAGAGCAAGCCCACCCCCTTGACGAATACAAGGCACCACAAGCCCCTGTTTTCTGTCCAACTTCCTTTGTACCCATTTCATCTCAATAACATCATACTTAGTCTCCATTAAGAAGACTAAAGTGGGATCTTCCTCCTTCACTACTTTGTGTAGTGCTTTAACTGTGAGGGGGTTCCCATGACATCCCCTTCTACCTTTTTCCTCTTCACATTCTCCACCAAACCCGAAATATCTTTCAAGGGAGAGCGAGTTCTACGCTTACCACTCTTTACATTTTGTTCTACCTCCATCATGGTACCCGTCCCCAAGTCATCACTTTTCACCCTCACTATCCCTCTACGTAAAACATTTTCTTTTCTTTGCATGGCTGGTCCTACTCGGCCTTTCCTTAAGTTTATTTGGCTAGACTTTTTCAGTTTAGGCTTTGTGGGGCTAGCCGGTGAGGTTGGGCCCATAATAAAAGGAGGGAGAGTTGTAAAGTTTACCTGGGCTTTATTGGCTGGCCCATTATGTGGCTGTGACCCAGGTGTTGACATCATATTACTTTTTGACATTTCCTGGGGCCCATCATGCCTAGCATCATCTTCCACCTTCATTTGTGTATGGGTTGCCTGAACATTTGTTTGAATCACCTCGGTCATACCTGTGCTTTGCACTGCTTTATAGTGATTTGTTGTGTCAGGCATATCCCCAAAAATCGCTGCGTCAATCTCCTTTAGTTGCTCCTCGAACTAACTGCCTCGCTGCTCGTGAGGGATTTGCGAGATTTTCACCTCGGTAGTTGCGACCACAACCCCCACGTTAGCTTTACCTTTTTCATTGTCCTTTACCGCCGTCGTTTGGGGATCAGTTCCCTTCACAGGACTTTGCGAATGCCGGTCTGATCCCGTGACAGCCTGAATATGGAGGTCTGGGTTCTTTTGTACCTCCTTATCGCTGTCCCGAGATGGTGCCAAGACCAGTTGAGGTTTTTGAAGTCTTTCCTACGTTGCTCTCAGCCATGGCCCATATGGCTTGTCCTCTGCATTCATCCGTTCAGTACATCGAAGCCCCACCAGGCAATCATTTTCATTGTGGGTCACCATACCACAAAGGTAGAAAAATATTGGCATTCGCTCATACTTGAAATCAACCCAAAACTGACTTGATTCTCCCAGTCGAACCTTCCGGCCTCTGCACAGCGGATTTGAAATGTCTATCATTACCCTTATGCGCATGAAACTTCCAAGGCAGAAGCCTTTTTCATTTGCGTCTACACTTTCCACCGCCCCAATGGTGGACCCTATGCTGTACCCCACCTCCTTGGTTTGGAATGTGGTTGGGATGCCGTGGATTTGGATCCATAGTGCCATCCTGTCAAACTTGATCTTGCTAACTGCCTCTCTTGTTTTCAGCTTGTGCAGAGCAAGGAGGTATTTATCAAAGGACCAAGGACTTTGAAGTCAGACTTTATTTGCATCATCCTCATTTTGGAAAAGAAAGAGAGCCTTATTATCTCCTAAGTCACTAACCTCGAAGCTTTGGTTTGTTTTCCTGATTGATCTTAGAACTTGCGCCACCGACTCCAGGTTCACATGCCGTTTCGTGAAGAACTTCCCGGCCAACACTCTGTTACTTTCTGTCATTGGAGCATCTATAATAACCTCTGCTCCCTCCCAATAGCTATAAACTCGCACATCTATTCAAGATATCATCCATGACTTTCTTACCATGGAATGTAAACCAAACGTTTCTATTGTGTTGATGAGAGAACTGTTCATATAGAGACGAAAAAGTTTCACCTCTGGGACTCCTGGGAGAACCTAGAGAGAAAAAAACACTTGAAGACGTCAATTGAAATACAACTACAAGATTCTTGGAAAATTTCTTCATACGTAAGTGATAAGTCTTGATCTTGGGAGTATTTAAGATCATACAAACATTTTTCTTGCAACAATTTAAACTCTAAACTATATATTTTTCCCTTATAATTTGGAGTTAGTTTTGAATCAATATGATTTTTCTAAATCTTTTCATATCAATTAATCTCTAACAAGTTACTGCTAATTAAAAGTAACAAATCCACAAAAACTGTAATTAAAACTTACTTGACATCAAAATCCTTTGATAATTTCATGTGAATTGCATATTGTATTCTCATAAAAATACTTTAGAACGACATTAAAATTCTAATAGACAATACAATTTAATAGAAGTGCTATTATTTTGTGAACTAGATTGTACTAACATTCCACTTGATATTTACATGACAGTTTCTGAATGGACAAATTTGTATAAATTTTAAAATTTAAGTTTTTAATTGAAACTTTTTAAAATCTAGAGTTTAATTCATAAATATTTGTATCTAGGAATGTGTTTTTAGGGATGCCAAATATAACATCACCACCTATAAAAGCTATTACAAAACGCTTGGGAAAAACAACAACGAACTATATCACTTGGAGGTAAAGCTTCAATGTCATCCTTTGCAGCTCAAGGGTGTATAAAGTTTAAGAGAAGTTTCTGAAGGATAAACACATTGGAAGCTTGTTTGCTCTAATACAATTACAACATTACTATATGCAAGGGACCCCAAATATTTATATCAGCTCGAGACAAACAGTCAACTCTCACTTAGCAATGGTGATTCAATGTCATCCTCTGAATTATTGCTTGAAGGTGCCCCAGGTTCAAGTAGGAAAGCAAAACATAAAGAAATCATTTGAGGAGATTAAGATTCAGAGTTAGTTAAGAGAGAGAGAGAGAGAGAGAGAGAGAGAGGGGGGGTATGTGCTTACCATGCATATAGATGCGCATATAACACTGAAACCTTTGCAGTTGAAAGGAGCACTACTAGATAAGAACCATGCTGAAACAACAATTTAACTTGTTAGCAATACATATGAATTGATTCTAACACTCAACTAAATAAAAGATGAGTTAGTCCACTCACAAGTCAATGGACTCATTACAAGTGGTGATAACAAACTTGATAATGATTCCACACCAGCCACAAATCCTTGTGCTTTTCCCTGCACAAACAATTGAGCAAGCATGTCAATGGAGTGACCACAGTTCAAGTGCTTTGTAATTTATTTAGCTCAAGAAGTAACTCAACACAGAGCAACTTGTTTTGATACAGGAGAACCCTATATCTACTTTTTTTTTTTTTTTTTTTTTTTTTTTTTCCGTTTAGCGTACTCCTAAAATTCTCTATCAGTCAAGTGAATGCAGCAATTTCATTCGATATCCATAGATAAACAATCGAAAGAGAAAAATAATTGGACCAATTTGCCAAGAAAGCCACCACTTTAAACTCAAAACTCACTACTATGTCATGCTGATCTGATTTGTACTGAACACATGATGATGAATCTACCTGATTTTTCCCAACTGAGTTCAAAGTTCAATCTAAAGAAGTAGAAAACATCCAGGTCTAGATGAGTAGTGTGACATATGAGATGATAGCATTAGCTTTCCTCAAACAACGTTATCTAATTTAGCAGCCTCACTCTACATATGACAATACCGAGAATATAGAAACTAGGTCTTTCTTTATATTGGTAGTAAGAGCAGAAGATTTTTTTTTTTTTACGTGGAAATCATAATTTTCCAGAAAGAATATCAAGAACTATGGAATGCAGAACTGTAGGTAATGGGATCATAGGTATTTTTCAAACCTGATCGTTTGAGCTCGATGCTCTTGAAATAATGGCATAAGTCTGCATGTAATTTGACGGGAAAAATTGAAAGACCATTAGAATTAAAGGTGAACTGAATAACCACATTGAATATTATTTTATGAAAGAATTGATGATTCCAATACTTACAGCAGGTCTTACAAGGACAACTACCACTTTAAATGTGGCAGCCATGAATGGTACCTGCATTGTGGCAATGTTACATTGTTACTGACTGAGAAATGTATCCACAGTTGAAAAAAATAAAAAGAACTAGGAAAATTTTAGTTTTTACTTTCACAAAGTCTTGATTAACACATGATTGATTTTATAACTCCTAAAGGAGGAATAGAAACTATAAAATTCAAAATAGCCTAAAGAAAAATCAAATAAATAAAAGATTCTGCTCAAGTGTTTCTGTGTCAGAAATTTTTCCTTTAGAATAGAGTTAAATAAAACATTCATCAAGTGTGTACATACCCATGGCGCCCATGCAAGGCCATTGAATAATGCCTGCACAGCAAAAAGAACCATTAGTTTTTCTTTTCTTTTGTAATTTGTGCTGGGGGTATTAAAAGTAAAAAACAAGCGACTTACATAAGCTATTGATGCAAGTATTCCTATGCACAATATCACCTTCTCTCCAACCAATGGATTTATTAGTGGAAGCACCAACATCTGGAAGCAAACCACAAACCGAACATATTATAGGAAGAGAATTTCTTAAGGATTTTAAATTTTTCATAAAGGAAAACAACATCCTTAACATGAACATCATACGGATTATTTTGGACAAGAGAGAATTCATGTATGCCAGTAGTATGACAGCGCTCTTATCTTATTATAAGCTATTAGGAATCAAGTATTAAGAGGCACAGTACTCTCAATTCCAGAACTCATTAAATAAACTTCTTAATTATAAAAATTTTCAAATATGAAAAATATTGTGCTCATTAAGAGGGGAAACAATAAAACCGCAAAACAACCCTAAGAATTGTTTCATTTTTATAACCACGATGCCTTAGCATTGTTTTCTATCCAGAAGACAAATTAACAACCATTACAACACCAACTGGAAGAATTCTTATTTTGATAACTTTAAAGCAACCAAGCAGAGGATTTAGAGAAAAACTGTGGCATATGCCTAGCAGATAACAAAATAACATGCTAGCTGATATTGATATGCTACCTTGACTGATGGCTAAAGAATAATTCACATCTTCAGTATAAGGGAATATCAATCTCTTAAGTAAATAAAAGGAAACTTTTGCTCTATAATACACTTCACCTGTGAAATAATTGAACCAAATCCCACGAGCATCAGAATTTCTGAGAACTCATTTTTGTCAAAACCAAAAACTGCCTTCAGATAGTACTGCACAGGTAGTAGCATAACCATCAAGTCATTGAATCAAAAAGAAAACATTGTTTCATGAACTATCATTACTCAACATCATGGATTGGTTAAATTGCAATTATCTTATGAGCAGATAAATCTAGCACTATCTTATCCTAATCTATTGATTAATAAGAAAGCCATTGGCTTTGTAGTCCCTAGCAAGGCTGAAGCATAAAACCTTTTCTTTTTCTGCACGGGTTTCAGCGCAAAAGTTCTCACATTACTCTGGTGGGTTCAGGACATATGCTTGTGACAACTGTTAAGCAACCAAGTCACGACTCCTCTGATTCAAACTCCCCTGAATAAAGCTCTCTAGTGTCTCCTGCTTCATGTCTTAAGTCTCTACCAATTTCTCTTTCTCCTAGTCCTTCCACATTCTATTTCTATAAGTTCTATGATATATTTCCTTTAAAACTGGACATCTTTAGCTCTATATTATAATCAAAATGATTTTTATCTATTTTTGGAGTCAGCACATTGCAAAAAAATCCTACTCCTACAAGTTACATTTACAGGGCATTTTCCCTTTCTCCCTTTTCTTTGATTTTTCAACCCCAAATCACACAAGGTGCCAATTACTGATTTATAATGACAATCGGGTTTTGGCCAAATTTAGATTGGTGGCAACAATAAGCCTCACAAAAGCTTTTTGTTGCATACAAGTTTTTTTTTTCAAAATAATTGCTTTAAAGATTCTGACTGAAACTACTCTGGAATGGCTGAATGAATATGTCATTCGTCAAAAAAAAAAAAAAAAAAAAATTATATATAGTTTTGAAATATCTGATGTTGTATGATGGTACTAAGAGGAAATTGCAGCATGCAACCATCTATTTGCTTGTTAAAATGACAAACTAATAGGAAACATACCATTAAGACAAAGTTGATGCCAGACTTTCCCAACTCAAAGAAGAAAGAAACCAGAGATATGCCCCTTAATGTAGGACTGCAAAAGAAAAACGAAGCGCTTCTAGCCAGACGGAAAATTTATAATGTTTTGCAGCTAAAAAGGTTTGGTTGAAAAGACTGCCTAAGAGATTTTAGATATGGTATTTACGTAATGCAAGATGAGAATATTTTAAGCTGTCTCGATCATAGACAAAATTACCTGCTCATAACTATTGTAGCAGCATCTTTCATTGATTTGTATCGTTTCTGGATAATTTTAATTGGCGTAGTCAAGCAAGCTGAATCTTGGTCCCTCTTTGGAGCCAGCTTAACCGTCTCAACCAGAAAGAGTTGCATATAAACTGGACAAAAGATCAAGAGAGCTATTGAAACCTGAAACAAAAGGCTGAAATGGTAAAATGAATTGACAAGAGGAAAATTTGACAGAATTAAGGCTGTGTGGCTAATGCTGAATTTAAAGCAGCAACATACAGGAAAAATGTACTTTTCTGGGAGAAAAAGTGCCAGAAGATTTCCCAAGACATGCGAAGCAGCACAAAGGCCTGTTATCCAACTAAAAGCTGCTGCCCTCTTATTCTCTTCAACAACATCCGCCTGCAAAAGATGGGAAAATGAGACCCCTCAATATTCCCTATTCATGATTATCAATCACTGAGGAATAACTCTTACCGTATAAGCAATAGCAATGCAGAAAATACTCCCTTGACTTAGAATAAAAGATATTATACGAAGCACATAGTAAGCATACACAAATCCTGTAGACTGATTCCAGGCAAGTATAGCTGAAAAAAGAATACAGAAAAATCAAATTTGTAAATTCACTTGATGATCTTGACAATATCATTAATGTACTGCTAATAGCATCGTACAGAGAAAGCATTAATGTCATTCACAATTTTGAAAGGTAATCATGTATAGTTTTTTTTTTTTTTTTGAGAATAGGTAATCATGTATAGTTGTAATTGAAATTTCCCTTTTTTTTTTTTTCTTTTATATTTATTCTTTCGTCGAACTATAATTACATTTAACTCTTCTATGTCTCTCATCTTTCATACATCATGTAGGGTGCTTATCTTACTCTAGATCAGTTTCAGATGAATGACGTAGTCAGTAGCCATTCATTCAATCAGAATCAACAGGAATTCAAATTTTTTCATGTGTTTGTCAGATATATAATCCACCAAAAACAAAAAAGATCACATTACCCTTCAATAATAAAAAAGTTCTTGGCCAGACTATCTGTCAGATTTGTTTAGCTTGAAGCCAAATTCATGCCTTAGAAATGGTTTCTTGGTTTGAATGCTTTAATCATCAATCTTTTGACATGCACATGATCTATGGTTTCCCATCCACTGTCTTCAATAGCATTTGTGACTTCTTTTTTTTTTTTAGAGGAAAAGCATTTGTAACTTCAATAGTACTGAATCACATTAAATTTTAAAAAGAATTATAATTGAATTAAAAATAAATAAAAAATAAAAAAACAAACAAACAAACAAAATAACGAAACAGGAGGGACAAACACATAATATTAATGCCACACATATTAGGGGTTTCATATCCATATATAATTCTCATAGTTCAGAAGGAAATATATAGCAGCATTGTACATGTAACTTCACAGAATCATGAAAGTTGTTCAAACGAAATATACCAAATGGGAAAATGGAAGTGGATATAGTAAGAAGGAGCAGTGGTTTACGCCCATGTTCATCTGCAAGCTGACCTAAAAGTGGAAGCACCACCATCTTGAAAATTCCAACCAACTGCATGCATTTATAATATATATGTCACAACTTAATTTAAAGACAATTTCCCCGGTTGTTTTTCCCAGTCTTCTTCTACATCTCATGTTAACAAGAAATTGCTTTTTGAATCGCTCAATGCAATCATATGATTAAAATTAAATTGAGAAGCATAAGGTAAAACAAATATCTTTTGAACAATGTTAGATACAAAATATTTTTCACAAAATTTCAGAATTGTTGAGTTATTAAGTTTTTTTTTTTTTTTTGAAACCACTACTAGTACGACTTTATTATCTATTTTTGGAAAAATGACTCTTAAAGTGATGGTATAACAGCATGCGTCCTATAAGGTTAAGTTGAGCCGAGAACATTTTAAAGGACCATAAGTTGGTCATCTCAAGTGTCTTGATAAGTTTGCCGCTTGTCTATATATCAAAAGCCAAATTATAAAGACACATACTAATGTCAGACTGAGAGGGAAAGAGGAAAGCTAGAAGGTGAGCTCTAGCAAGTCTAGAGTGTATTTCTCCCCTAATGTCTCTGTTAATCTCAGATCCTCTCTCTGTGATGTCCTTGGCTTCCAATCTACCCCCAACTGTTAGGTAAATATCTTGGCTTCCCTCTGAAACATGTGGGTTCCTCTTCCCAGGACTATAGCTCTATTATTGAGAGAGTTCATGCTAAGTTGGCTGGCTGGAAAGCAAACTTGTTATCTTTTGCTGGCAGAGTTGTTCTTTCTCAAGCCACCATTTCTGCCATTCCTTCTTATATTAGTTCTTTTAGCCAAGCTGAGATGGAGACTTTTCCATGAAAAAGAGTCCCTTGAACCTTGCTCTGATAGATGGTCCGCAATAAAATAAAATAAAAAAGGGCAATACTATCTTTTCTAAATGCACCAGATGGCAAATTGGAAGTAACTCTTTCAGCTGAAATTATGGTATGACAAGTTGTGTCCTCTTGGTATTGTGAAAAACCTCATTGAAGGTCTTCTGACATTGATGAGGAAAAACTCATGGTTAAAGATGTACTCTCTAATGGGGTTTTGGAACCTCCGCTACATCTCTCCTTTGTTATCTCTTCCTAGAACTTATCAACTCGTCAAGGCCATTCCCATCAGGTCTGTCTCTACTACTGATGATTCCATCATTTGGGAATCTTCTCCTTCTGGGGACTTTGATCCCAAAAATGCTTATCACTTGCCTCTGGTATTATTGCTGAACTATGGGCCTTAAAAGAGATGGCGTTTTTATCTCTTTTGTTCACCCTCCTGCCTTTAATTGCATGGGATCTATGTATTTAGCTCCTATTTGGGATTTGTTTATTTTATTGAAATTGAAAATTTTTTGTTTAGTGTATTATAAATAAAGGTAAAAGTTAGTTGAAATAGTATCGTCGTACTTATAAATAATAGAAAAAAAAAATAGTAATATAAATTGATTTTTTAATTTGGAGCCAAATGCACTAAGGATCCTTTTGGAATCCGTTTATTTTGCTGAAATTAAAATTTTTTTTCTAAAAATACTGTAAATAAAGCTAAAAGTTAGTTGAAATAATACAGTAAGGTTCATAAATAGTACCAAAATGTGTAGTAAAACTCATAAATTATAGTAAAAATAAACTAAATAGTAAAATAAATTGACAAAAATAATCCCACTTAATTACTTTGTAATTTCTTTTAGCTAATATATTATAAATAAATAAAGGTGGGGGACCCTGGTTACTTGTCTTTTTATATTTTGGTACACAACTTGGTCACATTTATTAAGGTACTACCACAACTATAACTTTCTGTCTTGTATTTCATGAGTCACGACTCTACTAAATTAAAGATGAAGCAAACAACAATAATTACTCCCACTTTTGAGATTTTATTTTTTTATTTTTACAAAAAGATGAATATTCTAAAATACATTAAAATTCAAGAGGCCAATAACAAACCAAAAAAAAAAAAATCATATCATGAATATGACATCTCTATGACCGGGGACCCACACCTTTAATTAAAAGATGTGAACATTGCTTACAAGGAACAACTTAGTTACTGCTCTCAAAATCCACACAGCCTATACATAATTTGCAATTTCGTTTCTCAAAATTAAAGATATTTCCAAATCCAAAATCATAAAAGTATTATTTTGCCAAAAGACTAGATGCTCTATTATTATTCCAAATAATAGAGCATCTAGTCTTATCATACCCTACATCCCCTCATAATTTTGGGAGTGCAGGTGATGAGAGGAGAGATCTCAATTACGTAACCTATAATTAATGAATGCTACTTACCCTTGTAAATATTTATTTTTTTAAAAAAAATCTCTCTCTGACATCAACATTTGTTTTCTCTTTCTACCATTTTGTAAATTTATTCTGCCCCTGAAGAAATTTTTTGACTCAACTACTACTGGCTGTAAGATATATAATACTATTATATTATTAATAAATTTACTTTAAGAAGCTTCTACTTTCTATATGTTGTGGAAATTGACAAATTGATATTTTTATTTAGATCAACCTAATCCATTTATAAACGGATAATTGAATTTTTTATACAGGGTACGACATGTGGAATCATTTTGCATGTCTATATCAACGTATCGTACCAATACTCGTATATGTACATGTATCTGTGTCGGTGCTTCTTAATTGGTAAGAGACTTTACCAACTAAAATGGCTCATATTTACTCTATATTTTTCAGGAGCTAAATTCAACAAAGTCCAGTCGTCCACTCAAAAACATAAAAAACAAAGAAGAAGACAGAATTTGTTACCTACCGTCTGTTTAAAGCCATTAAGATAAATAGCTTGAGTACAGGTTGACTCTCCAGGACATAGAGCGTTGGTAATAACATCAACAAGAACAGAAACAGTCATTTCTTCAGCGATCCAATGGACACAGAGTGGTAGTAGCAAGTGAAACATCAGCTTCATTCCCTCCATGCCGCCACTACTACTACTGCTACTACTGTCTTGTCGTTTTGCTAGTAATTTGTCGAACAACATGGTCTAGTTGAAAATTCATTATATGGAAGAAGTTATTTCGATGTGGGACTTGAATTGAGAGAGTGAAACTGAGATTTGACTGGTTGGTGTGGTGGCAATGTTGGGAAGTATTTATAAGGTGAAAAAACGGGAGATCTTGTGGCGATCGGAGGCTCTGCAGGAGAATGCACATGCTGGTGTGGGTTCTGCTTGTGGCATTGCCTTGTTTGCTTGTGGATGTTTGGTGATTTTGATCTTGGCTTAGCCAAGCTGTCTCTCTACTTTGCTGACGCGACAACTTGTACGGGTTCTTGTCTAAAATTAACTACAGAAATAATTTTTTATCAATGGGTGTCAAATAGTTTGTGTCTATAAACTTCTTTTTTTAATAATGATAAGATAATCTTCATGATATTTTAATAAAAGGAAGTAGAATCCTAACATTTTACCGGACTATTACACCCTCAAATAATATTCAAATTTTAGAAATATAAATTTCGGTACAATGGATTAAATTTCAGACCATCAGTTTTGAACTTTAGAAGTTTAGATAGATTTAAGTGCATTATTAAACGAAAAATTCATTTGATTAGTTGAATTTTACTTGCCAAGCGCCTTTGCTGAATTGGCATTTTTTCATCTATAAAATGCTTAGAGGTCTAAAAAGGAAATGATTCGAACTATGAAATTAGCAGCATATTATAATTATTTCTAAAATAAAATAAAAATTACTTGCGCTACGGCCCTCTTGTCCATTTTGCTAATCCTCCTAGAGTAGAGACTACCCCTCCACTTGCTTGCACGCTAGCCCCCGTTTCACATCTTGTGGCCTTTGGGTTAGCAAACAACATGTTGTGTCATATCCTAATGGCCCATTGTATGTTTTTGTGTGAGAGAAGCGTGTATAGGTAGACTCTTAGTTATATATGTCCAAAAAAATGGATTGTCCTATTTAGTTTTTAACTTTCATTCTTAGAAGCGACGCATGGTTTTGAGACTCGGACCGTTCATTGAACTACAAAAGGAAGAGGTTTAAGGTTTTTGAGGTTGAACTGAGGTTGAACCAAGGTCGAATCTTGATGACATCATAATTAATTTAATAATCAATTAAAGCCTAAATATAGATATTAAATTTATAAAACTAGCAAAATTGACTAATATATCTATATATGTGAGGGAAATTTAATGATTTTCAAGCATATATTTAATAATTAAATAAGAAAGTCAATAAAATAAAATAAAATAATAACCATGAAAACATTAAAATTTATGATTAATTTTTGAAGTAAATTTGAATATCTTTGAAGGATTTTAATTATAATTTTTTTTTATATTCCTTGTAAGAGATAGATAATTTAATTAAGCAGAATAAAATTGTGTTAAGTTGTTTTTATAAAAATAAAAAAAAATAAATAAAAAAAGGGGGGGGGGGTTGACCACACGGTTCATGCCACTGGTTCTACATGAACCGTGTGGTCCAACCCCGGTTTAAGGGGTTCATGGAATTAACAATAATTCTGGTCCTCTATGCTTAAAAAATCGGTTTTCATCCCGGTTTCAGGTTTTCCTGGTCAGACCTCTCGGTCTAGTTTGAGTTTCAAAATAGTGAAGTGACGTAGTTGAAAGAAAAGCAATTGTAGACATCCTATTTTGTTTAGGCATATACCCGAGGATCTCGGTCTTGATGATGAAGTCTTCCTAATCACTACAGAATTGATCAACATTGTATATTAAATACAACAACTCAAGCCATAAAGACTCGAACCCATTTTTCAAACCCAAATCTATCTCAAAGTGAAGTGAGTCACTACTAATTAAAAGTAACAAATTCACATAAACTGTATTTAAAACTTACTTCATGTCAAATCCATGTGAATTGCATATGGTAATTTCACATTAAGTGTGCATTTGGATACCGCTTATTTTGCTAAAAACTGAAAACTAAAAACTGAAAATAATAAAAAATCATTTTCCAGTTACTGTTCACTTTTAAAATTACTGTTCACATGCCTATTTGCACTGTTTATGACCCATGAACAGTACAATAGGCACTGGTTAAAATAAAAAAAAAAAAAAAAAAACCCCTGAAAAGTGGACGCACAAACCAAACTGTTGGGAAATTTAGACCCTGATTGATAGAATTAACAAATTTTAAACCCAAGTTGTTAATTAGATTTATTATGAATAAAACTTGTTAAAACAAGAAAACATCAATATCATGTCAATATCATGCGGAAAAGTAAATAAGACAATATATGATAACCCAAGAAAACCAATGAAACAAACTAATTTCATGGTAAAAAACTTGGGGAGAAACCTTCTCGAAAAGCAATCCACTATAGTAAAAAGAAGTTTCAGATCTAGTACAAAACCTTTATCCCTAGACTCTACAATCTCCATAGATGAACTTACAGCAGAAACCTTCTACCGCTTCAGAACCTCTGAACTCTTTAATATACAAACACCACCATTTTTGCACAAATCCCAGTACGTGACTAACCAAAGATGTATGGCTCCCAGTACGTGACTAACACACCAACTTGAAGAATATGTTGGCTGCAAAGTTCTTCACTTCATCAATAATGAAGATCAAGAAACACTTAGTTACAAAAACCTAAGGTACAAAGACGTAATAGCTTCTTTTACACTTAGTTACAAAAACCTAAGGTACAAAGACGTAGTAGCTTCTTTTAGAGAGAATAAGGCATCAATCACTTTTTGCATGTGTTCTCCTTGTATTCTCTTATGTGACGGCCTCTAAAATAAGCCTTATATATGTCTAAGGTTGTGAGAAAAGAAACCCTACACAAATACATAAGCATGTGCCTAAAATCAGATCCAGAAATCTAAATTTCGTAATTCTCGATAGATACCTCGATAGATAGCTATCTATTGAGCCTGTTGCTCGATCGATCGAGAGGTGTTGAGCCTATCTATTGCGAGCTATCAAGGGGACAAAAAGTTGCTCGATCGATCGACCTAGCTATCGAGAGATATCGAGATTGCGATAAAAAGAAGCTGAAGAACTTGATAGATAGCCTAGCTGTCGAGAGGTGTTGAGCAGCTATCGAGCTTACAAAATCAGCACTTCATTTGTTTCTTGGACAGATTTGCATGACTTCAATATTAGACTTGAGCTCTTATTCCTTGAAGTATTAAATACATCATAGATCTACCCAATTACAAGTAAAGTGTGTTTTGTCAAAGGATTAGTCAATTACATAAAATAGTGACATATGTTCCTAACATTGAATCACATATGTCCTAACAATACAAACACTAAAACTACTTTAAAACAACATAAAAATTCTAATAGAAAAATACAATTTAATAAAAGTTCTATTATTTTGTGAATTAGTTTGTACTAACATTCCACTTGATATTTACATGAAGTCTTTGAATGGGCAAATTTATATAATTTTAAAATTTGAGTTTTTAATTGAAACTTTTTTAAAATCTAGGACTATATTTTAGAGAGAGAGAGAGGATTGGGTAAGCTACATCTAGTGTAATTCTAAGTAATGTTCTACCATCTAATAATTTGTTATTGAATTCATATTTTGAAAATCCTACTAATAGATTACATATTTTATATATTTTTTTAATATGCATGTAAATTTTAATGCTAATTGAATATTATTTATTGTTTGATCAAAAACTCATCTTTTATGCATTATTTTAAATGGCAAAAATTTGAATTTAAACAACTGATTGATATGTGACTATTGATCTTTAATTATCTTAAAATTTTGCAAACATGGAGAATGTATGAAAATAATAATAATATAATGTGGCTTGAATAGCTAGTGGTGTGTTCCATGGTGTGTGGGTGGTGACTTTAATGTGGTTAGGTTCCCTTCCGAACGATTGGGGACTAATTCTTTCACTACTGCTATGTGGGAGTTTTCTAATTTTATTTCGGAACAGGGTCTCATTGATCTGCCATTGCAAGGGGGTACTTTTACTTGGTCAAATTCTTGAAAAGTTGCTTCGAAGGCTAGGCTAGATAGATTCTTGTTTTCTGTAGATTGGGAGGATAAATTTCCTACAGTTTCTCAAAGATGAATGTCTAGGTTGTGCTCGGATCATTTTCCAATTTTCCTTGAGGGTGGATCTTTCTAGAGAGGGAGTAGGCCGTTTAGATTTGAGAATATGTGGCTTAAGGATGAGAGTTTTCTAGATAGGGTTCGGTCTTGGTGGGAATCCTATCAGTTTCGTGGCGCATCGAGTTTTGTTCTAGCCAATAAATTAAAGCTCTTAAAAAATGATTTGAAAAGAGGGAATGTGGAGGTGTTTGTCACGTTGAAGATCAAATTAAAAAATTGTGGAAGGACCTGAGTGTTCTAGAGAATATAGAGGATAGTCGAGGTTTGTTAGTAGAGGAAACAGTAGAAGTGGGAAGAATTTGTGATGAGTTAAAAAAAGCTACTCTGTTGGAAGAAATATGTTGGAGGCAGAAATCTAGAGTTCTCTATGTTAGGGAAGGAGACAGGAATAATAAATTTTTCCACCATATAGCTAACTCTCACAAGAGGGTTAATTCTATTGATAGGCTTATGGTGGATGGGGAGTTGTCTTTGGACCCGGCAAATATAGCAGATTGTATCTCTCAGTTCTGTAGGCAGCTTTATTTTGAGGATGTGTCTCATAGACCTATCTTAGATGATGTGGATTTTTCTAGTATCTCGGTGGAAGATGCAAGTTGGCTAGATAGGCCTTTTGAGGAGGAAGAGGTGTTTGGGGTGATCAATGATTTTAATGGTGAGAAGACACCTGGCCCATATGACTTTTCCATGGCATTCTTCCAGTCTTGCCGGGGTGTTTTGAAAAAAAAATTATGCCTGTATTCCACAATTTTCATACTCAGGCGGTGTTTGAGAAGAGTCTTAATGCTTCATTTCTTGCCCTTATTCCTAAGAAAGTGGATGTTGTGGAGGTAAAGGACTTTTGGCCTATTAGCTTAGTTGGTGGGATTTATAAGATTATTTCTAAGGTGTTGGCGAATCGGCTTCGTAGGGTGGCGCATGGGATTATTTCAGATTCACAAAATGCCTTTGTGAAGGGTAGACAAATTTTGGATTTCGTCTTGATTGCTTCTGAATGCATTGATAGTAGATTAAAGTTAGGAGTTCCAAGTGTGTTGTGTAAATTGGATGTGGAGAAGGCGTATGATCATGTGAGTTGGGAATTTTTAATGTACATGCTTCAGCGTTGTGGTTTCTCAGAGAAATGGAGAAAATGGATAAGGTATTGCATTTCAATTGTAAAGTTTTCCATTCTGATCAATGGTAGTCCATCTAATTTCTTTGGAAGTTCTAGGGGGCTTCGGTAAGGGGACCCATTATCTCCATTGTTGTTTGATATTGTGATGGAGGCATTAAGTCGTATGTTGGATGTGGCTGCCTCCGTTGGGCAATTCTCATGCTTTTTTATGGGTAGTACAGCTGGTACATCAGTGATGGTTTCTCATCTTCTATTTGCAGATGATACTCTAATTTTTTGTGATGCTGAATCTTATCAGATTGCTAATTTGAGGACAATTCTTGCTAGATTTGAGGAGGTGTCAGGGCTTCGTATTAATTTAGGGAAATCTAAGTTGGTACCTGTTGGTGAGGGGCACAATTTGGAGGCTTTGGTGGGTCTGTTGGGGTGTGGGCAGTCTTCTTTGCCTTTGAAATATTTGGGTCTTCCATTAGGTGCTCAGTTTAAGGACTTATCTATTTGGAATCCTATTCTAGAGAGAATGGAGAGGAGATTAGCAGGCTGGAAGAGAATCTATTTATCTAAAGGGGGTAAGGTGACACTCATTAAAAGCTCACTCTCGTCTTTGCCTACATATTTCCTTTCCTTTCTTCCTTTACCGAGTAAGGTGGCAAAGCGTATGGAGAAATTACAGAGAGATTTTCTGTGGAATGGGATTGGTGGTGAACCTAACATTCATTTAGTTAATTGGGCCAAGGTCTGTAAGCCTTTGCAAGCTGGAGGGCTGGGTATAAGACGTTTGGGAAGCTTTAATTTTGCCTTGCTAGGAAAATGGTTGTGGAGATATGGCATGGAGACTGATGCTTTATGGAGGAGGGTTATAGAGGCAAATAGTTGGGGTGGTTGATGTACGAAAAAGGTGACAAGTCCTTATGGGGTCAACCTGTGGAGATACATTAGAAGTGGCTGGTTGAACTTCTCTAAACTCCTAGTTTATGATGTGGGGGATGGTACTAGAGTGAAATTTTAGAAGCATGTGTGGTGCGGGGATTGTACTCTCCAAGAGTCCTTTCCAGAGCTTTATTGTATTAGTAGGTCGAATGATTCCTCAGTGGTTGAAATTATGGGTTGGTCTGCTAGAAGGTTTCACTGGAATGTGTAATTTCGTCGTCCACCCCAAGATTAGGAAGAAGAAGCCTTTGATCGGTTTATGGGGTTGGTCTATTCTTCGACAGTGCGGGGGTTTGGCCCAGATAAGGTTTGTTGGAAGCCTACAAGGAATAGAGGTTTTGAGGTTAGAGGATATTATAGTTCCTTTTATCCTCCTACTGTTGTTTCCTTCCATGGAGAATGATATGGCAATCGAAAGTTCCTCCATGGGTGACTATCTTTTCTTGGTCTTCTTCCTTAGGTAAGATCTTATCAATAGACAACCTTCGTAAAAGACGTGTGATAGTGTTTGATTGGTGCTATATGTGTAAGAGATGTGGGGGGGGGGGGGGGGGTGGATCATCTTCTACTTCATTGCTCCATTGCTTGGGAGTTGTGGTCTTTGGTTTTCTGTTTGTTTGGTATTCAATGGGTTATGCCTCATACTGTTCCTAAGTTATTTGAGGCTTGGCAAGGAAAGTTTGCACGACATTGTCACATTGATGTTTGGAGATTAGTGCCTTATTGCTTGATTTGGTGCATTTGGTGTAAAAGAAATGCTAGAAGCTTTGAGGGTTGTGAACATTCGTTGCTAGAGATTAAGTCTTTTTTCCTGCACACTCTCTTTGATTGGAGTGTGGTCTTTTCTCATTTTTCTTATTCTTCTTTTCCTATTTTTCTTGATCGTTGTTCTTTTGTTTCTTGTTTTGTGCCCCCATAGTACATCCCCAATGTACTCGGATTGGCACTTTTTCTATTATTAATAACATTCTTACGTTACTTATCAAAAAAAAAAAAATTATTACTATTATTAATGGACACTGCATAAAGCTATAGAACAGAAATCATTGCCAAAATTAGCACTATAATCATGTTTAGTGCTAGGTATCAATAACTTACCAAATAGATTTATTAAAGACTTATTCAATGCTTTAACTTATGTAGTTAGTCAATTTCGGAAAAGTAGGATTGAAGAAAAAAGTGGAAAAGAGAAGGGGGGGATGGGGGTGGGGGTCGGGAGAGATTTAAAAAGTGCATGCCTCTATCTTATGTGCCTCATTCAATTTCATTAATGCACATTCAATGATGATTTTCTCTTCCATCAAAATTACCCAATTCTTTGGAGGAAGGTCAATTTGTGGTATTTCTTTTCTAGCCTCGTTCATCCACTTCTTTTAATTTATATAATGACTTGAATGTAACTGGCTCGGGGAATGTATGACTTGCAGATCCAGCCACCACCAATCACAAGAGCAGATTTTGATAAAGTACTTGCAAGACAGAAGCCAACTGTAAGTAAAGCTGATCTTGAGGTGTATGAGAGATTCACGGAGGAGTTTGGGGAAGAAGGCTGATTGCTTGAGTTTGAACACAAGGACTGATTAACCATTTGTACAGGTAAAACCACTAGTACTATAGGTAAATGAAATACGTATATATAGTCATCAATATAGCTTGTAATAGAAAGTTCAGCATCTTGTTAAGAGAAAACCGTGCCATATTGTTTCAACCTTTCTCTGTCTGTCTCACCAGAAAAGGAAGAGGTGGAAAGCTCTTAATTGATGTACAGTGTTACTGGTGATAGTTTCCATAATCAATAATGATTGATAATCTTACCATTTTTTTTCCCATCTGGGTATGATCTCCTACCGGTTTGCCACTAGATGTTCATTCGAAACAATATCCTAGCTGCTGCTGGTACCAAATTTGTAATTAACCAATGATGAACATCTAAAATAGACAGAAAACAAGTTGCTATATGATATCGTTAATGAAAATTAGCAAATGATGACAGCTAAAAAAATTTACAGTATTATGAAAGAACTACTGTGATAATATCTTATTGATTATGCCCCAGGGCGCTGTCATTAAAAGCAAGGTAACCAAAGGATAAAACTCTTACGTTTGGAATGGAGAGAGAGAAGGAAGGTGTTCTGGAGTCATGGAGTTCACCTCTGCCAACCTTTGTTAAGTACAAATGGTAGTAGCTAAAGGCTCCCCTGGACATGCTCCAGGTGAGCTTATCTGGGACAAAAATGGTAATTGGATAAAGTGTTTTTCCTTCTCTACTTAGGACTTACTTTCAGACTGTACTCTGGGCTATTGGCTACAGACTACAACTTTTGTGGCGAATGGATTATTGCAACATTCTATTACATAATGATAAATGATATACATTTAAAAATATTTTTCCAGTCAATATAAATATTTTTCTTTCCAGCAGAAGATCAAATGCTTAAAAATAAAATTAGTAAGAATTTTTTTTTCACAGCTATTAACATAACGTGTGATTTGTGTATAATAAAAGTAATGTCAATAATGAATCCACGTGACAAAAAAAAATTGTCAAATAACACGTTGTAACCTTAACAACATGTGGAAGATATTATCACAGATACCACCCCTAGCATAGTCTAAAAAGGTAAAGTTAAAAAAAAAAAAAAAAAAAAAAAAGAAAAAGAAAAAGAAAAAAAGAAGTAAAGCTTAACATAAGGATACTAATGAATAGTCCCAATTAAAGGCAACTTCAGTCTGAAATCTAGGTCTTGCACTTCACTGCACACCCAAACAAAAATCTACTTTGTTTTCAAGTTGAGCCTACTTGACTAGAGAAGAAATTGCTTGTTGCTTTATGTAACTAGTCACGGACCCATGCATTGCACATGATAAATTTGTTTATGACAGTGTTATTATTATATATTATTAATTATTAATATTTTTGTATGTATTGCTGCTCAAGTTGCATTATATATGTTTGACCAATATATTGCAAAATTCATGGTGATTGGAGGTTTTGGTCATGGAATTAATTTTGTATTATTAGAGATTTGTATTCGAAATATAATGAGGAAATTTTATTGTAGATTTTTATTTTGGAAACAAAATTTCTACCATACTCGATTGGCTAATTTGTACATTTCCAAGTCAATTGAGCACATTTTGCATGTAACATGTAGTTCTTTGTTTTCATAAGGGTAAGGGCATTCATGATCCCAATGACCTACTCCATTTTTCTTGCATGCTTGGTTTTTTTGGGATACGAAATTTTTGTTCCAAAAGTTGCATGTCGAAGGATTTGTCGATAGTTTTGTAGCAATTGTTTTCCATTTGGTTGGTTTAGAATTAATTGCAATATTGGATCCATGAAGTCATTTTTTTTTTAATACAAAAATATAACAATGACTCTAGAACAGTGCACAAATTCATTGGATAAAGTTAATAAAAAGAGAAAATATAGGACTACAATATTTTGTGGCATAATTTTGAACGTGATAGATTGTAATTAGTAGAGAAAAAGTAGTTCATGTGAAAGAAATAGACATCAGTTGTGAATTCAAAATTGTGTATCTCATTTTGATGTTGCCTAAAAATTTTGGCGATTGTCTTCCAACATTAGTAAATACTAGCATATGACCTGCGCAATTCACGAACTACTTTTATTTATTATTCATGGACAAAAATGTAAAATCATAAAAATATTATGACAACTCCATAGATAATTAAAATTAAATAAACTGCTTTTAAAAAAAAAAAGAAAATGAAAAGGAAAAAAAGAAAAAGGGAAAAAACTTCCCATTTATTTTTATTTTTCTTAATTATTATTATTTTTTAAAATGATGAGAAACTCCCTTAGAATTGAAGGTGTGTTTATGCATTAAATATTGTCAAATGAAGAAAATACAAAAAACCTCAATTATTCAAATTATGTTGTCACGATTATAAGATTCTTATTATAGCTATCCAAATTAAACTACACAAAGGACAACTAATTTCAAGTATACATACAAAAACCACACAAAAGATATTTTAAATTGTAGAGTTTTATGAATACCAATCACTCTACTGCCCCATAAAAAACTAAAAGATGGTGGCACTAAATCAAAGTTACATTTGTGAAATCTCACAGAGAAATCTATAGCTACCTACTCTTTTCCAAAGCCATGTACATTTAGTTGATACTTTTTAGCACAATCCTTTTCCATAAATTTCTTGAAGCATATGGATATTGACAATTTTTGCATTCTTCTAAACTTCACCAATGCTAGGAGGCTTTTAATCGGTGTTGTAGCATTACCAAACAATGCAACTTATCGTTTTTTAACTTAAACGTGACAGAACTTTAAGTGCCTTTTTTCTTCGATTGTTTTCTTATTTTTTACTCACATTTGATAGTTCCATCGTTATATTAAGCAATATTAACATCACATATGGGCATAGCCAACCCAACACAACCCCACCGAATTACCTAATAATTGACAAATATATATATATTATATATAAAATAAAAATACTCCTAAAACCTTTGAAATTTTCGAAATACCCATAAATATATTAAAATTACCAAAACGCATCCCAACACTTGAAAATGACCAATATAACCCCAAAGCTTTCAAAAATTACAGGGATATCCTTAAAATCTAAAAAATGACCCCAAAACCTAAAAAATGATTGAAATACCCTCTAAACCTAAAATATGATTGAAATACCTTTAGAACCTTTAAAAAATGACCTAAATGACCATGACTTTCTTCAGGATTTTGGAATTTAGCCATAACTTGCAACTGATACATTGATAAATTCTGCGTCCAATTTGCAGCTGTTCCAGTAGCATCCCCTTGCTTATAACTTTGCAGGCTAGAGATACCAGGTTCATATGAAATAGGAACTTTGAATAGATTTCCGTCATTTGATTGACTTTTGGTGCACATCTCAACTTGAGATCCATTAACTTTTATCTCGTACAAAATCAAATGTGTTTTTGACCTTCTAGCTTAAGTCACATCCATAGTATCTAAAATAACACCACGGACCTTCTAGCAGCCAAGGCTTCCATGACTTCAATTTTGTTAGGAAAAACAATTTTCTAGCTCATTACAATACAGCCAGATATGCCAATAGCTTAAGGAATAAATAACCAATAATTATAAATATAAATTACTAAGACTTTAGTCACTGGAATATTCAGTCGGCAGAACCAGAACATCTATTTATATTTAAGGACTAAACATATTTTTGAATCAATTCAAAAATTAAAAGGTGTACCAAAGTGGTAAGATAGTCACACTGCTCATCTGATAGATATCCTTTATATAAGAAAACCTATTGCAAGATAGAAAACATCAAATTTTTGAAATAAGTGAGCTTCAATTTAATTGTTCCTCCAAAAAGACATAATTCACTCTATGATTATATGCAAAGATCTATGAATATAGCACATTTGCAGTTATTTATTTATTTATTTTTATATAGTAAATTAGCAGAAATTTTTTATTTAGATCTTTGAACGTCTTTATCAGTTTTAAGCACAACACTTGGTCTAACATGCAAAACCAGCCAACTTAACAGCAGTCATGCTCATTGATTTGCTAATACAATTCACACACTAACAACCAAAAAAACTGCTACAGCAAATCATATCATATGACATTAACCAAAAATAAAAAAGAGAAATTGAAGTACCTGAACTTGGTAATTATGTAGATAGAGTGTGAGGCAATACAAAAGTTGATTTAAAAATAAAAACACCAACAAGAACAAAACTGGGAAGTCCCCTCTTCTCTTGTCCTCTGTCAGAGACCAATCTTCCCTGACATTTATGAGAAAAGCCACACTCCCATCCTTGGTACAAATTACAAACCAACCATGTCCCGCCTGCAAGCTCACTTGTCCCTCCCAAAATTTTATCACCTTCCTACCATTGCAAATGTCTTGTAGGCCTTCAAAACCAAAATCAGAACAAACCCAAAAGTCTAGCACATAGTCATCCTCGTACACCATACCAAATAGACAAAAATCAATTTAAAAACCAGAAAGACAAAACTTATCTCTAATTGGTCGATCTCTCTGCACCCTGTGTCTAACCAACTCTCTCTCTATCGTTCTCGAACTATTGGACTCCTAAAATTGATTGTCCAAAACCAATTATAAATACCCTAAAATTAAACCAAAATCAAACACAAAATTAATTTAATCCAAATACTCCTAAAAGTTTTTAGTATACTGAGAAACTAAATCAAATCAAATGAATCAAATCAAAACCTAATGTAACCCAAATACCTAAATACAAATCAATCCAACCAAATTTCTCAAAACTAATTCATATTTCATACCCATATCTAAGAAAGAATGGAAAAAAAAAAAAAAAAAAAAAAAAAAAAAAAAAAAAAAACTTACCAGTGACAGTTCTCTCTCTATGTCCGTATCTCAAATCATGCGTGCAACTTTAGGTTACCAGTGCCGGTTCCGGTAGCCTAAGTCCAGCAAGGGACGAACGGTGGTGGGAAGATGATGGTGATAGCCGGCCGGCCATATGAACTCTGTCTCCTTCTCATCTCTGTTTCCTCATCACCTCTCTCTCTCTCTCTCTCTCTCTCTCTCTCTCTCATCGCCTCTCTATTCTATTTCCGTGTGTCCTTTCATTTAAACCAGTTATTTTTTTGTTAATTATAATGAGAAGCTTTTAAACGGTGTGCAAATTGTCAAATAACATAATTTATCACTTTTTAATTTATATGTGTCAGAATTTTAGGCGGTCTTTTTTCCTAATGTGGCAGCACCTCTTTAAAGGCTTCTGCTATTATATATGGTATTAGATTTCGAGCAATAATTCTATAGGTAATTCATGTTGTATGCTCATTTTTGTGATTGTATAGAAAGAATTTTAATGATATTTTTGGTTTGTATTTTTGAAGTTGTTTAGTATTGTAATTTATAGTGTTTTGCTTGTTTTATGGATGAGTGATTGTTTAAGTTATTAGCAATTATTTTTAGTTTTTAATTTTTTTTTTGGTTGTTGTTGTTGTTGTTGTGAATAGAAGCCTTTCATATACTCTCCACTATAAAACTTATTTCTTATAGTATTGAATATATATTTCAATTGTAACTTACGTTTAATGTTCTCCTCTATAAAATGTATCATTATTGAGATGTCTTGATTTGAATTGATTTGTGATGCATAATTTTCATCTACCAACCTAGCAGTGTCTCAAACAATTTTATAGAGTTTTCATTAGCAATCACATATTTCATCTATCTAAATGATCAACAAATGATGAGGGTAGCAAATAAATTAACATGTGTTAGTTACTTTCATTAATGGTAAAATAACAGTTGTAGAGCAATCGAATAATTCTATATCTTTTGCATAACAAAGTAGTAAATTTTAGATTGAACATGTAACCTATTCAATAAATAGCTTTGACATTATCTTAACAAATCTGTGCCATACACCCACAACCTTGCTTTTATGTTCTTTAAAGCAGTGTAGAGTAGGTGAGAAGTTAATATGACCCCAAATGATTCTATTTCTAAGATATCACCATATCACAACCAGCATGAGTTTGTTATTTAGTTGAATAACAATTCTTATCCTTAACAATTAATTAGTATTAATTTTATTTGATAAAAAAGTCTAAAATTATATCACTAATAATTTTATATAACTATATATCACTAACTTAAATTAGATATCTATTGATGACAGTGCAAGCATTGAATATTGCAAGAAGAAACAAAAAAAGAGCCGTCCAAACATAAACCCTGCATAAGTTGTATATATAAATAAATTATTAATAATTTTGAAGTAGTTGAAAATTAATTAATATCCAGATCAATTATTGAAGACAAAAGAAAAACCACTCCATATCTCGTTTTGGAAGGAATGATTTCTCTGCAGTCCACAGCTTAGACATTAGATTTGAAACCTCTCAGAACAATTAAATTAAAAGGAAAATGAAAAAGAAATCAATTGGAGGAGTAATTGTTGTTTTAGTGCTTTCCTTTTCACCATATTTTTTGGAGATAAAAGAACTCCATATGAACCGGCTTTTAGAGGAAAAAATTCAAAGGCACTATGAGAAAAAGAATTTTTATAACAGGATTTAGTCATAAAGAAGAATGATAAAAGAAATCAAATAAACAAAACAAATAGAAAAGTACTTTTCCAGCACTAATGAATTCTCAGTTGACATTGGCATAAAGTTCAATATAATAAATCCATCACTAACCACATACATACCCTGATTGATTTCTAGAGCACCAATGTATAGGTTGAGAATTAAGATAGATGTTAAAGTAGCATGTGAGGGATGTTCTAACGCTAACAACATAAAAACGCTTGCACAGTGATTTGAGTTTCATGAATTCACAAATTCTTAAAATTGAAACCATGAATATCAAACCATGTCTAAACCAAAGACCATGATAAACACAATTATGTAGAAAAATTACTACAGAAAATTCAAACACCAGGAATCTTGTGTTGTAAGAGTAGCTAGGATGTGCATATATGCTGACAGTGCTGGTGGTAGTGAATTGCATCACAAAATATTATCTAATTTATCAAACCAGATACATAACTGATGCACATCTAACCCGTTTATGAATCCAAAAGTCCAATTCCAACGATAAATGGTTAGCCAAGAAGTTTAGGACTACCCTCTACCTCAGCTAAAAACAATTCGTTAACAACTTCCTAGGCAGCAGGTCCATTAAGATTGTATTTAGCACCTGTTTTGGTATCCACACCCATAACAGTAACAATATGCCAAATCTAGATCACATTTTGAAGTGAGCAAATGAAAAATGAACAAAAGGAAAAAAGAAAGAAAGTGACAATAGCAAAATAAGAATAAATCATTACTTTGTTAATGTTCACCTTCACAACACATTGAGAGCAAAACATTACTCATTATAATGTCACCAATGTTGAAAAGCAATTCGTTAACAACTTCCTAGGTAGCAAGTCCATTAAGATGGTATTCAACACCTGTTTCGATATCCACACCCACAATAGCACCAACATGCCAAATCTAAATCACATCTTGAACTAAGCAAATGAAAAATGAACAAAAGAAAAAAAAAAGTGATAATAGAAAAATAAGAACAAATCATTGAGAGCAAAACATTACTCATTTTTGTGTCACCAATGTTATCACATTAGCACATTGATGACTGAACATATGGTAGTCCCAAAGCGGAACAGTTTCATCACTACTGCTGGAATAAACCATGTCTAAACCAAAGACCATAATAAACACAATTGTGCAGAAAAATTACTGCAGAAAATTCAAACACCAGGAATTTAGAGTCACACTAAACAAACAGTGGAAGCAAACACCACAGTACTACACTAAGAACTCAGAGTCGCACTAAGTCGTTGGAATCACAGAAAATTTAAAATCCAGCAATTTAAAAACTCAAAACAAACAGATGCAAAAGAGGTAGAGCTCCAATTAAAAAACCCAGCAATAAAAAATTCAATACCTTAAAGAACGAAAGAGGCAATAAGAAGGGGAAAAAAAATCAAACAAAAGAATAGAGCACAAAAAGAATTGAAATTTAGAGATACCTTAGCAGCTTCTATCAGTATTTATATAATGTGAAGAGAGAAAGACAAGAAGGAAGGAAGACAGAGAGGCTGCCGTTAGAAGGGAGTGAGGCTATCGTGAATTTAATGTGAAACCGTAGAACAAAAGGTGGGGAAGGGGAGAACTAAAACGAGGGGAGAATGTGTAAGTATTGAAGGGGAAGGGGAAAGAACTAAAATGTAGGGAGACAGGAAATTGACATCGTGTAACAAAAGGAAAAGAAAAACAAAAAAGTTTAAACAGTGAATAGAAAGGGTTTTACAAAGGATTTCAGTTGAAAAGGCTCTAGGTTTTGGCTTTATGGTAGAATTAAATTTAGAAGAAGTGGGCTTTATGGTAAAATTAAATTTAGAAGAAGTGGGATTTATAGTAGAGATAGGGCTAGAATTTATTTTATATTTATCAGCATTTTAAAATTAACAAAAACTCTTTTAAAATTGTAGGACAAATTCAAAAAAGTTGATGGAAATGACATGGCTGCTAATGTGGCTCAACGTAAGCATAGCAACATTAAATGTTACGCTTCAACTTTTAATATAATATAGATTAGTATTTGATATTTAGCGTGATGCATGCACGATATAATTTTATTCTGAAACATTTTGTAGAAATTTTCTTATAATCCATGTATAGTACTCAATTGTGGAGTTAATTATATAACGGACAACAATAAGAACAAGAAAAAAAGAAAAGAAAAAAAGAAACAGAGATTAAAAAAAAAAAGTTTTATTTAATTGGTATATTATGAATGAAAACGTACTCCTTGAGTGGACAAATCAATCCTTCCATTGGTTAGTGTTAAACCAAATAAATAATTGCAGAGTGAAATTTTAATATAATAATAAAATGGAAAAGCAATTAAAACCGCTAGTAAAAAAATGGAAATAACTAGTTAGATGATAGAACCATTCTTGGAAGAATCCACAGGATCAATTATAACAAGTGACACAATCATATTCTGTAAATATGACTCATTTTTTTAATGATTTCAACTAATTAAAGTACATAACTTTTAAATTTCTTAATGAAATTTTTTTAAGGGGTAATTAACTAATTATACTCCTCTCCCTTGAGATTTGAAGAAAATAGCACTCCTCCCCTTCTGTTATATTAGTAAATTTTCTGAATTTCTATGAAATTTTCTTTATCAAAGTCTAACCATTATTAGTAAAAACATATCGAAATTTGTTGATAATAATGAAGTTTATCAAACACCAAAATACTTGCAATAGCAAATCTCTCCACAACCCAATGACAAACTAAAAAATAAGAAAAAGTCATACTAATTTTAAAATACTCTAATTAAAAATTTAAATCAATGGATTTTAATTCTGAAATAGAGGATAATTTTGGAAACCTACCCTTAAGCAAATGATATGTTAGAACCCAACATTGTTAACATTAATTTAATAGAGTTTGATCAAATGGATGTCAAAAAGGGAATTTTCCCCCCTTAAGGTTTAAGGTAAAGTGTCATTTCCCAACACCTTAAAGGAGGGGAGTGTAATTACCTCTAGTTTTTATTATACATATATTGAGTTACAAAATATTTCATTTGCATCTTGATTTGTTTTTAAAGTATTTTGGTTTCAAATCTACAATATATGATAAGAAAATAGTATAAACAAAAAGAAGAAAAAATCAAACTTTACTATCACATATTTTTTATTCCCCCCCCCCCCCCCCTTCCACACACAAATTCTTGACTTCGTCACTTATGTGGACATCAATAAAATGTGGACATTGTGGTTGTGTTTGGCATTAGCTGAAAAATGCAATTTTTTTTACAAATTAGCTTATTTTTACTACTATTCATGGGTCCAATTTCACTTTTTGATATTATTCACCATGTGCCTTTCCTCTAGCCAATGGCCAACCTATGATTGGCTCTGCCTGGCTTAGGTTATCAATCACTGAATTCCACCCAACAGTGGCTAAGAAATGCTCCAATCGCTTTGTGTGACAGAATTTTGAATTGGGGCGCCTAGTTATTCACTAGCAAGGCCCATTTGCTTTTCCTTATCGGTTTTCAAATCCTTCTGATAACAAGAATGCTCTGAATTCACCATTTATGTCAAAACCAATAGGTAGTGTAATGATCCAAATGAATGGCATTCCACTCTCTTCCAAAGCAATAGCAAGTTCCATGATCATTTGGGAAGCACCAATTGTGTTTTAGAACTGAAACCTCCTGATGCTAGTTCAGCCATTCTATGCTTTGTTCTACCGAAGACCAAGCTTTTTTTCCAAATTTTTTGGCCGATAATACGTGTATCATAGATTTAGTGGGAGATGAAATCATAGCTTGAGGAAGTATAGGACCAATAGCCCAAACTGATAACTTTATATATTTTCTCAAAACTTCCAATTGTAGAGGTTCAAGTTCTTCTACTGTATTACAAAACCACTCATAAGAACTAAAAGAAAGTGATAAGCTTAGGGCTGGCCTTGATTCTGTGATAATCAGGGAGAAACCAAGTGTGAAGTGGAGTGACGTGGCCGGGTTTGAGAGTGCCAAACAGGCATTGCAGGAGGCTGTAATACTGCCTTTTAAGTTCCCCCAATTTTTTACTGGTTAGTTCCTCAACCATTATTTTTATGTTTTGGGTTATTTGCTTTTAGTTTTCATGTTGAATCTTGGCATGTTGTCAATGTGAACAAGCTTGATTTGGTTTATGGTGACACTTGATACCTATGAATACTGAAAAATATGCCGAGATTGTATCCTCCAATTGTATTACTCAAATTTTTGACTTTCAGGTTCTGCTTTTGCAATGGAAATTATACAAATAAACCCCATCAGAAACAACTGAAAATATGTATGGAGAAGACATGTTGTAGTACAGTTGTACAATCAATAGCCCATGTCAAACGACAAATCAAACTTCTTATAGTTAGTTGGGCTTATATTCTGTCAATTTAATTCAAAAAGGCTCAAATATTGGCCTTTGAAAAGAGTTTAGAGAAAGGTAAAAAGGATATTTTAAGAATCAGCTCAGTATTATTATTATTATAGAGGAAGGTGTATCTTCCTATCTTTATCTTCCTATCTTAAAGATACATATTGGATAATAATAATATGTCCTATTATAAGTTTTAAGACCCAATTGAAAACCTCTTTCATATCAAGTTTCATTCTATAAAAAAAAAAAAGAAAAGGGTTTCATTCTATAACGGCTTGAGGGGTTGACGTTAGTGCTTCAATACGTGAGTTTTAAGGGTTTAGAATTCACTACGTTGCCATGACCTTAGGCTTAGATTATCCCTTTCCCCTGGCTGTGAATTAGAAAATTTCTTTTCAAGGAAAAATTAGAAAATGATTTAATTCTATCTTTCTGGCAAGGGAAGATAACAGTTCTACTTTTTTTTTTTTTTTTTTTTAAATCACTTTGGCATAGCTGCTATTTGATACAATACCCAATATATAGATGCTGAAATCTCTTTATTTATTTACTTTTTTTTTTTATGTGGATTCTCGCCAAAGTAGACCCATTTGGACCCATTCCTACGAAGTAAACAACTAATACATGACCTCACCTGCTAGACCTTGCGTTAGGCTGAACTATATAAATATTGTGTTCTCTCTCTATTCTTTATCTCCATATTTTCATAATATCTAACACTCTAAATACAAAAAAAAAAAAAAAAAAACAAAAAACAAAAAACAAAAAACAAAAAAAAAAAAAAAAAAAAAAATTAACAACTTTTTAAAGTTCATGTTCCTCCAAGTTCTCCAAAATCAAAATAAACTTATAATGGGAGCTAATTACAATTAACGAAAATGATCAACACCACATTGTTTCCATAGTAAAGTAGTAGCTTAACCATCATTGAGCCCTTAGTGTACTTTGACTAATTAAACCCCACTACTTGCCTTTTGACAAGACAGTCATGCACACATTTTTAGCAAAAGTAATGTCATAAATAAAATATATTGTACAATAGTTAAAGTTGGTAAGTTTTGATAATTTTTTTATCCAAAATCATGGCTAAAATGGCTCGCTACTACTATTTAGCAAAAAAATTAGCAATTTATCACTGTTTTAAAAATATGTAAGAATCAACCATCTTTTTGAAACTCAAGTTTCAAAAACTCGAGTTCTTTGAAAAAATATACTCTGAAAATTTTTGAAAATTTTTTATGGTGCTCGAGTTCATGGAAAACTCGATTTCGCCAAACTCGAGTATTCAAATAGTGGTAGATTCTTACATATTTTTAAAATAGTAGTAGATTGTAACATAGTTTGCAAAAAGGTGCTATTTGGCTATTTTCACCTCGAAGTCATTACTAACATCACTTTATCATATATCACCAACAAATTGCCTCCCCAAAAACTGTGAAATATTTTAAAATTTTGTAGCTCTAGAGTTATTATTTCAAGTTATGCTATAGATGCAACATTTTTCACAACAATTAAATGAGTAATTAACTTTGCCGCCAGGTACAAGAGTTTAGCATTCACTACTTTGTCATGTGACCTCATACTCATACCACTCCTTTACGTGAGTTAGAAAATGATTTAATTCTATCTTTTCACTTGACAACAAAATTTCTGTTCAGGTGAGATTTAAAAATAAATAAATAAATTCTATATGACACATGACATTAACACTAAACAGCCGATACGATTTCAACATCTAATTGCTTATTGCTCCCCTCTTGACAATATCCATTACCTCAAATTATAGGGTCATGTTAGAATGGCAGGTCAAGCAAACCTAGTGGTGGTGTCATTTGTCATGGTTAGCCATGTGATCAAATTACTTATCCACAGCCGTTGAATAGAACAAATAATTCTCCAATGGCTGTCCCAAATCAACTTTCTCGCTCAGGCGTGGCCCCTATTATTTGTCGTCGCAGTTGGGTTGAAGGTAATTAACCCAAATCCAATACAATTGGGCATGCGATTTTGAAATCCCTCTAGTTAGCGTTGTCCACTCTTACTTTTGTGATTAGCCCCACTCGATAGATTACACATCACTCAAAATTCATGTGTTACTTTGTGGACAATGTTCGGCTGTAGTGTACCCAAATGGGCAAATTAATCATGGGTGGCTAACCACAGCTCAGTTTTTTTATCAACATTTTACAACTTTTAGGAATCTGTCCTACTATTGAAGATATGTCACAGCGATAATAGCATGGATGAGTAATAAAAGGAACTAAAGCAACTTATTTAGTCATCCAGAAGGCAGTCATTCACTCCACGTCCTCATCTTCCTTGCTCTCACATACAAAAACCTCACTCAAGGCACAGCAGAGTACTCTCAGCCACAATTCACATTCGCACACATTATCCGAAACCTATATCACGGCACACTACCATCATGAATGACTGCCACAAACTCGAAAGTCACATAACCAAACCACTACCTCACCTTCAACTTGAACACCACACCAGCAGGTAGCAACCAACACTCACAGGCAGTTCACTTCACTCGCCCAACTCCGAAAGTGAGATCCATTGTTAAAAGCCCACCCAAGTTTCAAGAAGAGTCCAATAATCCACACTGATCCTGGTCCAAATTCGAAACCCAGAAGCAGGCCCAAACCTAATTCCCAACTTAAGGTATAGATGTTCCTAAAACAGATAAGTATGTGTCAACGACTAATGCATTTATTTTTATTTACTATTACTCTTACATTAGGTGATGACTGATTAAAGCAAAGTATACTCAACATACATATATATATATATATATATATGTGTGTGTATGTGTGTTCTTAGGAGAAAATGATTTTTGCCCAAAAAATTTAAACTATGTAGCACTTTATTCCTATTTTCAAACTATTTGGCATCGTGTTCTTGTTTTGAAATTCGATTTTTTTGAAAATTAAATTCCTCATATAACTCGATTTTACCATTTCCAAATTATGTGAAAATTTTGCCACACTAGACTGAGAAGACGTGGCTTTACATGTTTTAAAAAATTCAAGCTAGAACTCAATTTCCTTAAAATTGAGTTCCAAAGAGATTTTTTTTTTTTTTTTGGGGTATCATTATTCTCTATTAGTATTAGTGAGTTCTTCGCAATTTTGGAAGAAGAAAAAAATGTGTAACCCAATATTAAACATACCGAGTTTGAGTGAAATCCCTGAACCGGCCCATGCACTTCTCCCTTTCCTTCAACCGCATCACATATCTCCTTTTCTTCCTCCTTTAGTCACGTTTGAGCCCTGTGTTAAGTCGCCATGAAATCCCCAAATCCCCAAATCCTAACCGGTGATGCCCTAACTGGAGAAGGGAGATCGAAATCCAACTTGACATCCAACCTAACTGGAGAATTCAAAGTAATGTATTCTGCTATTTTTATTGGCAATAGAAACTTTATTAGTATAGAGTTGATTTAGAGCAATATGTAACTCAAAAAAGAACAATAATTGATGATTTACTTAATTGTTGAATGTACTTTTTAGATGGGTTTGCTTAATTTTAATTTTACCTCTAACTTACTAGTCTTGCTGTGAATTTTGCACAATGAAACCTCTTTTCTTTTTTCTTTATTTTTTTGTAATTTGTATTAGTTTTACTTGCACTTAGTGAAGTTTCAATGAAGTTTTTTAAGAAATCTGTTGAACATAAATGTAAATATGTATAAAATCGAATTTATTAGCCAAAAGTTGTATCCGAATTGAGTTTTGGGTTAAACATTAGGTTTTGGATTGGTTGTATTGTTAGTAGTATTTATTTCCTTCTTATCCCGTTACTTGTTAAATTAAGGGGTTGTATGGTTCATATTTTAAAACTTGTTCTAAAAATAGCTGAAAACTTGTTTTGAGAATTCATTCTTAGAATTGGTATTCTAAGCAATTAAATTTTGAATAACATATTTGGTTTTGCTTTCTTGTTGTTCCAGGAATGCATGCAGGCTCATAGTGGTGCCTAATTCTGGCTGAAAGTTGGAACAACCTTGGTGAAAATGGTCAACTAATTTACTGTTATTACTTGTCTTAGATCTGTTTTGTCACTCTCAAAAATTTGATTGCTTTAACTTCTAAATTATCCATTGTTTTTCAAATAAATAGTTTGCAAGTATTGAAAGGCCACTACCTCCTTAAATATCCCTGCAGTACTAACTACTACGTTCCATATATTATTTAACTTCTTTTGAGGAGAATTATGGTTCGTCTAGACCATTTGAGTAATTCAATCCTGCTTAAAGTCCTGATTAGCATCTTGAGATTTTCTCACAAATGCCAAGAAATGGCCTAAATATTGGTTCCATGCTTGTCATAGTGCCTAACAAGAAATAACTGGAGGGTGGTGCACCTAAATTTTACAAGAACAGAGCGCAAACTACCAATATTTTTCCATTGTACTCACATGACTCTCATTCAACCAAATAGATTTAGCACAAACAGTACAATATATCAACTGAAAATATTTTCTTAATATGAAAATACATTTTAGCTTATAAACCTTTACAATTTCTAAAACTATTCCTCACCTATATATTTTCAATGTGCATCAAATTATGATATAAGTTTTGTACTTGAGATGATAGAGAAATGATTGCTAGAGAAAGAACACAAAATCCAGGGATGTATAGCTGAGGAGCTGTATGTGAGAAACACTAAAGTGAAGGATATAGAAACATTGATTCTGAACCATCTGGTCAGGATATAGCTTCAATAAAACTCGATTTTCTTAAACTTAAGTTCACTTTTAAAAAATTCCAACATAACTCGATACCATAAAAATCAGGTTACATACAAATTTCTAGTGGAACTCGATATTCATAATATTGAGTTACACATCAATTTTATTTTTTATTTTTTCAAAATTGTGAAGAATTCGGTTATACAAATATCGAGTTTTGCTTCTTCTTTGTCTTTTTTTTTTCTTTTTTTTTTTGTGGAACTCGATTTTCTTAAAATCAAGTTCCAGCTGGATTTTTTTAACACAAAAGGTCACGTGGTCTAGTGTGGCAAAAATAACATATAATTTGGAAAGGGTAAAATCGAGTTATATGGGGAACTCGATTTTCAAAAAATTGAGTTCCAAAACAAGGACACAAAGCTAAATAGTTTGAAAATTAGGCTTTGCATCTTTAAATCTCTCATATTACAGATTTATCTTATCTTAATAAAAATATTATGACACTAAATCCAAAATAAAAAACGAGCCTCATCATGCTTGTGATGAGGACAATTATTATTATGTTGGAGAATTTAAATTAGCATACCATACTTTTATTTTTAGAAGAAAAGAAGATTATTGATTTTTTGGTTAAGAGATTTTTTTTTTTTTTTTTTGAAACTTTTCTTTGGTTAAGAGTTAGTGATCCTTATTACACTTGTTATTTGTGAAAATGAAAAATAAGGGTGGTTAATCTCTAAAGAATAGAGTGACATTTATTATTTAAATTATTTCAAATTGATTAAATTTATACATGTTTCATAATTTTTCAAAATATTAGTATACTTTAACTGTGTAACTCTAATTTATTTAACAAAAAAATTTTATTCTAAAATGTTCAAAGAATATTATTTCTAACTAATATGATTTAAAAAATAGTTCACAAATTACAACTTAAAAATTGACTAAATGAAAAGATGATCATAATATTTTTGTACTAATGCAAAAATAAATTTGATTTTGTTATATATAAGAAAATAAGATATTTTATATCAAATTAGCCTGTTACAAACATACTATATATATATATATATATAGAGAGAGAGAGAGAGAGAGAGAGAGAGAGAGAGAGATCTATAATATAAAATAAAAAGCCCAATAGCTAAACTTATGGCTCCACCTGTTGGGAATTTCACCCAACCAAAGAGTAATAAAGAAAGAACAAAATGAACAAAACATGTAAATAGAAATTATGATAAATCTAAACAAATAATTAAATGATAAATCTAAATCGCATTGGAGGAATGGGAATGAAGTTATTTTATTGGATGTCTTGATCACGGACAAAATATGAATTGCCACTTGGCTATTAATTTGGCCCAAGTCGTGTCAACTCAAATTTGTTAATTAATCGGTGATTATCATGAATATACGAAAACCTTAGTACAGTAGGACTCATAAATAGTACTAAAAAGTGCAGTGAGATACATAAATAGAAATAAAAATAAGTTAAATAATAAAATAAGCTAGCTTTATAATCTATTCCCAAACGCAACCCTAGTATTAAATAAGCAAGTTGCTATAATTTTTGTATCTCCTCCTTTGGTTCAATAATGCCCTTCTTGGGAAACAAAAGAAAAAAAAAATGATAAGTAATGGCAGCTTTACATGTTACTCAGGGAGGTCACATGATCACATTGAATTGATTTTTTTTTTTAATACCTTAAAATTTTTGAATTTTAAATTAATATGGGTTGTTGACCACCCTAGAAAAAATTCTTGAACACCTTGTAAAAAACTTGAACACCCTAAATAAAAATTTGAGTCCATTAAAAATAAAATTTAATCTCTCCAAAATTTTGGTCCATTGAAGGTTGAACCAAAGAATTTCAAGAAATGTAATTTTTACAACATTTTCACAACAGTTTCACAAATAAATCTTAAGTAGTAAGTTGTTACCGGTTGTTATTGATGGACAAAAGTGATTTTTGTGGTAGGTTCAAATTAGAGCTAGTAAAAACTACTCATCCAAGATTTGTTATAAAAATGTCGTAAAAATATTACGAACATAAAACTTTAAAAAATTTGCCCAAACAAATACAATTTAGCCCAAAAGCCCAAATCAAATGTTTAAGTATGTGTTTGGTTCCAAATTAAAAAGCTAACTTATTTTATTATTCAACATATTTTTGCTACTATTCATAGGTCCCACTATACTTTTTGGTACTATTCATGGGTTCCACTGTACTATTTCAGCTAACTTTTACTTTTATCTACAATACTTTCAGCAAATAGTTTTCAGTTTCAGCAAAATAAGCAGGTTTCAAACAAACCCTAAGTTGTTCCCAAACGAACACAAAGTGCCCGTTTTTTGTTTTTTGTGGTTATTTTTAAGAAAATGTTTTGGATCCATTCGACAAAGTAACACTTTTAGTACCCGTTTGGATACAGCTACTAGCGTCTGCGTTTTGGCATTTTGGCATTTTCTTTTTTTATTTTTTTTATTTTTTGAGAAGAGTGTTTCACGTGATTATGCACTGTTTAGTGAGCCCGTGCACTGTTCACAAGACTCATAAATACTTTATTAAAAAAAAAAAAAAAACTTTAAAACTGGGTCTACAATACTATTTACACATTTAAAAATTATTTTACTACAGTATTTTCAGATTTTAGTAAAATAAGCGGTATCCAAACACATCATTAATATCTATGCAGAGCATAATAATTGAAAGAAGGAAATTGTTTTAAGAATCCCAGTTTGCCCCTGTTGTTCAAATAATGCTAATAAGTTGTTGCTAATGTATCAATAATTGTAGTACAAACTACAAAAGACTTGTAATCAATATCACATCAAGTGACCAAACAATTATTTTATTTTATTTTTGAAAGTGAATCTATGAGGTTTTTAATACTTTTATATCAAAAATTTTAATACAAATTGAAAAAATAATAATAAAATTGTTGTTTCAAGAGGACAAACTTCGTCCACGCTTGAACCATGTATTATGGATGGATGTGCTTTGTGCCTTGTGCCAAAATAAAATCAAGTCAAGTGATAAAGTCCAATCATTTCATTATCCATCTCAAGCACCCACTGACTTTACCATTACCCATCAATTTTACAATTGAAAATATTTCTAATGCTACTGTTTCTAGTCTTGCTGACTTGCTTGCTCTCCTGTTTGCGAGGGAAAAGATTTCATCTAACTTTAAAAGGCATCTTTTTTTACTGTTTATCTCTAAATTTAAAAGTTACCCTTCAGTTTATTTTTATTACTATTTATGAGCTTTATTGCACTTTTTGATACGATTCATGGGTCTTACTGTACTATTTCAACTAACTTTTCCCTTTATCTACAATACTTTCAACAAAAAATTTTAGTTTTAGCAAAATAAACAGATCTCAAACAAACCATTGTGATTTTTAAATTGTTCTCAAATGACACACATTTTCAAATGGCTAGTCTATTAGTGTTTATTTTAGTCTTTAGCTGAATTTGTTGGATTTATGTGATATATTTTCTACATACGCATATGCACTAAATTAAGTAATTTCTATTTACTTTATTGAATATGATTAATATAAAAGTTGAATGCCTAAATTGAATACATTGAATGAACTTATAGTTTACCCTTTATTATTTTGCACCATGAATAAATTTCTTATAAAGAAATCACTTGTATTGCAAGATTAATATTCTAAGCAAAATTGTGTTGACTTTAATAATTTTCTTTGAGATCATAGGCTATGAGAAAATGTCTCATTTTTTTCATCCTAATGATCAGGTTGAAATAAGAAGAGCATATTTACAAAGAGGTTTTTGTCAACTTCTTGGCCATGATTTCCCTAAAAAAGAAATTAATGGAGCATTGTGTTGATTTAATACTAATTAGTTTAAAGAATACAAAAATTGGTTGGAATAGATCATAAAAAAAGATGATGTATTTTGTTTATATTGTAACTTATTAGGCAAGATGTTCGTAATTGGATGGGATTTTAGTAGTTTAATGATTATTTGGTTGTATACATTGAAAATGATGCAGTTAATAGAATTAATAACGAAACTATCATACATCAATTTCAAAATATGAAAACTCGTAGAATAAAATTTTAAAGATTTATGTATTTGAGTTTTTTTTTTTTTGTGATATCGATATATTCAAATTTTATTTTATTAAATTTTGTTTAATTTAAGTTTTTTAATGACCACCCTGAGAAAAATTTCTAGAGCCACCACTGCTTGATTGCTTTGAAAAATATATAGGACTCAATATTTCTTTTTTTGTTCTTCAAAGATTATAAAATTTGGATTTATTACAAAACCCCAAAACTTGAACGGAAAAGTCAAGAAATGGTGGGTGGGAAGATAGTAGTTTTTTTTTTTTAAATAATTATTTAGAGTAAAATATAGGACCCATATTGGAATAAACACTAAAACACAAAATGTGCCGTGATTTATATTCTTGCAATAAATAGCTGATGTGATTATGTGTGAAAGCTCAAAAATGTGTTAAAAATACAAGAGCTGTTTAAACCCTCAAATTAAAGTTACAACTTGATAGATTTTACACTAACTTAGTTATAAGTGTGAAATAGTGCAAATGCGAGCAGATAAATAAACAAGCTACTTTAATCCATAATCAAAACAACACAGCAGTAAAATAGAATGTAAAAGAGTAAGGAAGAGAGATGCAAACACAAGATAACACGCCGATGTGTTATCGAAGAGGAAATCGAAGAACTCGGCGAAAAATCTCTCCGCCGCCCTCCAAGCGGTAATCGATCCACTAGACAATCAGTTAAGATACATGGGTTAGCAAGAGAACCTCCAAGCCTAATCTATCCGTTGTACCTAAGCCCTCCAAGCTCCTACTCTAACAAGGCTTCTCGAAACTGTGTCTTGTCTAGCTCTCTGGATCCTGCAACAAGCTCCATGTTGCATCTGCCATCCTTGGCTTTTTCCAATGCTTCCCAGCAGCACCAAAACCTCACTTTACACTCTGAAAGTGTGTGATAAGTGTTTGGGCTATCAACCTCTCAATGGTATGGAAATGGAGAGGTAGGAGTTGAGGAAATCTACAAGCATATGTGTAGAGATATATGGGTATGATAATATCTAACTCTCAAGGTTTGACGTTAGGGTTTTCTCTCAGAAGCACCCCTCAACATTTTTGGGTAATGTGGGTGGAGCTGGAGCGGCCCCTTTATGCTATCTTAAAGCTCTCCAAAAGGAGCCCATATTCCCATAGCTATCAAGTTGAGGTTCTGGCAAAATAGAATGTTTCGCGGGTGTCTTGTGAGAAGACCTTACCCGCGAGATACTCACGAAACATAACTGTCTCCATCTGTATTGACTCTTCGCATTCCAGTCATGTGTAAGGCACATGCTTCACTTTGTGGGATGCTTAGTCAAGAGCCACCCGCGAGAACTCTTCTGGCTTCAATTGCTTGAGTCTTCACACTCTCTCTCTCTAACACACAACCCTTATAATCAAATCTCACAATAAATACTGCGTACAAAAGACTGAATATAATTACAATAAAATTTGGCACGGAATAAAAGCCAACAAATTACATATTTGTAAATCACAACTTTACAATGTGCATAGTGTAAAGCTAAAAAAACGAAAAAATTATTATGTAATCTCAGTATACAAGATCAGCAGGCTAACCTTATACTCCAAGCCAATAGAAGCATGCCAACACATAATAACTTGCTAACTTCAGTGACACATAATAACTTGTTAACGTTAGGAAATTTTTAGTTTCACTTTTAATTTTAAACAGGGGCATTCCTTCCTTCTCTCAGGCTCTCACATACGATTCCTCTCCCATGAACAACGGCTCAAGTACCATGGGCTATTCCTCTCTCACCTCCGTTAGCATCGTGGAAGTTCACTGAGGCCACCTTGCCGTGGTTGGTTCAGTTCGTTCTCTGTTGCCGTTTCGGTATTCATTCAAAACGAAACCGATCTAGCCCAAACGAAAATGAAAGCCCTTTCGGACTCTTCTCTGTATGGTCCTTATCAAGCTCTTTCCTCTTCTAATCCATTGCTCCAAGCCTCATTCACGGGTATAGCCATCTGTAAAGGCATAAACGGTGAGTGCAATTTTTTTAAAATCATCTTTTGTGGAAATTTCTTATACTGTAATTATTGATGATTTGAATCTCATATTTTTGGGATAAGTCTACTGTTTAGGGTTTTGATTGTAATGTGATTTGCATTTGCAATTGTTGCTCAATTGGGTGTTGGATTTGTAATTTTGTGAAGTAACTTGTGGCTGGTGAGTCATTATATAAAGCATGGGTCGTGGAATGTTTTTTTATTGCATATAAAGTGTTTGTTTAAATGCTTCTTAGGCCACAACTTACCAAATCCTTGTCCAACTTTCTAAGACAAAGCCAAATCCTTATTTTGCAGTGCTATAAGATTTTTTTTTTTAGTGAAGTATTTGCTATTTTGCAGTGAATCTATTATTGATTTAGTAGTTTCCATTTATTTAAAGCCTAAGTACTTGTGAGAGTATTATTGGAATTCGCAAGTAAATTTATGTAGCTTATCAGCCCTTTCAGGGATGTATTTTCTTAAGGAAATGCATCTGTTGTACTCAAATTGCACCTCCTCCCTTTGGAAAGGAGGCAATGCTTAGCTTTTGTTTCTTTATTGATTTTTTTTATAAATTTGTTATGAAGTTCTTTTATTATTTTTCTTTGGAGCAATATTTCAAGTAAATGCCTATTTCTTTTCTTTTGTTTCTTAACCACTTGGTCTTTGTTACTACGTACATGCAAGTATGTTCTACAATCAAATTTCAAATTGATGGTTCCTTGGTGAAAGTATACTTTTCAGAGAGTGTTGGTTCCAAGTGTTGGATGCTTACTTTTACTCTTATTTTTTTTTGGTTTATTACCAGAGGGGCTTTGTTGAGGCCCATGCTGATGATGGTTTACTAGAAATATTTGGCCTAAAGCAAGGGTGGCATGCATCTTTTGTTATGGTTGAACTCATCTCTGCCAAACACTGCAGTATCAAAAGATGACCTGAGAGGTATGTTGTTCCTCCAACAAGGATGATATTGCTTGCTCTAAGATTCAAGCAACGAATGGGTGAGTCCACTTTCCCTTTCTGTTGGTTAGATGAAATTTCTAGATTTTCTTCTCCCACAAAATTTTCTGCCATAGGTATTCTTAATTGTTTATTATTTAAATTTTTATTTGTGTTTGCTTATCTTTGATTTCCTTTGATACTCATGTTGATCTCTTTGATGATTATGGTTAGTATTTTATGGACTGATGTGTCTTGAATTATTTTTGTACTAGGTATTTTAGAATTCATGGCCAATTGACTTTACAACCCTGGCTTATTCCTTCTGTACTCCGATTGTTTGATAAAATTCCTCAATGAAAAGATTGTCATTTTTTAAGAATTTTGGTATAGTCCTTCATGAAACATGCTTATTACCATTAGAAAAGCTTGATTTAATTATCATAACTCATTGTTGGACAATGTTATTGACAGTGCTTAGACATATTGGAGTTCACCTGTGATGTTTATTAATAACTGTAAATTTTACTTATGCTATTTTGTATTAATCGTGTGATGACTATATATATATATATATATATATATTATATTCATACATTATTTAGTTTTGATATTCAATCATTATGCAAAAGAAGTTCAGACTTTAGAGAAGCAAAATGAGCAAAGGTGGAGAGAAAGGTTTCACAACTACAAAAATCTAGAAGGATATTTCAATGGATAGCTGAAAAATAAGTCTGATGATGCTTTCATTTGTGGAAACAATTATACTTTCTACATTGAAGCCTTGCTGCCTAGCTATCTTTTAGGAATCTTTTGTTTTTACTTTTCGGTTTTCATCTACCAAAGTGAATTTGTTTTAGATTGCTTTAGTTTGAAAGAAACTACTTTTTGTACTTACAGATTTACTCAAATTTGACTTGGAGGCCATATAAAGTTGGAGTTATGTACTAATTTTATATGCTTAGTTTCTTGTTCTCAAGGATTACTTACTTTATTCATTTTATTTATTTATTTTTCTTTAAATTAGATTGTCAACCACATAGAAAAGTTACAAAAACAAGACATGGGCAATGGCCACTATGAACTAAAGAGAGTTCATAAGGTATTTTTTATTATAGTTGAAGACAAGCAAAACATATTATTACAATTGTTCTCTACTTTGAAATTGGAATTGCAATGGTGCCCATAAAAAAATTGTTATGAGAACACTTGTTCTTGTAATGTATATGATTTTTGAGCTAAAAGAATGTCTCATTTTATTTTAGTCTCTTGTAACTTTTGGAAGCATTTGGAGGAAGTGCATATTATGGTAACACTTTTTTGATGTGGAATTGTCCAATTCTAATGTAATAACCTTCAAATTCATTTAGAAGATTTGTTGAATTCCATGATTTTTTTCCCCAATATGGTATAGAAAGTAAATGTGAGAATTGTGTTATTATGGTTAATGGTCTTGCTTCATAGTCATGACTAGGGGAATTACCTTGTAATTAACCTAATAACCAAATCCAAGAATTCTTAAAAATAAAGTCAATAATAGTCGGCAATGAAGATACAAACTCACATTACATTAAGTATTTTGAAATTACAAGAATTTACAAATTCACATTGCATATGTATTTTGAAGTTACAAGAATTTGTACTAGACATGGAGGGGAGAATTTTGGAAATAATCTAAATGCTTTATTATTCAAATCCCATCCTTAAAAACAATGTTTGTTACAAGCTAATTATCATCTGCATCACAATGACATAAAGGAACCACTCTAACTAGGTTATCCAAGTTGCTATTCATCTGCATCTTCTGCTGCAAAATATTCATGCTGCAACGTCTGCTGCAAAATATTCATGCCACAAAGATAAGCAGCACTTCACAACATTATATAACAAAGGAGGCATAAAACTCAATCCAAACAGGAACGACAAAAATAAAAGTGAAATAATGTAATTTTAATTGACATAAGGACAATAAATTCCATCAACTTATGATTTTGACTAACAACTGATTTTGATACAACAACAAATACATTGTTACTAATGCACAGAAATATAATTTACAATACAAGCCCTCAGGTAATTCGCCTGCTTTACATGAATCCCAGCTATACCTAAATGGAACACAAGGCACCAATATCACTCTCCACTAATCATAGCTGACTGAAAAGGGACTCATAATTTCCACAAATGTCGAATAAGAATTTCGAGTTTACACAAGGCTGCATGTTAGCACTTGAGCAGTCAGAACTTTACACGATAGCATAAACAATAAGAATTTTGAGTTTGATACTGCACTTGAGCAATGTGTTTGGCAGAGATGAGTTCAAACATAACAAAAAGATGCATGCTACCCTTGCTTTAGGCCAAATATTTCTAGTAAACCATCATCAGCATGGGCCTCAACAAAGCCTCTTTGGTAATAAACCAAAAAAAAATAAGAGTAAAAGTAAGCATCCAACACTTGGAACCAACACTTTTTGAAAAGTATACTTTCACCAAGGAACCATCAATTTGACATTTGATTGTAGAACATACTTGCATATACGTAGTAACAAAGACCAAGTGGTTTAGAAACAAAAGAAAAGAAACAAGCATTTACCTAAAATATAGCTCCAAAGAAAAATAATAAAAGAACTTCATAACAAATTTATATAAAAAATAAAAATAAAAATAAAAAATCAATAAAGAAACAAAAGCTAAACATTGCCTCCCTTCCAAAGGGAGGAGGTGCAATTTGAATACCACAGATGCATTTCCATAAGAAAATACTCTTGCGGAGATGAGAGAGGAACAGCCACAGCAACAAAGAACAAATTGAACCAACCACGGCAAGGTGGCCGCACAATGAACTTCCACGATGCTAACGGAGATGAGAGAGGAACAGCCCATGGTCCGTACTTAAGCCACTATTCATGGGAGAGAAAGAGAGGAATCGTATGTGAGAGTCTAAGAGAAGGAAGGAGCGCCCCTGTTTTAAATTAAAAGTGAAACTAAAAATTTCCTAACATTAACAGACGTTAACAGAGCACCCTGAGTTGGCAGTCTCGCTGAGATAAGCAAGTTATTATGTGCTGGCATGCTCTTATTGGCTGAGAGTACAATGTCAGCCTGCTGACCTTCTACTCCAGGACTACACAATAATTTCCCAAAAAAAACTTGGAAAAAATAAGACACAAAAAGTCTTTGATTCGATGCGGCCTTTTTCCATGAATACAGTCAGCTAGGGAAGCCTTTTCCCCCTGATTTTCGGTTGCCAAGGAAGCATTTTACTCTTGTTTTTCGGTTGCACTTGGTTCCTAGATGGTAAAATCTAACATCAAACTGCTAGGACCAAAACATTTGTTACAACTTGCTAGAGGTGTACGCAGTTTAGTCGATGTAGTTTTTTCTTGAATTTATCACCAAACCGATAGGAATCACTTTTTCCATAACTCAAACCAATGCACAACACCTAGGGACAATTTTCTAACCTACATCGGTGTAGTTTTTTGTGATCGGTTTAATCAGTTTAAAATATTAATTCTTTTTTTATTATTTTAAATTAGGCTTTCAAGCCCAATATCCATACATCAACCTGTTCAAGATTTAAAACAAATACAAAATTTTATTTATTTAGCAAGCTGTCAAAGTTTATGGACAAGCTCAAACTCTAGTTTTTTAGCATCAATGTCCAATTGTCCATACATTATACATAAATGGATAAAAACATGTTCATACATAAACGGGTAAAAACTTGTTCAAGTATTCATATATAAAACATTTTAAACCTGTTCATACATAGTAAATTTCATCATTTCTAAACTCAATCACAAGTTCAAATTACTCATTAGTCATTACTTAATCAATGTCACCAGATCCAACAATAGCAATCATTAGTCAATCAAGTTCAACAGGGCAACAATAACAGTCATTACTCATTACTTAAATTTTTTTTTTTTTTTTTTCACAACTAACCAACTAATGTAACATCCCAAATTCAACAATTAAATAAAATAAATATTACCAAAAAAAAAAAAAAAAAAGCAGAGTAAAACTGTAAAAGAAACATCAATATAAAAAAATTATATAGATTTCCCTGCACAACTTTCTTTTACATATAAAGATAATAACATAAAATAAAAAGGAATTCATTATATTATTCTTAATATAAATATAAAAGCTAATTATATAATAAAAATCAAAATGGTAAATAGTGAGTGATTACCTTTCAAAGAAGGATTGAAGAGAGAGAACTCTCTTATTCTCAGTCTCCCTCAAAAATCAAAATGCTGAAAAAGAAAATAGACTGTAGAGTGTAGACCGACTCACTATTCACTACTTAAAGCTCCCTTATACAAGTAACGCTGTAAACTTGAAGTGGACTTGGACTTTGAGAGAGTTAGGGTAGGGGTGAGAAAATAATGAATTTATACTAAGGGTAGAAATAAAAAAAAAAATTAAAAAAAAATCTAGCACAAAACAACGTGGTTTTGATGCTTTTAAAAAAAAAAAAAAAAAAATTCAAGTGAAACGATGACATTTTGTTTAAAAAGTAAAAATAAAACCTAGTAAAACAAAGCCATATTAATCCATATATAGTAAAAATAAAACCTAATTAAACCTTTTTTCGGTTTTAGACTTCAGTTGCATTGGTTGCACTACACCGGCATTGGAGCAGGCTTTGCCCTCTGCTCACAGGCCTCGGCTCAATCAATCGGCCCCTACGGCAGTATGGTATTTACAACGCCGATCAATTGGGTCAGCTATGGTAAGGTTCTGCACACCTTTACAACTTGCCCACGTAGCAAATTGTGAATGATGAAATAAAAATGGTTGGTTCATGTTGGTCCACAACTCCACTACTTACAACTCGCCATGTAGCAACGTTGTGGTTCTAGAATTACTCATTTTTGTTAAATGAGTACCTCAGGGGGTCAATTGCCCTTGCTCAACCATCCTTGCCTCTGCCTTTGTATAAGGTCCAACCATTGTTATATAATATATGGTTTTTAGGGTGTATGGTCATTTTATTTCCTTTATAGTGAATTCCAAAATTCTTACTTTATATTTTAGAAGACTCTCATAATATAAAAGATTTACGATCAGTTAGAATGAGATTCATGATGGAAATATGCATGTACGCAGTGGAAAATTAACGGATCTACTTCATTTGCAATAGATAACATATGCTATGTAAATTTTAGAATATGAGAGCAAGAGAGTGTACCTTGGTGTGATGAATTTCAAAATGAAGATTGTAAGCAATTGGGAATACTTTTAATCTTCACTCCAATTCCACTAACGCCGAAGATGTGTGGTCTCTCAATCAGTAATGTGAATTTGTTAAAGAGAGAATTAGAGAGTATCCAACACCCACATACACCATTTCATGCAAGTTGTTCGTTTTAAAAATCTATATGTTTCTCTCTTAATAACTGATTATCTAATTGGGCTATCCTTTTGGGCCTTTCCAATTGGGCTCTAGTATGTGGCTTGGAGTGAGACCAAAAGGGACCAATAAGACACTAGCTCCAATGGGCCTTGAACTTTTCTATCAACTCTTGACAAGTCCAAAGTTACCATTAACTATATTTAATACCACTATATAAATATAGTTGCACTCTAGGTCTTATTTATAAATTATATCTCAAGACTTTATTGTACATACAACTCCTTCATTAAATATTCGTAGTAATACAAAGTCATAAATGTAGACTGTCATTTTGTAAATTACTACATCTTAATCCTTGAGTACCCGGTTTAATCTTTTTAAGTTATTCACCATATATTTATGAAATCCAATGTCATAAATATATACTTTAGGAATTTCTTACTAAAGTGGTTAGGCCTAACTCTCTGAATAATTGAACCCATTAAACTTATCTCAAGGGAATATTTTATATCTCCGTTAAGAGACTATGAATTCCATCTTGAGAATATATGTTCCATCAACACTAAATTTGGCTACCCAACATACTGAGGTTTTAACCGTTACTTTAGATCTCACTCTTGATATATTAAAGCAAACTACATTCCATGATTAGGTCCATTATTCTCTCAGGATTAAGAGTTCATGTAAATATAAGTCGTGAGATTTATTATTCATTTGACAGTCTTTAGGAGAATAATAAATCTCACAGCGGTCCAATTCAATATGTCTTAACTCTTAAAACATATCAACATATCAACTAGAAGTCTCCACTTCCATGATCAAGACAAATCATTGTAGTTGATATGTTATAGTCTTCGCATATAAAATGCCTAATTTCATCACCGACTACGAACTAAAATTTTGAGTTTACAAAGAACTTGTGACTTATATCTTTTGTGACTAAATCACATAAATCACATACTATGCATCTCATGGACTATATAATAATGTTCGAATATTCATGTTACCATTATTTTAGATAATAATAAAACAAATTTATTAATCATAATATTAAGTCATACATAATGTCATACTTAATATCATACAATAGGATTTAAGGGCACTAATCCTAACAATCCATCCCTTCTATAATTACTTTTTTTTTTAAATGTTTAATTAGAATATTAGATTTTGTAAAAAAAAAAAAAAAAAATTAGAATATTAGATTATCATATCTTAAAATATGTTTATATGAGATACAAACATAAGATTTTAATGTAAATCTCCCATTTTCAAATTTGTATTTTATTCGGCTCCGATTCACGAGTCAAAATAAAGATAAAAAAATTCAAAAAATTGAAAAAAGTGTGGATGCCCCTGAAAAAGGGGAAAAATAATGATGATGGTTCCCCTTTTTTTTGGGTAATCGCACATTGGGTCCTTAGTGACATGACCCTTATGTGCATGTGTCTCTTAGGTGGGGGGGGGGGGGGGGTGTGGGTGAGTCCCTTTTTCTTATTTTTATTTTAGGAGTCACCACCAACCATTGGTTTTGTATTAGATGCGATTGGTCACCTACGTGTCTAAGAGCTTTAAATCTCGACAGAAATGAATCTGCCGCGGTGCTATCGAGGATCTATTGGCGGCAAAAAGAGTGTCTCGATGGATCGAGAATCTATCGAGCAGACAGAGAGCACAGAAATTCGTCTCAATAGATTGAAGAAGCTGTCGAGAATGTGTCGACTAGGAACCCAGAAATCTAGATGAATCGAGAAGCTGTCGAGATTCTATTGAGAAGAAACCCAGAAATCTCGATAGATCGAGAAGATGTTGAGATGCTATCAAGAGTGCAAAGAGCACAGGAAAATTCCTCGATGGATCAAGAATCTGTCGAGGATCTATTGAGAAAGGAGAAAGAAAAGCTCGATAGAAAGGAATCTATCGAGGATTTGTCGAGGAGCTGTCGAGCTTGAAGAAAAAGAGTTTTTAAAGGAGGAAAAACATAAAGAGATAAATGCAACAAGCAAGCTACTCAACCAAAGATCCAATCAACATATTAAGCTCTCAAAACATCTCTCAACATATAAGCATAGCATCCATAGATCCAAAAACACACGCACACACGCACTAAATAAGTCTAACCAATTATATATTTAAAAAACAAGTTAAGACAGTTTAGTGAGCATATATTAACACATGTATTCCTTGTGATGGCCAAATCACATTGTACCTGCACATGTATCAAAAATAGCAAAGAATTTGCGTGTTGTGTGTGAAACATAGCAAGAGTGCATAAGGCCTTGTTTGGATTTTGGTGAACTGAGTTAACAAATCTGAGTTTTATTAACTCATAACCTAAAATCATTGGGCCCACGAGTAGGAAGCTTGTTTGGATGATTATTCAAGCACTTAACTCAGTTAACAAATTTCAGTATTTTGAGATATGGGTGAGCTAATTCAAAAACAAGGTGGAAGTGTTTTCAAGTTATGGGTTATGAATAATCAGTGACAATTTCGTAAATTTTCAGCACAAACGGGTCCCACACTCGTCCCTTCACTGCATGCTTTTGCTCCAACGGCTATTTGCTCCTTTACTCCTCATTTACTGAACAGCTTAACTATAGAAGCAAAAACATAGTCTCATTCCTCTTGATCTTCACCAAATCTGCCCTCCATCTCTGGTGATTATCAATTGAACCTTTCTTTATTTCTTTTATTTTTTTATTCAAACCTTTATGTTGCTGGGTTCTTGATGGAAAGTTGCTTGGGTTTTATGTTTACATCTCTCTTTGCTACCATCTCCTTCCCCCCTTAGTCCTTCATCTCTGGGTCTATCAACAATGAATACCGTCAGTTTTTTTTTTTTTTTTTTTTTTTTTTTTTTTTTTCGTGGTTGCACTTGATCAATGTTGACACCTCTAGTTTTTGCCTTCAGTTTAGACCTCCAGTTTTTTTTTTTTTTTTTTTTTTTTTTGTATTTTTATATTATGGTTACACCTCTAGTTTTTTTGGTCCGTCAAAATTGAAGCCATCTTTGCACTTAATGACCTTTGCTTAAGTGGTTCTCATTTGCAAGGTGAAGGGAACAACTTCAAATTCAAAGGAAATCGTAGACCAATGTGATGATTGTGCATATGGGTATTGATCTAATATAAATTCCTATGAAAACCCAAATGAAAAGAACCAAAGACAAAATTGTTTGGAGTACTAGAGAGGACAGCTACTGTACCAAGGGTCCCACCAATTGAGTTATATTTTTCTTTTTACAAACCAAAAACTAATGAGATATCAGGTGCCAAATAGGACTTGGAATTGAGTTAAGAAAAAATGAGGAATTATGAGTTATGAGAATGAGTTATGAATTGTGTGTTGTGAGTTATGAGAATTGAGATATGAATTATGAGATATGGGTGAGGTGTAAACCAAACAAGGCCTAATTGTCTCAGGTTATGATGATTTGAGACTAGAGAAAATCAATTACACTCACACACAATCATAACTGCTTGATGGGGACTATCACCTTTGAAGTACATCCTATAACTCTCATATCTCTTGGAAACATGCTTGCAATCATATTAAAAGCATTTTGATCTTTTTGCTTTTATTCTTTGCATATTTTTCTTTTTGAGCATAGCATGCATGGACATATAAGGGAGAGAAGAAATACTCATTTATGTAAGCTAAAACATCCCAATTTTACTGTGCCTAAGCACATAAATGTTATTCATGATTGACGGGTTTTAGTGGTGAGATGGTTATTTATGCCTTTCTCTTACAATTTTCTAGTCCTTCCCATAAAAAAGAGTGATATGTGCATGAGATATAAGAGATCATCTTAATTGTACTCATCACAAACACGAGCCACAAAACTCACTTGCTTAGTTGTGTATTGAGATGCTTATCTAAGCTACAAGAGATACAAAGTTAAGAAACTTTGTTTCAATGGCCATTTAAGGTACACAAGTAAAAATATACACAAACACACACTGTTTTTGTATTTTTCTAATTTTTCAAAAAAAAAATTATGTAAAAAAAAAAAAACTAAAAACAAACAAACAAACAACATGTAAACATAAAAAGCATAAAAGTAGAATGACTCAAAAACAAGAAAGCAAAATAAACAAGTAATGCAAAAACATAAAGGGAGAGAGAGAAAAAGTGACTGAATCACTTTGAGCCTTTTTCCTTCCACACTTTGGAATTGGAGGAAGATCCTTTCCTAGAGTTGAACCTTTGTTCTGGAGGTGAGGGGGAAGCCTAAAACTGTTCAAGTTCGAAAGGAACATGAGGGCCTTGAGAAGATCTCAAAGAGGACCCAAAGATGGTTGAATCTGACCTTGACCACCAAATGATAACACATTATTGCTCTGTCGAGTGGCTAACCACTTATAGCAATTTGGACGAGTGTGTCCTGAAGCTCCACAGTGATGACAGAAATGCGGCTTCTTTGGTTGAGACTTCTTATTTTTAGCCTTATTGCTCTTTGGGTTTCTAGTCTCTTTCTTCTCTATCTTAAGGGGTGCTCCTAGAATAGATTTGCCTTTATCTAGATTGTTCTCACTAGCTATCTCAATTTTAGTTTCATTTTTCTCAAGATTTTCATTATTAGTAGGTGAGACAAAACCAATCTGACTAGAGGAGGCAATATAAGAAGAGTTAGAGAGTTCATACCCCAAGCCAATTCTGTTAAAAGTTGATTTCTGGAGGTTCAGCATTTCATCCAACTTTGCATTGGAAGTCTTCTCCAACTGAGCTTGAACTTGGAACAATTCTACTTCAAGCTTCTTGGTTCTTTCAGTCAAGAAATTGTTCTCGAACCTCAGTGCTCCAATGGTTTGATTGGCTTCATCAACCTTTGTGGATAGTCCTCTCGTTCCAGCCCCACGTCATTAAACTTCTTAGTAGAAAGCCTATACAACTTCTCATACTTTTCAAATACCTTGTATAAATTTGCATAGGCTGTATGGATGTCATCCTGTTTATCCATCTTCTCAAACTTAGATTCCACCAAGTCCTCTTCTTCGTCCACTGCTTCTACGATCCCCATAGTAGGATCCATGTGGCAATGAAAGCACTCAAGATTCCCCCATCATCACTGTCATCTAACTCAGTCTCAGGCTCGATATCACTTAAGGTAGCAGCAAGAACCTTACTTTTCCAAATCAACTTGAGATATGTTGGACATTCTTGTTTCATGTGTCCAAAACCTTGACATTCGAAGCACTTTGGTCCGGAGGGAATAGTATACTGACCGCCATCCTTGGCATCCTTCTTCCATCTGTCTTGAGCTTTGAATTGAGAAGAACTGGATTGCTTACTGTCCTTGTTAAAACCTTTTACAATGACATTCTTCATGAACTTTTTGAACTGCCTAGTGATGTAGGACTTCATCTTAGAATCTTCATCATCTGAAGACTCATCAGTCTCGTTACTTTTGGCCTTCAGTGCCATATTCTTACTTTTGGTTTCTTTCCCAAGTCCAGTCAAACCCAATTCATAGGTTTGCAAGTTGCCAATCAGCTCCGTCAACGGAATGATGTCAATGTCCTTTGATTCTTCAATTGCTGTTATCTTGGCATGAAATCTCTCAGGGAGAGATCTGAGCACCTTTCTCACAATCTTGGGTTCAGGAATATGATCACCAAGATTAAATGCTGAGTTCACTATGTCCTTCAGCTTGGCATAGAACTCATCGAACGTCTCATCCTCCTTCATCTTTATCTCCTCAAACCAAGTCGTGAGCCTTTGGAGCTTTGAATCCTTAATACCCTTAGTCCCTTCATAGGTTGTCTGGAGGATGGTCTATGCTTCCTTTGCAATTTCAGTTGAGAATATTTTCTTGAACTCCTCATTGTTCACTGCACTAAATAATACATTCAATGCTCTACTGTTGAAATTTTCCACTTTGATCTTGGCCTCATCCTAATTAGCCACGCTTCCTTTGGCTTCACCTAGCCAATTTCCACAGCTTGCTAGATCTTCTCATCTAAAGACTACAAGAAAGCTCTCATGCGTACTTTCTAGTATGCATAGTTAGTGCCATCAAATAAAGGAAGTATGATAAGAAACTGTCCTCTATCCATGATAAATAGGGGTCACAACAAAGATTAAACCTAATTAGAGTGTGTCCGCTCTGATACCACTTGTTAGGGCAAAATGAATTGACTCTTTGCAAATTAATTAATTACCCAAGTTAATTAATTAGATTCAATTACATGCAATAGCGTGATAGCACAAACAAATCACCAACTAAAGTAAATGCAGCGGAAATTAAATTTGATACGATGATTTGTTTACGAATGGGAAAAACCACCAAGGCAAAAACCTCACCGGGTGATTTTAAGGTCACCACTCCTAAGAATCCACTATTATCAATTACAAGCTATTACAAGTATAATGAATCTTACCAAACCCTTTGCCCTATCCCGAAATACCAACCTACAATTGAACCCTTACCCTAATACCCAATTTGACTTGTATTGTAGTGGCAATCTTTCTGTTCAATGCATGAATCCCAATACGTGACTAACCAATGATGCACAGATCCCAGTACGTGACTAACTCCTTTGCATGAATCCCAGTACGTGACTAACCAATGATGTACAAATCCCAGTACATGACTAACTCCAGCAACTTAAAGAAGGTTGTTGGCTGCAAAGTTCTTCACTTCATGCACAATGAAGATCAAGAAGCTCTTTGGTTACAAAACCCTTAGCGTAAAGACACAAGAGCTTCTTTCAGAGAGAACAAGACACTAGGTCACTTTCTACATATGTTCTCCATGTATGAAGGCCTTTAAAATAAGTCTTATATATGCCTAGGGTTGTGAGAAAGAAACCCAACACATACACATCAGTCTGGGCCGAAAATCAGATCTGAAAATTCTAATTCTGTAAGTCTCAACAGAAACAGCTTTTGTTGAGCTTCTACTATAAACCTCGATAGAAGTCTTTCTATCGAGATTGCTGTTGGGTTTTAATGAACAACTCTTCTTCACTTATTTCTTGGTCAAATCTTCATGGCTTTAACCTTTAACTTGAACAACATGTTTCTTGAAGTGGTAAACCCATCCTAGATCTACCCAATAACAAGTAAAGTGCATTTTGTCAAAAGATTTGCCAATTACATAAAATATGTCCCTAACACAAGTAATCCCCTTTCCCCTTTACTTTATTGCACTTATATATATATATATATATATAGACACCTAAACTCCAACTATCTCCCCATTAGGTAGGATTTTATTGGCCTAAGCACTTATTTGTTGAGGAGAAACTGATCCAATTCAGAGTTGTTGATGTTTATACCGATCAATCATAGAAGAAAAATTCAGATTCATTCCGATGAGCTTTACAACCCCTTTGGCATAAAGGAAGGGAAGCATAAAGCGAAGGCCCTAGTTGTGATGGTATGAGCTTTACTGATAACTTTTCTCATTAAGATTATTATGTTCTTATCTCATTAAGCAGATCAAATCCCGAATCCATTTATTTTTCTAGTATACAATCAAATTGTAATATCTTAATAATGGTAGAAATGGAGTCTAAAATAAAAAATATTTTCTATTTCCTCACTCTTAAATGGTTTTTAAACCTCTATTAAAGTATAATATGGGTATGTCTCATAAAAATGGTTGATGGCATAGAACTCCCTTTTCTTTATGATGAAGCACCCATTAGGCTTGAAAGAGATTAATATTTATTTAAGAGAGACATAAAATCTTTTCAATCAACCTTTACAATATTTCAGCACTTTACTTTTATGCCATTTAAATTAGGAATGGCATAGGTTGGGTTTGGGGCGAGTTTCTTTAAACCCGAACCCGACCCACCCCCCGAAACCTGAACCTACCCCGTTTACTAAAGGGTTTTTTTACCTCAAACCTGTGCCGTTGGGCCCCGCAAGCCCTGCCCCGTCAGGGCACTTCAGGGCCCAATCTTTAAAAATAAAAAATAAAAATTCAGCCTTGGATTATCCCTTATAGACAACTAATATCAATTTGAGAAGTTTCTACATTCTTAAGAATAGCTAATATTTTCTACATCCCTTCCACTTAATAATTTTTTCCCTAAAAAGAAATAAAAAAAGATTCTAAGTATGACACCTTCCAACAAGTAAACCTCGTATCCTTAGAAAATAACATGAAGAACAATTCTGGTCATGAATATGAGTGGTAAATTCTTTCATAAACAGCCTCCAACCAACATACATAGATGTTTCTTACAAAGATTAAAGAAAAGATTATGTTTCTTACAATGGCAGGATTCGAGTTCGGAGCGGGTATTCCTAATACCTGTACCCGACCCGAACTTGCTACGGGTTGGATTATAAAAACCCAAACCCAACCCTAATGTTTCACAGGTTGGGTAAAACCTAACCCACTAGGGTCGGGTCAGGTACCTGCAAGTCAAATTCATTTTGCCATCCCTAATTTAAGTTCTAGCTCTTTACTTTAATGTCATTTTAATTTCAGCCCTTTACTTTCCTTGCAATTTATTTTTTTGCACTTTATTATTGTTGTCCCTTTACTTTCTTCACCAATAATGTTGCCATAAAATAAATACGCTTGGGTAAAACAACTTCTTTACACAACTATTCTAAGGAAGTGCTTTTCAAAATCCTTTTCATCCCTCTCATAAATTTTGAAAATAAAAATAATAGCAGAGGTTTTTGTAATTGTTTATCAATAAAAACTTTTCTAAAAAAAATATGCTTCTTCAAAACATAAAAAGTAACATTGTAAATGTTTTCTTCATACAATTAATTATAAGCCTTTCTTAGAATAGTTTTAGTTAAAAGGATTCGTGTTCATGGATCATTCCCTTGAATCCTTGAACACCCTTTAAGCATACATTGTCCCTATCATTTTCTTTGGCACTAATGAATTTTATTTGTCATCTTTTTTACATGATAAAATTGAGGATAACAACAAGGTGCTACTCTTCCAACTCCTTTTTTTTTTTTTTTTTTTTTACAATAGCTAGTATTCACATGCTACCTATATACTATACATATTAAATATTTTGCTCAAATGTTTATCTTTGAATATCCTCTCACATGCAACCTATGTATATACCTCATGATGGTGGACTAAAAATCGGACTATCTCCAGTTCGTTCATAGAGTCGTCTAAGACCAGAAGGGTCGTCTAAGACCAGAAAGGTCGTCCAAGATCAGAAGGGTCGTCCAAGACCCGGAAGGTCGTTCGGGTCATCCAAGACTCGGAAGGTCATCCAAGACCAGAAAGGTCATCCAAGACCAGAGAGGTCGTCCATGACCAGAGAGGTCATCTAAGACCAAAAGGGTCGTCCAAGACCACAAGGGTCGTCCAAGACCAAAAAGGTCGTCCAAGACCAGAAGGGTCGTCCAAGACCCGGAAGGTCGTTCGGGTCATCCAAGACCCGGAAGATCATCCAAGACCAGAAGAGTCGTCCAAGACCATAAGGGTCGTCCATGACCAGAAAGGTCATCCAAGACCAGAGAGGTCGTCCATGACCAGAGAGGTCGTCTAAGACCAAAAGGGTCGTCCAAGACCACAGGGGTCGTCCAAGACTAGAAAGGTCGTCCATGACCAGAGAGGTCGTCCAAGACCAGAAGGGTCTTCCACGACCAGAAGGGTCGTCCAGGACCGGAAACGTCATCCAAGACCATAAGGGTTATCTAGCTCACGAAGTGACCTAGACGATCTCCCAACACTTAGGAAAAATTCCGAAGATGGATTTGTCTACACCAGCTTGTAATTCAGACCACGCATTACTATTTTATCTTCTTCATCGCTATGGCAGTTATAGAAGATAAGACTTCTTATTCTAATTGCTATAGCGGTTGTGGGAGTTAAGTCTGAATCTTCGGAATCTCCATGAATATTGGGGCGGTTACTAAACAAGTAACCGCTATAAGGCCTACTATATAAAGACTCATCCATGCAAAATAATAGGGAGTTTTTTTTCACTATTACATAAAAGTTGGGAATTCCTGAGTTTCCAAAACACAAAGACTAACTTAAGCATCGGAGGGTTCTTGGCCGGTTCACCCCAGTCACCTTTGATCTTGTGTTTCTTTCTTTTCAGGCCTTCCAAGCAACCATTAGCCCATTGAAGCCCGGAGCATTCAGCCTACTGATTTTCTGTGCATCTTCACCTCATATGTTTTATTTGTAAATATTCATTGGAGTTAATATTCAAATGCTGATTATATGGTAAATAATTACTCACGTGTGTGTATATATATATATATATATATATATTGCAAAACCTTTAAAAAAAACATCAAAATGCCAACTATCATATTTTTACACTAAAAAGATAAAGTTTGAATTAAATGAAAATGAGGTGCTATTTTCGAATAGGCACTGTGGGGTGCCTAACACCTTCCCCACACGTAATCAAACTTCCAAGTCCATAATCATTGGTTCAAGACCTTTTGATTTGCCTTAATTAATAAACCCTTAAAATTTGGTTTAGCTAATTAGGCAAACTTAAAATGAATTAGACCCCTAGGTGACCAATCACACCAAACACAAAACCAAAGATTGGTGGCTACTCCTAAAATAAAAATTAGAAAGAGGCACTCACATACACACACCCTACCTTAGAATCAAAAGCACACAAGAGTCACGTCGCCGAGGATCCAATGTGTTACCAAACACTCTCTCTCTCTCTCTCTCTACACACACACACTAATGTAAATTTATGGCTAGAGTCACATACCACTATATAAAAATTAAAATCCTAAATTAAATTAATTGTAAAACTATTTGTATTTCAGTGGTCAAGTCATCCATGAATTTTAATTCAATTAAGAAACTTAATATTACGCCTAAAAAATTAAGAGATTAAATTCTATAAGGATGTGGTGTAAAACTTATACTTTACTCTTCTAATCCCAACATGCCACATCATTTTATTTTGTATTTAAGAATAAGCACAATCACACTAGATCAATTTTAATACCCATAAATGAATCTAACCAAAATTAGGAGTTTATTGAGATGTTATTAGGTATAGTAGGATGTATTAAATTTTAAGTACAATACTGATGTGATAATCTCTCATTGGATGGTGTAAAACATAAGTTTTACACCCCATCAATACCAAATTCGGACTCACAAATTAAATATTAAAATTGTCATGAAGGTGTTATGAGATTTTATTTTGTTCACATGAGAATTCTAACTTTTAACTCAAATTAAAAACCTACAAAAAAAGAAAAAAAAATAGAAGCTATAATAGTTTCTAGGGTAGCCAATAATGGCAGTGAACAAAGTAAAAAAATCCACTCCAAGCACGGAGAAAGTGATCGCTAGGTTTGGTTCTACTTAGCCCTTCAATACAAAGTTCAGCCTTTGATCTCCAAGTACTCCATTAGGTACTCCCATTACATTCTTCAACTATTCAACATGCTGATTTTTATGCGAGTCATGGCCTGTTTGATAATGTTGTTCCAATAATATTGTTTAAATATTGTGAAAATACATATGAGTAAAAAAGTATTATAAAAGTATGTATTATATATGTTGTTTAAATAACGAAAATTGTTATTCAAACAATATTAGCAAACATGCGTTCAATATTTTAAAAATGACTTGTTTTAGGGTTTATTAAATTTACTAGAGAATTAGATATGAAGAAAATAAGTAGGGGCTTTTTTTATACTTGAATTTGCTGTGATCTATAATTAAATGAGACAAAATCTTGCACTTTGTTGATTAGTCATAATGATAATGACCATTACCGAAGACAAATAATTGTGGTGTCTTGCTCAAAAAAAAAAAAAATTGTGGTGTCCCTCTCACAGTCCCATCTTCGTGATAGTGACAGGATTAGATGAAGGCCACGCGTCAAGATCTTGTCTTTAACTGTTGGGATCTTGACTGAATTGCTTTTGTTCCTTTCGAACAGGACATTGAGTTAAATGCCGAGGGATCCACCCATAAACTAATCTTGTGCTTCTTTCATTGACACCATTTTTGTTGTAAAAATATATGTGGTACCTAACCTAATTGCAATATGTGGTACCAAACCCAATTGCAATATGCCCTGATCATAATCTATTTATATTGTGGATTTTGAATGTTCTACCATGGGAGGTCCAAGCAGGGGCGGAGCCAAGGGGGGGCGAGGGGGTCAAGTGCCCCCCCTGACTCCTCTTTAAAAAGTTTATGAGTACTGGGCATGTAGAAGTCAGTAGAACTCCATCTTAAATGCTTTGCTAGTTTGCCCGTTCTGATTTAAGAAAAAAAAAGCAGAAAACAGTCTCTAAAATAGCTTTGATGCCGAATAGAAAGGATAACAGTTTCACAGCATTGAGAGATTTACGGTACTATTTAACCAACTACTTCACTTTTGTTTAAAACATAAACTTTTATCATTTTCATTTAAAAAAAAAAAAAAAAACTTTATCATTTCCCAGATTTTAGCGTGTCACTATTCACGGAATTTTGATTGTTTATCCTCTTTTTTTTTTTAATTTTTTTTTTAATTTCATTGAATTTCAATTGGTGGTGGGGGTTTTATATTTTATGCAAAAAAAAAAAAAAATATATATATATATATATATATTAAAGCCTAACTAATTAATGTCCTTGTACCGTACTCAAATTCAAACTCTGGGTCTAGGTTTCTACTATAAAGTATAAACCCAATTTAAATACTTTGAAGAATTAATATAAAGCAAAAAGACAGAATTCTATATATATTTTTAAAGTAATCAAGACAATATACGTATATTGTATACAACTTTAAAGGTATTAACACTTTTACATTGATTATTTTTTCAATTTACTACAAGGAACTAAATTAGATATCTAAATTTATGTATTTAGATTAATATATCTTGCTTTGATTGTTACTAACTACTGTATAAATTAGTTATTTTTGTTTTGATATAAAATATATATTTGTAGTTAATTGAAATTATGGAGAATACATAGTATAATAATAAATCTTGCCCCCCTTGAATTGAAATTCTGACTCCGCCACTGGGTCCAAGATATCTTAATCAATAATGTGGTAGAACTTTTTTTCCTTTATCCAAAGTCCAAAATATATTTTTGTTGTAAAAATATGTCCCGTTAGCAGATTTTTTTTTAATATATTATTTAAAAAAAAATTATATTACTTTTATAAAAAATATAAAAAATTATCAAAAGAAAATTATTAATTTTTTAAAAAAATATTCCATAAATTAATGTCTTAAGTCATTTGTTAAATCATTATTTTATATATATATATATATATATAACAAAACTTAGATATAGTATCTTAGTATCTTAAGTGCTATTCTTTATATATTTTTTTTAAAATTCAACTATATGGGTTAACTAAAACAAACACTTCCATCTCATGGAAAAAAAATCCACCTAACAAAATCTTAAAAGAAAATTTTAAAAAACAGCACCTAAATATAATTCTTAATTCTTGCTTTCATATATATATATATATATATATATATACTCTGCTGATTGTTTCTCCTGCCACAATGGCCAAAATGCTATAAGGATGATGTTTACCCCTGCTTAAAAGTTCCGACTATTATTCTGCCTGCTCCCCCACAAGGGACTGTTGGTGCTTTCGGCACAAAATGCCAAACTGCTTTCGGTACAAAACGCCAAACCGTTAAAGACCGGCTCTTTTGATAAAACTCTGAATTTTGCTCCTGTTATCCTTCACGGACCTGTTATGAATAGTGAAAAAGTCACTGTTTATTGTTACTATTCACAGTATATATATAGAGGACTATTTTTTTAAAAAATTAATATATAGAGGACCTTGACTTCACGAGAAATGCATGCCTAGCGTCACATCATTTCCACATGACAGGTGGCAATGTGAATAAATGTGTCATACCATATCTGGACTAAGCTGATTATATATATATATAGAGGACACTTTTTTTTTTTTTTGATTAATTTATAGAGGACCTTGACTTCACGATGCATGCCTAGCGTCACTTCATTTCCACATGACAGGTGGCAATGTGAATAAATGTGTGTCATACCATATCTGGACTAAGCTGATTATATATATATATATATATATATATATATTTGGATTTTATTAATATGTGTCTTTAAGGTACATATTAATTTTTATTTTAAAATTTTTTTTTTTCGAAAATTGAAAAAGTAATAACAGTTTTTTCAATTTTTGAAAAATTTTTACTAAAAATAAAAAGTTTAATATGTGCCCTAAGGACACACATTAACCGAACCCTCTATATATATATATATATATATGATCAGACATTAACCGAACCCATAAAAAAAACAGTGTGGTTCTGCATTGGGTTTACAAAAAGGAAATAACATGTTTCACAGTTTCACTATAATAGTGGATTGGGCATAGGCCATCATTGATCGTCTTCCCCATACACACCAACACACCCGAAATATTAATAGAAAAAACATTGGCTTCCGTGTGATTCCACATTAGGTTTCCAAAAAGGAAAGAACGTGTTTCACATATAGTCATATAGACACGATGATAATTGTATCAAAATATTTTTCTTTTCTTTCGTCTCCATGAAAAATGGCGTCCATTTTCATTGCATTTGTTGACTCATGCTGAGACCCATAACACGCTTTCTCACTGACCATTCAGTCAAGCAAGCCATTTTGGACTAAAACATAGTCCGTTGTGTTTTGAGAAACGCCGTTCTCTAAATGATACATCGCACTAGGTGGAATGGGAATGAAGTTATTTTATTGGATGTCTTGATCGCGGACAAAATATGAATTGCCACTTGGCTATTAATTTGGCCCAAGTCGTCGTCAACTGAAATTTGTTAATTAATCGGTGATTATTATGAATATAAGAAAATTCTAATATAATGAGATCTATAAATAGTACTAAAAAATGTAATGAGACACATAAATAGTAGTAAAAATAAACTAAATAATAAAATAAACTAGCTTTATAATCTATTTCCAAAAGCAACCCTAGTATTAAATAAGCAAGTTGCTATAATTTTTGTATCTTCTCCTTTGGTTCAATAATATTTCGGGTGGTCATAAAAAGTGTCATAAAAATGTTGTGAACGTAACACTTCTAAAAAATTTCCCAAACAAATACAATTTAGCCCAAAAGCCCAAATCAAATGTTTAAGTGTGTGTTTGGCTCCAAATTAAAAAAATTAGTTTATTTTACTATTCAGCTTATTTTTGCTACTGTTCATAAGTCCCATTGCACTTTTTGGTACTATTCATAGGCCTCACTATACTATTTCAGCTAACTTTTATCTTTTTCTACAGTAATTTCAGCAAAAGGTTTTCAATTTCAGAAAAATAAGCAGATCCCAAACAAACCCTTAGTATCATTTTCGTTTTTTGTGGTTATTTTAAGAAAATGTTTTGGATCCATTTGACAAAGTAACGCTTTTAATATCTATGCAGAGCATAATAATTGAAAGAAGGAAAATGTTTTAAGAATTCCAATTTGTCCCTGTTGTTCAAATAATGCTAATAAGCTGTTGACAATGTATCAATAATTGTAGTACAAACTACAAAAAACTTGTAATCAGTATCACATCAAGTGACCAAAAAATTAATTTTATTTTTTATTTTTTTTTGAAGTGAATCTATGAGGTTTTTAATACTTTTATATCAAAATTTTTAATACAAATTGAAAAAATAATACTCCCTTCGTCCCACTTTTTTTGTCCTCTATTCCATTTTGAGATGTCCTAAAATATTGTCCTGTTTTTAAAAATAAAAATTATTAATTTACTAATGTTCCTATTATACCTCTATTAATTTACTAATTCAATTTTTTGATAAATTTTTTTAAGGGTAGTTTTGGAAACTTATACATTTTTAAAAGATAGACAAGACAATAAATGATGTTCCCCTAAAAAGTTTGACTTTTCAAACATAACAAAAAAAAAAGTGGGAAGGAGGAAGTAATAAAATTGGTTTTTCAAGAGGACAAACTTCGTCCATGCTTGAACCATGCATTAGAGTATCCACAGCAGTTGTGGCATAATTTATGTCATTTTGCCACACCAAATGCCTACTTTATTATTTTACCACATCATTTTACAATATCCCATTTATCAGATGTTTTATCATTCAATTCTATACATTAAAATAATATTTACTACACATTAAAATAATATTTGCAACTCATCAAACAAAATCAACAACCACCACACTGCTGCCAACAACCAACAGCCACCACCACACAACCACCACATCCTCCATAACCAAAAACACAACTCAAAGAAAACCCAAACAAATCTAGCCAAATTTCACAACAAACAACCATAACCCCAACCCAAACAACCCATCAAATCCCAGCCAAATCCTTCACGATCCAAAAAAATCCCAGCCAAACCCCAACCCAAACAAATCCAGCCAAACCCTAGCCAAATCCTCCGCGACCCATCAACTGCCTCAACCAATCACCGACCCAAAACCCCAACCCAACCAACCCATCAACAAACAAACTCAAGTAACCACCGGACCAAAACCCACAACACTGTCGCAACCAACCTCGACCCAAAACCTTGACCCACAACCCACAAAAGCTTCAACAACCAACACAACAGACCTATACCCACCCACTGCTGACCCATACATCGGAACCCATAGCCTAGCCTATCCGAACCCACCCACCTCCATCGGAACCGAACCTAGCTAATAAGCTCAAAGGAAAGATACCCACTAAAGAATGTGTCTTTAGCATCCAACTCGTTGTCAGGTTCGATCCCAGACTCGATCGTTGGCGTCGGCGTGGAAGAGCAGTGAGGGTTGGGGTTTGAGAGGAGAGGATTAGGGTGAGAGAGAGGAGAGGATTGGGGTTTGAGGGTGGGATTGATGGAGAGATGAGAGAGGAAGAGGAATAAAAAAATAATAAAAGCATATGCCACACCTGTCCGTACCGTAGCAAATTTGTGAGGATATTGTAGTATGTTGCATAATTCATGAGATTTGGAACATCTGATAAATATGGTTTTTGGTGTTTGATGTGCCAAATGTGCCAAATGCCAAATATGCCAAATATTTGGCATTTGACACATTTACCACATCTAGTGTGGATGCTTTTATGGATGGATGTGCTTTGTGTCTTATGCCAAAATAAAATCAAGTCAAGTGATAAAGTCCAATTCATTTCATTATCTATCCCAACAACCCCCTGCCTTTACCATTACCCATCAATTTTACATTGAAAATATTTATAATGCTACTATTTTTAATCTTGCTGACTTGCTTTCTCTATTTGCGAGAGAAGAGATGATGGATGTGCTTTGTGCCTTGTGCCAAAATAAAATCAAGTCAAGTGATAAATTCCAATTCATTTCATTATCTATCCCAACCACTCAATGACTTTACCATCACCCATCAATTTTACATTGAAAATATTTATAATGCTACTGTTTCTAGTCTTGCTGACTTGCTTGCTCTCCTATTTGCGAGGGAAGAGATTTCATCTAAGTGTGCGTTTGGCTTTAAATTTTAAAGCTAGCTTATTTTACTATTCAGTTTATTTTTACTACTATTTATAGGCTCCATTGCACTTTTTGGTACTATTCATAAGTCTCACTATACTATTTCAGCTAACTTTTCCTTTTATGTACCGTACTTTTAACAAAAAAATTTCAGTTTCAGCAAAATAAGCGGATCTTAAACAAACCCTAATTGTGATTTTTAAATTGTTCTCAAAAGACACCTTTTTAAATGGCTAGTCTATTAGTGTTTATTTTAATCTTTAGCTGAATTTGTTGGATTTATGTGATATATTTTGTACATACGCATATGCACTAAATTAAGTAATGCCTGAATATTTTACTGAATATGATTAATATAACAGTTGAATGCCTAAATTGAATATATTGAATGAACTTATAGTTTTCCCTTTATTATTTTGCACCATGAATAAATTTCTTATATAGAAATCACTTGTTTTGCATGATTAAAATATTCAAAGCAAAACTGTGTTGACTTTAATAATTTTCTTGCAAATCATAGACGATGAGTAAATGTCTCATTTTTTCATCCTAATGATCAGGTTAGAATAAGGAGAGCATATTTATAAAGAGGTTTTTGTCAACTTCTTGGCCATGATTTCCCTAAAAAAGAAATTAATGGAGCATTGTGTTGATTTAATACTAATTAGTTTAAAGAATACAAAAATTGGTTGGAATAGATAATAAAAAAAGATGATGTATTTTGTTTATATTGTTACTTATTAGGCAAGATGTTTGTAATTGGATGAGATATTAGTAGTTTAATGATTGTTTAGTTGTATACATTGAAAATGATGTAGTTGATAGAATTGATAACGAAACTATCATATATCAATTTGAAAATATGAAAACTCGTATAATAAAATTTTAAAGATTTATGTATTTGCGATTTTTTGTGATATCAATATATTCAAATTTTATTTTATTAAATTTTGTTAAATTTAAGTATTTTAATGACTACATTGAGAAAAATTCCTTAAGCCATCACTGGCTGCAACATCAAGATCATTATGGAAATAATTTAGGTACTCCTAGAGTATGAGGGCGTTTGCGTCTCAGCGTCTGCGTTTTCCCTTTTTTTTTTTTTTTTTTTTTTTTTTCACGCGTTTTTGAGCTTTTAGAGGGCTGCGGTTACTGTTCATGTACTGTTCAATGAACAATAACCGCAAATTTTGACTTTTTCCATTTGTTTCAGCCAATCATAGCACATCGTGTACTGTTCACGAACCCACAAATTTCACTTTTCAGCAACTTTTTCATTAAAAATGGGTCCCACGATACTATTCACACATTTAAAAATTATTTTGCTACAGTGTTTTTCAGTTTCAGTTTTCAGTTTTCAGCTGTATCCAAACGGACCCTATAGCAAAATAGTGCTTCCTCCTTTTACATTCACGGTATATTTCACCATGAATTTAACGAGTAAACCTCACTATAAATGTGAGATGATTTAGCACTATTTTTGATACTCTGGAGTACCTAAAAATTGCTCAGGTCTTATAAATAGACGGTGTGGCTTTGTAATCATTTCTTAAAAAGACACAGGAACCTTAAGAGTCTCACAGAGGGACTTACAGGTAGCTGTTTTCGAAAATAGAACCATCGAATCCTATATATAAGTAATTAATTTGTTTTTGGATCAAATTTGTCGTTCATGTCAAAGTGGTGAAATTGAATTCTTAATTTGATAATTTTGTTTCAAGTAAAATGCTATTTTTCACTACTGTTTTTGTACACCCGGGATGAAAACGATAGTGGCGGTGAGATCTCAGTATCTTACTACGAATATAAGGTTTGTAAATTTATTTGGAGAGAATGAAGAAACAAATTAGAATCCACCATTTTAATGGTTCCTATTAAAGAAGTTAAGACTACAAAAATTTGAATCACTTTTTTTTTATTAACCCCAATCAAACTACTGGAGTGGTGTTAATGTATCAGAGAGCTAATCAACGCCTTCTAGGAGAGCATACTCAGGGATAGATAAAGCTTCAGAATATCTACAAAGATTCCTTCTTTTTCTTTTTTCTTTTTTCTTTTTTAAGTTGTTTAGGATATTAGTTGGACTACTCTAACGATGCTATACAAACACACACACAAATGACCTATATATTGTGCTTCATACAAAACTCACAGGACTGGAGCCATCATGAAAGAACCCCAGATGCCAGATTATACCATATGGAAATTATACATAAATAGCTTATGGAAGTCAATCAAGCAGCTACATATCAAACGATAGAAAATATTAAAGTTCTAACTTTTATCAATGTTGTTCAACAATATATATATATATATATATATATATATATGCCCCTGACAGCGTGTGGATATATATCTAAACAGATTAAACACGGAAACAAGGTCTGCTGTCGCTGAAGTTCTTGACATAGACAATTATTTGGATTGGAGTGGTCAAGTTAAAACCTATTTGACGGCTCAAGATCTTTGGGACATTGTGGATCCTAACATCGGTAAATGCGGAAATTATTTTCTAGAAATCAATTTCCTTCAAACTAAACATAGCCATGGCGGAAATCGGTTTACATTTTCATTTTCTGCAAACCATTTTTTGCTTCACCCAAAACTCATGAACCTAATTAACCTATACTGTCCGCTGCCAGTTCCCAATCACTATTTTATTGATCTAAAATTTTCTTTTTTTATTATATATTGGCTTGGGAGATAAGAAAATGTAGGAAAGTAGTGAAAATTTTGTTTTCCATAACATTTTCAAAAACGTAACCAAACACTTGAAAATATTTTCTGGAATATTTTCAGAGACGCAATTAAACACTTAAATCTTTTTTTTTTTTAGAAAATATTTTTACCTAAAAATATTTTATGGTTGAAATTTTTTTTACGTCAAACTAAACACAACCTAAGTAACCTTTTGTTGCTAGCTCATAAAGAAAAGACAATGTATTCCTAAGTTATTCTAGAATCATAACTATTTTTACGCCCATTTTTACAATTATTTATATGATAAATTGTGACTAGTTGCCTATTAATTTCATATGAAAATAACATTTTTTTTTTTCACTACTCACACTAAACTACATATCATATAAATGTAAAAATGAGCGTAAAATTAGTTATGGTAATAGAATTTTTCAATATATCCCTTTTCTCTCACTTAAAAATACCATGAGTACTCCCTCACCATGAACTTGCTCATAAATGCGCCAGATCAAATTGATAATAACAATTTAACAGCATAAAATAGTAAGCCTATTCATTAATGACTTAATTAATAAAAAAAAATTAACTAACTAGTTAAACAACACAATCCACCAGATTTATCCCCCAAAAAAAAAAAAAAAAAAAAAATCTACCAGATAATAGATTATGCAAATGTGTATTGTGTACCATATTACGATGTAAAGATCGATCATAACATCACAACGGTACAGTAATGCTAGTATCGTGGGTTGGCTAAAATAGTACTGTGGAGTAACACGAAAGAGGGAACTATAATTAATTTGAGCACAAAGAAAAAATTGTTGGAAGTAATTCGTAGAGAAAAAACAGTGGATTTGATTGATGTGAAAATTAATGTGTAAGTTTATTTTTTACTGTGAAAGAAATTTTTTATTTTTTCTTAAGTCATAATTTTATACTATACTGTACACGCGGTTTCTATCATGGGAAACAGCCGTAGAAGCATCGATCACGTACTTTCATATGAGAAATAGCTGTAAAAGCGTCACCAACTTCTTTTTTTTTTTTTAATAAACACATCACCTACTTCCCACCGGGATATTACGATAGATTTTCTCCTTCCCACGTCACCTACTTCCCACCGGGGTATTACGATAGATTTTCTCCTTCCCACGTCTTAGAGTATTAGCATTGAAGAATACTAATGTCATATCTAAGGTCTTTTTGGCATTTCATAACTAGAAAATATTTGCATCAAAAAATGGTATACCTTATTATTGCAAAATTTTTTGCAATAGTGCTATAGTACAATTCTAAATTTAGAATTGTACTGTAACACTATGCTAAAAAAAATATATATATTTTATTCCATCCCTTAGTTGAAAAAAGTGATAATGTGAAAGAAATAATAAAGAAAGATTAAAAATAATAATATTTTAATGGAAAAGTAAAATAATAGAGTTTTTGGATGTATGGTGTATTGTAAAATGGTATGGTATAATTGATAAAGTAGCTTTTTGGGATTGTAAAATAGGATAGAGTAGTATTCTTCAATGCTGATGCTCTTAAAAGGAATTAAATAATCCCATGCAATAATTCAAAAAAAAAAAAAAAAACACGCATAGACAGACAAGTATGGAAGAAAAAAAATATCAACCATACAAGAACATATAAAATTTACCACTCATTTGTTTTGAAGTAGAATATTTTTAAAAAAATAATTTTTCATTTTTAATTATTTGTTTGTATGTAAAATATGGTCAAAATTGTAAAATACTTTTTCTTGACCATAAAATCATTTATAAAAAGTTGTAAAATCTTTTACCTTTAAAAACTTAGTAAACAATTACAAAAACACACAATAACTCCCTCTCCTCTCATTTGGTGGCTAGGGTGTTGGTTCGGTGGCTAGAGACACTATCCTAGTGGTAGTCATCGGAGCTATTGTTTTAGCTATCGATTTCTGAAGTTTGGTCATCGAATAAATCCTCCTCTATCTATTGCGGGTCGAGGACTCCTTCTCGTTCCCCTTCTTCTTCAAACTCCAATTTGTATTGTTCATAGAGAAATCTCTAATCAACGATAGAACAAGATCTAGTTTGCATCATATTTAAGGGATTCCTTGGTTCGAGGCCGAAGAAGCAATGTCATTCGATCGTTATCAAACTGAATGCAATCTTTGCATTAGCGGCTTCGATGGCTTAACCATCGGTTTTGATGGTTATTTAAAAAAACTTATATGTCACACGAAACACCTAAAAAAATTTTACATATAAATTATATTACATTTTGAATATATTTTACTTCAAAACATACGGAATGCATGAATCCAAAACTTAAGTTCACATTTAATAGAGAAAATACAAGAACACATCTCACGCACCAATCTCCTTTCTTCTTCTTCAATTAAAATTTTCCAATAGAACCCATAAATCTCTTTCTAAGAACCAACTTAAGAGCATTCAAATGGCGCTGTTGAACCACCTACAATGAGCATTTTTTTTCTTCTTCCTTTTTTAGGATTAACAAAATTTAAGGCATAGAGTGGGAGGCTCAACACGTGTTCTGCCACTTTGATTGCTTACGCCAAAGCAACGGGTTACCAATTTTCATTGTACATGTTAATGAATAAAAATTATGGGCACGTTTGAAGGGACGGAACTAGGGGATGCCTAAAAGGACCGTGGCCCCCCTAGCATTTCAAAAATCCCATTAACATTAGGCTTATTTTGGAATTTGACCTAAGAAAATTGAACTTGGCTCCCTTATCAACATCCTTGGCCTCATGAAACAAGGAAAGGTACTCAAATAACAACAAAAATTAAACAACCGGCACATGTAGGCTCAAACATTTTGTTAGGATCATGTGTTTTGGTATTGTCAACTATGTCAAATTATGTGTCTTCTATTGAGTTTTGATTTCTCTTGAAGTTGTAATGAAAGACTAAGTTGAAAACACAAAGTTTGCTAAAAAAAAACACATTTTCAACATGTACCTCAATAGCAGCTCGATACCTTTTGATAGAAGCTCAAAACTTACTGTCTCATCAAAAGAAGCTTGATAGTAGCTCAATCTATCGAGATTTTGTTCTCGGTAGTAGCTGGATTGATTAAGCTTCGCGGATCAGCAATGCGAAAAAGCCCATAACTTATTCATTTGAAACTCGAATTGAGATCCGTTTGAACCAGTATTTAAAGGACATCATAAGCCATCTTTTTTTTTTTTTTTGCTAAAAACAAATAGATGGTTTATGATGTCCTTTAAATACCGGTTCAAACGGATCTCAATTCGTTAGCCATCTATTAGAAGGTTTTTTTAGAAAGAGAAACACTCTGTTTATGTGGCTAGGGTTTTGTAACTAAGTTTCTCTATCTCACCAAACCAAAGAGTTTCAAAACAGATCTATAGATTCCATTGGTGAAGAAGCTGAAGTTGATAAGCCAAGAATGTATTGACTCCTTGTGATGAATTAACAAATTAATTAGCCAAGTTAATTAATTAATTCAATTAGCATGCAATAAGCGTGGTAGCACAAACAAATCACCAATAACTAGATGCAACGGAAATTAAATTGACACGGTGATTTGTTTACTAATGGGGAAAACTTATATGGCAAAAACCCCAACGGATGATTTTAAGGTCACCACTCTCGAAAATTCACAATTATCACAACAAGTAGTTACAAGTAAAGGAATCCCAGTACCTTATACTAATCTACAATTGAACCTTTACCCCAATACCCAATTGGACTTATTCTGTAGTGACAATCTCTCCTTTCAATGCATGGCTCCCAATACGTGACTAACCAATTCGATGCGCTGATCCCAGTACGCGACTTACTCACCAACTTGAGAAAGATGTTAGCTGCAAAGTTCTTCAGTTCATCACACGATGAAGATCACGAAACTCCTTGGTCACAAAACCCTACGGTGTACAAACACAGTAGCTTCTTTAAGAGAAAGATGAACTAGGGCAAATTCTGTCTCCAGTCACAATTTGCATGAACACAACTTTGCTTCACACTCGTGCAACCTTTGACGGCCCTTAAAATAATCCTTATATATGTTTAGGGTTGTGAGAAAAGAAAGTCCAAACATATACACACGGATTGGATGAAAATCAGAAATGAAAATCTGTTTTTCATAAACCTCGATAGATAGCATATCTGTCGAGCTAGCTATCGAGCATCGGGCTTCAGCAGTTTTTCAAACCTCAATAAATACTAGCTGTCGAGTTTTAAAATCAAGCACTTCTTCACTTGATTCTTGGATAGACTTGCATGGATTTAACACTTATTCTTGAAACGTTGTTCCTTGAAGCATTGAACACATCTTAGATCTACCCAATTACAAGTAAAGTACATTTTGTCAAAAGATTAGTCAATTCTAATTTGACATTTGTTCTTAACATTAAATCACATATGTCCTAACAAAAGTCATAGCAACCACCATAAACTTGCTACTATGAGGAAAACCTTCAAGAGGTTCTTAAAGTCAGTTGAAGGTTCCAATTGTGATTATGGGTGGAGCATTCATATATTGAAGAGTTCAGAGGTTCGGAAACGGTAGAAGGTTTTTATTGTAAGTTCATCTATTGGGATTGTAGAGTCTAAGGATATAGGTTTTGTACTAGATCTAAAACTTCTCTTTATTATAGTGGATAGTTTTTTGGGAAGGTTTCCCCTCAGGTTTTTTTACTATGAAACTAGTTTGTTTCATTAGTTTTCCTGCATTATCTTATCTTGTCTTATTTATTATTCCGTTGTGCATGATATTGACATGATATTGATATTTGTTTGTTTGAATAAGGATTATTCATAATAGATCTAATTAATAACTTGGGTTTAAAACTTGTTAATTCTATCAACTGGAGTCTAAATTTCCCAACACATTTACAAAAAATTTCAACAAAAAATCCCTAAATTAGAGCTTGTTTGGTTACTTAAGAGAGTAAATAAAGTAATTAGAGTAGATACTAAAATAATTAAAAGTTGGTTAGTTACTTGATACGTACATGTATTTGAAATTATGGGTCCCTTAGAGTAATTGTAGGAGTGTGGTTTTCTATGAAGGGGGCGTGTGTTTGTGTAGTTGGGGTCCATACGGGTAACACTAGAAGAGTTGAGATGATGAGAAATAATAGGACCCAACAACTAAGTGATGTGAGAAATAATAGGTGTCATTAGTAATTTAGTTTATTTACTAATGTTTTATTAACGTTAGGATTTGGTACTTGCTATTGTTGTTATTAACTTTTATTTATTGTAACGTTGTAATTTGTTTTCAGTTGTTAAAGTCCTACTCCTAATAGGTTGGGTAGTTGAGTCATTGTAGCTCACGTTGTAGGCAGTTCTTTGTTTTAAGATTGTAAAAGTTGTGGAGTCCTTATTTTTCGATTGTTAAGTTGTAGCAACTGGTATAAAACTAGTCAAGTTTTATTGAATAAAGATATCTAAGAAGTTTAATCAAATTGGATCTTATTGGTTTTTAGAGGTCAAGATTTCCTCAATCAAATCCAAAAAGTTCCCAGAGATCAAAATTTGCTCCGTCAACTCCAAACTTTATCCATTTGTCATCTTTTATTCTTATTATGTATCAAGTATTTCGTTAGAAACAACCAAAAAAATTTCTCCTTTTCTCTAAATATTTATATTTCCCTCCCAAAATTTGTGTACGTATCATTACTAGTTCCTAATGGTTGCTTAAGCATTCGATTTTCAGCATCTTTAATGATTACTGGCTTGTTGAATATTTGATAAATTTTATATGAGCATTTATCTTTAGTTTAGCATTTTATATTAAAGAGACAAAGAACATTGTTAGACATACATAATTAACTTAGCAATAATGATCAATCTTAACAACAGTCTTTAATCTTAGCAAAAATTGACTTTGGATTTTTTTTTCTTGCATTCTTTTTATACCTAGCAACTATAATTCATTTCAGCAACAATAAATCTTGTATTAAGGAATAAATCTTTCGTGTCTTTTTGTTTGTTCATAGTTTGTTAATATTAAATGAATGTTATTTTGGCTTTTCCTAAATTTTTCTTGTTACTACTTTAGCTCCTCTCAATTGAAATCCTGCCTTCGTCTCTGACGTTTGATACACTATGATAAACCCTATAATGTAACAATATTCAGCTATTTGGTTTTTCTTTTATTACAAGGAGTAACTATTACTTTGGAACAGTTATTCTTTTACAATGAAGAATAGCCATTTATTATCAAAATGTACTATAATAACTATTCATTTACCTACGCGATGCTATAAAAATTAAAGGTCCTTAATAGCTCTCGCAGAATTGTTGCTATCCTCTTGCCTGTTAGGCTCTCTCTCACAAGAGTTTTTTTTTTTTTTCGTAGCTTCATTATTCTCTCTTGTTAATAGTCACAATAGCTTGACAGACGAACTCTCTAAAATTTCCATGTCTTAGTTCATGACAAATGTGAATGTGCAAAATGACAGAGAGTTGAAAGAAGCTGGAACTTTCTTTTAACTGAACTGATCTTACAAAATTGAATGAATGAAACTGTACAAGTAAAATGGAGACTAAATACAAAAACAGAGTAAGCCTAAAATATCCCAAACTACACGGGATTAGTTACAGTACATATGCCAGCTCTAATTAACTCACGTGTGAACACATTTCTTCTCCTCTTTCTTCTTTTTCTTCGTTCCTTTTCTTCCTTTCTGATCTGATTCACAACTTTCTTCAACAGAATGTTTATGTTAAAATCTCTCCTTTACTTACTCATTAACAAGTACTCTAAGATAAAATGGAATTGTATTGATGAGAACTACTATATGTGTCCTAATTTTAAAAAGGCAAAAATGCAAAATTAATCCTTTAACTTTCACATTCTTTCATTTCAGTCCTCTAACTTTTAGTTTTGTCATTTCAGTCCTCTAACTTTCAATTTTTGTCAATGTAGGATTCCGTTACAACTCAGTTAATGGCTGTCGTTAAAACTCTGAAACGATGCCATTTTGCATTTTTTTTTAAATTCGAAATTAAAAGAAAATAAGAAAAATCTAAAAAAAAAAAAAAAACATTAATCTGCGTAATGTTTTCTTCTTCGGACGATACACCTCTTCGTCTTCTTTCCCGAAAATCTCTTCGATCAAAGCCAAGGTTATATCACTTCGGATAATTAATCTACATAATTAATTAAACAAACCCAAGCATGCCTGTCTATTTAAAAAGAAGAATAGAAGGTAAAGAAGTTCACATCACTGTATACTACTGAGTTTGAGAATGGAGGAAGAAAGCTTTGATTCTATCCACGGCTTCCATGATCGATACGAGTATGACTCTGACAGATCCTATGGCTATGACCCTGATGAATACTATGACCGTTACGGACACTATGTCCCGACCAATAATTCTGACAAAGAAGAAGAAGAACAACAACAAGAATCAAGCCATAATCATCGAACCAAACGCCGCAAACACGCACCAACCTTAGAAGATCGAATCAATACCTTGCCGGAGTCGATTCTCATCAGCATCCTCTCCCTCTTGACCACAAAACAAGCCATCAAAACCAACGTTTTATCCAAAAGATGGACCCATCTTTGGACCTCCGTTCCTTCTCTCGATTTCGATTCATACTGATTTAAAAACGCTGCTGATTTCACCACTGCTGTGAGCGATGCCCTGCTCCTACACAAGGCTCCCATGCACACAAATTTCTCCATTACCTTCGTTCAACTCGAGTACGAGCCATACCTACGGCCTCACGTTGATTGCCGAGTTCATTAGCAGTTTGGTTAGGGATTTGGGTGTTCCCTATTTCTTGTTCTTTTTTTTTTTTTTTCAAAATTTTTTTCTTTTAATTCCGAATTAAAAAAAAAAATACAAAACAGCGTCGTTTCAGGAGTTCTAACGGTAGCCACTAACTAAGTTGTAACAGAGTCCTGCATTAACAAAAATTGAAAGTTAGAGGATTGAAATGACAAAACAAAAAGTTAGAGGACTGAAATGAAAAAATGTGAAAGTTAGAGTGTCAGTTTTGTATTTTTGCCTTTTAAAAACCAATACGGTCAAGAACTATTTTAGGTTTTGAATTCCGATTTTTTCCAGTTTTTACTAGTTTTTGACTAGTTCTTACCGGTTTTATACTGATCTTTTACCGGACGGAATTGGTGCCCAATTCTTGGATGAACCAGCCGGTTCGGTCTTTAAGACTTTGAAATGTATAGTTAATTACAATTTGTACCTTTTTAGACCCCTTAAAACACAACCAGATTAACCTAGTTAATTAGCCAAGTGATTACTTAGTCAAATTATCAGATTTAGGTTAACACAAATATATCATATCATTGTAAAGTGTGGAAAATAAAGAACACAACGATATGATAACCCAGGAAAACCAAACCGGTAAAAAACCTGGGGTGGATTTAACCTAGCTATCCTCAAGGTAAAACAAATCCACTATGAAAGAATTGAAGTTTACACAATTGCGACTTTGACCACTAACATCTTATTGCTACCTCGAGTAGGAAACTTATTACCATGACCCCATGATAGCTCCGAGTTCACGGACTACTTCTTTCTTGGATTCACAGCAAGTATAAGCACTCCTGCTTGTGTATCTTTAAGCTTTTGAAACAGCAACTAAATTGATCATCAAGTTCTTGACATAAATCTAGTTCTTGATAACCCTAAGTGTATGTGAAGGCAAACACCTCTAAATCTCACAAGAGATTCAAACACATAGCATAAAGAGTAACTTTAGAGAGGTTTTGGGTACAAAACCCTAAATCTACAAAGGAGACACAAGATACACTCTAATCTCTTTAAAAAAACTTATAAAAACATGCTTAGGGTTTCCTTTATATATTGTGAGAAGTAGATCTGAAATCCTAATCCTTAATGGGCTTAAACTGTTGTTTAGGCCGACTTAAAATTCTGTAGATACAATTCTCGATCGATTGAGCCTGTTCTTCGATCGATTGAACTAAGTAGATTATGAAATCTTATTCCTGCAGCTTGTATGTTCTTGAATCACCTTGAGCATTGTCTAATAATACCTATAGACTCTAAGATTTATATCTAGACATGCTTATGTTCATGATTTGCCAATTGTTCTAAACATTTAGAACCTAACAATCTCCCCCTTTGGCAATTTGTGACAAAACTTACATACAAAATGAAATGCTCAAATACAAGAACAACCCAATACAATAAATTCCCAATTACACATTGTTGCCCAAATTACAATTCAAACTAACTACTAACTATTAGTTGCAAGAATAGACAGCAGTTTCAAATGAATTAACCTGTATATTCCTGAAACACTCAACAAACGCATAAACGCATGTGTGGAAAATACAAGTAAAATAAAATAAACAAACTAAAGCAAATAACAATATGCAAACTAACTCTCCCCCTAAGTTAGATACATAAAAAAAAAAATAAATAAAAAAAAAAATTTCTCCCCCTTTCATAAACAATTTCAACTCCCCCTAAGTAGCAACTAACATTTCATCTATTTCTCCTCCTTTTTGTCACGTATTGACAAAGATAACTCAAACAAAGAGTAAAACATACGCAATAAAAGTCAAGAGAAAATAGAGAATCAAGGGAAAAAAATGAATCCAGCTCTATAGAGAATAAAGACAACTCCCCTTATGAAGAGCAACAACTCCCCCTAAGAACAACATAGGTTTAAAAAAAAAATTTCTCCCCCTATAAAAATATTAAAAACAAAATATGTTTTGGGGAAAATTTAGGAGGTGGGGAAAAATAAAAAGACACAAACCAAACTTAAAAACTAAGTTGAGGATATACATGAAAAAAAAATATTTTCTCTTTCAATAAATGCAAACTTGACACTATGTGACCCATAAACAGTTACATGAGTAGAGAAAATATTTGCACATTGATTATCCATCATATCTCTTAAGAAAAATGTTTTCTGTAGTTCACAAATAAAAAATAGCATATACTAAAATGTACAAAAGACTCAAAAATTAAGCAATCAATTTTTAAATCAAGTTGAGTACCCAATTTAGCAAAGTATATGCATGTTCTGTGTGAAAACAATGAGAGATATGATTGTAAAACTGCAAAATGGATACAAAAACATAATGCAATGCATGTGAATCCTAAAAATAAAAGATGCAAAAGAAATTTGATCAAATACTTAAAAACTGAAAATTTTTCAGTTTCGATCTGTCGAGCATCAATCGAGCACCGATCGAGCCAGGCAGATTCAAACCAAAATTTTTATCGCAATTTTGATCGGTCGAGCAACAGGTTCGATCAATTGAAAATATGAAAAAAAAAATCAGTTTTTTGAAAAACAAAGCATTTTAATGCAGAAACTCTTCAAAACACATTATATTATGAATAAAATGCATGAGTATGAGATGAAAAGTTTTTCAAAAACAAGATCTTCCAAAAGCAAGATTTTGGATCAATTTGTCCTCAAAACTCAAACATTAAACACATTTTGCATTTAAAATCAAGGAACATGTAATTTTGGATGGTCAAAACAAATTCACACATAATAACATGTACGAAGTTTAGCAAAGAGTAATTTGTGTAGTGTGTGCAACTAGCAAAAACTTGAGATACGTGTGAGGTGATATATAAATAGAAATCAAGCACATTTTCTACAAAATTCATCATATAAATTTGAAAGAGACTATTACCTAAAGAGTTACATCATATAACTCCCACATCTCCTAGAAAACAAGCTTACAATCATATAAGTTTCTTGATTTGCCTCATAATGTACATACCAATTTTATTTGATCAGAAACTTATTGAAATAACTGGGATAATGTATACACCAATTTTAATTGATTGAATTAAGTATAGTCCAATAATGTACACACCACTTTTAGCATTTAAACCGAGGCTACATCTTATGTTCTTTTTGTACATGTGCTACACTTTCTTGAGTACAAAATCATATGATATGCACTAAGGTGTTCATGATTGGCTAGTAAACAGTGGGAGATGGTTATTTATGCCTTTCTCAATAAGTTCAAGTCCGACAATCAAAGACATGTGACTTCAAGATCAAGATCATGTGATCAAAAACTATAAACATCTTCCCACCCAACATGCACTATAAAGCTCAAACTAGTAAAGTGCAATAAATAAGCTCATCCAAGCTAAATAAGGTACATAAACATGTTATGTAAAGATAATATGGCCAATCCTTGATTATTAATCCAAGATGTGAAATACAAAACACAAAAATCTTTTTGGTTTTTAAAAAAATATTTATAACCAAAAACAAAAAGCACATATTATGCTAAATGAACAATGTAAATGCAATGCATGACAATGCTTAACTAAGCTATAGAGGGTACACAAACAAGAAATATCAATTTCTTAATTAACCCTCGAGTACATGTACAAATTAGTACATACTCATACAAAATCAGAAATAGCTTAGCACTTATATAACACATACTATTCAGGTTTTTCCACATTGTCAAGCATGTTCTAAATCAAGAGAGAGATATCATGATTCATGTAATCCTCAAAAAATAAAACTAGACACAAAATAAATTTTTTTTTGTCTTTTTGAAAATTTTCAATGTTTTTGGATTTTTGAACAATCAAAACAACTTGAGAAAATAAACAACCAAAAACTAAAAGAAAACATGTCCACAATTAATTGAAAGAATTAAATTAAGGACAAGTAAACAACACTCACCTTAGAGAATCTTTTCTCACCCATTTAGCATGAGTCTTCGACTTTGTAGGTGAAAATTCATGTGAAGAAAAGTGTATTTGAAGGATTACACCAATCTTTTGAGAAAGACTGAAATCCTGCAAATTCTTTTTACAAGCCAACAAGCTTAAATTTTTCAAAAGAATATGAAACAATTTGTATGGACTTATAACAGGGAGAAATATCATCACATATCCTAGATTGAAATACAGAATACTTAAATTTCAATTTATGACAATTAGGATGAATGTGACCGGAGACACCACAAAAGTGACAAACAGGAACAAATTTAGGAACATCAATATTCCTAACAACAAATCTAGTCTTAGATTTTAGTTTTTGCATCAACAAAGAACAATTTGGTCTAATATGACCAACAACACCACAAAGGTGACAGACAAGCACAAAAACAGATTTATTATGCTCTTTGACAGTAGGTTTAGACATAGGTTTAGAAACATCAGCGTCTACATCAGAACTTTTACCTTTGTCTAACCTAGCAAAATAAGCCTTTTTTTTATTATTAATATTCCTCTTGAAAGGAGAGATATAAACTTTCTTAGTTTTAGGCTTAAGAGAAACAGAAACACTTCTATTATCAACAGCAGGTTTGGTACCAATCAAATTTTCAATTTTAGCTTTAGATTCAACTAACTCTTGTTCCAAGCTTTTCATCTTCTCATCTTTGAAAGGAAATTTGATTTCTCAAAAATTCATTCTTTTTATTAGATTCATCTAATCTAACAACCAATTCCTCTTTTTCAAGATTAGCCAATTTTAACTCTTCCTTGAATTTCTTAGCAATTTTCATAGATTTCAATAATTCCTTATGAAGAGTTTCACAAGCATCAATAAGATCAACAAAAACATGAGCAGAAACATGATTAGAAAGATACTTCAAATTATCCATGACAACAAGGGTCAAGGATCAGCTTTTAGATCAAAAGATCTAAAAAAAAAGAGCTACTCGCTTTGATACCACTTGTATGTTTTTAGACCCCTTAAAATACAACCAGATTAACCTACTTAATTAGCCAAGTGATTACTTAGTCAAATTATCAAATCAAGGTTAACACAAATATATCATATCATTGTAAAGTGCGAAAAATAAAAAACACAACAATATGATAACCCAGGAAAACCAAACCGGTAAAAAACCTGGGGAGGATTTAACCTAGCTATCCTCAAGGTAAAACAAATCCATTATAAAAAAATTGAAGTTTACACAATAGAGACTTAGACCACTAACATCCTATTGCTACCTCGAGTAGCAAAACTTACTACCACGACCCCATGATAGCGTCGAGTCCACGGACTACTTTTTTTTTGGATTCACAATAAGTACAAGCACTCCTACTTGTGTATCTTTAAGCTCTTGAAATAGCAACTAAATTGATCATCAAGCTCTTGACATAAATCTAGTTCTTGATAACCCTAAGTGTATGTGAAGGCAAACACCTCTAGATCTCACAAGAAATTCACACCCACAGCATAAAGAGCAACTTTAGAGAGCTTTTGGGTACAAAACCCTAGATCTACAAAGGAGGCACAAGATGCACTCTAATCTCTCTAAAAATCTTATAAAAATGTGCTTAAGGTTTCCTTTATATACTCGGAGAAGTAGATCTGAAACCCTAATCCTTAATGGGCTTAAACTACTGTTTGGGACAACTTAAAATTCTGCAGATACGATTCTCGATCAGTCGAGCCTGTTCTTCGATCGATCAAACTAGGCATATTATGAAATCTTCTTCCTGCAACTTGTATGTTCTTGAATCTTGACTTGAATCACCTTGAGCATTGTCTAATAATACCTATAGACTCTAAGATCTATATCTAGACAAGTTTGTGTTCACGATTTGCCAATTGTTCTAAACATTTAGAACCTAACACAATTTGCTTTGTATTTATATTCCAAAACATCTTTCTCCAAAAAAAAAAAAAAAAAAAATTCCAAAACAGAGGTTAATTGAATCCAAAATATCTAAAACTAACTTCCAGAAATTTAATCAACTACTGGAAGTGTTACACGAGAATTAGATCAACAAACTAACAAATTTGGTTTAAGGGCACGTGAGTCTCTCATGGATCATTAAGTCCACCATTAGCATTTAAGTGAAACGACACTGTATCTTCACGTTGTGTAGCTTAACTTTGAATCTTTGCTACAAAATGATTCCTTGCTGGTATAGGCATTAATCTTGGGTTGAGTCTTAACACTCTCCCTCAAGAGTCAAGACCAATGGTGCAACTATGTCTTGAAATGAAGATTTCAGACCCATGATTGTGTCTGGAACTGGAGATTGTGGAAATACAATTGTAGGAGAGTAAATGTTTATCTTCTAGATTGTTATACTAAGATATAAAAACCAAAGTTTTCAATAAAGTCGTTTCCGCTTGTTAGAAGAATATTTTTATGAGTCAATAATGAAAGTCTATGGGCTCCAGTTTTGTGGCACTAACTTTTGCTAGAATCTTAATGCGACTTATGCTTAGTATATAAAAAGTAATGGGTTGATGTAAAAGTCATGATTCACAAATAACATTTACATATTTCTTTAAGTTGTTGCAAAAGTTGTAGTGAAAAAAAAAAAATCAACCAGTAATGAAGATATTATGTCAAGTAGGTATGTCTTTGCCATTATATGGTCCATTTGGTGAAGTGAAGTCCTATATAGCAAAGGTTATACCAAAAGTAGAGTCGACTTTCTTCATGTAATTTTTTTATAAATTCAAAGTGTCTTGTTTTAATGATAGAGGACAATTATTATGAAGCAGATGTTATAAATTCAAATTCTATCATTTTTTTTATAAAAAAAATAATAATTCTTCAAGTAATTTTTTACCGATACATAGCAAACAACTATGAAAGTTACGGTTTATATCCCTAAATGCCTTAACTACCTATTTTAAACAATTGGTTCACATATTAACCAGGTAGTTAATCAATCAAGGTTCAAATTAGGGGTGTTGCTACAGCCTATTCTGGGGTTCAAAAGAACCCTTGACTTCCAAAAAAAAAAAAGGTTATATATATATATATATATATTGTTAGTTTAATACTTTAATTTATTTTTAAAAATAATTTTTTGCACACTCTGACTTAAATCTTGCACATCCTTATTACAAATATTTTTTAAGTGTTTGTGAATTGTAAATTGTAAGTGTAATTCTTTTTTATAAATTTATATTATATGTGTATGAGCGTGTCTACTATTGATTGTATACATTATTTTTTGTTATAATATTATTTGTGTAAATTATGATGTGTGTGGATGTCTGCGTGTACAATATAAATATAATATAACTTTATATAATTAAATAATTAAAAAATAAAGAGGGTTTTTTTTTTTTTTTTTTTTACATGTGTGTGTATTGTTATCATATTATAATAACTATTTGTTATAAAGTTAGTAAAATTCAAGAAAAAAAATAGTAAAGTAAGTGACTATTCAACCATTTGATTGGTTAAGTAGACACGTAGTGTATAATTTTATATATGAATAAGTGTGATTGTGTGCGTCAATAATTCATACGGAGCCAATGAGTTGCGATTAGTCATTTAGTCTAAAATGTTTTTATAAAAACAAAGTCAAATAAATAATAACAACTGTATAAAGATAAAAATTCTAGACAAACTTAATAAAATAAAATGGTTATAAGCTCATAGTTACGCACATTGGCAATAGATATTCATAATGAACTATCATGTAACATTCAAAATTTGAAAACTTGTAGAATAAAATTGTAAAACTTCACGTATTTTTTTTTTTAATTGATAACTTGATATATTCAAGTTCTCTTTTTATTAAAATTTTTTAATTTAATAAAATTTTTTAATTTAATATATTCAAGTTCTCTTTTATATTAAATACTAAGTCTAGAAAGTATTGGCTACTGTCTTTGAGATTTGATAACTTCAAGGAAACATCTTTTTGGGTAGAGATGCTTTGCATTAGTGTTATTATTTGGTTCATCAAAGTACAAATCTCTTGAAACAATTTGTATAATTCAATAAGCTTTATATTTTGTGAAGGATATTAAGTAATTTCCATGGTTGATTATAGGTCCTATTTAAGAGTGTTTTCAGACTATTTGGAGGGTATTTCAGCTAGACTTTAAAAGTGATTCAAATACAGTAAGTAATTATGCATAATATGCACAAGTTTTGTTCAGTAGGTTCTTAGAAGTCAAAAGTTTTCAAAAGTTATGTTTTTAATCTTACGTTTTCTAAAGTTTATCAAAAGTATTTTTACACCATTGAAAGAGAAATTTCGACTTTTAAATAATGTTTTAAAGAGAAACTTCGAATTTTAAATAATGTTTTGAACATCTGAATCTCATTTAAAAGATGATTTCTAAACTAAAATATTTTCAAAAAGGAATTGAGTTTTAATGTAATTTTTCTAAAAAGGTTCTTGTTCTTTTAATATGTTTAAAACCAAGTGATTTCAAAATCATGTTCCTATTTTCCAAAATGGTGTTTAAAATGTTTTTAGTGAATTGAATTTTCAGACTTACTCAAGAATTGTAAAAATACATATATAAACTCCTCAGTTCTTATTCATTCCCTAAGAGAGTCAAGCATTTATGTTTTATTCGATATTGTGATCTTCAATATACCTCTGTATTTGGAATGATTGTTACTATATATAAGTAAATTATTCTACTTTTGTATAAACTTTGCTTTTGTGATATGTGACTCATTTAAATGTTTTAAAAATTGATCAAATATATGTGTGAACCCACTCACAGGGTTGTATGTTGAATAAGTGTTGAACCCTCACCAGCAGGGGTTAGATGTTGGTATCTGCTCATAGGATTGTATGTGAGAATATGTGATATGTGTATATGTAACACTATTCTCTGATCAATATTCTATATGTGTTTTTGAATGATTTTAAGATTTGATTACATATGTATTAAGTGGATCATTATATGTTTTGTAAAACTATATTTAATATCATTGAGTAAATTTGTGAAATCAAAATACTCATGCTTTGCTTGACTCTATTTTATTGTATATTGTGTATAATTGCTTACTAGATGTGTGGCTCACCCCATCAATTACAATTTTCAGATTAAAGTTTAGTTAGGAAACAAAACCTTTGGATCACTTCGTGAGGTGTAAAGTAGAGTGCTAGATTTTTTAGGCGACTTTAGTAAAGCTTGAAGCCTTATAGGATTTTTAGTTATTTTTATTATTTCACTTAAGATTTTATAGTATTTAGAGATTATTTCTAAATTGTTGATTTTAGATATTATAAGAGATTTATTTAGAGCATTTTTTATTTGGAGTTTTATTTAATTTTGAAATTAATTACGTTTATTGAGACATGCAAGATTAGAAAGTTAGTCATGTATCTAAATTCGTGTTCCATAGATTTGGGTCGTGACACTAGGAGGCTAGGGTTTTGGAGTATTATATTATGTTTGCACTTTTTGGAAGGTTGGATGAAATTTAAGGAGCATTGTACATCTAAAAAATTTGTTTAGGGCTTATTCTTTTTTTTTTTCATGGTAGTTTGGGCTCATTAGTATTAGCACAAGGTGAATTGGGCTCTTGGGCGCCAAACTACCAACTAACCCACACTTCAACAAAATGTATTTTAGCGACGAAAATTAGTGAGGAAATATTTTTTGTTGCTAAAAATACAGCTTTAGTGACGAAATATGAATTTCGTCACTAATAATGAAAAAAATTATTACTTTTAGCGACGAAAAATAAATTTCGTCGCTATTGTGATCTGAAAAATGGGCGCCAGTGGAGGAAACTTCGGCGCGAGTTTAATTAATCTATAGTGATGAAATATTTCGTCACTAAAAGTTGAAATTTTTAGTGACGAAATATTTCTTCACTATAGGTATTGCTGTGGATAGTATTAGTGACGAAAATCCTTTCGTCGCTATAAAGAAGAATTAGCGACAAAAAATATTCGTCACTAAAAATAATAACAGTTTTGCACTTATATGTTTTTAGTGATGAAATCACAATTCGTCACTAAAAGTATGATTTAGTGACGAAATATGAAATTCATCTCTAAAAATCTTAACAAAGCCCGGTCTTTAGTGACGAAACTGAAATTCGTCGCTAAAAACTTAAAAGCCTTATATTTCAATACCCAGCTAAACCACAAAACATTTCAACCCAAGAGCCATTTCGGTAATTAAAAAATAAAAAATAAATAAAAAAATAAAAAACCAAGAGCCATTTCGGTCAATAACCAAAAAAACCCAAACTGCATGTGAAGCCACCGTCACCGATTAAGCTTTCATTGTCGCTGATTAAGCTCAACCGTCGCCAATTAAGCTCAACCATCGCCGATTAAGAGCCAACCATCACCAATTAAGTTCAACAGTGACGCTTCAGCTTGTTGATTGCGACGCTTCAGCTTGTTGATTGCGACGCTTCAACTCGCTGTTCGCGACGATTCAGCTTGTTGATCGCGACGCTTCAACTCGCTGTTCGCGACGATTCAGCTCGCCGTTGGCGACGTATCAGGTCACCGATCGTTGGCGACGCTTCAGTTCGCTATGCTTCATCCTTCATCTGGCGATGCTTCATCCGGAAACGCTTCCGGCGACCCTTCGCCTTCCACCCAGCCGACGACCCTTTGCCTCCCACCCAACCAGCGACCCTTCGCCTCCCCTCCCATAAGCCTGGGTTTTTTTTTTTTTTTTTTTTTTTTTGTTTAATGATTCTAAATGCTTGGTGTTAATTTTTTTTTGTTTAATGATTCTAGTTCCTTTAGGTATTTTTTTGTTTGATACAGTAATGGGTATATGCATTTTTGTTTAGTTTGGGTATTTGATATTTACTGTGTAATGGTTGTGAAGAAAGTTTCTTATATATGTACTTATCAATTGCTATAATTCTTTTTGATTTCTATGGTTCTTATTGTTTGGATGATTCTAGTTTTGGATCCTCACTCTCTTGGTTTGGTTTCCACATTGATACTAGTGTTAGATATATGTGGTGTACAAGTTCCTATACATTAGGTGTAATGTATGAACTCAAAATGAGATTACCCATCTTCTAAATTTACTTGTGTTGATTATTGCTTAGGTAATGATACTCTGATTTCACAATGGGATTGTGTCCTCTGATTGTTATTTTACTTGATTTAATGGGGGATTGTTCTCTAGATTCTGTTTTAGATACATTGTGCTACTCTATTCATATTTCTTGTAAGACAAAAGATGAGATTTTTTTTTCCCTAATTGCTAGTTTTTTCTATCATCCATTTTGATGACAAAATGAGTGTTCAATCTGAGAAAGGAATATTAGGATGGCATTGTCTCTAAAACCAAGTTGATGAAGGTTGTTTTTTTTTGGAGGGTGGGGTCCTTTGTTATCAATTATCATAAGATAAAATTCAAATCTTTTGGGATTAGCATAGAATGAGGATATAGACTATAGAGATATATGAATGACATTATAGGTGAAGTGAATGGTTTTGTGGAATTAGAATTTAACACTAGTATTGATGATGATCATGATGGCACTGGTTAGTTTAAATAGAAGCACTTTAATGTTACTTTAAATACTGCCAATGCACTTTAAGGTAAAAGTTTAAGGATTTGGGTATATATGCACTTAACATAAAAGTTTAAAATTGATGCATAATAGGTGTAATTTGACCTTTCCATCTTGATTGAAAGGCACTGTGAGATTTGGTTACGGTCTGAAATTTATCTAGATAAATGAAAAGTTATAGATTAAGGTAAGATACATATACCCCCACATGGGTGTTCATTGTCATATATGGTTAAGAGTTTTTATTAAATTGATTCCATCTTGCTTGGGCGATATGCATGTTGAAATTTTTTTAATGTTTGAGCTGAACTGACTGCTTTCTTCTTCTTCTTTTTTTCATTTTACACGAAATGCCTTTCTAATAGGAACCTTTTGTAAGTCAAATTAACATAAATGAATTGTTTTTGGAGTTTATCTCTCTGTGCACTTTGTTGATATTATTAATATTGTTGGCTATATGGGTTTGGTGAATAGGAGACCCATCAATTGAATTTTCTTTGTATATAGTTTGTAAAGGCTTTTGATGAATGCCCATTGGTGACATAATATGAGGGCTTCTTTTTTTTAGTATTGGTGACAAGGTTTTTGGTTGAATGTGATGACAAGGTTAGTGATTGTTTGGGTTGCTCACTACAAAAAAGATTGCTATTAGCGATGGCCAGAGTTCGTCGAAACAACACAAAAAGCCGTCACAGATTAGTATTGTCGACGGTAAAAGGCCGTCGACTGCCGTCGGAAAAAGCCTTGTCGGTAATACTATATTATCGACGAGACTGTTGCTAACACTCATTTTCGACAGACCACTCCGTCGTAAGTACTTGATAATTGCCGTCGTAGATTCAACTTCATACGAGGAAGTTGGACGACCAAATACCTTTTGTGACGACCTTCAACCATCGTTAATGCATAGTTTCGACGACAAAATGTCGTCATAGTTATTTTATTTGTCATCGACAATACAACTTCATACGAGGAAGTCAAACGACCAAATACTTTCTACGACGAACTAAGGCCGTTGTTAATACCTTTTTTGACGAATAAAAGCTGTCGTAATTACTTGGTTTGTCGTCGACAATGTAACTTCATACGAGGAAGTCAAACGACCAAATACTTTCTACGATGAACTGAGGCCGTTGTTAATACATTTTTTGACGAATACAAGCCGTCGTAATTACTTGGTTTGTCGTCGACAATGTAACTTCATACGAGGAAGTCAAACGACCAAATACTTTCTACGACGAACTAAGGCCGTTGTTAATGCCCTTGTTTTGACGAATAAAAGCTGTCATAAGTACTTGGTTTGTCGTCGAAAATAACTTTTGCGATGAACTATAGTTGTCGTTAATGTAGTTTTTCAACGACTAAAAGCCATCGTAAAATAATTGGTTTTTTGTCAATAATACATTATCAATGTGACCATTTACCTTTTTCAATGAACTTTGACCATTATGGAAACCTATTCACCACGTCAGTGATACATTATTTGCAATAAAATAACTCTGTCAATAATAAAAGAGAGATCATTTCTAATATTTTAATTGCGAGGAAACATAAATCTCCCAAAAGTTTTTCTATTCAAATAACAAGCACAAATTCATAATTGTCCAAATCTAGAAAGTACATAATGCAATAGAAAAAAATATTAAAACATCTATAAAATAGAATAAAAATTTTTAATTAAAACGTCTAAATGAAAGCTATAATATCCTTCACCAAACTTGAAAACATAAATATTGGAAGATCAATCATCATCTGAGTCAGTATTCTCCTTCTGAGAGCCATCGGAGTCATCTTCTTCCTCAGAGTCATCTTCCTCCTCAGAGTCATCTTCTGTATTTTCGTCCACATTTTGATTTCCTTCTCCAGCATTGGTCTGTAATATTTTGATTAAACTAAATAAGTATAAAAAAAAATTATTACTATGCAAATTATATTTACAATACATAGTAAAGATATTGAAACGTATTAATTTAACAACATCAACAACAATCCCCACAATGAATAACAATGGTATTATCAACATCAAAGAATACAAGATCCTTACTAACAAGAACCTTGTAGTTCTCTTGTGAATGAGAACTTCAAAGAATAAATTTGCCACCAATAGTCACATTAATAACATTTTCATAACAAACACTACAAATCATGTACTTTGCATGGATAGGTAAAGATATACTAATTTAAATAACATTTTTTTAATCTAAATTTAGCGATCCAAATAATTGAAATCCATAATGAGCAACTTTACAACATATTTCAACAACCTCAAGAAAATAGCAAAAAATATTAATGTTGATTATACTGAAAAATATATAAATATACCTGTGTAGTAGGTTCTTGCATAGAATTAAAGCCCATCTTTTCCAAAGCAAACCTTATCATACTAGGCATTTCCTCTTTCAATTGATTGATTTCTCCTTGCAATTTCATTTTCTCAGCAGAATTTTTATCCTCTGATTCTTTAAAACGAAGCTCAAAATCCTCCTTTTCTTTTAAGCGATCCACTTGACATCGCTTACTACACTGGCTAGATGAACTTGGGCCATACACATCTCTAGGCTTGACACCAGCACCCATGCCAAGCACACGACCACGAGTAGGAGGTCCAGTCACTTCAAAGAATATTTGACTATCATTAACAATCTCACCTTGAGATGCAACCTCTGATTTCCTTGCATCCATTTTTTCCTAAAACAAGATTTATTCCGTTATTAGATATATACAAACTTTAAATTCAAAAAGACATTTAAAAATAATAATAGTTATAATAATAACTTACATATAATTTTTGTGCTTTTTCACTGGCAAAAGTAACACCATCCTTTTTCATATGCATCGACCTGAAACATTCGATTGGACTTGGTTCACATCCATTCTTCTCCTCCTATGACCATTTTAAAAGGAAAATCATAAGATAAATCAATTCAATATACGAACTAATGTTATAGAAATTTAACATGGCAATTTTATCATACCAATTCTTTTCTACGCTTAGCCATTGGTACAGAACCTGTAGTCGCAATGATAGCTTGATTTTCTTTGCGATTTCTTTTGTTTCTATCACTCTTTTCCTGGTTACATGAAAAAAAATACACTAAATGAGTTAATTATCAAACATGTGCTTCTAAGAAAGATTTTACCAAAAAAAGATTTTACTAAATGAGGCTTAGATTTGTTAAAGTCAAAGACCAAAGCTTAGCCAACAAATCATACTTATACACTTAGCTTGATCATAGTAAGTAAACTCTGTTTAAATACCTATAAAACCCTATACTTGTGATGTTTATAATTGGTTTTGTGGTGGGTTGTTGTGTTGGAGCAAGCGGGTGGCTTGCATGGTGTTATAAGGTGGTTTAAATTTATATTGGGAGTGTTTTTAATTTCTTGCAAATGTGAATGGACCTTATTGATTAGATATGATGAAGAGTACTTTAATTGATTTCAATACTTGTAAACACTCTATACTTGTGACGTTTGTGATTGGTTTTGTGGTGGGTTGTTGTGTTGGAGCAAGCGGGTGGCTTGCATGGTGTTATAAGGTGGTTTAAATTCATATTGGGAGTGTTTTTAATTTCTTGCAAATGTGAATGGACCTTATTGATTAGATATGATGAATAGTATTTTATTTGATTTCAATACTTATAAGCATTATAGTTGTGATGTTTGTGATTGGTTTTGTCGTGGGTTGTTGTGTTGGAGTAAGCGGGTGGCTTGCATAGTGTTATAAGGAGGTTTAAATTCATATTGGGAGTGTTTTTAATTTCTTGCAAATGTGAATGGACCTAGGGGTGGCAAAATCTGACACGACCCGTGAACCCGACACGACTAACCCGTTTATAAACATGTCATGGGTCAAGGCTAAATGGGTTCGGGTCATATTCGGGTCGACACGGCTGACCCGTTTAATAAATGGGTCGTGTTCGGGTTCACACATGTGAACCCGTCTGACCTGTTTGACCCGTTTAAATAATAAAGGCATTAAATTTTGTTATTATTGCTTAATTTTTTTGTTGTAATTATATGTTTATTGCTATATTTATGGCCGTAATTGTATTTTAATTTTAGATATATAAAAATTGATAATAGATTATTTAGGTCATATATGACCTATTAATCAAACAGGTTCTTAAATAGGTTATTTGTATTAACTTTTATATGACTTATTAATTAAACAGGTTAAACGTGTCGGGTTGGGTCAACCTGTTTAATAAACAGGTCGGGTTAGGGTTGAGAATTCTTGACACGTTTACTAAACAGGTCGGGTTCGGGTCAACTCATATAGCAGAGTACTTATGGCTCGACACGACACGAACCCGACCCGCGAACACAAATTGACACCCCTAAATGGACCTTATTGATTAGATGTGATGAATAGAATTTTATTTGATTTCAATACTTATAAGTATTATAGTTGTGATGTTTGTGATTGGTTTTGTGGTGGGTTATTGTGTTGAAGCAAGCAGGTGGCTTACATGGTGTTATAAGGTGGTTTAAATACATATTGGGAGTGTTTTTCAATTCTTGCAAATATAAATGAATATTGTTGATTAGATGTGATGAATAGTATTTTATTTGATTTAAATACTTGTAAAACTCTATACTTGTGATGTTGGAAATTGGTTTTGTGGTGGGTTGTTGTGTTGGAGCAAGTGGGTGGCTTGCATGGTGTTATAAAGTTGTCCAAAAGAATATTCTTAACTTTTTGAGGAGCAAGGATTATGATGATGCTCTTACCTACGGGGGTGGTTCAACTTCAAGTTAAAACACTTTTTGGTTAGTACTTTATTTTCGCAATTGACCTACACTACATGGTGTGATTACTTTTTTTGATGCATTATTTGAAACTAATTGTATTATATTACACTTGAAAATCTATATTTGCTTTCTACAACTTATACATTAGGAGTTGCGATTTTAATTTATTGGTGTGGCTACTCTTAATGCATTGTTAGAAATGTTTCTTATAACATAGTTAATGTTTTTACTTTACAATTTTAATGTAGTATTGTTTTTATATTTGTGCAGATTTCTTATTGATGGCTTTTAGGGGATTTACTTTTGACATTACTTGAAGACATATGAGGACATCTTCCGTTAGTTCTAATTATATTATGCTACCCTTTTTGTATTGTTATAAAACATCTTGAGTTATTGTATGTATTGCAAACAATTATTGTATGAAAGGAGTTTGAATTGGATACTTGTTTTATTTTTTACTTGTGGAATGTATAGAACTTTTTTTTATAAATGTGTTGTTGAAATAAATGTGTTATTCAAATGTGAGGTTTTAATAATGTAATGACAGGTTATAGGTTAATATCAAAGCCATGAAAAAAATAAAAATAGAAAATAAGTTTTAGTGACGAATTTTTTCGTCACAAATATAGCAACAACAAAATTGTTTTAGTGACGAAATATTTCGTTGCTAAATGTAGCAAAATTTTGTAAAAAATGGTTTTAGGGACGAAAATTTTCTTCATTACATGTGCCTGGATTTTCTTAAAAATAGTTTTAGTGATGAACTTTTTCGTCACTATATGTACCTGAACATAGTTTTAGTGACGAAATTATTCATCACTAAATATGATTTAATAAACTAAGGTGTTTTTAGTAACGAAATATTTTCGTCACTAAATAATGTTTTTAGCGAGGAAAACACTTAGTGACGAAACATTTTCGCCGCTAAAAGGTTTTTTTTTTTTTTTTTTTTTTAAATCAAATCGAACTTTTAGTGAAGAAATTTTCGTCGTCAAGACTTTTAGTGGCGGGGTTTCAGTGACGAAATGAGTTTCGTCACTAAAAGTCCAATTTCGTCACTAAAGGTCCTTAGTGACGAAAAACTAGACTTTTAGTGATGAATTTTTTCGTCACTGAAAATACATTTTGTTGTAGTGCCACTAATTTTAATCTTATCAAAAAAAAAAAAAAAAATTTAACCTCCCAAAAATTAACATTCAACGAAAATACTAAAAAAAAAAAAAAGAAGAAAGAATGAAAAAAACTAAAGAGAGAAAAAAAATTGTTGTGTTGATTAAGGATACTTTGAAAAGACATGCGTTGGGCTTGGTTATTGTATGGGTAAAAATTAAAACAAGATTTTTTGATTTGTGCTTAAACTAAACAATTAAGTACGTATATAAATATTATTTGGGGTTTTTAAAATATTATTGATAACTCCAAAACAGTACACCGGTATTAACCAGTACTATAATATTTTGTTTCTCTGACTAAATCGAAATGCCCTTCGGCACGGTATTGACTCCCATGGTATAGAGTGGAGCAAAAAGAATGAAACAGAATATTTGGACTTGAAATAGAATAGTTTGCTAGAAAATTTTAGTAGAAAATAATTTTGTCTCATGCTGAGTTAAATAGAGAAAGTTAAAAAATAATCTTCCTTTAACTAGTTTTTTATACTACCAAATATTTAGAAAAAAAAAAAAAAAAAAAAAAAAGCAAAAAGCTATTTTTTATTTTTTATCAAAACAAACAGAGGAAGAAAATACCTAGGCCTTACCATTTATTTTCTTTTCTCCCCATTTAACCAAACACACTCTAAAAAGTTTTCCTTTCTATTTTTTCTCTAAAGTTTTCCATCCATCCTATTTTACTTCTAAACAAACACACCATTAGAGTGTAGGGACTTAAAATGCTATTTCTTTTGCTCACTATTATTATATATAAAATAAATAAACAAATAAATAAACTTTTGCTCACCATTTGATGTAATAGACTAGTTAGGGTAGCACGTGCAAGGCACATGCTTGCCGTGGGAAAAAAGTACTATAGTAATTAAGGTCAATTCTAGATTTTATTTGTATTACAAAACAAAGATATGAATCATTTGATTTTTAAAGTATATAGAGATTTACATTAATCAAAAGAGACATTAATTTTAAGAATTTTGATAATTATGTCGAAAAAAGTTAATCTTATTCATTTAAGAATTTTGATCAACCACAAAATTAGGGTAGCTATTTAACATATAAATATTTATTTAACTATAATAGTTTTTTAGTACCAATTTGCTAAAGACAATATATCTATTCTCTAAAAACTTCTAAGAATGATAACGAATATCATCATCTTCCAATAATAAACAACTGAGTTTTGCTAAGAAATTATTAAAAAAAAAAAAAAAAAAAAAAAAAAAAAAAAAAGAAGAAGAAGATAACAAAAGGCTTGTGTCATTGAATATCATCATTCAAACTTTCTAAGAATTTTTATCATTTAAAACTCAGAATACATAAAGAAAATTTTTAGGATATTAAAATTTAGCAGGAGTAATTTAGACATTACACAATAAAATATTTTAAGAATCATAAGCTTTCATTAGGGTTTAACTGAGAGAATAACAATATGACATATTTGCTCTTTTCCAAAATATTAAGGGAAAAATTGCATGATTTTAAAGTTTAAGGAAGAATTGTAAACTATCCCAAACATAAAGGATAAAAAATGTTTTTTTCCTAAATTTTTGTGTGCAAAACTATGTGTTTTTACTTAAAATAGTATGTAAAGAAAAAAAATATACAAAAAGTCAACCCAAGAAAATTGTATGTGGAATAGTGAATTTTGGCTCAATAAAGTTGATTAAACCAACAAAAAATTTCTAAAAACACAATAGAATGACGCAACATTTTCATAATACCTTTATAATTTTGTTAGATTTTATTTTAACTTGTAAAGAATTGACAGCTCAGCAGTTTTGAAAATATTGTGACAACATCAAGATGTTTTAACATTTTTCACACAAAAAAATGTTATGTCCATGACATTTTCACAACAAATCATAAGTAGTAGGTTACTACAAGTTGTTATTGGTGGGCAAAAAAGTAGTTTCATTAGTAAGTTTAAATTAGAACCAATATCAATTTACCATATTTGATTTGTTATGAAAGTGTTGTGAAAATTATTTTGGAAAAACCAAAAATATTATAGCAAATATACTACAACTTTATGCATTCACACACACAAAAAAAGGTCAGAAAGTTAAACAAACCATAACTACTGTAGTGAAATAATTACTGTAAATTTTCCCATTCACCCTTTTTATATAATATATATATATATATATATATTGAAATATACATTGCACTTACAATGTAAATTTATATTATAAACACATAAAAATTGGTAAATGTTGTACATATTTGCAAAATTTGTACAAATTTTTTTTTTTTTTTTGCAAATGTATATAATATTTGCTACTTTTTGTGTGTATACAATGTAAGCTTACATTACAAGTAGAAAACATATAAAGATCCTTTAAAAGAAAGAAAGAAAAAAAAAATGCTCAAACCAAGTTGATGAACTTGAAGGAAAAAAAAAATAGAGGAAAAAGTCAAGTCACTAAACCAAAAATACTGTTCATAACACTATTCATGAGTTTATTCGCTCTTTTTATATATTGGGAAAAAGAGCACAAATCGATGACTGGGAAAAAAAAATGAACGGTACATATTGAACAAACCGAAAGAATTGTAGCTTTTACACATTCACCCAACAAGTGTCACAACATTTTCACAAAATATTTATTTTCAGTTGTAGTTAGTCACAGTTTCATATTTTATTATTTTATTTTAACTTATAATTGTGAAAATATTGTGAAATTTGTTGTGTCAGTATAAAAATATATATGCTAGTTCTTATAAATATTTAAAAGAAAAAAAAAGTACAAACGGAAGACTAAAAAAAAAAACGTTGTAGCTACTGTAGCTACAGTGCCACTTGAACAAACCAAAGTGGCATTGTAGCAACTGTTCAAAACTTGGGGGGAAAAAATGGCTCACTACACCAAAAGGGGCACTGTAGAGGCATTGCCTCTTCTTATATAGTTAGTAGAAAAAAGAGCACAAATCGATGATTGGAAAAAAAAAAAATATATATATATATATATATATATTAAACAAACTAAAAGTACAATAGTTTTTACACATTCACCTAATAAGTGTTACAACATTTTTACAAAACATTTATTTTCAGTTGTGGTTGGTCACAATTTCATATTTTATTATTTTATTTTGACTTATAAGAAATTGACATCTCAATAATTGTGAAATTTGTTGTGTTAGTATAACAATATATATAAAAGAAAAAAAAAAGGAACAAACGGAAGACTAAAAAAAAAATGTAGCTACAGTGCCGCTTGGTATTGTAGCTACTGTTCAAAACTTAAAAAAAAAAAAAAAAAAAAAAAAAAAAAAAAAAAAAAAAGACAAAGTGGCTCAACAAAATGGCACTGTAGATGAATAGTGAAAAATGTTGCATGAACAGTGCAAACACTATATGTGCATTCACGCTTTTATATATAAGACTAGTTAAGGCAACACGTGCTTGCCGTGGAAGAAAAGTATTGTAGTAATTAAGGTCAATTTTAAATTTTATTTGTATTACAAAACAAAGATATGAATCATTTGATTTTCAAGGTATACAGAGATTTACATTAATCAAAAGTGACATTAATTTTAAGATTTTTGATAATTATGTCGTAAAAAGTTAATCTCATTCGTTTAAGAATTTTGATCAACCGCAAAGTTAGGGTAGCTATTTAATATATAAATATTTATTTAACTATAATAGTTTTTTAGTACCTACTTGCTAAAGACAATATATCTATTCTCTAAAAACTTCTAAGAATGATAACGAATATCATCATCTTCCAACAATAAACAACTGAGTTTTGCTAAGAAATTTAAAAAAAAAATTAAAAAAAAAAAAAAAAACCAAAAGGCATGTGTCATCGAATTTTTCATTATATAAATTATAAGTTTTGAAAATTAAAACCTAGAAAATCAACATTCTTAAGATAACAAATAAAACACCTAATATCATCATTCTAACTTTCTAAAATTTTTTATCATTTAAAACTCAAAATACGTAAAGAAAATATTTAGAATGTTAAAATTTAGCAGGAGTAATTTAGACACTGCACAATAAAATATTTTAAGAATCATAAGCTTTTATTAGAGTTTAACTGAGAGAATAACAATATGTCATATTTGTTCTTTTCCAAAATATTAAGGGAAAAATTGCTTGATTTTAAAGTTTAAGGAAGAATTGTAAACTATCCCAAACATAAAGGATGAAAAATGTTTTTACTTAAAATAGTGTGTAAAGAAAAAAAATATACAAAAAGTCAACCCAAGAAAAGTGTATGTGGAATAGTGAATTTTGGCTCAACAAAGTTGATTAAACCAACAAAAAATTTCGAAAAACACAATAGAATGACACAACATTTTCATAATACCTTTATAATTTTGTTAGATTTTATTTTAACTTGTAAATAATTGACAGCTTAGCAGTTTTGAAAATATTGTGACAACATCAAGATGTCTTAACATTTTTCACACAAAAAAATGTTATGTTCATGACATTTTCATAACAAATTATAAGTAGTAGGTTACTATAAGTTGTTATTGGTGGGCAAAAAAGTAGTTTCATTGGTAAATTTAAATTAGAACCAATAACAATTTACCATATTTGATTTGTTATGAAAGTGTTGTGAAAATTATTGTGGACAAACCAAAAATAATATAGAAAATATACTACAACTTTATACATTCAAAAAAAAAAAAAAAAAAACGGCCAGCAAAACAGTGAAAGTTAAACAAACCAAAACTACTGTAGCGAAATTACTATAAGTTTTCCCATTCACTCTTTTTATATATATAAAATATATATAGAAATATACATTGCACTTACAATGTAAATTTATATTGTGAACACATAAAAATTGGTAAATGTTGTACACATTTGCAAAACTTGTACCATTTTTTTTTTTTTTTCAGATGTATACAATATTTGCTACTTTTTGTGTGTATACAATGTAAGCTTACATTACAAGTAAAAAGTAAACATGTAAAGATCCTTTAAAAGAAAAAAAACAAGCTCAAACCAAGTTGATGAACTTGAAGAAAAAAAAAAGGGGGAAAAGGCAAGTCACTAAACCAAAAATACTGTTTATAGCACTATTCATAAGCCTATTCACTCTTTTTATATATAGATAGAAAAAAAGAGCACAAATCAATGACTGAAAAAAAAAAACAAAAAAACAAAAAAACAAAAAACATTGAACAATATATATTGAACAAGCCAAAAGTACTGTAGCTTTTACACCTTCACCCAACAAGTGTCACAACATTTTCACAAAACATTTATTTTCAGTTATGGTTGGTCACATTTTCATATTGTATTATTTTATTTTGACTTATAAGAAATTGACGCTTCAATAATTGTGAAAATATTGTGAAATTTGTTGTGTCAATATAACAATATATATGTGGGTTCTTATAAATATTTAAAAGATAAAAAAAGTGCAAACGGGAAGATTGAAAAAAAAAAAATGGTGTGGCTACAGTGCCACTTGAACAAACCAAAGTAGCACT